>NC_092588.1:149197500-150397500 GCF_047663525.1 Anas platyrhynchos | reverse complement strand
GTGGGAATAGCATGTTAAGTTTAATATTATCTAAAATCAGATATCCTGACTAAATCTTGGCTGGTGTTTTCACAGAAGTGCAAGCAAAATAAGTTGATTGTCTGCATGGTACTCTTGGGTTCCTCTCCAGTACCAACAGTGCAGTCTGTTCTTATGCAGTGACGTGGAATTAACTTTTCTCCCCCTTTCTCATGGATACTGGAATGCTGATCTGCAGTGGAATTAAGAGCCTTTCCCTGTCTTCTAAAATAACAACAAGCATTTTGAGATAAATGCTTCCATGGCATTTCTTTTAACATCTCTTTGGTACCCATGTTTAACTAGCAATGGTTATAATTAACTTGAGTTTGTAGTCTCTCATATAAAAGTGTTCTTCCCTTCTTATAACTTTGTCATGATTAATTTGGTCTTGGAATCTTCCTTTTTGGAGATTGATGATCAGGGCTTTATTTCATCAAATTTTGACCAACTTTGAGATTACACTTATATGGAGGAGAGTACTGAGTACCAGAGCTTTGCAACCTAAAGCTTTGATTGGCAGCTATGTAAAGATGAAGACTGCAGTATTCTTTTTTAATGACAAACCTCCTTCTGAGGTTTGTTCTTATGCTAGAACTTTCCATATTTTTTTTTCCTGATAAAAGGGAACCTAAGCTGCTACAACTAAATGGTAAGTCCAAAGGTTAATGCCTACTCTTTCTGAACCCAAGCTGCTTTGGTAGTCTTTAACAAAAATTATTGGTTTCATTTTTGAACTTTCTTAAATAAGCCTGCTTTGAGATGTTTAGCTGAGAATACTGTTTAAATGTTGTTTTTTTCCCCAAATTCAATCTGCTCATTTACTGATACAATGTACAACTTCTCCTTGTAGCTAAAAAACGCGACATCTATGACAGATATGGAAAAGAAGGCTTAATAAATGGAGGCGGAGGTATGTTGATAACTGCCAGTCTGTTTTCTTTGTTCTGGTGGAAAGCCATTTTCTGCAGCTTTCTAAGATAGGAATCTGGAAATGCCAGATCATTAAGGCCTAAAATGTAATATTTTAAAAATTGAATTTAGAATTTGTCTACAGTTTTTCTAGTTATAAAGGATATTGTTGATATCTGGAAACAGAATTAATTATTAAAAAGTATTGTGTAATTAACTTGAGGGATACCTGATAGAGGAATTTTAGAAAACTTAGTGTGTATTTTTAGAATAATTCAATAACCATATCAGCCTGAACTTTCTTGTTAATATGAGTTTGTAAGGGTAATTGATTTTTTTTTTGCAGGTGGAAGTCATGTAGATAATCCATTTGAATTTGGATTTACATTCCGTAACCCAGAGGATGTCTTCAGGGAGTTTTTTGGTGGAAGGGACCCTTTTTCATTTGACTTCTTTGGTAAGTAATTTACTGGTTTTAGTTATGTTTGTCTGAAGTGTGGCTAAAACTTCACTCTTAGAAAACAAACAAACATAGCTAATACAGCTTTATGAGAAGTAGCTCTGCAAATTGGTGGTAAACAATTGCTATTTTATATAATAATGAAATGTTTGTTACTGTCTACTTTCTTTCTTTCTTAGCTGGTTTGGTAGTATAGAATAGGTTTGGATTGCCAGTTTATCTTTTGTCAGAAGGTGTGGTTTAAAAAAAACCCACACATGAAATCGTGGCATCTGTCTCTCTATAAATTAGAAGGAAATAACATCAGGCAGAAAAAGTATACACTGGAATTCTCTCTGACTTAGTCTGGTGAATTTGACCTCTCTTGGTCTGTAAATACTTAATGTAGTTTTGAGAGCTGCTGGACTGGGTAGGTTAACACTGAGAGCTATGTTGTAACAGTTAATGTGAAATGGTATACCACGAATCGTTTTCTGGTATCAAAATAAAAACAGCTGCATACGTAACCTAGATAGTCTTCCAAATTTTATGTCACATGTCTGTTTGGGAGACGGAGCACCTAAAGGTACAGATAACTTAAATAGCTCTTGAAGTCAACATGCTTCATTTGGTTAAAGGAAGCAATATGTGATAAAGTAGTCAGTGATGTTTTTACCATATTGCTGACGTTCTTTTGGCTTTGTGCTTTTGCTTGCTCAAGTGTGTGAAGGCTTTTTCACAAGTGGCGGAGTTCTCATTCAATATCCCAGTGCATGTTTATAGGTCAGCATTTTGTGCAGCAAAAGAGGAATACATCCTGTGTTCAGTATTTACTTAAAAGTTAAAATGGTGAATTCAACTCAAAGTTTAATTATATATTTCTTTAGGTTACTCCTCAGCGATAGTCATTTCTTTTTTTTGCCTACAATAAAAGACTAGAGAAGGGTTTGAGAGGCTAGAGGTTTAATCCAGTAGAAGGTTAGTTGATGAATTAGATGGATAGCTAGAAGGAGAGTGATTAGGGATAAGCAGCAGATCTGAAGTGATTAGAGGAAGAACCCAGTGGGAAATCAGCAGAAGTAAAGGATGGATTTGAAGAAGCATTTAGTAAAAAAAATAAATAAATAAATAAAAATACTGATGAGCGAGGTGGGGGTTTAAATGGGGAAGATACAACTCCTTCACTGTCCCCACAGTAGAATAGTAAAAGAGGATTTTCATTCAAGGTGAGATGAGTGATCTCAGTGCTGGTTAACCCACCCTTGGAGTACTGTCTAGTTCTGGGCTCCCCAGTACAAGAGGGATGAAGCTACTGGAAAGAGTCCAGTGGAAGGCCATGAAGACGGTTAAGGACTTGAGCATGTCTTATATGAGGAAAAGTCTGAGAGATCTGGCATTGTTCATCATAAAAAGGCTTGGAGTTGGGTCTCATCCTTGTCTCTAAATGTCTGTATAAAGAAGATGGAACCAGATTGGTGGCCACTGATGGGCCAAGAGGCAATGGGCACAGGCTCAGGAGACTCCTTTTGAAGATCTGCAAATGAGCGTGATCATCAGTGTGCTGGAGCACCAGCACGGATTGCTCAGGGAGGTGGTGGAATTTCCTCCTTGGAGATCTTTAGAATGATTTCTGATTAACTTCTGAGTAATTCTGTGAACTGAGAGGTCCTTTCAGACTTGCTTCAAGTGTAAATATGTAATACTCTGAAGGCAGCTTTAAACACTTCGAAATGGAGCAAAGCTAAGTTACAACTTTGCTATGTGGTGCTCTGGAATTAGCTCAGCCAAAGTTTCTCTTCCCTGCTTTGCAGGTGAATACTTCTACAAAGTGTGCCTGAAGGCTAGTGCTCTTCTGAACCTGAGCCGATAATTTGACAGCAGGTCAGCTCTCAGCTCAGGCATGTGGGCTTGCTTGCTGTGACAGTGTAACAGCAGTGTCTGCTTTTTCCTACTGAGCTATTTCAGTGATAGTTTTCACTCTCTTTGACGAATGGATGTGGTGTAATCCATGTAATTGGAAGAACAGAAAAGGTGCCGGTTCCTCTGTGGTGGTACTATTTCTGTGGCAAAGTACTGCCTTGGAACATGTCTGGTTAATTAGTGTTCAATCTTCCATACCATATAGCTGTTCTATTCTTGAACTGTCCTTTGACATTAGAACTGTTGACACGTAATTATAGGGATTCATTTCTCATTTTAGTACATTTTGTACTTAAAATGTACCCTATTTAATTTGTATGTGGTGCTTGTTTGCTTTGATTTGTTTTATTGATGTTCCACATGCTGTTTCATTTGTGTTTTGGTTGTAAACTTTTCAAGAAGATTCTGCTTTATTTTTACAGTTCACAGTGAGGCAAGGTTCCCAGTGTTACCGCTGACAGTGGAGGTGTATTCATTAATTTAAAGATGGCTTCTCCAAGCTTTCTGAAGAACAATAATGAATATGTTTGGGTGCAGGCAAAAACACTTGACTGTGATTCTGGGCTACTAAAGAACTGATTTAATTTGGGTTTAGAGGCTTCTCAGATTCTCACTTGAAGAACAGATTATGTATTGGAAGGAATTTTCAGTGAGGAATTTACTGGAAGGAAGAATGGCATTCATGGAGCACAGAAGTGACCTAAGAACCTGTGTAACGGTTCAAACAACTCCTGAAGTAGTTAGGTCATCTTTTGTATACAGTGAGCTTCATATGGGCATGTGGTAACACTTCAGATAGTCTAGAGTATCTGAGATGCCTGAGTAAGTTCTGTATGTCCAGGAAAATACAGCTCAGGACCTACAGAACGTCACTGTCCTTCAGCGAGCAGTAGCTAGGCAGGATATTTCAGGGCATGTCAAATGGCATTAGATGCCTGTGTGTCTTATCAACTGAATTCAACAAGGAACCATGTTTTGTTCTTTTTTTTTTTTGCCATGGTCAAATGTGTTAAGCTGCTCCAGATGGATGTCCAGTTTGGACTTTGGCTGAGAGAAGTCTGTCTGTCTCTCTCGATGTAGATAATAATCTTAACGGCTGTAGTGTGCTTAAACACTCTAGTTTTCTCGGTATACTTTTCTAGAGGGTACTTAATAAATGTTCTGCATTTGTTTGGAAAGAATTCATGATGTGTTTTAGTACAAATTTAATACCAGATGACGCATATAGACCTATACGTAGTCTGTGGAGTTTTATGTTGAGTGTTATACTTACTTGGTAAAGTGATATCAAAACTCTAATTGTAGAATCAAAATATTCTGAGTTGGAAGGGACCCACAAGGACGTTGTCACCCAGTCCAACTCCTGGCTCAAGGCAGCAACACCCAAAAGTCAGACACTTGGAGAGTGTTTTCCAAATGCTTCTTTAACTCTGGCAGGCTCATGACCACTGCCCTGGGGAGCCTGGGGAATAAGGTTGGAAACCAAAGGTAGAATTGAACTTCTATATATGGCTAACTAGGTATTTATATTTGTTATGGAGGAACTCAAGGAGCTAGCTATATGGTATGTGGTTTGGTTCCATCAAACAACAGAATTGTTGCAGGGTGACAACTGTAATACTGTGTACAGAAAGCAGTACATGAGTTCTGGAAAAATATAGAGTTACCTTAAGTGTATAGGCTAAAGACTTCACCTGACAGGAAAGTCTATTTGCAGTAATCACTGTAAAGTGTATTTTATATGATCTGTGTTTCAGGACATGGTTTCAGAAGCAGGATAGGGTAGCTTCATCAACCTTTTCATCTCCAGGACTGAAAATGAGTGTTCAGTAGTCAGAGCCAGGGGAGGGTAGACGTTTCAGCTTCAGTTATTTCCAAATGGCAAGTTCAAATGATGAATGTGAAAACCTCTTTTTGACATTTAGATACCATCTTGCTAGGGCAAGGGTTGTATTTACCAGTCACGTTGTGGTTTTAATCCATACGTAATCCCATTTTATGATAATTATGATGATTAGATGTTCTAATGCAAAATACATTTGTTAGTCAAATTGATTCCTAAAACTGAACAAGGCGGAGGTTTCAAACTAAAGCTAGCTTGCACAATGTTTTCCTCTTTATAATTATGTTGACAGAAATGTGCGACTTTTGGTATTTAGAGATTCTCAGAGATCTGCATGTGCATTCAGTGCTTTGGTATGCAAGCACACAATTGTATTTAAGCACCAGTCTTAGATCATAGTTATTCATGGAATGGTCCAGATCTTAGAACCATTAATTTTTCTGCAATAATTTGATAGCTTCAAAGGAAATGCTTACATTGTAGGAGTCACCTCAACCAGGAATAGATGGAACCAGCACGGTGGCTCCTTGAGTAGTGAAACTACCATTCAATTTCTTCTGCTGCAGGGAAGGAAGACTTGCTCCAAATTCTTCTGTGCATCTTAAAACTTGAATCTTTGACTAATGTCCCAGTAGATGCGTTGAGGAGCTGGTTGATAGCTTGCTGGCTGTCCCAGGCATGCCTTCTTTCTTCTACCTCTTGTTAATTGCATTCATTGTGTGCACCTCTGAGCCAGGTCAATCTGGTAGTCCCCAAAATTGATTTCTTTTCTTCTTGGATGGCTAGCAGGTTAAATGTGTCTTTGGAGGAGGACAAATGCTGGACATGACACAAGGTGAGCAGGTCATACAGTGGTAGTGGAAGATTCCCCCACTTCTAAGATATCCCTGAACATTTGGGCAGGGGGCTGATAAATGTGAAATGCTGTGTAGGGCTGAACTTACCATCCTCCAACATCTATTTAATTGCAGTATAGATGGAATTAAAAGGTAATGTTTTGATCTCTGCTATATATCATTAGAAAGACTTTCAAATGCTATGACATTTCTACTAAGTAAAGTTTCTTAAATAACTGGGGCAACCATCTGTTTAACATTAATTTATGGAAGTGAGCAATTATGAAAGTCTGTATTTAAACACTATACAGATGAATCAACACTGTTTGCAACATCTCCATGTCTCTTCTGAGTAAGTGGCATCAACACAGCAGCTATAGCATCCTTTGTAGTTAAAGAAGAAAATATTTCCATGCAAAGTGCCTCTGGGTTTCTGCTGCTTGTGATGTATTTCACTGGGTCTTGGGTATGCTTCAGAGCCGTAGCGCCAGGTCCTGTGTGTATTCTGCAAATCTGTGTCCTTGAAACTTTTTTCAAACAGGAGATGAGATAGGAACACCTACTCCAAGAATTTTCTTTAGCACATCGTGTAGCTGTAGCCCTTTGCGTAAGGGTGTTATTCAGACCCGCATTTATTACACTCAGTTCTGCTATGGTCCATCAAGTCACTCGCAGGGTGCCTTTGATAAAGAATTTGTGGCAGGCGGGCAGCCTGTTCTGTCTTGCTTGCTGGAACACTGCGGGCTGTAATAGCGAGTGCAGTTCAGATTGACTGCTCCCTTACGTGGGGCCAAGCAGCCTTTCAGTATGACTCTGTTCAGTGTGCTGCAGTTAGGGTGTCCTCCACCTGCATCTGCAATACAAGCTTTTCCTCAGTGTCACGCTTCGGTGGAGGCAATAGCAAGGCTTTTATTGCAGAGAATAAAGGAAGGAGGGTTTGGTTGGGCAAGTCGTCCAGCGAGTGGTGACTGAGCACTGAGCTTGTCTTTACAGGGCAGTGTTCGTTTGCATGCTGTACCTGTCAGATTATCGACATCTCTGGCTGTGTGTACATGTGAGAACTGTTGCTGACAGTGCACAATTTATCTTGACTCCTGAGTCTTCTGGAGGTGAATGATGGCACTGCACTGGGATGTGCTTAACCCTTTCATGAGGGACACAGCATGGCAGCAGTAGCACTGAGAGCATGTCCCTGTGCTCCTTTTGACCATTGGGCACTTGCTCGTGCTGTTTTCCTTGAACCAGAGCAGTTGATTTGCCAGTGGCACTGGAAACCATTGCAGAGAAGTGATTTGGCTGAACTTGCTTTCATCAGGCTCTGTTCAGCTGGTGGGAACCCTCTGGTTGCCCAGGCAGCTGCCATGGTAGAAGAGGGAAGTGTGGTAGAACTGACAGTCATAGGAAATGTGGCACTTTTAGTTTACAGTGACTTTTGGTGGTTTGAGCTAATGCCTTAGATTGATTTGACAAAATTGGTTAAATCAAACTGAATTGTGGGCTGCCTCAGGTGTAGATTCTCAGGCTTTGCCATCTTTAGTCCTTTTCCTCTACCCTATGGTGCTTTTCCTGGCCGCTTTCTTTCAGATACAGCAGTCTCACCAGTACTGAGTCAGATTAGCTCATGGATGCAACAGAAAGCTAGCAATACAAACGTGTAGTGTTTTCTTTTGCATCAATGAATTAATGCAGCCAGTCATGTGGTTCTGTGATCACAAGGCAGGGAAGAAAGACAAACAGGACCACATCTTGTGTTAGTATTCTGCAAGTGGATCATGCTGCTGGGAGTGAGAAAATCCTGTTTCTGTTACAGCTGAGAGCTGAGGGTGGGAGGATCATGACCTACTTCATTTTGAGCTGCAGTGAGATATTTGGTGATGGTGTTTTTATTTGATTTTTTGAGGTTAAATTCTTTCCCATGACTACAGAAAACTAAGGTAGGATTCCGTTGAACACAGTGAGCTGATGTAATCTTTTACCCAGAGGAATAAGATGGTTGCTGTGTTTGAATTAGCACAAAGATATTTCTGATGAAAGCAGATTCCTTTTTAGGAACACGTTACCTGTAACAAACCCACCTGAAAATTCTGACACTAATGTACAGCCTTGTGTTGCTGGGGTTTTTGTGTTCCTAGCTTCATGTTAACTTGCCTTCTGTAACTGCCCACTGGTAGATCTTCCCACCAAATGACAAAGAGTCCTGAAGTCCTTCATTGTGTCTCATTTTTTCATATTTTTTTGTGAGTTCTTTGCTTAAGCATTTGCTTTTTCCCCCCAAATCTGTGCCGTCTCATGTTGTTGATCCAGTACAAGCCTGTCTTGCTGGCTTCCTCAAAATCTCTTACCTATTGGTCTCTCTTGATCCTTGCTGTAGCATCAACTTGGTGGTGTCGCAAGTTTCATGTCAGAAGTGTGCTGCAACATTTCTTTTGAAATGGAATCTGATATTCTGGCCTCTCATAAGCTCCTGGTAATACCCAGATTAAAATAAACTGTGGATTATCTCCAGACAGTGTTTAGTTAGACTCTAAGGTGACAGTGGCACAGTGTTTTGCTTTTATGATGCTTTTTATGTTGTGTAGTATTTATATAGTAATTTCCATTTTAAGAAAGGCCTTATTTTTTCTGCTTAGTTCTGTTGATTTTTATATGCATGTAAACATCCAATAAGAAAATTGTATGGATTGTAAATAGCAGCAGAATAACTACTATAAGAGAAGTCTTTTTTTTTTTTAATAAAAAAAAAAGGGGGGGGGTGATATTGTGGTATTTACTTCATTTGAACCATAGTAGAAAAGCTAGCTATGCACAAAGGTTGTTGTGCATGGAAAGGTTCTGTTAAATCACAAAAATAGACCTACCAGGCTGAAATGTTATTCTTTTCCTGAGTGGTACTATATGTCATCTTGATTTATTGTATAAAAACATAAACAGTGCCTGCATGATTGAAGCTGCTATATTTACATGTGTTTGGTAGTGGTTACAGCAAATGATGCTGCATTTTGAATGGAGAAGCCTCCTGCTGCTCTCTCTCCAGTGTTTTTACTAGTTTTTTCTTCATGCTGTACCTGAATGGCTGGCAACATGCATGTAGTCTTGGGGGGGAATATTCCCCCATGAAAGCTACCTCCTTGTCTCCAAATAGTCCCTCTTGCTGAGGATTCAGCAGTCAGTTGCAGGGGAGTGGTTTAACTATCTTATTTATTGGGGAGAATTACTGGAAGAGCATTGGAGGATCGTGGTCCGGACTGGAAACAGAAATCACCAGAGGCTAGAAGCAGAGTACTGATTTTTCTTTCTTCGGTACGTAGGGTTGCCAAAGGCTAATTGGCATGCCCAAGTCTAGGTTAGGTTTTTGTGTAGCTAGGAGTAGGCAGTAATCCGTTTAGAGCTGGGCTGACAGCAGGGATTTCAGGGGAGGTTCTGTGATCTCCTGTAAAAACCTGCATTTTTGCTGCTCTTGTGCAGAAGAGGAGTTTCACATGCAGAACAGGCTGCTATGCTGTGGGAGATCAGAAACTCCAAGTTTACATGGCAGGTTGTTTTGTTTTTATTCAAACTCCAGGTAACAAGAAAAATTGGACTATAAATAGGAAGCCTAACAGTGGGAGTAATATAATATAGATCGTTTGTGCACGTGAGTGAATGACCTTCATAACTAGCTTCTGAGTCACTCTAGCGAAAATAAATTGGACTACAAAACAATTAACTGCAGTGTTTTTACGTGCTAACTGATAAGCTAGTCTGAAAAATACCACAATTTTTTCCCAAACTAGTATCATGACAATTCAAAGAAAATTGTTTTTTGGTTATAAACTCCCTCATGTCCAAGAGTCTTGTTTAATTTCTAATCCTTTAAATATAATAATGGGTCATATTTGTATTGAAGAAAACTTATTCTAAAATAAAAAAAAATAGTGTAACAAAGCATGAGGAACAAAACGGAAAAACAACTTACCATTTGCTTGTCTGCTCTGTTTAAGATAAAAATTTGGTCCTGCCTTGTCGATAACTGTGGCAGCTAGGGGAAAGATAGGGTTATTTTGGTTGTTCTGGCATTTTATATCTTTGCTGGTGGGAGGATGTGTTTGGACTTCAGGGGCTGTATTTGTTCAGCACGAATACATCGTGACACTTCACTTCTGTTAAGTAATCACATTTAAACCAGATGGTAACTGATATCTTTTTATTATCAGATTGATTGCTTTAGTAATGTCACTGCTGCGTTGACTGGGTGACTTAGCATAAACGAGCTTAGATTTTTGAAGTGATACCAGAGCTGGATTGAGTTTCTGAACTTTTCTTTCGCAATTTAAAAATATCAGAACAGTCATACAGTTACAAGAATCTTGCGTTGCTTTCATACTTGTGTCGCTGCTGTCACCAGTTTCTGCATTTCCCAGGAAGAGCTTAGTCTGAGCAGTATTTAAAACTTTTTACCTTCCAATATAGAGTGCCCACTTGTAGAACTTGGTAAAATTGTTGGTAGTGTACAGTACTCGTCCTGGTAGAGCTCTGATTCTGACTGAGAGGGTGGTTGAAGTAGTTGTACTCTTCTGAATTTAACATAACAGGTACTTGATTTAAAATAATACCTGATTAAAATTGTGTGTTCCTCTTTGTTTTAAGAGCTTTAGTAAAAAGCATTTTTCAGACAGTCCTGGTAATATATATTTCTTTAGGAAAATTTGATTACTTTTAAGTAAATAGGTAAGGTCTTGTATAGGTGTCTGTTTTTTATATATAAATATAAAAACAAACAGATGTGTATATATATGGAAGTATATATAAAGAAAGATATGGAGCCTACAGCTTGGTAGGGCCTGAATGGTTCTTTTGTAGGTTTATGAACGGTGTCCCATAATTTACTACCTAAATGTGCCTCGGAATAAGTGTTTAAAGTGCCTAATGTGGCAAGTGCTAAAATAAACACGTAAAATAGTTGCAGATTATGAGTCATCAGTCAGTCCCTGGCTGTTCTTTTTATATTTCGCTTATTGATAGAACCTAGCTGGAAGTTACTTTTTAGGGACACTGTCGGGGTGGTCTGCAATAAATCTTGTAGGGCAGTAAACTAGGAAGTGCATATAAGTGTGTGCAATATTCTAGGAATTGTTAAATTTTAAATTTTGCTGTGTAGTAGGGGTCATTCTGCATCTGAAAAGTTCTAAATCTGTCAAATGTTAACTCAGTGGACGTATTTATCTTCAAACAAATACTGATTTGATTTCTTCTGTCATACTTTGTTATGCTATGTGAGCATCTGAAGCATACTATTTTCTTAACTCTTATCAACTGCATTTGTGCTGAAAAATGAAAGCCTTTTATGTTAGGTTTACTGGTTTTTAATTCTAAATAGTTAAAATGATTAACCACTTATCATTTGTAAACATAAAAATGAGTTAGAATTCAGTCCAAAAGGAGCCTCTTTTAGAGGATTGTTCGGCTCAGTAGAATCAAATATTTCAAAGGAAGAATCTCAACTATAACAGGATTTTTTTTTTAATTGAAACTGTTTAAATACGGGATTGCTCAGTGAGATTAACCTATTTAATTGTCTTGTGTTTTGTAGAAGATCCTTTTGAGGACTTTTTCGGGAACAGACGGGGTCCAAGGGGAAGCAGAAACAGAGGCGGCGGATCATTTTTCTCTGCTTTTGGTGGATTCCCTGGTTTTGGAAGTGCTTTCCCTTCATTTGACACAGGTAAATATCACAAATAACATGGAATTTCTGTTTTGGTTCACAAAACATCTTGATGTAAAGTTGCCTTCATTTAATCAACTGTGAGGCCTTTTTTTTGAATTTAGGATGCTCTCTGAAAAGTCTGAATGTAAATAAAACCTTAGGTCTACCTGAAAGCTCAGGAAAAGTAAACAGACCTCAAAGAGGTAGAATTGTTTGCATTTAAAGCCATAAAGGAACTGTAGCACCAGAATTTAGAACTGGTTTTGAACTGTTTCAGTATTGGTGTGATGGCTTTTGGGTGAGGTCCTGAAAATTCACTGGGGGAAAAAAAAACACGGTAGTACTAAGTATGAGTTAGGGGTAGTTAACTTGAATGTTGAAGTCTGTGTCTCAGAGGTTGCTGAGACTTGCTGCTACTCAGTGTTGTTAAAGGATCATGGGTCTTAGTTGGCACGTTAGTGATACAAAACTTATTTTGTCTGCTAACCCAAGGCATCCAGTCTTCTATGATAAAATGAAAAATAAGACTCTGAAGTTATTATCTTTACCTTGAGCGGAAAGAATGGTGTAATGGTTGAGTTCAGCTGACAGGCTTGAATGGCTTTCCTTTAAAGGAAGGGACAAACAGTTTTTGGACAGTGCTCAGCATTTGGAACTGTGGGTCCGTATGGGAAAAGGTGATAGTGCTGGAGTCAGGTGTTTATTTTCATACCAGTGTTCAATGCCATCAGTCACTGACGTTGCGTTGATGCAGCCATCAAAGTGTGTTGTGAAGCTAGGATGTAGTCCCGGTGGCTGATAAATTCAAAGCTCACAGTCATGCAGAAATATGGTTTTGGTCAAATACTTTTCCTGTGAACTTCTTCCCCAATAGGTTTTACTTCGTTTGGTTCACTGGGACATGGAGGTCTTACTTCTTTCTCCTCCACATCGTTTGGTGGCAGTGGGATGGGTAACTTCAAATCAGTATCAACCTCAACTAAAATAGTCAACGGCAAAAAAATTACTACAAAGAGGTAAGAGTGATACATTTCTATGAAACTATATAGAAATGCATAGCTGAACATACATGCATATAAATATAAGTATACATAAAAACACATACAAATGTGTGTATAATTATTTCCTTTTAAATTATGTGGTCATAACAGTTTGAATTTGTGAGGTTTGTTTTAAGGCAGAAAAGTTGTTTTGGGTTTTGTAACTCTTCTTGGCATTGCTGAGTTGCTTGCAGCTGTGGCATGGGAAAATAGAGAAGATAGGGTTTTTGTCTAAACTCTTAAGGAGGGTTTAACTGCATAAGGCCGGCAGTGAGAACTGTCCTGATGAAAAATGATGGCAGTAACTTGTTTGCTGTTTGAAAGGGACTCTGCAGTGGAGGTCCTTGTGGGCTTTAGGAACCTCCCATCTTTTATCACGGTCTTTGACTGCTGCCTACCAAGTCAGCTTGAGAAGAGCAAAGTATGCTTGGCTTTTGTTGATATTGAAGCTATTGACTGGAATTGGGAAAATTGAGATAACACAAAATAACTTTCCCTAACATTTGTTCTAGTGTGCTTTCCCAAACAGTTTTTGAGTGAAGTTGAATTTCTGTGTAAAAATTAATTTTGTTTCATTTGTTGAGTGAACTAAGCAACTGAACCCACTTTGGAGAAAACTTTTTTCTATTTATTCAAAAGGGAATTTTCAGGTACTGTACATAGCCTACCCATATGTGATGGAGAAATGACTGCATTTGGGAATTTATGGAGTAACTTTGAGTAACGCTTTGCTTCGGACAGGAAGCCTTTCTCCCTCTTTTTGATATGGGTGTGTTCTCTTTACTAAGTCTGATTATCAGAGAAGTTTGTATCCATCCATGTGGCTTCTTTTAATTATGAGGGGAGAATGCCAAGACAATGAAAATTTCTGGCATGAGTTACTTTTTTAATTTAAATATTGCTCATCTTTCCGTTTTTAAAACAACCTAAAACCACATAGCTTATTAATAATATCCCATTCTATTCAAGGATACTTAACTTCTGCCTAGTACATGCTAGTCCTAAACTCATCATACAGTTGGTCTCCAATTCAATTGCTTTGATCAAGTTAAAAGTGGATTGAAGACTGTCTTGCATGTCTTATATTAAGCAAAATTGTGATTGGCTCTAGAATATTATGCATGTAACAAATGATACAAAATGCAATGTTAAGACAGCACAGTTCTATCTATAAAAAAGACATTTAGTCCTAGATAATTGTAAGTAGTGTCAGTACAGCTGTGACAATTCGAGGTGACAGCTCTACCTGTGAACTGCACAAACTGTAGGATTCAAACTTCCACAAAGCAATTTTCCTGCTATAAATAAGCAATATCAGTGGGGGAATGCAGATGGTTGCTAGTTACAGCTGCACTGTTAAATGTGAAAGCTTGCCAATAACAGTTGTATTAAGCAGGCAGTGCTCCGTTGTGCTTTATCTAAAAGCCTAGGTCTGGTGTATATTTTCAAACCAGTTACAGTGCTCTGAAATGACAAACTGTTATTTGTCCTACAGAATTTTTGAGAACGGACAAGAGAGAGTAGAAGTTGAAGAAGATGGCCAGTTAAGGTCGCTAACAATAAATGGTAAGGAGCAGCTGCTACGCTTGGATAACAAGTAATTCAACGCACGCATTTAACAGAAATTTTAAGCTATAACAACCACCATTTGAGGATTGACAGGAACATTTTTTGAAGATTTCAAATGAACTCAACTTTCTGTATATCCGTACTTAAGTAGTATAAATAGCTCACGGGAGCTTGTATTTGTCATAGACTTTTGAGTTTATTGTTGGGACCACATCGATAGGACCATTTTTTTGTCCTTAAAATTGTTGTAAATTTCTGTATGCACTTTTCTTTTTATTATCTATGATCCAAGGTGAACCATGATTCTTCAGTAGTGCTAGGGCAAGATGTACACTAACACTAGCATGAATCTTGCTTTTTCCAATTTGTTTGAAATGTGAGCCAACTAGTAGTTTAAGTCTGCTGTGAAGTTAACATTTCCAGGATAAACTTTTTAATAATTTCAACTTTTTTTTAATATTTACTAGTGAATGATGTTAATACATTTCTGGTAATGCATTTCTGGTTTAAATAAATTAAGGATGTTTTCTAGTTGTGCATGAATGCAGACAACTTAGTAAGTTTTGACAAATGTTAAACGTGTAATGTAAGCAAAAGGTAAACAAAAGTGAAGCCAGTAAGCTGGGTCTTTTGTCATTTGCTAAAAAAAAAAAAAATCAAAATGAATAAATGCTGATGTTTGTGGTGCATTCTTTCATGAATGGCATTTGTAACCTTCTTGTGTCTGTGTGTGATTTGGGCAACTTGGGAAATCGGTGCTTTTTTTCCCACCACCTTCTTCTTCCATCTGAAGGATGAGGGCCTTTTTTTCCTTTACAGATGTTTTCTTCAGTGTGACTGAAAACATATTTAATTTCTTTTCTAAACCTGTATTTGAAGCACCTATTTTTAAGAAGCGTTCAGAGGCTGACTCTCTAACTCCATCTTTTGCCCTATTTTTTTTTTTGGCCTGGGCAGAAAATAAATCACACTGTTTAAAACCAACCAACCAAAAAAAAAAAACACAAACAAAAAACACAAACTAAGGCTTTAAGCTCTGAGACTGTGAGACTGCTTCAAAAAATAATCTGTAGCGAACACAAATATACAGGAAAATCAGTATTTTTTTAAAAGCTTTCTGAAAATTTTTCACACATTTTGAGAACAAACATGGTGACTTTAGAGCAAATTTGCACAAAATTAATAGGGACAAATGAAAGCTAAATATGGTTAAAATATCTTAACTGGTTAAAATATCTCACATTACTCGTCAACCAGAAACAAAAAGATGGATGCCTTTTTTTAATTAATGGAGTGAAGCAAAGTGTTAATTTGTAGCTAAGACCAGATTTTCAAAGTTTAGTGAAAGATGATGTCATAGGGGAAGCATGCAAATAAGTATTGGCATTTGTTAATACCTGCCAGCCTCTGGGTAATTTCATAAGTTACAGATGTACAATTTTGTCTGTGCACCAGCTTTGAACATCTGGCCTTCACCAAATTCTTTAGTCTTGCTTAATGTTTAAAAAAATAGCATGGTGTTTTTAAATAGTCACTTCATGCCTTTTTACTGAACACCATCTGCTTTGTACTAACAAACGCATCGATTATTAAATATATTGAAAAGATTTGCTTATGTGTATCGTGCAGGATAACTGACTCAATTTAACCCAAACCCAGCAATCTAAAAAACTGCTAGATTAGGATTCAAATTTACAGCAGAGTTGGCATATCTGGAATTTGTCCCTCTACTTCAGCATTAATTTAGTACAACCAAAGTAAGAGTTAGAAGGCGTTAATATATACTTTGGTTTTGGGACCACAGATGTTACATCCCTTTTCAAGTTCTTTGCAGAGTTGTTACTTCAGTGTTATGTTTTTGGTGTAGAAGCACAAACTCAGTCTAGAACTTAAGCATTTTCTTATTGATGCTGTTTTTCCTTCCCCATGTATGTTCCCTCCTGATCCAGATAACTAAACAATCAATTTATTTCAAAATCTGGCTTTGTTGTGATGTCTTGAGTTATGAAAAATGTTAATTTACATTTCTAGGACACTTAGTGTTCCTTTAAGTTATGTAAACTGTAAAAAGTGCTTCAAAATTGGTTAACCAACTCAAATAAAATCAGGACAATCCGGAGTTGAGTTTGAATTCCTTCCTGTGGTTACCCATAGCTTTTATGTTAAGCTTCCAATCTTTACCTTCTATTTTAATCCCAGTTTTTATCCTTTATAGGTTAACTTTTAAGTTAACTAGTTCAAGTTAAGAAGGTAATTATGGTAGCATAGTTGCTAGTGGCAGTTTTCTACCCACATGCTTGTGTTAGACCTTAACCAGAAAAGTGTGATACTATAGAGCTATAGACCATTCACTCAAATGTTCCCTAATGAAATCCCTTAACAGTGTAAATTTGATGAAGATCCAGTGTTTTGGATGGTTTCTCTTCTGCCTTGAGATCCCTGAAGCTGGTTTTTGTCAGAGCTAGAGGAAGATGCAGTCTTAAACGGCAGCACTGCACTTTCTTGGCAGAAAGAAGCTGGCAAAGCACAAAAACAGACAAGAAACAAGTTCCATCAGTAAATCCATGAGTAAAGATCTCTACTGTAGTAAGCAGATACCCAAACACCAGCATCTGAGCAGGCTGACAATTGAACTGGGTGGATACTTATTCCAAATGTATTACTGGCAGTTCCAGGTCTGGATGTAAAAACTGGCACGCTCTCATACTTGACTGAGGTGTGATAGTCTCCACCTGCTTCAATATGTAGAATTAATTGAAATAGCACAGCTCCTTTTTCTTGCATCCAGATTAATTTGTAATGCACAAAACGAATCCTCATTCAGTGTTTTCTGTGGATCCATTTTAAATTCCTAATATGTATTATATATTCAAACTTTCTTCGTAATTTTGCTGCTGAAATGAGTTTCCTTGTTCTGTAAAACACATTTATTAGGTTGCTTTGAAAACTTCTGTATAATTTCTTACTAATATGTACTTTGCATGTATGTACAAAACTGACTCACTTGGTAATGATTCATCCAGGGCAACAAATTTCCTTGAACTTCAGCTTTGGCCAAAGTAGCACAAAATGCTTAATAACAGCAAAGGTTCCTAATTTTATGAAAGGATTTACATCAAACATGCAGTGGGAGGAGATAACTGTCAAAAATGGGTACTGTATGATTAAAAGTACAATTTCTTCACGTATGAGGGATTGATTTTTGAATGTTTGGGGACACTACCCACTTCAAAACAAACCACCTCCAGTGGTTTGAAAAAAACAGTAAGATGGAGTTCTTGAACCTGCTGTGTCACTTACCCTCTCCTGCTCTGCTTCAAAGTTCATTGGTAGAATACGATAACTTTGTAATGCTTTTCCTTGCTGCAACCTCTTTTGTGTCTCTGTGCATGGCAGTAATTTCAGTGCAATACACTAACATGATTCTCTTCAGATTGCATGACAGCTACTGTTTTACTTTGCTTTACTGAAAAAAATTAGATTTTTGCCTTAGAATGCTACACATTTTTAAAATTGTTGCAGCTATTGTAGTTCTCAGTTCTTAAAAGACTCCTTAAAAGACCCTCTATGTTGAATCTCAGATGTTTTATGGTATAAGGAAGAAAGCTCTGCTAAGTGTACCTAGCATTTGTAAGACATCCTGTATCAGCTTGTGATTAGTGGACTGGGTATTCAAATGCTGAAGACAAGACTTGGAAAAGACTTGAAAAAACAAAACAGCCTCTAAACAAGCCTAAGGTTTTTATTCTTCTCTGTCAGTATTTGTGTCTGGCTGTTTTGTTTGCTTGCCTCTATGTTTTAGCTCTAGGTGAAAGTGGAAGCTTGTCTGTGTTGTATTTAGGTGTGTGTCTGCTTTAGACCATCTGTGGGATTGCCCAGTGATAAGGGAAGTTTTTTTTTTTTTTTTTTTAAACCCAAACTCTCTTCTTGAATGTGCTTCTGTTTGGAAGGTGAGCTTGTTTCCTACTTTGCCTTAGTTTAATCTGTGTTGTAAAAAGATTGTGTCTACCTTGAAGATGGTTGTTGGCATTTCACATGGTGTTACAGTTGAATGCTGCTTATGACCAGGGAACTTTTCAAAAGCACTCTACAGGAATACAATCCCTTACTTTAACTTAGAATTCTTGTTAGCCTTTTGGGGGAAGCATTTCAAAAGTGTTTTTGGAAAACCTTTCTCTTCGATCCTGATGTCTTAGAACTTAGGCTTATTTTAAGTCAGTGTTCTCACAGCGTGGTTGCAATACAGACATCAGTGACCTGCTAGTGAACTGTAACCTTGACTTGGAAACTGCTTTTTTTGACATAAGATTAGAAAGCTTTTTATATACTATCTGTTCTCCCTGGTCTTGTTTACTTTGGGACTGAATTGTGACTTCAAACTTGTTTTACATAGTTCTAAACATAGATAGTTTGGGTTTTCTTCTTGTTATTGCTTGTCTTCAAGTGGTGGCTAAGTAAAAAGCTTTTTATCTTCCACCCAGGATGCTGAAATGGTCCTTATGCTGCAGTAATGTTGGAACCAAGCAAATTCACTTCGCTGGTGTTGCAAACTGTACCTTTGGAATTCTTAATTGTAGTGGATCTGCTGCTTGATCAGACTTGATGGTTCAGTGTGGTGCGATACTGCAAAGTTAGAGCCGAAAAGGGCTCTTTTATACAATTTTGAGATGTTGCTGTCAGGAAAAAAGAAAAGAAAATGAAAGCAAGAAAAAAAATGCTGTGACCACGTGATCTCTACCTCTGAACCCACATGAGCCGACTGCTGATTCAAAGTCATTGAAACTTCTCTGAAAACTAACCTTGCTCTGGCAGGCTTCCTGCTGGATTAGGTATTATCTTACCTACAGCAGCTGGTAGGAAGGTAATTGAAAACTCACGAGTACTATATCCCCTGTCACGCTTACCGTGTCTGAAATCCAGGTGGTAGTCTGGATGTGGTAGTATCCGAATCTGAAGTATCCAAATAGGACGTCTTGGGGTGAGGCAGATTGCACTGCTGGCCCAAGTGCTAATTATCTTCTGCATAAAGGGAGCTGAAGTCTTCTACCTGAGCAGATGTCAGCTTCAAAATGTAATGGCGGGGATTAAACTATGTTTAATTCAGAAGGTAAATAAGTTTTAATAAAAGGATGTCATTTAATGGAACTGTCTCTTCAGTGTTCTGGCATTTTAAATAATGCTGGCATTTGCAGTATTACGGGTTCATTTTAAAAATCAGTAGAAATAGATAACTTCTGAGCTTTACTTAAAATTGACAATCAGGAGAATGTATTTTGGAGGCTTAGAGTAGTAACTCTTAATGCTTTAGTTTGCTCTGTAGCTTATCCTTTCTACTGAATCACAGATGAGAGCTCTTTCAGCTATTCCTTTCAATGCAGCCAACTTTGAAAGAAACTTGGTAGAAAAAAGGGAAAAAGAAATGTAGTTGCAAGCTCACCGGCACTGAGAATAAAGATGAATGCTTTCAAAAAACTTGAATGTGAATTCTGACAGATTACATATTAATGCTTAGATTGTAAAAACTGCAGTAAGGATGCTTGTCTTTTATCTGGTAGTAACAAATGACGTGGTATGTTCAGAAGGCTTCAGTTCCTCCTTTTATTGAATATTAAACATCAAATGTGAAATCTGTGTTATTTCTCACTTGTAAATTTTGAATGAGTTAATAGTATGGGTGAGGAATGCAGCTTGTGTGACTGGTTAGAAAGCTCAAATTTTGGGACACGCGGTTCTGATGGCCCGGAGAGAGTTATAGAGAGAGATAATTTGGTTCTGTCTGTAACCCCGTTGCCTGAAGCTGTTACTGAAATAGCTAAAGATGCAGAGCAGCAGATTTGGAATAAAGTTTTTCTATCTCAGCTGTAGTCACAGCCGTGATTGAAATTTGAGGGGAGTTTACCTGGAGAAAAAAAAATAAATCATATGTCTGCAGAAACTTTAACGCATCTGGTAGAGAAGCTGAGCAGATCAGTGGTCTTTTTTTTTTTTCCTAGAAATATATATCGTGTCTGTTTTGATCATTGTAAATGATGCATGGATTAAGGTGAAATTGCTTATTTATCAGACATCCGTGTAACTCACCAGGGTTGCCACCTCTGGCAAACTTTTTTCACGTAGGTGGAGGCTGCCCTTTACTCTGAGCAGAACAAAAGCCAGTACAGAAACTGCCAGCACTTGCCATGCAGTTGTGATAGTTGTCTTACTCAGCAGGGGACTTCTGCTTCTTGCCTGTGTGAGTACATATTCTGCAGCAATGGTCTCTGTCCAAAGCAAGCCAGACTATGGATGGTTTACAATTGTTTTGGACTCATCTATGAAACCATTTCATAGGAGGAAAATGGAGAAAAACTACATGAACTACATGCCAAAGCTCAGCATTTCCTCCAGTATTTCTTCCCGTTTCTCTTACAGGACTTTAGGACTAAGCATTTTTTATTGAAAAGACTTTGGCCAGGCTTTCCTTAATAATACTCAGCAGATTACACTTCATTATCTTCATTTATTTGGGCATGCCCTGTTAAGTACTCAGACACCTCCCAGAATTAATCTGCTAATCTGGATGTACATTTCTTAATACTGCTTGCCATCAGTACCTTGATGGTAAGGATCTGACCGTAGACTGAGTTTCAGTAAAAGAGATTCTTAAATTCTTCCATACAAACTGGGAGGTGAATGTTCAGGGGAGTAGCTGAGAGCTGGAAATTCACTGGAAGTTGTTTTGCTTTCATCTGGTATTGCTTGCAAGCAAGGGTAATGCTCATGAACTTCTGGGCTTCCGTCTTAGACATAGCTACTGAACAGGCCTAAAAATGTAGATTTTTCTTTCAGGAAGATTCACCTTCAGACTTTGAAAACAGAGCAGCCATCAAATCTTCCTTTCATTAAACACCTCCAGTGCTGCTTCCATCTTTGCTGGGCTTGTACAGGTTAGCTCCAAGAAGAAACATGCTTGTTATGGGTGATGCTGCTTCACAATGCAGCTTGCAGGGCGTGAAACCAGTAAGGGAGAAGCAGGAAACCAATCCAGCCTGTTCTGTGCTGTTGGTGTAAATTCCAAGGACTTTTTCCTTCATTTGCCTGTTGCCTTACCTCTTAGAAACCCTGATCACAAGTTAACCACAGCTGATCCAGAAGCTGTGGGCATTTACTCGACCCCTTCTCTGCTGGCTAATGCTGGGTGCTGCTCCAGGGCAGGACCAGGAGGTGCTTCTGCAGCCTGAGGATGATGTGCCAAACCCTAGTTTGCTTAAAAAAATAAAGTACAACAGTAAGAATAAACTGCTATTAAAGTTTGCCTTGTTTGGAAGAAGAGTATAAACATTTGTGTAAGGCTAGACAAATTCAAATGAGAAGATAAACATGCATTTTTTAACACATGAGTGATTAACTGTTGAAAGAACCTGCCAAGAGGAGTGGTTTCTCCAGCTTTTGGTGTCTTAAAGACCATCTTTCTGAAAAATATGATTTAGTAAGAAGCAAGTGTTTGGGTCTACATGGAAGTAACAGAAAACTCAGCAGGTTGGAGAGCAGATGAGATATGAAAGGTGCAATGTCCTTCAGACCTTTCTTTGTAGGGTCTGCCTTACCATGATTGTCTTTTTTTTTTTTTTCTCTCCCCCTACGTTAATGCTCATAACATTTTTATTGTGGTTTTGAGACCAGGGAATGCTTTAGTGATGAAGGAGTTGAAGGGATGGCTGGGGCTGTGTGTGGAGATCCCTGTCGGGAGCTGCTATAGAGGCAGGGAGCTGGGAAGATAGGCAACATGTGCATCCAGGGCACAGACACTGTGTGACCGTTGCCCTAAAGCATCCAGTTTGGGATGTGACAAGAGAGGAATTCGAGTGGGAGAAGGTGTTGTGAACCTATTAAGGTAAGTAGTTGCTTTATTGTAGTGGACAAATTGGGTGTTCAGTGACAAAGAGGAAACCAGAGCGAGGGCCTTGATGACTGTCCCAGGGAATTGGGTTTGGAATCGCCATGAGTCCTTGCATGTCTCCTCTCTCTTCTCACCAAAAACAGACTGCAGAGCTTCAGAGCGCCTCGTTTTGGGTCCTGAGATGAAAGCTAAGAGGTTAATGTCATGTTATGGCAAAGATTCATTTGGCAGACTGGATTGTTTGTTTGAAAAATGTGGGCAAAGTATTTACAATTCCAAGTTTTTATTTTTAGTGTGTGTTAAATCCTAAGTGGACAGCAATATGTGTGTTTTGAAGCTTAAGTTAATATGATGAAAAAAAGCTGGCTTTTGGTTAATTAGATTGGTTTTGGTAGCATGCTAAATACCTAAGGGAACATTATGTCAGAAAAACATATTTCAACAGGAAACTGCCAGAGAAGCGTCTCCTACAGGGCTTGTATGTGTGGTAAAAAAAACCTGTCCGTAGACACTTGGCTTTTGAATATACTCGGAGCTGCATTTGTTAATAATCATTTTTAATCACGTTTATTTCTGAGAGGTGCTGCTGGACAGGCAAGCTCCTGGAATTTGAACTCAGCAGCACTTGTATGGCAGTATCATGTGGTTTCTGTAGGTCCTTCCTAATTTTCTTGGGAGGGTACCTTGCTTGGAGAGTGCTGGAATTAACTCCTGAACTGAATCTTAATTCTTTTACAGTCAAATTAACCCTATTTTGAGATCTAAATATTCAGTACTTAAGACAGCTTTTGTGAAGCCTCCTTTCTGTACAAACTGTAGAAACTGCAAGGGTTTCGCTGATTAAAAAACAGAGTCAGAGCAGTGCAGCTTCACCACTGTAGACATAGCTGTAGTAACCTGGAAACTTGTTAACTGAAAAGCAAAGCTTTAGTAACCTGGAAACTTGTTAATGGAAAAGCAAATAATTGTACATGCCATACTGCTGGCCCTTTTCTGGCTTAAGAGTAGACCTGGAAAGAAACCTTTCTAACCTTGAGGCATACAGCCAGTGTGCACCTTGGGTTTGCGGACTGCTTGTTAGCAGAAAACCACTTCAAAACAACTTACTGTTTAAAAGTGCCAAGCTGTAATTTGTTAAAGCAAAGTAATTGTATCCTTATTTTCCAAGGAACCTCAGAATTTTTGAGTTATGTCCCATAGAGAACCTATTTCAAAGTTAGGAAATGCAATTCTGTTCTCTGTGCAGCTCAAGAAGACTTGAGTTGGGTGTTCAGGTGTTCTTATGCAAAAAGGATTCATCCAGGGAATGGGGCTGAATATGACAAAGTGCATTATAAGTTTTTTTTTTTTTTTACTACTGCTAAGGAAAAAGAAAATTAGGTATACTTCACAATGCATATTCTTGTATTTTTGGGGTGTTACAGCTAATATTACAGGGTATATAACTTAAAAAATTGCAAGGAGGACAATAAACAGACGTGAATCATTTCCAAGTATTTCTAAAACACTGGTATTGACTGATTTTTTTTGATCCATTCTGAAAGTGTTATCCTAGAAGAACTGAAAGATAGCTCTCTGTTTGAAAGGTTAAAAGAAAGTTGAGTAATTTGTCCTGAACCCTACTCATAGTATTTTTGTAGTGTTTTGTAATTTTAACTACTCAAATTCAATGGTTGCAAGACAGAGTTATAAGTGTCATACAATAGGAAGTAAATGTAGTGCTTTCTCATGCAGTGAATAATCTAGAAGATAATTCCTATATTAAGGAATGATTACAAGAAGCTAAATTGAGGGAAATAAAACATTTCTTAGAGGAGGCACAGGTGTTTGAGCCTTCCTATTCCTGATGAACAAAATGAAGAGCAAAAGATTCTTTGAGTATTCAGCTGTAGTTTCCACTCTTCCCTCTCCTTCACCAGTTGCTCTGAGATCATGTGTGTGCTTTGCTCCTTGAAATGTTTGTATAAAAAGATGACTAGATCCCTGGTAACTGCTTTCATAGAATAAATCACGAAGCTGAGTGCCTAAATATGCTATTTATTCTGTTGCAGAGGAGGTTCCTCCTGCCCTGGACAGAATAGTTTCCAACTGCAGAAAATTTCTTTTTCTTTTTTTAAACAGGAGGTGGGGGTGGGTGCGTTTCTGCCTTACACCTCCCAGCCTCTTCTGTACCAACAACTAGCCATTCATTCACGTTTGGCTCCAGATTCAGCTAACTCCTGTGTTTTTTGGGTGTGGTGGTAAAATTCCCCAAATTATTGGCGTCTCAGGTGCTGTGTATGGGCCTGTAAATGGTGTGTAGCCGTGTCAGCACTTGAAGTGCAGCCTTACTGTAGATTAGATGGTATATTACTAATAGAGGTCAGAGTTTCTTCAGTTTTTGTTGTTTTTTTTTTTTTTGGTGACATCTTTGCTTAAAGCATACAAATTTTCACTTGAGATTGAGATGCATATAGACACTGAGGTGTAGCAGTGCTTTCTTTTAAACTGTAATCAGGGATTTGTCAAGTGTCTTTGTGGTACAGGCGTGGGTTTATTTATCAGTTCATCTCACTGGAAATTCAGTGTCTGAAGGCTTCCCTGAACAGATCCGTCTCACAGCAGGTGCTGGCTCTATTGGTGAAGTTACGGTATTGTGCTTCGTAGGGGTTTTTTCAGCTTAGTATTCTTGTGTTGGCAGTTTTTTCTTTGGAAAAAGTCGTTAAAACAGTCATTAATTCTTTTCTTTAGTATTTTTTAAAATTACTGTAAAAGGAAATTTGTTTCTGTAGAATTACTACACTGTGTCCAATGCCCAGAGTTCAGGCAAGGTCAGAATTTTAATTGGAAAGTGATGAAATGTTCTCAAAAGTGCAAAATCTGGGGCTTTTTCTGTCAGTTGCCAACTTGCATGCATGTAAATCTGTGTAAATGTCAGCTTTCTGTTGTGCATCTGTTTTGGGTTTCCTTTTGACACAACAGTGTGACTGCAGTATGCTCGCAGCTCTGCAAAGTGAACAGCACTGACTTTACAGAGCCAAGGAGAAATGCTGTGGCATAAATGAAGTTTGGCATCTTACATCTTAGTAAAACTTGGCAAGTGTTTCTGAGAAGGTTTCGAGTTTGCTGATGTTCAAGAGGGAAGGGGATTAAGTTTGCTGGATGCTGTGCTTTCGTTTGCTAGTTCTACTGAAGCGCCTTTGTAGTTGAAACAGTTTTGATGATGATGTTTTTTTTTCTTCTCAAATATTTATTCCACTGGTATATAGTGAGTCAGCTGTCGAAGTGACTTAAATATTTGGAAAAGCTTTCGTTGCCATTGCAGAACCGCAGGAGGTGCATCCATAAGATAGGTGATGCTGAGCAGCAACTAGTCCCGACAGCTGAAGGTGGTGAGTTGTTCCCCTGGTGTGTGGCCTCAGCGTGGGTACATGGCTTCCACGGGAACACCCACCTCTGCGCTGAGAGCTCATGGTCATCCTGTGCTCCCCCCTGGAACTTGGCATTCTCCAGTGTCCCAGATTTTACGGTGCTTCTTCAGCACAGCCCTGCCCCTTTTTTGCTTTGGCCTCAGGGACTGTGGTCAGCAATGGTTGTCATTGCGCTTTGTGCTTCATCCCATGGATCCCAAAGGTTTGATGAGAAGGTAGAGAAAGGGCAGGTGGGATGGCACTGGACCATGAACAGCCATCGCTCCGTGCTGGGGTTGCTGTGGCACCTCTACCTCTCCACTGCGATGGCCTTGCCAGGATCTGCATGGCTGCATTGCATGTGCTGCACAGATGCCAACATCGGTGTTTGAACCCTGCTTCTGCTTCAAAAGCTCACAGAGCCCTCTCGGTAAAACGTCCTCTCTTCTCCCTGGATCTCTTCAGAAGCAGCGTATAAAATGACTGATGATACTGTTTCCAGGCACAAAAGAATTGTAAGTATTGTTATTGTTGGATTATAGTAGTGGTTCTGGTTTGGTGTTTGTTACTTTTAGCTGAAAACTTTAATTTTTGTGCTTTCCACTCTCAAGGGTTAATTTGGTCAGGACTTCAGTTTGAGCAGTATGCACAGAGCAGTTCCTTCTTTCTGTGCATATAAATAATTGTTTCTAATTTTGTGTATATTTGTTTGCATGTAGAAGTTGATGTGTATCAGTATTTATTATTGATAGGCCTTTGAAAAAATTATTGTATTAAGCTATGGTGGTTTTAAGGCACAGGTTGAACAGCTTAACTTTGGGGTTAAAAGAAGATAGCTTGGAAACTTTGAGATTTCCTTGATGAATTGGAGATGAACAGCAAAAGGTGGTGCAGCTTGGGAGTGAAGGCACCTGTGAGGTCTGGGTGCTGGTTCCTAGTTAAATATTTCGCTAAAATTAGTATTGAAAGTCAACTTGCAGCAAGATGCTTTATTTCAGATTCAGACCTCTCATTAGCGTGTCATTATCGAGCAGGAATGCCAGCTAATTGCTTGGTGTTCTTTGTTGTCAGGAAGATGTCAAAAATAGGATTGGGTTTTGTGGTGAAGGTTCATAAAATATTTTTGAAACCTATTGAGCTGTCAGACTTCCTGTTGCCAGGAGCATGTGACATTTTCAGTGTCAATTAAAAGGTTCTGGTATTTTTTTGTATGTGTGCCTCTGTTAAATCAGGGATGTGTGCAGGCACTGGGAGCTGGAATTTCCTTGCCCCTGTCCTAGTAATGGATGAGCAATGAATTACACTTTGATGGATATAACGTTTTTTTTTTTTTTTATAAGTGTATGTGAAACCCTTGGTGTCATAGTTAAGGCTCAAGGTGTGAGGGAGAATATTTTTCAAATGAATAACCTGAAAAGATGGGAGCCTATAAACTGACCAAGGGCAATGCAATATAAGACAGGGAAGCTGCCTCATGTCTGCAAGGCTTCAGCAGCGCTAATAGCCACTTGATCAGAATACAAACTTGGCCGTCTTGTGCGCTTGCCAAATTACTATGGAAGTGTTGACAAAACAGCCGTGGAAGTCGTTCATCACATTTTTGTGAAGTCACTTGCAAGATTCTTTCTTTCGTTTAATTGCACGGGTTTGCTTTTTATATAAAATCTCTCTCTTACAGCAATCTGGGTTTGCTGTGCATTAGGTCTTTGAAGATTGATTTAAATCAGATAATCAGTAGGAAATAAAACGTAACCAAACTGACTTAGAAACTATGGCTTGTTCTGAACTGCCCCGGAGATGCTCCTTGTAGTGCAGGCTGCTAGCAGAGATACAGGACCTCATCTTGAGGCCTTATTAAAACCAAACGTGTTAAAGATCGGTCTGTTGCAAAAATAGAAGAGCAGTTTTTCTCTGTTTGCTGTCTGAAGAGTTGTGTAATCGGCTAGAAGCTGATTTTACAACTCACCTAGCAGCGGTCCCTCCTAGGAGGGCTGAAGGCAAGGTTGTCCTCAGGGGAGCGGAGCGGCCTTTCCACCCGGGAGGGTCTCCAGCCCAAGCGAGAGGTGTCAGCACTGTGTCCTGAAGCCTGTGCCCTCTGTCAGGGCACCGAGGGGGACACCGGGCCCGTGACAGGATGGTGGTTGCAGACACTGGGCCGTGTGGCATGGGCGCCAGAGAACGGCGCAGGCCTCGTGTTTCTGCCATGCCGGTGGAAGGCCCTGTGTGCCCAGTGAGCTCTGTTTGTGCTTTGCTGCCTCCAGCAGCGAGCTTTGCCTCACACTGCTAGGGCGGTGGTTTTGTTTGTTTTTCCTGATAGGCTTTTGTGTTGTGCTTCAAAATCCAGTTTCAAAGGGAAACCCGAGTTGTGGAGGTGAAGCCTGCCAGGGTTTTGGCCTGAGGTTGACTTCTGAGGGGCTGTGAGAGAGGGAGATGGTGGCTGTGATCCGCATGGCGTCTTTGTGTTGTGTAGGGACAGTGCTGGGGAGAGCTACCCTGGGAGCAGCAGCCCCTAGTGCCACTTTTGAAGACAACACTGAAACTTAATAAAAATGCAGCATGATTTGAAGGAAAATGTTGTGGAGATATGAGGTGACCCAGCAGTGAAGTGGGAATAGACTAAGTCCTTGAAGTCACCTACATTGTCTCTGGGTTTATTTGGCCTGAGAAGTATAGAAAGCATCTTCTTTTCAGTAATCTCATTTTTTTTCTTTTTTAATCAGGTCCCTTTGTTCAAACTCTGAGGCTTGAATCTTAATTTGTGTTTACACATGTCAAGCTGAGAAACTCATTCCTCACTCTGCTTCCTTTCAAAATCTGCCACGATGAATAAGGCTCTTTTGTGATGAAGTCTCTTACCTTTAATAAAATTCACTTTGAGCAGCAGCATACAAATGGGCTCATCTCTGCCTACTGGAAGCGTGAGGATTCGTGTCACCCGCTGCTGTTTGCCTTTCCCACATCAGGATTTTAAGATGAGAGCAGTTGTATAAGGCATACAGGGCACAGAGCAAAACAGCTCTGCAGAGGCCTGGGTGTGCTATGGCCGCAGTTTTCTCTGTCTTCAAACTTCATGTAGGACCACTGGGCTCTAAAAGATCATCTGAGGGGTACATTTTGGCAGTGAGGATGTAAATCCAGGCTCTTGAGTGTTTGTCAGGCTGCAGCATTTGGTGTAATCAAACAGGAGTGGCTGTAGCAATGGATGGCACCTCAGCCTGTCAGAGGACATTTCCTTTCAAAATACCTCCTTGCAATGCTGCTGCAATTAGCATATGGCATACACTGACTTAATTTTCCCAATTTGTTGCAGATTGATGTATTGTTGTGGTGAATCATCCCTTCTGAAATAGTTTGATGTGCTGGGAGTGCTGGATTCGTGTTGGGGCAGGGCTGAGGTACAGGACGTAGCTGGGCGAGGGGGGTGTGTGAAGTGCTTAGGGGTGTGAGAAGTCCTCCCATTGCCTCTGGTTGTTGGTGGCAGCAGCAGGAAAGGGGCAGCTGGGTGCTGCGGGTGCAGAACCGCAGTGGGGATTCCCCTGCCCTCGCCTGTACCAGGAGCACGGGTGGTGCAGGAACAGGCTGAGCTGGCGCAGGAGGAGCAGAAACACAAGCAGCAAGTCCACTGCCAGCTTTTAAAGCCAGAAGGGCAGAGGATTGCGGTGTGCGTTAAGCAGAAAGCATGGAGCCCTGCCCTTTCCCAGATCCTAGGCGTGCTGCAGGCATGGCTCTGCCGGGACAGAAATAGAAGTGCAATGTTGGCTTCATCAGTCTGTCCTTCTCCCCATCTCCCATCCCCTATTTTTCCATCACTTCCAGTGACTTCACCACCACCTCCCCTGCTTTCTCCTCTCACTGAAAACTTTTTTTTTTTTTTTTTAACCTCTCTCGGGAAATGGGCATGAGCCTGGCTCCCACAGCAGAGGAAACAGCAACAACCCTGGGAAACCCTGCACAAAATCCCCAAAGTTACAAAGTGAGCACGGGCAGGTGTAGGAGCAGGTATGTGCTTGAGCCCGGTGATGCTGCAGGCAGGGCTTTACAGCTGTTAGCCTGGCGCAGGCTGCGAGATGGGAAAAGGACGAGGTGGGACATCCCAGCCAGTGCCTGGAGAGGGCATTGATGGAGAGCCCACATGTTTAGTTCATAACCAGCTGAGCACTCTGGCACTGCTTCAGCTAAATATTTCCCAGTGCTTTGCATGGAGGATGTCCGTCACCACAGCAAACCATTAACCTCTGGGTGCTTTCTGAATATAACAGCGGTACTGAGAGGTGGACGGTTACTCCGGAGGGAAAATGATTATCGGTAACTGGGGAAAGCCACCAGTTTGTGCGAGATGACTCAATGTTGTCCTCCATCTGGTACTTCAGCTGGTAAACTCCAGGGCTGAAGTAAGCTCCCTTTATGGTTTTTAGAAACTTTGCCCCAGCAGCGATGGTGCAGCTTCTGCAGCTGTTGCGGCATTCCCCGGATAGTTTCGGAATGATTTCAGGCTCTTTTGGCTTCGCAGACTAATTGCATTTTTTTTTTAATCAGTAGATTTTAAAATGGCTGCTTTTCCTCATAAGCACCATAGGAAGTTGCAGGAGGGAGATCTTTAAAGACTTTCACTGTCAAACCGAGATGGTGACATTTGCTGGAGACAACTCGGTGAAAATTTCAGTTTCTCTCGAGTCCAACAAACCTGATGAAGCGTGTGCTGAGGTAGATTTTATAACTTGTGCTGTTAAGCGCTGCAATATCAGTGTTTCCTGGCATTTAGCAACAAGTTCAAGAACAATGAATCAAAAGAACTTGCCCAATATAGCCTCGGGTACCGCGGAGGGAGCGTTTTTATGGCTGAGAGCGTTGCCCAGGATTTCGGGAGGGTGTGTGTGGGTGTGTACACGCGGTGTTGGAAAACACCTGATTTCTTGTAGTGAGCATCCCCTGCTCCCAACAGAAATGAAAGAAACTGAAAGTAAGCTGCAAGTTCGGTCCCACAAATTGGACTGCTTGCTTTGCTGTAGTTGCTCGTTCTCCTGGTGTTTTGTCGGTGCTGTACGATATTAGATGTGGAGCTTCTATGAGAAGGAATGAAAGAAGCAGGTAATCCCCAGGAGAACTTCAGGTTCCTCCAAAGCACCAGGTTTCCCAGAAAGTGTCTGACCTCAGTCTCAGAAGAAGCCTGCTATCATCCGCTGAGGTAAATATTAATGCCGGAACTGTTGTAACAGTGGAAAAAGTTATCAGGGCGAAGATCTTATACGCAGGTTGTAGTGCTAGTGACAGATAAAGGTATGTAAGTGGTGACTTTTTGTTCTTTGGGTGGCTCCTGGAGCCCAGGAGCTGAGTCAGGAGCAGCTCCGGTGCCCTCCACAGGTGAGGGTGGACTCCAGGTCCTTGTCCCAGGAGGAAGGACCAGGCAAGCCCAGCTTTTTCGTTCACCCTCCTCATTGCTGCTAGTCTGAAGCAGTAGCAGCACACGCTAAAACCATCCCAAACACTTTCAGTAAATGTTGAGCCCTCTCTGAAAGCAGAGGTACGGTGCCATGCCCTGCAAGCACGTGGCTTCACATCAGCAGCCCTAGAGAATTAAGTGTAGGTGAATCACCTCATGTCTGGAGGTGTTAGAAAGGCACTCAAACACTTTGAAGACCATCATTCAAGAAAGATTTGAACAGAGGAAGTTTCTTCTAAGTCACAGTACTGTCTGGAGCTTTCCTTCAGAGAAGATGTGAACCAGTTTGTCTGCTTTTTGTTTCCTAACACAGGAAAATATCCTTTTTTTTTTTTTTTTTTCTTCATTAGGCATGTAAGAAAATGCTATGCAAATAGTAGGCCTCCTGTACAGGAACCACTAAGGCCCGGCTTCCTTTTGCACAGGAAGTGATGGTAAATTTTAATACGTGGTTCAGGATCCTCAGGATGTTTACCCCGGTTTGTTCTGTATGTTTCTGTTAATTACTATCTTGCCGTTAATTACTGCTGATTCCTGGTATAATTCAGTTCGATTCCAGATAGCCAGGATACGTGCTAATATTAATTAACACCATGTGATGATGCTGTCATCATAAAAAGTGGGTTTTGTACAAACATTACCTATTTGGTGGGTATTTGGTGACCCATTTTAGAACATTTTACAGAGGTTATGGCATCATCAGACTTTTTGGCATAGTTCATTAGCCATGTTTAAAAGGTAACACAGTCACCAATTAAAAAGGTTTTAATTGCTGTGGTACCCCACCACCGAGGGCACCAGCTGCTCCCATTTCACAGATGAAAACAACAAGTACTCCATCATGTGCTTTGAAGGACATGCAAATTCTGGGGTTGAGCCACCAAAACCCACCCCAAATTGTTAGTTACAACCCATATTTTAAGCACTCGAAAGCAGCCCATGTTGGAAACCTCTGGGGCTCAGGTGTGCAAGCCAAATGGGTGTGGAAGCACGCTCCCGCCCGTGCAGGGCTGCTTTTTTATGAAGTGCTCGGTGTCTTACCTGTCACACCTCAGCCGGACCATCGTCTGTCTCCCTTCTCACTCCTGTGCTACTCCTGTGTGCCATTTCCATGTTCCACGAGTGAATACAGGTCCTTTGGCTGTGTCTGGTGGCTCCCCAAAAGTGTCCACCCGACCCAGGAATCATGCTCCCACTTCGCATTAAACACGAAATCCACACGTTACTGGATAAGTAGGAGTTGGCAGTGACTTTTCTGATAACGTTTCCCCTCGTGATAGGCAATGTTGCCCTCTGCTGGTTAATGACAGGTTAAAGGATCCCTGCCTTCCCCTCTCCAGCAGCAGCATTTTGCTGCCACAAGCTGTTTTTCACCCTCGGGGTCCTATTTGATGTCCTACAGCTGTGGAGAGCATCACAGCTTGCCTTTGATTTCTTTTTCCCTAGAAGCTCCTTTTCATTTGGGAGCACCTGGCGCACCTGAAAACCAAACTTTAATTGCTGGGTTTAGAGCAGTAATTCAGAAACCCTCCTTTTCAGAATTAACCCTTAGAAGTACAACTTCCCTGAGCCAGTTTAGCAAGTGAACTAACTGCAAGGCTTTTAATTAATATTGGCAACAGTGAATCAGGCCTTCTGCTTGCGGCCAGAAGGAGCTGCCCCCTGCCCTTGTGTGGCACACAGGAGCAGGCTTCAGGGGCTGGGCCGGGTTAAAAATAAGCTGTGGAAAGAGCATTATTTTTAACTCAGGTCAATCCCTGCTGCAGGGCTGCACACGAGGGTGAGCTGGGCAGGGGGACGGGATGGGAGGGCTGTTTGGAGCAGCCCCATCCCCTAAATTTGCTTTTCAAGCAGGTATTCTGCTTCTGAGCTCAGCTGTGGAGATCACAACGTGACATGACATGGCCTGTCCTCCTCAGAGCCTTTCCCAGTACAAACATCAGCTCTGGCAAAGCTCTAGCAATGGTCCTGCACCTCTGGGGGTGATGTCCTGTATGGCAGCACTTTCCCAGGGTAAATGCCTTTCAAGTAAGGCTCAGCACCAGTTCATACAGCTGGCTTTATCCCCCGTCTGTTCTGAATCCTTTAAGCATGAATATTTAGATATGCAGAGCAGGAGAAAATAGTTACTGCAAATTACAGCTTACCTGGCAAGGGGTGCTGCAGGCACGATGAGAGGGAGGTGGGGGCTGGTGCTGTGCACAGCACCCGGCCTGATTCAGCTCCTGGGCCATGGCCAGCGTGACGTTATTGCACATGGCTACACTGTGGTGCCATCCTGCTGTCCTGCGCCAAAAACGAGGAGAAACTTCAGGAGAACTTTTTTTTGGGGGGTCTGTTGAGCTGAAGCTTGTCCCAGCATTAAGGGGAGATGGAAAATGGCCGTGTGGTGGGACTGAGGGGGATTGAGCCATGTGGGCTGTGCTGTGGGTGATGGGGACAGGCAGAGAGTATGATTTACTCTTGTGGAGGAGAACTGGGTGACATTGTAGTGTCACCCAAGTTCATGAAGTGTTTGTCTCCAGCTGCCACTCTGCAGGTTTTGTGGCACGTGCGATGAGGCTAATGCTGAGGCCTACTGGTTGGTGTAATACTGGTTGGCATAACACGGGTCAGCTCAGCGTAGGAAAATGCTAATTGCAATTTGTGGTGACAGAAGGTTAGGGAGCTCACGAGGAAAGGTTCAAGACAAACACTGGTTCCTCCCCAGTCCATGGTGTGAGGTGGGGATCAACTCTCGTGGGGTGAGACAGAAGCCAGGCAAGCTCCCCTGGCTCTTTGCTAAGCAGCAGTTGAATTAACTGGGGAGTTGGGAGCACCGAGCGTCTTTCACTTCTATATACTTCATTGTAACTTCACTCCAGCATTGAATGCTTGCTGGGGGATCCTTCCACCACTTCCACAGGCTCAGCTCGGGGAGCAGCTGGGCTCCGTGGGGGCACCTGATGGAGGTGGTGCAGGGCTGCAAGGGGCACGGCATGCGGCGATGCTCTCAGCCCAGCACTGGGGTGAGGGATGAGATGTTTTTGATTTCTTCCATTTTAAACTGTTCCTTTCACGCCATCTGGATGAGACTAAAGCTGTTGAGGTTGATCTTTAACACAGTTAGGAGTAATTTATCGGGGTGTGTGCGGAGCATCTGGTTTAATAGTCAGTCGTGTTAAGTATTTATGGGTTTAATCGGAGCGACTTTGCGATGTGCACGCAGAGCTCCAAGGCCTGCGATGGGTTTCTCATTCCTGCACCTGCTCACCTGTACTAAACTTCAGGCATGTGTTGAGCAAGACTTTTGTACATCAGCAGGAAAGCAATGAAGTTTGGGTTTCTGTGGGAAGGGAGGGGTCTCTTGTTTCTGGTGCATTGCAGTTTTTCAGGACGTGAATGCTGCTGCCTGGGTTCTGTATGTGGTTTTCCTATTTATTTATTTATTTATTTATTTATGGCACTTTACAGGCTTTATCTTCATCGGTATCATCAGACTGATACGTGCTGTTTGTGTAGTGTGCTGGTGGGAAACCCTGTAATCTCCTAAGTGAGACTGGAAATGGCTGTGAATTCGGCACCTGGCATCCTCTGAGCTTTTTCCTGCCCACTGCCTTTCCTAGCTGGAGCTCTGTGCCCCATGCGAGGCAAAAACAAAACGCAGCCAGCCAGTCCCTGGCCTCTTCCCCAAGGCCTCACATTGTGCTGTGAAATGACTTTTTTAAAAATACTTTCCCTCCTCTTCCTCACGCCCTCAGAAGCATCTCCCAGGGTACGCTTGCAAGGTAAAGGCGATGCAACCTATTTTCTTTGGACACCTCGGTGGTTCAGTGCGCACTGTGAGGACGGTATTCCTGCTCTTGTTACTGCATTATGTGGTGCTTTTTCCATCTTCAAAGCATTTTCCAGCCATGAACTAAGAGCACATGCATTCACCCAGAGCACACACCCCTGCTGAAGTGGCTGATGCCCGGCACATCCCAGGAAAAACTTCCTGAATGTGACACACCACTTTTGATGCAAACAAAATGACGCCGTGTTTCATCAGCTCTATTAAAAGTACTTAAGTAATTGAATTAATGAAATTTTAAAAAGTCTCTAAGAGACAAATCTGACACACTTTTTTTTTTTCCTTAGTGTTATTTTTTTTTCTTATTTTGCCCATTGAATGTCATTGGTTGACTTTTTTTATTTGTGATCTTACCATTTGCTTCTCGATGTGTGGTTTTGCTTGGTTTGGTTTTGTGTTATGGTAGCTGATTTCCTTATTTTGCGGCATTAGTAGGTACTGTTACAGTTTCTGCAGCTAAGGAAAGTGTCTTCATACTCACGCTGTTTTGCAGAGTACCTCATCTCTCTTATTTTTTTTCCAGGCATTGGGGTTTTATTTGCATTGTGTCCATTCTCCTTTGCTGTGTGTGTCTGTCTTGTGCCCTGGACTGTGCTTACATTTGGCACCTTCAGACTGGTTTACCATCTTCATTTGATCTTCCATGCTTCTTTACCACCCTTCCAGCTGCAGATGTCCAACACCCAGCCCCTTTGAGCCCACTTTTGCTGTTTTCCCCTCCCTGTCCCCGCAGCCAGCTTAGCATGGGTATTTCTCCCTCCATTCCCTACCTCTTTGCCTTGAGCAGGGCCAACCCTTCCTACACTGGGCAATGTGCTCAGCTTGCTCACCCTTCCTTTGGGAAAATGGGAACAGCAGCCCTAGTGCTGTCGTATGTAGCTGACTTGTTTTGTGACCCCAGTGTGGTGCGAGGCAGCTGATGGAGCCTTCTGCTCCCAGCACTCCCCCATCTCCAGATGTTCCAGGAGATAAGAACCAGGCACAGGATAGCCAGGGATGTGCAGCTGAAGCCCTCTTTATGTGGGCAGACAGCAAAGACAGGAGTTCAGTGATGCCCTGTTTCCACCCCAAATCTCTCTCGTTTCATGCTAACCTGTGGCATTTTAGACGCAGCTCACTTTTTCTCGCCTTCTTTGCTTTTTCAGGTGAGGCAGACGAAGAAGCCTTTGCCGAGGAGTGCAGACGGAGGGGACAGCACGCCCTGCCTTTCCAGCCCACCAACACTCGCCTGCTGAAGCCTCACAAGCCTGCCAGCTCCCCCAGATATGCCTATCATTATAATAGCGATGAGGTGGAAGAGCAAGATAGAAGCCGCGTTACAAGCAGCTTGGAGACCCCTTTTTATTTATCAGGTGTGCAAAAACATGTTGATGAGAAATGCGCAGAAAAGGCTCCAGCAGCTAGTCAAAAGGAAAAAAACAAAAGCCAAGCAAGGAGATGGTGCTGTGTGCTGACCTAATGCTGGCACCCTGGTAGATAATAGATGGCCGCTTGTGTGCCTTCATCCGCATTAGCTCTGCTCTTCAACGTAGCCTAGATTCACAACTGCCCTGGGATACTCAGGGCCTGATCCAGGGAAAATATTGTTTTGTTATGCTGCTGAGGTGCCCACGCTCTTTGTTCTTAAAAGTGAAGGCCTTTTAGAGAATCACTAATGGCAGTACTTTGCACGTTCATTTATTTAAATTGTGCTTAGCTTCCTTGCCGAAGGAGAAGTTCAGCAACTTCACGTATTAATTCTGGAAGCTGCAATTTTGGGCATCTAAACCTTAATAGAGAGGGTTGAGACTGTTCAGGCAAACAAGGAAGCACAGCAATAGTCCTGGTTATTTTTGGAAGTAATTAGTCCTTTGATGTATTTCCAGTCTGTAATTTTTGGCAGTGTAGTCCAGAGGCTATCTTGGACAGCAGAACCCTCATAACCACTTGATTTAATTTGAACGTGTGGTCAGTGCTCACCCAGGAGTGCCAGGACAGGTTGCTGTGCAGGTGACAAAGCCCTGGCCCAGGCTGCCTAGAGGCTGTGGAGTCTCCTCCTTGGAGAGCTCCTAAAGCTGCCTGGCTGTGGGCCTGGGCACCCTGCTCTGGGTGGCCCTGCCTGGGCAGGGGCTGGGCCTGAGGGACCCCGAGGTGCTGCCAACCCAACCCAGGCTGTGCTTCCGAAACATGAAGGTGCCTTTCCACGTGGATGCCCGCACTCAGGGCCATTCTCAGCAGTGTTGAATTAGCTGATCTGCTGGGAAGCACAAATGTATTGGGCTCCTCAGGGCAAACACAGCACATGGGAAATGTGCTGCAAAAAATGAAGGAAAAAAACAAACAACTGTCCCCCAAAGCACAGGTGCGCACACACACTCCCAATGCTATACCAGCTTCTGCTGTGTTTGAGCCTTTGAATCTAACACTGAATTCTGTACAAAAAAAAAAAAAAAAAAAAAAAAAAAAAAAAAAAAAAAAACACACAACTAAATTTATTGCATGGGGTGCCAACTTGCAAAAATAATCAGAGAAATTCAAATAAACGTCTTCCTGATCAGTTGCTGGAAGTTTAGACTCTTAAGGCATGGCTCAATTAAATCTTCTTAAAGTAAATAGCTAAAACAGAAGCCTGAATCTAACACTTGGGCTGATGTGCAGGAGCTTTCAGTACAGGTGTTACAGGATTTGTTTCCTATGTCTGTAGCTAGCAAAACAAAACCTTTGTCCTGCATTCAGGTTCTGTGTGACCATAACAGCATTTGTAATGGTTTCCAAAGAGCATCTGAGTTTGACACACACCTTGCAATTTTTGGAGCCATTTTAACATTGCTTAGGACTTCTAGCTGTGAATCTATTTATGCTCCAAGGCACACAAGTTTTCAGTTAAAACAAATTTCCAGAGCTATTTGCACAATCCCCAAATCTATTCTACTGGTAGATTGTCAGTTGCCATACAACAGGTATACAAGATTCAGGGCTGAAAACTTGATTGCAGTCAAGACTATGATTTTTTTTTTTTACTGTTGCTTTAAATATTTTGCCTGCTGTTCCTCCGATAGAGAGACAGTGGCTGCTGAAGGACTGGTCGAGTTAGTCATAAAACCCTACGTGAGTGTCTTAATCCCTCCCTGGGAAGTTTGTGCGCGAGCCCTGGCCAGCAATGCCGTTCTCCATGGGTGTTCACCTCCGCCGGCTGCCTCGCTCCGCCAGCCGGCTCCACCAGCTCTGTAATTACGTAGACCACTCGCTTGCTCCCGCTTGGCTTCTCATTTATCACCGCGACAGCTGCCGTGCGCTCGCGGGCCGGCCTGGGGAAAGCAGCATCTTGCTCTGCCTTGATCCCAGGCCCGCTCGCCGCAGTGGAAAATAGCGAAGCTCGACGGCCTCAGCCCTGGCGCGGCTCGACCTGGGATGGGATCGTTTCTGCCACCGTTGGCACGCGGCCCTTTGGCAGCGATTGTTTCAGAGGTTGTCCCAGCTCTAGCACCTAAAGCAAATTCTCAGTTGTTACTGATTCACCTGTGGTGAAGTGGTTTTCTTTTCCCTGCTTGAGGAGTGGGAATGCTTGAGTTGTAATTTGTAAGTCCGTAGGAAATTTAAGTGGAGGAACATGGGGTAGGTTTCATCTTGACTATGTGATGTAGCCCCTCTCTCTCCAGTGCTGGCTCATTCAGACTAGTGAACAGTACTCAGGGGTGAGATGAATCCTCTCCATAGACAGGACTTCCAGTCGTTGCAGTGGGTTTTGACTATAAAACTGATGGAGTTAAATCTGGTTCTCCATCTATCTTTGAGAATTTATTTTAGTAGAACTTGCTCTGGGTTTCGTGGTGTTACTGGTTTCGGAATGGCCTTTTAGAATAAAACTTGACCTTGTGTTCTGAAGTCACTGTGTATCAAACAGTATCAAACCTCAAACAGGTGCCTAGCTCCAAACAAATGTATTTTTTTTGGTAAGAATTCAGATCCTGCTAATAGTGCACTCTCAGACAGCATGGTGTCTGGCTGACTCGAGGTATCCGAGCTGTACCAAAGTGGTGGTAATGCCAGCGCAGACCTGGGGGCTGCAGCTGTTAATGAAACTGCTCTGGATTTGAGAGCTTTGACCTTTATCTAGCAAGAATGGCTGAAATGTTTAATTGTAAAAATATTGACAAATATTTGATGCTAGAGATCATTATTTGCAAGGTAATACTGCAAAGTTTGCTCTTCCTTTTGAATGAAATAGCTTGCATTAACCCAGAACTTACAGCATTAATAATTCATTTTTGATTCATTTTCATCTGCTGGCATCACTGAAGAGGAAACCACTTTAAAAGAACTAGCTTAACTAATTCTGATCTTTTTCTGGCATGGGTTCCTCTGCTGGAAAGTTGAGCTGTTAAAACTTCATTACATCTTTAATGCAGTCTCCATTCTTCTCACCAACACACGATTTCCTGAATTACGCAGTACTGACTAGTAAAATCAATGTGCTGGTTATCCAGGCTAATTACCTTTTAATTCCCTCGCATACTTGTGTTTGGGTATGTAATGGAAAGCAAAGCTGCTTTGTTTTCTGCGGAAACCTAATACGCGAGGAATGCTGGAAGCACGGGGCGGGATGGGAACGAACTCTCTCCCTTGCTCCACATCCCACAGCACGGCTCCCTGCCCGCAGCTGTGCGAGTGGGATGTGGCAGCAGCCCCCTTCTTCCATGGGCACAGAGTGGAAAGATGCCTGCTGGATTTGGGGATGGGCTCGTTGGCCCTTTGGCTTAACCAGAGCTGCCTTCATGGGCGTTTTTTTTGGTTGCTGCTGGGAGATCACCCCATTACCTACTTGCTTCCCATAAAAAGTGGCTGGGTTGCGCATGGATGGAAGGGCTTCCAAGGCTGCAGAGCCTTGCAAGCTTTTGCTTGCCATGTGGGAGTAAAACCTTGGACTCTGTTCAGCAGTAGTGTTACCTTAATTAAGAGCAGGCAAGCAGGTCGTATCTGGCTCGGTATGTTCTTGTAGCAATTTTAGGCAGAATTGGTAATGAAAATAGTACGGTGAGCAAGCGTGAAGGAAGGCCCCAGAAAGTTGCTACGGCTTTTTAGTCCCCTAAAAGATCAAAGGTGGCATTACATCACAGGGTTGGACAGTGAAACTGGAGAACTCGCCCCTTGGATTTAACAGCAAAGATAATTAAACAGTGGAGCAGCATACCGAGACGGGGTGGGATGTTTTGTCACCGCTGCCCTGTACGTAAAGGCAGGTTCTCCTTCCACGATGCTCTGTGGCACGGGCAGAGACCGTGGATGCGGGGAGAGGATTAGTAGGTCAAGTTGTGGTGGTTGTTGGGCCGTGGCTTGGGCTGAAAGGAGGCAGTGTGAAAGTGTGGTGTAGGGCTGTAATTGTAAATCGAGTCACATGCCTGGAATCATACTGAAGCTGTGATTTGGGGTGATTTTTTGTAATGGCATATGCAAATCTGGCCAGGCTAAAATAACAGACGGTGGCTCCAGCTCAGGTAAGCTGGCTAACTTTGAAATCCCAATTGGTTTTATGACTAGAGAAATACCTCTAAGAGCAGAAAATTAAATAGCATGCTCTGCAGAACCCAACTTGCATGTAATCTGTTGGCCAATTAAAGCTCTGTGTGCTTGTTGGAGCCTCCTGGTTTGAAAGAGGTTGAAAGGATTGCCACAAGCTTAGCAAAGAATTAGTAGGTCTTGAAAACAGTTTTTGTTACTGGGACTTGAGCAGAAGATGTGAGTCCCTCCCATCCCCAGCCTTAGGGCTTTGGAGCCTGGAAGTAGAAGGAGGCTCCATTTCTGCCTGCACCTTTGTAGATCTTCCATAAAAACCAGGCCATGGCCTTTGTTGTTGACCCATGTGAGTCAAGAAGTGGAGGAGGTGGAGGTGCCGCGTTAATCATTGGTCACAACTGAAGTCCTTGCTTCCTTCTGCTGACTCCTATGCTCTCCTGTGTCGGCAGAAGGAAGGTGGAGCAGACCCGTGACCGCTCCTGGCAAAGCAGAAAAAAGTAGGATACTACAAATGGGGTGGGTAGGAGTGTTTTCCATAGGACTCTTGTCCCTTTGGGTCCATCGCTCAATGTGTGCTCCTCCCTTGCTGTTGCCTCCCAAGAATGTGATGAGTTTCAAAGTCAGTGACTGAACAAAGTTATGCCTTTAGGAGCTGTGGATGGCAGAGAAGTGGAAAGCCAGGAGAAAAGTCGATCTGGGACCCAGCAGAGAAGCTTCCCAGTTTGTTTGGGTCCTTGCTGTGGGGTTGAGGGAGTTGCTACTGAGCATTGGAAGCAGCTTCCTGAGAGCTGGAATAGCTTCTATGCTCTCTGTGGTTCTTTTGGATGTAGAAGAGAGGGGGATGAAATGGCGAGTGGGTCAGCAGATGCTGTTTATTGTAGACAGGGATTGTGCAGGTTGTAAAACAGGTGTAATTCCAAATGGCGTGGATTCTTGCTTCATCCATCCCTGCTCCTGGCAGCTGACAAAAGCAAGAGCATACCAAGCTAGGCTGATGTCTATCTGCATTTGAGCGAATCTGTTTCCAAATATCAAAGCCTCACGAAGCTCTCGGAAACCTATTCTCCCTCCACCCTTTTCCGAGACTCTTCACATCATGCATTTCTAGTTTAGGTGGCTAACAATCACTTCCAAGGGTGGGAATTTACAAAGCTCCTCTCCAAGACCAAAACTGCTCGGCTGAAGCCAGCTCAGCCAGGCACCGGCTATGGCAGCTTTCCATGACCACTTTGTGATGCTGGCAACCCACCAGGACTCGTTTACTACAAATGAATCAAATAGCACTGGGGCTGCTGCTTTCCTAATTCAGATTTTATTCTCTCACGACTTTGGGGCTACCCTTCTAACAAAGGCAACTAAATATGCTTTTAAATAGTGCCTGTTGAAGTATTCCAGTGAAATGAGCACTGAAGGGTTACTTAAACCTTCTGTGTGCGATTTTTATTTTTGTTAGGAGCCGCTCCAGTTGTTTGGATGAGGTTTTTGGCTGTTATCATCCAGCGTAGCATCACTGGAGCTAACAGAGTGACAAAGTTCGACCTATCCTTTCTTCTTAGGTGGGGGTAGCAAGGGAAATGGCTGGGAGTGAAATTATTTATCACAGCAGGCTAGAAACAGAAAGGACCTGGCAGTTTTCTCCTGAGGAATGCTCTGTATTTGTGCATTATCTCCTACTCTGGCCAATCTGTTTCTGTGTGTCAGTGATAACACTTGAAAGATTTCTACTTTTTACCCTTATCGTTCCAGAGCTGGTAGGAGACCATGTTGTCAAATACCTAAATATCTTCATACCGCATTATTTTAACATCTGAATTGTTTCATTTAGAAGACAATGAATTATGTGGCATTCATTTCAAGCCCTAATTTACATTTGACTCACAGCATTCTTAGGGAAAAGTTGCTAGAATTGCTTTCAACAGCTCAACCGTTTGAAGAAACTCGAGTGGTTCAAAAAAAAAAAAAAAGTTTTATGATATAAAACAGCATTAGAAAAAAAAATCATGCCTGTATGTGGAAGACTTTTGGAAAAGCTGACAGTGTTTTGAGAATGAAAAATGAGAAAATAATGAAGGTAATAACCTGTTAGGTTTCAATGGTCCTTTCCCAAATATCTGTGTTAATGGCTCATCGGTATGACGTGAACTAGCTCTGATCAGCCGATATGATGCTGTTTTTCCCTTCCACTGAAGGGAAGATCCCTTTGAATAACACCCTTTGGATGAGTGATCCTTGGGAGTCAGCACGTCTCTTCCGCCTCCGTTGGCCTCTGTGGGAAAGCCGAGAGATGCTTGAGCCCTTCTGGGACGCATCTCTCACTGCAGCTTTTAATGCAGCAAATCAAAAGCCAGGGGATCCCGGATCTGGCAGCGTGTAGGTGACCGAAAGGCTGACATTGACCTTCGTGGGTGGGGTTTTTATTGAGATGTTCAGGCAGTGTCCCCCAGGATGGGGCTGTATCTCAGGAGGGTGGCAGGGCACGGGGAAAACACCGCGTCATTTGCAATTCCACAAAGCACTGGCAGCTTTTCTCTTCCTTAAACAATAAAACTGGTTTCCACTCTAACTTTGCACAGGCTAATCACTCATGGCAGAATTTCTAAACAAATATCCTGGCGCTTGACTCAGACGATTGCAGGAGATGAAGTAATGCTGTTGGTACAGCGTAGGAGCTGGAGTGATAACCTAGGCGCAGTTTTCCTTTGCTGCAAGGGAGTGTGTTTCCTCTCATGCTCAAGCTTTTACTAATGTCTGAAGTGATTTTAGCCCAAACAAGTGTGGCTCTCCCAAAGTCTTAAATTGCAGAACTGCAGCTCTGCCGTGGCACAGCTGTAATTGCACTTGGGAGGAGCTCTGACTCGAGGCACCTGAAGCCACAGCCTGACTTCAAAGCCTTCTGGTTACCGTAACCCTCTGACCTCACACCATTTCCTTTTCCCTCCTTAATTTTGCTGTCGGTGCTAAATGGCTGCAGCACCGGGCGCTGCGGTGAGGTGACTTCTTTTCAGGGTCATGTCCCACTGCCTGCAGGCCAAATGGGGGATAGAAATATTTCCAGATAGGCAGAGCTGGGCCCTTCCTGGTCACTCCTCTGACTCACAGCCTGGATCTGAGGTGTCTCACCGAGGGGCTCATCCTCTTGGTGCAGCCCCGTTCCCTGGACCATGCTGGTTCCCAGTGGCAGAGCATTGCTGAGCTATGGGGTCCCTCCTGCCACCTCACGGCATGGTTTGCTTTTGGTTATTTGAAGGAAATGCGTGCTACCTTTGAGTTTAGGTTTGTAAGTGCGCTGGGTAGATGTGGTGCTGGTTCTGCACTGTACAGGCAAGTTGTGTTGTGTGGCAAGCCTGGAGGAGAGGAGGTGACGCAGAGCAGGAACTGGTTTCCATGCATCTCTGTGGGGAAAAAGAACACATTGGGATGACGATCACGTGGCTGAAAGCTTGTGCCTGTTGAACCCATAGCAAGTGGTTATTGCTTGAACGTGATGCTTCCATGTACCATAGGAGCTGCAGTAGTATGCAGCCTATGGTGCATTGTTAAGCATGAGCAGACTGATGACCTGCATACGAAGTGCGTTTTGGTAAACACCGAGCACCTTCTTATTTACTCAGGATTCTCAGCATTCCCTGTTTTTAAAATGGAAATGCAAATATCATGGTAACTCTAAATACTGCAGGCAGGAAATGCCAGTACTTAAGTAGCTCCTGCTGTGTAAGTCTTATTGCTTCCATTTTGAAAATTATTCCGGATTTGCATGTGCTCTAATTTTGAAGCTTTTCCTGAATGGCTTTGAAGTCTTCTGAAAGTTCTTAGATCTTTTCAGACTTCAAAGATAGATGCAGTGTTTTCTTTCTGTCCTATGTAAGGGATATATTAGAACTGATGATTTAAAATGATAATAAAAAAAAATAAAAAATTGGAAAGCCAGATCTTTTCTTTAAGACTCCTTAAACCATTCAGTGAACGCGTGCATTTGGTAGAGGGGAAAAGTCCATGAATACTGTGAATAGTGTTTCACGAGCCATGTTTCCTCAGGATACAAAGAAGGCAGCAAGAGGAGGAAGCAGAAGCAGAGAGAGGAACAGAAGAAGAAGAAGTCAACCAAAGGGAGTTACTAAAACGGACTTCTCTGCTATGCCAAAACCTTTACAATAACAGCAACTTACAATACATTTGAGCACAACTCTTCTGAGTATATATTTTTTTTTGATTGTTCACACTGCTAGTAAGGAAGTGACTCATGTTTAAAACTGTACTAAAATTGCACTATATTATTCTTTTTAGTTTCACGGAGTGGCTTTCTTGCCAGTCAGGTTAAGGAATTTGGACGAGGCTGATCTTGGTTAGAAGTGTGTTATGTTTGACGATTGGAAAACATTACGGAATCTCTTACCTCTTCCTTCCCTGGGACTAAAACTACTCTAGTCTAACGTTTATTTGTTTTGTAGGATATAGACAGTTGTGCAAATGCCTGCTTGTCCAGTCACTCTAGCATCAACATCAGGCTTGTTGAAAGAGTTAAACATCAATCCCGTTCCTTCATGTCACTGGGAGTCGGACTGAGACGTGCTCTCATGTGGTAATTTATGCAGACTTAATAAATGACTTCTGTGTCTTTCTTCTCCCAAGCTGGGTAGTAAAGGTTTGTCCCTATTATTAAAATGTTCCTTCTTTTTAAAGTGTATCATGAAGTTATATCCTCTGGTTTTAAAAAACTTAGTGTAATGACCATCTTCTGTAACACTTGTGCTGATTTCTTTAAGCGTAGTTGACTCCCGGTGAATCATTTAGTGAAATCATTCCTTATTTTAAAATTTTCTTTTCAGAAGCTAGAGACAAATGATCTAAGTGCTACTTTAAAACTGCTCTCTGTTTCTGTTGAGTAGCTTTTAAATAATGAAAATATTTCAGGATCTGTGTAAGATTTTTTTTTTTTTTCTGCAGAGAACTTGCATCTTTACGTATGAAAGCATTTTGCATCTGTTTTATTGCAGGACTAATTTTTTTTTGAAAACATGTCTTCAGTCCTAAATAAATCTACATTTTCTGGCTAGATTACTTCCTTGCTTCCCGTAATCGTCTCATGTGCATGATCCATTGCTTCTCCTAACCTTTTAGTTTGTCCAGAGCCATTCTGTTGCCTTAAGCATTTACCTGCATGTTTCTTGTCAGTACGTTGCCTCCTCTTTTTAACCTTCAGGTAGGAGTTATCAGCTCATGGTTTTGTTTCTCATGTCTTCCTCTTGCCAATATGTTGTAGATGTAACAGACTTAAACCTAGCAATACTGAAAGTCCACAGTTCCTGGAGAAACTCACTCCCTCGTGTATGTAGCGATACACATAATGGTGTAAGGAAGAAGCTAAACAAACAAACAAAAAAAAAATCAAGTCTGCATTTTAGCATGGTTTGATATAACAAATTCTGGTGTCTGTGGTATCTGAATGGTTTAGCTTCTAATGCTTACATTACAGAACGTAACCTTACGCAAACATATAACCATACATGAACTCTGTTAGGGTATTTAAATTAAGGTTAATATGAAATAAGCCTGAGTACCATTTTTTCTGTCACTTAAGTACCACTTTTTCATTTTGTGCAGTGTTACTAATATTTAAAAATAAAGAAAATTTTCCTTTATACTTTGTCCTCTTGCACTGTCCTGTAGACTAGAGCTGGCACCAGCTGTTCCTGTTTGGTTTGTGTTAGAGCTGAGGCTGTAAGCACAAGAGGAGAGCCCACGTTCACCGAACACCCCCAAGCTCACCACGCGATGCCTTCTGCTACATCCTTGGGCAAGTCGATAGAGTCCCCATGCCAAATGGCTGATACTGGAACGCCAGGGTTCCTTCTGGCTGGAGACATCACCGTAGGAGCTCATACACATCAAACGGAGCCTGCACATTACATACAAGGATCATACAGAGAAATGCACAGCTCTTTGAATTGCATCCCATTTAAAGCCCTTCCCCCTTTGGGAAGAAGTCCCCATTAATGTGTATGCTAATTTTAAGCTATTAGAGCTCCTTGTTGTGGGGAAAATGGTGCCCTCCTTGGAAAAGGAGGAGAGGTGGAGGAAGGGAGAGGTGACGCCAGCCTAGGGCTTGTTTCCCTGGGCCGTCCCTGTGCTGTGAGCAGCCTCACGTCACAGGACAGCGTGGCTGCAGATCAGGAATGTGCCTTGGAGAGTTAGAGCAGACCGTCATTTGGGTACGTAAATATATTCCTGAGTCCCATCCCTACATTAGGCCTGAAGAAGGAGGACAGAGCCTTAATTAGGAGGCCTGCAGGTGGGCTCGTGGTTGGTTATGAAGCCTGAGCACTTTAAGTGAAGCCTGCCTGTAGGCACTGCCACGTCATGTGGGATCTGGGCATGCATTTGTTGGGGGCCATACCCAAGAAGAACCTAGGTGAACCGTATGTACCCCTGCCCCAGAGTACAAAACTTTGTACAGCTTTGGGAAAAAACTCTGTAAACTCTGTACAGCTTTGTACAGCCCTTAATGGCTGCCCAACTAACTCCTGGAGATGCCCATCTAACTGAGGGCACCCCCCTCAAAAAAGCTGCATGCCTCCTGGCAGCTGTGCTCCCTTGGGAGAAGCTCCTGGGAAACAAAGTCCTCCGAGGAAGGAATCACGGGCGTCATCTTTCCTGTAACTACCTAGAATCTGCCCAAGCTTGCCCAGAAATTAAGAAATGTGGGCCCATGGCCATCAAGCACAATTCCTTCCTTCAGCCTGGTTATTTCTGGGCAACTGCTTCAAGGAGTACCATGGAGCAGGGTTGTCAGCTGGGATATCGTGACATGCTGGGCGATGCAGGACAGCCTGTGCCGTGTCTGCCACGTGTGTATGAGCAGGCACACATCTCATGAGGTCTTCGTATCCCTCTGCATCCATCTGCCAAGGGTGAAGGCTGCGTGATGATACGGGGCAGGAAAAATGCAGGTGGGCGTGAGACACCACAACCGATAAAAGATAGCGCTGGCCCATGAGTGGCTGTGAATAAATGTATTATGAAAGGTAGAAAATGGTTTCTGACTATCCTACAACACTTGTATGGGAGAGCTGAGGACGGAAACAGAGCTAGTCTAAATACAGACCTGGCGTCATGTATAAAATGTGTTGCAAAACGATTTGTTACAGAGCAGCCACCTGGGCTCACAGACCCAAAGTGTTTTCAATTCCTTTTAGAATCCCACGAGAAAGTTAAATTATTAGGGCAAAGAACACGCAGTGAGTTGAGAAACAGCATAATTAAAATGTTACACTGAAAACAAAACAGTTTTATCTTCAGATAGGAGGACACAATCGCAAACAAGCGAAACGAGGAGAGATAAGGGCTCCTGCTCCTCACTTGGAAGATGCCACTGTGAAAATGGTTTGAATTCAGTTGTTTTTTTCACACCTTTTAGAGGTGTGCAGCCTGCTCTTTGAACTGAGGTTTGGAAAGACTTTGATGTTAAATAAATTATCTCATAGAATGTTGGTGTCAAAGTGATAAAAATGTATTTTTCGAGTTTTTGCCCAGTCTCTGATTAGTGCTGGTGCCCACCTCTCTGGGCAGCTTCCCAACCCGTAAGCATCACTCCTAAAGGTAAGACAAAGCTCTGTTTTTCTTTCTTTGCTTGGCTGCTTTCTTCCCGAATTTCATAACAATCTCATGATCCTTTGTGTGCATTCTTTGAAGTAAAACATCCTTCTGAAAAGACTTGTATGCCTATAAGATGTATGATAATCGTTAGGGAAGCACAAAACTGCCCGTTTTTCCAACGATGCCTGAAATGTGTGACACGTGCCCACATCTTTGTGAACATTTCCAGCTATGTGCCACCAAAGCAATGCCTATGGAGTGGTGGGATCAGCTTGTAACTGTACTGAATGTCATTGTTTTAGTCTATATACTTAGAAATGCATTCATTTCCCTTCCTCCCCCTTTTCTTTTGTACTTGCCAGTTGCACAGGACCGTTCATTCCTGGGATGCTCAGGTTAGTCCTCGCTGTGTTTCAGACCTCAGTTGTGCAGTCTTGGTCCCTTATGTCCACACTTAGCTCATATTTTAGTGCTCTCATCTCCTCCTCACTTTAGCTTTCCTTGGAAGCATCTTACGCCCTTCCTTTCATGTTGACAAGGGATTGGTACAATCACCCATGATTGAGTATGTTTAATTCTCCTTTTCCCAGTGAGCAGGCTGGAATCTGGTCTGAAGGGATTTTTTATCATTAGTTGCAAAACTCTGCTCATTGCTACCTGTGGCGCTGAAAATTGCAAGCAGGGCAAGGAATTTTTCTTCTCCACCGATTAAAATTAAAACAGGGCACTTAAAGTGATCCTCCGATTAAATAAATGTTAATATTTGAAACTGTAATGGATTCAGCTGCCTCGTGTCAGCACGCTTGGACTTCTCACACGTTTTTCTAGCAGAAAGGGCTCGGGTGGGGTGTTGGGAAGTGTCAGGTGTGTTGAGTACTTTGCTGGTGCCCTCTGACACTGGCTGTTAACTCCAGACAGCAGGAGAAGCATGGCCAAAGAGGCTGAGCTGCTCCGAGGTGCCATTTCCAAGTGTGGGGTTAGGTTACCTCGCTGCTCTCCTCACAGGTAGAGACTGCTCACCTCATTTTAAATATCTTGAACTGCAGCATCAAGCATCCCAAACGTTCCTTCTTCCAGGAAGCCCCATGTTGCCAAAAACAACCCCAAAAGCCAGAAGTGAAGGTGAGAGGAAAACCAGAACACCTGCTCTCATAACGCGTCTGAATGCTTTGGTTTCAGGACAACGCCTCCATGTCTGGCTGGAAGTGGTCACCGATTTTCTAGAATGTCCCCAAGGATGGAACAAGACCTCGCTGCACTGCCTGGGTGTTTGATTGCTTCTCTTCAATGCCTGTTTCCATTGGCATGCACACACACCTTTCTACTTACATAGCACACATCATTTTTTCCATCCCTTGTTTGGGAAGTGCTCATCCTTCGGTTAATGCAGAACGGCTCGCTTGTTCCTTAGGCTGCCAGTGGCTGCAATACAATGAAATCTCGTGGTAGGGGAAGTGTTATTTTTACATTACGTCAATATTAAAGGTTTAGGCTTGGGAGAATTTCCTTACTTTGACAGCAAAATTTGGTTCCAGGTTTTTAAGATGAAAGGTAAGAGTAGAACGCAGTAGATTGCTCCAAACCCATTAAGCAAACACACCTCGGAAAAGTATTAAGCTACAATTCATGAAACTCGTGTTTCTGTCTGAATTCTGGAGGTGCGATGTGTGACAGCTCTGGATGTTTGAATGTCCTCAGTGGAGCAGTGCTGGCTGCATGCTGCTACGTGAGACCAAGGGATAATAAAAGCTCCTTTAATAGCCTGAGCACTCAGAGCATGACCGAGCTTTAAGAAGTCATTAAGGAGCACCAGGCAGACTCTTCCCACGGCACCTGGAGGGGACACGCACCAGAGGTGCACGACGTACTCCTGGCAACAGAGGCAAGCCACAACCTGCCGTGCTGGTGGTGATGTGACAACCTGGGCTTAACACTTCGGGATGCAAGACAAGGAGGTAACCAGCACCAGATCCTTCCTGCTGCTGTGAGTCATGTTTTATACCCAGAAAAGTGATTTGTCAGCTCTGTCCCACTGGCCTGTCTTTGATAGTGACTAATGGTGGATGCCTAGGGGAGAGCACAGAAACAAGCTGAGTGTGTAATTATGCTTCACCCTAATGTTTTCCCTGCTCTGGCACTCTCTGGGTCAGAGGCTCCTGGATCCAGAAATGGAGTTTTACTGTTGCCCAATTTTTGTGCCCATTGATATTCTCAGTTAACCTGGGCATCTGCATAATACCCACAAAGTCCTACAGCAAGGAATCTCTTGGGTGAAGAGATGTCCCCTTCATTTTCAACCTTTCCACTTGTTTTCCTCCACCCTTGAACTGAAATACTCTGGGAACATCACAGCCTCATTCACCTTTTCCATGGCTTCCAGGTTTCACTCCTGTCAGGCTTTGGTTAACTCTTTTATGACCCAAGAGGCCCGGTGTGCTTAATCACTCCTCGCAGGAAAGCCGTTCACTAGCTTTGATCGTCCTCTCAGGCTAGGAGAGCTCGTTAAACTCAGCTCTATAAATTGTGATGACCGCCCAGACGAGCATGACTAGCATTTTAGCAACTCGCTACCACCCTGTGTCGGGCTGATAGATGGAGGAAAACGCCACTGAGTAAAGCCTGGGATGTGGGAAGAGCAGAGTGACCCCTGAGAGCCGCCTCTGATGCCTCCAGCCTCACCAGACTCCCAGGCTCCACAACGAGGATGTGTGAGCTCATCGTAGGGTTGGTGTCTGCAGAGCGTGGTCCCACGTACCTTCACCTTCCTTCACCCCGCCTCGGATGAAGATGTGTCACGGGGCACTGGCAGCAGACAGGACACACCGCTCCTGACCCTGCACAACTCCTGCATCCACTTGTTCCTCCTTGGGCTGCAGGTGCTGGCTGTCCCCAGCTCCATGTGCCACCACCAGTTTGCCACCTCCGATGGAAGCCCAGCGCTGGCTGTACAACCACTGCCAAGCAGAGAGATGGGTCAGGTCCCCTTGGGAAGACACCTTGTCTTGGTGTGACATGTCCCTGGAGGCACAGCGTGTGCGACTCCACACGTCCCCAATTTCCACAGCACTGCACATGGCACTGAAATTGCTTTTCCACTTCCTGACCTGTTTTGTCCACTGTGCAGAGGGTTTTTTCCCAGCTGTAGAAATCAGGGCTGTGGTTTTCCCTATGCCCTTCAGCACATTTTGCACAGGGAAGGCAAAATTCCTTCCATCTTGCACAGGGAAGGCAAAATAAGAGTTCACTTACAGGGTTCCAGGGTCACTGACTTCATCTGGGAAATCATAAACAGCTGGGGTTTTAGTCATCGGAGGTATCAGCCACAGGTAGGGAGGACCTGCAGAGATGGGAGGGTGCAGGACATCAAACAATGATTCTTAAAGTGCAAAGTCAATATTGGCCCATTGCCTAGCTGGGTCCAAACCCGCAAATGTTGTGTCTGGATCTGTAGTTCTGATTCAGATCCATCTCCACATTAGATACAATTTCACCCAACTGGGTCTCCATCCCAGGGCAAACAGTAGGTGATCTCTGCTTGCTGTGCTCCTGAGGTAGCCCTGCTGTGGTTTGCAGGGAGATTTTTGTGTGCACCTGAGCCCCAGGCCTCCTCTTTCTCGCAGGATTCAGGTTTGGTGGTGGTGGTTATTCAACAAAATGACTTCCCTTGGAACCACAGATTTTTCTATCATGACTGCTTAGGAAAATATTATTCAGCTAACTTGCAGTGCAGGTCCCAGGTTGCATTAGGAGCTGGGATGTGATAGAACACGATGGCAATGAATCACCAGCTCCTATCATGTTTTATTGTGATGTGTCAGCTGAGAGAGCCGGAGAGCTTTAGGTGTTTCTACCAGCACAATTATGAAACAGCTGCTGGTTCATGCAGAGATTACTAAGTTTTTCCTGGGCTAGTTAGCTGATAGGTTCAGGTCTGTGGTTTAGCAATGTTTTGCTAAAGTTGCTAACAAGGAGTTGCCTCAATTTTCCACCCAGGAAAGTCATCAGCCTCTTGTTACCATGGGTTAACCTTGCTCAGGAACTGGAGCCGTTGGGAGGAGGCTGCCTCTCCAAGCAGGGAGGATGGTTTGCTTTTATTTTAGGGCTACTTTCTGCTGACATTGACTAGAAAAGGGTGACGAGACCATCACCTGTCGTTGCTGTAGAACTAAGAGTATGAAGGCTTGACTTGGAAATTCAGGGGGTTAGAGACTGGCCCTATGCTTTTTGACTTAATCCAGAGAGTGACAGATGCCTGGAGACGGGCAGAAAAGCTCACAGGACATTTTAGGTCAGCTTTTTGTTCCATTTACTGCTGGCTGCATTACTGGCATGGTGCTAACCCTCCACACAGCCACTGAGCAGCCACGGACAGGATCCTTCAGGATGCTGCACTTACACGGGGCATGGAACTGTGTCTATGGGATGTAGCACGTGATGGGTCACAGTGGGTGATGGAACTGGTGCTACTGGAGGCCAGGCTCCTCGGGACATGGGTCTCAGTCTCCTCCACCTCTGCTGAGACCTTCAGCCACCTGCTTTGCCTCCTGCTGAAATGCTCCTGGCCAGGGTGGTGCAAGCAAACTTCCTGGCTGGCCAGTTTGCAAGTATTTGATCTATGTGAGCTGCTCTGGAGATGGTGTTTTGTTTTGTTTGTTTTGTTTGATTGTTTGTTTTAATTATTATTATTATTTTTAAATGTTTAGGTGAATTTTGATAGTAAGGACAGCGGAGACAGATGTGGGGCAGGTAGAAGCAGACCTGTCCCCTCTGCCACCACTCTGTGACCTCCCCTGATGGTGACCATTCTGCAGCCCTCTCTCCCTTAGCCCTAAGTCTCTCTGCAGCAGAAAAACTCAATTTAGTCAAATGTTCTGGGGCTTTTTTGTTGAGTGTCAATAAACAGTGACCATGCAAGGGTTCGGCCTCCCCTTTGCTGACACCTCAGTGTCCCACCACGAACCCCTTGCAGCCCTGCTTTGAGGAGAGGGTTTGCTAACAGGGCTATAAATGTTTCACAGCAGGCCTCTGGGGAGGGATGCTGAATAATGGAAATGTTAACAGACCTTTCATTACAGACCCTATACATCATTACTTAATTTCTTTGCTTTCGTCTCCTGTTTTTCTTTCCCCTCCCTCCCCGATCGATAGCGCTCATCCTGCTCAGTGAACAGACTTGATACTGTTTTTATGGTGTGAAAATTACTGTTGCTTTGACTGGCTTCTATTACAAGGTGACAACGCTTGGCAGAAAACAATGAATCTTCCTATTATTTGGAAAATAAATGTGATTTATGGGACCGGCAATCAATAGTGGTCTGCGTCTTGCAGTCAGAGTGCTCGCTTTCCTGAAATAAGGCTTTGGAGTGTGAAAGCTGTTTGTCTGGTGCCACTGAGCTATTTATAATATATATGTATTAATCTCAGCTTTTATTAAGAATTTTTCCAGAGGTGATGATAAAGAAGACATCTATTATCTTTTTAAAGGTGTGAGGCCCATTTGGAAAGCAGCCGAGCAGGTGTGAAGCTGAGCGTGCTGCCAGGGCAGGACACGGCACCGCGCTCTGCGATGCTGGAGGGAGGAAGAGGAGGAAGAGGAGGAAGAAGGGGAAAACCAAGCACCGAGCACCTGCCGTCGCCTCCCTTCACTTGAAGGAGAAACGGTGGTCAGCACTGAGGATTTGGTATTAAAGCTCCACAGTGCTGATGGCAAAAAGCGGACCAATTTAACTGCAGGGAAGCAGAGCTGCTTTGCCTGACAGCTGTGTAAGACTCTACTTAGAGATGTTTGGGGACACCTGTGAGGCTCTTCCTCCTATTTTTTTTTTTCTGCTTGCTCTTGCTTTTTTTTTTTTTTTTTTTTTTTTTTAATTTATGTGGGCGACCTCTGCTCCCAGATCTCACAAATGTGGGTCCTCTTCCTCTGCTGCCTGTGCTGAAAATGTCTCATGTTTCTTGAAGAACTGGTGAATAAACAGCTTACCTACCTGGTGTGTCCTCTCTTCTTTTGTGTCTCTTTTAAGCAAAGGGACTTAGGGACCTCCTCATCTTCTTTCTTTGTTTTCTTTCTTTTCTTTGTTTTCTTTCTTTTCTTTCTTGAGATGTGGTCTCTACGTCCCCTCAACTCTTGGTTTACTCCAGGTAAGCACTGCATTAGTGGTCATTTAAACTACAGTTCTGGTGTGTTTATACAGAGGGTGTTGTGTGGCTGAGTACATACATCAGCACCACCTGCAATTAACTACATTTTAAGCTCAACCCTGAGCTTTTCCCCATAACTGGGCTTCCTGAGCCAAGGAAGAGCCCATGGCAGCAAGGCTGACATCTCAGCTGGGCACGGGGACCTCAGGCCCCTACTGGAAGATGCCCTGGGAGAGCTGCAATGCCCAAGCCCTGTGACACTGGAGCTGCTCAAGTGATCCCAGTCCTAAGGTGGAAGCTTTCAGCCCCTGGGGATCCACTGACAGCCCAGGAGATTCACCTGATCCCTAGGCTGTGCTGGGCGGGTGGTGGAGCCCTGGACCAGGCTGCCCAGAGGCTGTGGGGTCTCCTCCTTGGAGAGCTCCTAAAGCCGCCTGGCCATGGGCCTGGGCATCCTGCTCTGAGTGGCCCTGCTGGGGCAGGGGCTGGGCCCGAGGGACCCTAAGGGACCCTGAGGTGCTGCAACCCAACCCAGCTGTGATTCTCTGACCTATTACTGGTTCACAAAGGACCAAAGACACAGGAGACCCACCTCTGAGTTATTTCCTTGTATAGAACTGACCTTTTCAGGAAAACAGAGAGATTTTCGTTGAGGTATTTTGGCAGAGATGAATGTTCCCAGAGAAAGCAGGTACATCAGATGGAAAGAGGGTGATCATTAATTTTAAGAAGTCAATTTTCTGTCAAGTCAAGTTTCATTTTGGAGATGTTTTGCTGTCTGCTCCTGCTAGCCTTCTTGCTCTGCTTTGGGGCTGATTTCTGGTCAAGCTGAAAGTTGTGTTGTTCTCCACAGAAATAAGTATACGTGCCTCTATATACACGTGTAAACATACCTTAAACATCCTTCTGAATATTTTCAACTACTTTTCTTAGGCCAAGAGGATGGATTCTGTCCTAGCAGCTCAGAGGATGAAACAAACAGCATCTGCCTTTATCAGATAGTCTTAAAACACTGGAATCAGCAGTTTTCTGAACACTTCAGTGCAGAGCCTTTATTTTTTAGGCCTTTGAGTTTACATTCAGGTAGTGCCAAACACTGGGGTGATCTAACCCTGATTTGTGCCTCCTTAATATAGGTCCTTTGTTTCATGGGCGAGGGGGGAATATTATGAAAATCTGATCTGCTGCATTATGTGGGGCCATATAATTTCGTTTAATAATGCTTGCAAGGAGGTTATGATCTCATGGCAAACCCACAGAGTATCTCACAGAGAAACACCCAGCCACAACCGGGATGGTTATCTGGCTTAGGCATCACCTCTTACAGAATGTGCTCCCATTCGCTCAGCTCCTCCAGCAGCAGCATAGTCCAAGAGACTGCCTGCCTGCCTGTCTGTCTGTCTGCAATGCCCTTACATCAGGCTCCCATTCAGGGAGACAGAAGCAGGTAGGACCATCTCTGGCCAGGACTAAGCCTAGGATTTGTGATGAGTTTTCCGTAAGTAATGGGTTTCAGTGGGAAAAATACCATAGGTACAACTGCCAGGGTAGTTATAATTATACACACTTTGATAAATATTAAACTATGGACTATTGCCAAATGGTCTTGAGCTGGTGTGGCTTATTTCTTAGACTTGTAAGAGGCAGCATATAGAAAGAGAGCTGTCAAAGTCAGTTCACAGCTGTGTTTCCTTATCTAAAATTAGAGCCCCAGGACACAGCTGTATTCTTGTACTCCAAAGATTAATTTAAAACAGATATGATACGTTTTATATCAGGCTCTTCCCTTCTGTCTAGGATTTTTGTCATGTGTGGATGTACTTATTGCAGGTGTAGCTTTTCCTGCTGTCCCGCTTCAGAGCTGTCACTGGTGTATTTGTGTGTGCTCACCTGGCTCTTGGTGCAGGATTCAGCACTGCATGTTTTAGTGTTGTATTTCTAGTGACAAGTACCATTACTGGGATTATACAGCGATCATACCAACAGAGGCAGTCTGAGGTAAAATTCTGGAACTATTTAAGGCTTCATATGTAACATAAATAAACTAGTATTATGTATGTCACCACACTGAATCTCACTTTTAAAGGACATTTTATAGTGATCAGGAAACAGAATAGCCAAGTAAGAGAAGTAACATGTTGCTGCCTCAGAATCCAGCCAAAATTATTTGATACCTTTATCAGGATGTATCCTGAAATGGTTTCCCTATTTGAATTACTCCTTGTGGAGTGCAAAGTCCTTTTCTGAATGGAAAACAAACCTTAATTTAGCCCTAGCAGTTACTGTGTTATTTGCACTGGAATGTATAGATATTCAGTGAGTTAAATCATGATGTATCCTTCCAAGTGCAATGGTTAAGAAATTCCATCAACCCACATTACCTTAAAGCAGCCTTACCCAACTAATTTGTACTACTGGAAATGTGGCACACTTTACTGTGATTAGTTAATTTGGATACTTACATAGTAAACCTTCAAATCCTGCTATCATTTATGAGCCTAGAAGGTGCTTAGCGCCGCTGAGCTTAATGTACTCCTGTCAGGTTCCCAACTTCATCAATAAAGCAGTGCTCTGCTTTTCCCTTAGGAAGAAGGTGGCGTGTTCCTGACTCTTTATGTCAAGTTGAAGCTGTTACTAAAACACTTTTCTTGGCATCAACCAAGAGCTTTCTCTGTTGTAAGCTACCTCGTTCCCATTTTTGATACACCTGAACTTCCCAGCACATTAGCCTAATATTTACCAGCTTTCTAAAAAGTCTGTCATGATTTCTTCTTTACAATCCTTCTGGTCTTCTGCAATTCCTGGGCATCTGGGGCTGCAATGTATTAATCTGGAAGCACGGGTTTTACTGGAGGAATCAGCCCTTGCAGATACGAAGTTCAAAGGTGGAAATTTGCTGGAGTGAGGGTAGGCTGGAGGCAGAAGGTGGTTTGATGTATGATACATGGCCATATTACAAGCCTAGCTCTGTACTTCAGAAGAAGGCTTTCATGGTTATGAGAGTAGCCTGGGACTTAGGGAATCTGCATGCAGGTCTTGACTCTGCACCTACTCTGCACCTGAGCCAATCTTACAATGGTTACCAGCCAGCCTCTCTCTGATCCCTGTGTATAAAATAAGGTAATTTAATCCCTCTCTCTTTCACTTCAATCAGACCATTTAGCTTGTTAATTCTTCAGCGCAACACCTCAATCATGCCATTTCATAAGATGAGCACACAGAGAAATAATGGCGGGCAGTGCAGATTAAACAGTCCTGTAGCTTATAAAAATGGAATTCAACCTATACTCCACTGTACTCCCAATATAAAGACAACATATTTATCTCTCTCCCTGAAATCCGAGGGCACCAGAAACGGAGGTGGGGACATCAGCTGAGTGCTGTGCTCCACCCTTCTGCCAGTGGCTCTGGTTGCTTACCCTCCCATTCTGCCTAATGGTATTTGCAGTGCAAGTATTTGTACAGTGACAGCCATAGCTGAGGGCTTTCCCAGAGATAAGGTGCTTTATTTCACTTCCTATCTGCAAAATAATGTAATTAGTTTATCCCGTGTTTGTCAAGAGAAAACAAAACTGAATAGTTTAAATGGTATTTGGAAGAACTGCTATGGCAACACTTCTGCCCTTTGGCACAATTCAGCCTGTAAGTCTTTATCCAGCTGTTCCTGTGCTATGTCCGCCACTCCGGGATGTGACACAGAGCAGGGCTATAGGAAGAAATCTTCCTGATTTAGAGAAAAAATTCAGCACATCCATCACGGGAATGTTATTCTACTCCTTCCATTATTTATCTCCTGCATTTTTAACCTGCCCTTTTGGAGGTACTCACATTTTTGGGGCGTGGGTTGGTGCAGAAGCAATGTATCCCATTCTGTCCTGGCTGTCCTTCAGCTCTGCCCCCAGCATGCTGGATGTGAGTCCCACTGGACTGGAACAGACCTGTGACTGTCCTCTGTGAAGGCCTCAAGTATATTTTCCCACTTGTTAGACAAGCCTAATGTAACCCTGACTGTCAAAGCCAACTAGTTTTGTAAAAAGATGTTGTAAGATCTCAAGAATCCAGAGCAAAAGGAAGAATGTTTAAAAAGGCCCCCAAAACAGCTACCTTTAATGGAATTAGATAGCTTATCTAAATAAATAAGGAGCAGCTATTTCTTGTGGAAAAAAAAATCTCAGTGATTTCCCCTGAGGTAAAATCAGTAGAGCAAAAAAAAAGTCGTCGTCTAAAAAAAATCCCTCACCATAAACCCAAGGGGACTTGTCAGCTCCACGGCAGAAATTGGAGAGACCACTCAAGCAAGAAGAGGATTAGGCTGTCTCCTATCAAAGCATGCATGGACTGGATTTTTACAGCAACTTAAACAGAAAGTGTTTTTTTTTTTTCTTTTTTTTTTTTTTCTTCTTTTTACTTTTTTTTTTTTTTCTTCTTTTTCTTTTCTTTTTCATTTCCAGCTGTGGTAAATATTGGAAGAAAAAATATATTCAGTACAGACCCTAAGGTAAGTACAGACCCTAGGTCCATCAGCTTTAACAATCATAAATCTGCTCTTCATGGTGCAGTGACCCTGAAAGCAGTCTGAAACACTTCCTCCTTTGGTTAAACCTTTGAAGTTTGGTTAAACCTGTGAACCATGTGTCATGCTGCTGAATTTGGAAATGAGCTGGCATGGCTGGAAGAAGGGAAGGATGTAGCTGGAGATGAAGGGGCTGCTATGAAGGACCTCTGAATGACCACTTAGCAAAATGGAATAACTAGGCCTCCCACAGAAACTTAAGCCTGGCTGTTTTGCCTCACAGAGCCTGTATTTTGCCTCTGGCTTAGTTTCTGGGGCTACCAAGCAGATTATCCAGGCTGACGGTGGGGCATGGGTAAAACACCCAGAACAACTACTTGGGATTGTGCGGCCTGCTACCACGAGTCCAGCCTCCTAATCCCCTCTGACCTGGGCTTCTGATTCCAGACACATCACCGCTCAGCTATTTTGAATCTGCTTAGGCTTCCAAAAATACCAGGCACACTCTGAGAGCACTCACATTAGCACAGCCTCCGCCGGGAGAGCGCGGCACCGAACCGCCTGCCTGCCGCTGTAGGACAAGGCCGCTCTGTTTACAAGTACCAGAAATTGGGGAAATTGTTAATGAACTATGAATAAATGAATCCTTATTAAAACTCCATTTTTTTTTTTTTTCTTCTCAGTGAACCTTCAGCTTTTCAAACTGGGTCTTTCCTGAAGTGTGTAGGTGGCTCTAAGCACCATGAGGAATGGATTAGTTGTACTGCTCCTGTACGGCCCTCAGCTCTGTCACAAGCTGCCTTGTTGCTCTGCTCCTCTTCTTCTATGATAAGATCGTTCCAGGCACCATCTCCTCTGGGCTCCATCCAAATCCAGCCCTCTTCTTTATTCCTACAGCTTTTCAGCTTGGGCTGACGACATCTTTCGGAACCTCACCTCCATTTGGAGCATCCCTTGCTTTACCTACTATGAGGCTCCTGCTGTCATTTTATATTAAACGAGGCCAGGGCAGCATAACTGGGCACCTTCACCTGGCTGTCTTCAGACCTGCTGGTGCACTGTGCGTTTGGTCCTTCATCGTCACACCGTGACTCAGCTCAGCTCCTACTCTCTGCTTTTATTCTTTAAATAATTTTCCCCTAAAGAAAGAGAAAAACAAATATGGTTTTAATTTGGTGTCTGCTTCTAGGTTTTCTATTAACTCTTCTCAAAGCCATTCATTCCAGGACAGACACAATTTTCCTTCTCTTTTTCAGACTCAAATTTGGGAACTGTTGAGGTAATGTGTCTTTGCCTCACTTTTAGCTATAAAACCCTTGCCACTGTACAAGTGTCTCCCTTTCATTTTCTAGACAATTTTTTCCTTGCCACTCTATCACCAGCTGGAGGAGAAGCGTTATCTCCTTCCTACGGGTAGGGCATGAAGAGATAAAAAAGCAATTCCAATGCCAAAGCTCAAAGTCCACCTGCCCAGCCTTCAGCCACCGCTGTTCCTTGACTAAACTTGACAGTGTCCTAAACCCACAGCCTCCTCTCTCCGTGGAGATTTCCCTCAACATCTGCGGTGTTTTCACAGCAGCTCAGCACCAGCATGCCACTCTCTCACTCCCCCTCCTCAAAGGAAAAGGGGGAGAAGATGTGATGAAATAAAAAAATCATGGGTTGAGATGAGGACAGGGAGATCATTCACCAATTACTGTCACAGGCAAAGCAGACTCAGCATATGGAGATTAATGTAATTTACTGCCAATTAATAACAGACGAGAGCAGCGAGAACCAAAGACAAACAAAAAACACCTTCCTCCCATCCACCCTCTTCTGCATCTTCCCACCAAGTGGCGTGGGGGAATAGGGACTGGCGGCTGTGGTCAGTCCTTAATGCTTCATCCCCACTGCTCCCTCACAGTCCCTCTCTGCCCCTGCTCCATGCGGGGTCCCTCCCATGGGATGCCGTCCTTCCCAAACTGATCCTTCAAGTACTGCTCCCACATGTCTCCGTCCCACGGGGTCCATCCCCCAGAAGCAAACTGCTCCAGCACGGGTCCCCCATGGGCAGCAGCTCCCCCCAGCCCCCCTGCTCCTGTGTGGGCTCCTCTCCACAGGCTGCAGCTCTGGCCCGGGGCCTGCTCCTGCGGGGGATCTCCATGGGCCGCAGCCTCCTCCAGGCCACATCCACCTGCTCCACCGGGGGCTCCTCCAGGGGATACAACATCCTTCAGGCCATATCCACGCTTCAGTCAAGTGGCCATAATTCCCACCTTGCCTAGTTTTCCTGTTTAAAAAATTCTTGACTGGGATTTTGTAGACCAGTAAAACCTTACTTGATTCTATTTCTGGCGAATAATTCTGATGCCTGGGAAATATTTTACTGGTACCTCTCTTGCCCCTGGAAAATCCATCCATATTTTACAAACTTAAGAGAAAACCAGAAATTTGCCAGCTCCCAACGGTGGGTTGCTCTTCGTATCTCACTTTTGGAGCATTGCCAGAAGCTCTCATAGGTTCTGAAATAGCCATTAGTGATGTATACATGGCTATTTCAGCGTAACGTATGGCTGGGGACAAAACATAGGTGCATCAGAATAATGGCTGCTGATTTTGCTATCAAAATGCTCTTTGACCTTGACCCTTGGCTGGAAACCACTCTATTCAAGTCCCTTGTCATCTCTTCTTTTTACTTGTAATATGTGTTTTGTGTAGCCTTTATTACTAAGGACTGGTTACAGATTTCAAAAATGGGGAGTAAAATCACACAACTAGCATGACACCCCCAAACACCAATCTGTCAGCTAGGCTTCTTATGGGAGCTACCCACTCTTCACATGATCTCAGCACCTTCCTACTGACAGAGCATAGGAGTAGAACTAATATTAGAAAGTATCAAACTTGCTTTTACTATAGGATAATCATATTTAAAACCACTAGCCTAATCCCAATTGCATTTATTTGATGAAACATGAGCCTTTGGTGTAGCACAGATACCATTTTTTTGTGTGAAAGCATAGATTCTTGCTTAAAAAGATTTATATGATATTAATGACATAGCTGCATTTAGATTGAACGAATCAGTATGTGTCATAAACTGCTTGAACACTCGTTAAAACTGATAAATTAAATAACCCTCCTGGGCTGGAGAGAGATGTTGCTGTTATATTTTATGATATACCATATATCACATCTGTTTGCTATTGTTCTGCCCATGTTATTTTATGTGTAAAAGGGATAATGCCAGCAGGAGCAAGTCCCACTTATTTTGGAAGAAACAGCTGCTCTGCAAATAGGAGACAGTGCAAAAAATCTGGAAATCTGCTGGAGGTCTCTCTGATAGCCTGGGGGAACTACTCGAAGACTTGTCTACATGGAGAGAGACCCTGAAGAATGTTATTATGCTATTATTAGTTATTACACTTTTTTTTTCTTTTCTTTTCTTCCAGTGGAACAACTTGGGTTCCTATTATAATTGTTGGACTGGCCTTTTGTTTCAAGTGTTGTCCCTTGAAAAGCATTGCCACAGGGGCTGCTTAGTCTTCGGTTGGGTCGCTTAGGTTGGAGCCTGGTCCCCAGTGATACTGGTATGTGTCTCCTCTTCTCTTCCCAGGGAATACTGGACTGGGGCCCAGATCTGCATTTCAGCACTGCTCTAAACCGTTTACGGCTAGAGCGAAGGTAAATCCTCTTAAAATTGCAGGCCAAACATCATTTTTTTTTGGTCTGTTATCTATACAAGCTCATTTTGTTATTAGCCGCTAGAACAATTCCTCCAGTTTTCAGGTTTACCCTTTCGGTCACTCATGAACATGTTGGCAGGCTCCGGGCAGCTCATATCAGCCGGAGCCAATTCCCGATGGAGTCAGTGGGTTCTGAGCCAGGCCAGCTGCCCTTGGCTGCGAACTGTAAAATAAATATTTCTCTTAAACACGGAGCATCTCGAGCATCTCAAGAATGTCTCAAAAGCCGATCTAGGATATGTCACATCTTCTTCATATGCAAAGGGGAAAAATCCTTTCAGAACCGAAGCATGGGAAGTATGTAACACTGAGATGTGTCATTGTCTAAACTCTAGGCCGGGTGGGATGTTAGGGAAGGTTTCCAGGGAACCAGAAAAACTTTCACAAACTTACTGGCTGACATCCATGGCAAATGTCATTCCAGATATGGCAGAGAATTAAGCAGCTCTATAGCAAAGTAAACCACATCCAAAAATAAAGATCACGGCACTTATATTTTAATGTTAAATGGTAAAAATTTAAGTGCTGTGAAAGTCAGTGAGGCTAGGGAAGAGATGCTTTGATTCCTGTCAGTACTTAAATGAGTAATTTTCTGTGATTCCAGTTAAAAATGAATTGTTTACATGAATTTAAGCATGGGAATTGTTTCCTGGCTTTAGGAGGGACTAATCTTTAAGTTACTCACAATGTGCTTTGCTAAACTGTGGATGAAATTTCTCTCTCCAGTCAGTGATGGGCCATTCTAGAATGAGGACATAATGTCTCTGGTTTACATTGTCTGTTTTAGATCTAGCCCATAGATGAAATAAAAAAGAAAAAGAAAGTACCTTTCAGGGAATTCTACCTAGAGCTCCAAAAAACTTCACTCAGGCTACACAAAATTATAAAAATAAACAAATGTTCAATGCCTCTCATAGCCAATGTTCTGCTGAACCAGGACCAAATGTTTAAATCTGAATTGGTCCCGCTCCATGCAAAGCATCGTCCCTTACAGATTCCCTCCTATATGTCCATTTGCTCTCTTCTCAGGTCTCTTTCCAGCCCTGTCAGGGGCATCACTGGCCTTGATCCCCATATTTCTGCAAAATCAGGTATCAGTGCTGATGCCTCTCTGAATTCCTTGGGTGGCAAGCACATGCAGGGAGGTGTCCCCGTGGGAACCTGATGTCTTTTCATCTCTTGAAGCCAGTGGAGCTTTAGTCAACATAGTCTGTTGAATCCCAGGAATGTCTGAGCTCATCCTATGGTACTGACCTACCTTGGCAGCTGATTTGCCCTCCACTCTGATGACAGGAGCCTCATTTAAATAGCCGTTAAACACCAGCCACCCTGGCAGAAACGTGGACTAAGCACTAACCTAGGCTAACCAAACGTAAGACCAACCTAGACAATGCTGAACCCTGTCTTTGGTGTCCAGACTAAAACTCCGGCTTGTCTTCTTGGGTATCCAGTCTTGGGTAACCATTGCTTTTGGTGTGTTTTTTAACCTTTCCTCCCAGAGACCAATTCTTTCTGCTTCCTTTGCTAACTGTGGTAGGTGACAACCCTACCACCTGACTCCCAGCTTGGCCATCGTATTAGCTGGCATTTAGCTGAGCTGTGATTCCTGAAATCCCCGTGGTTCTTGCCTGCAGACTTATCTAACAGGTAGCCCCACCTCTTGCCTTCCTTTTTCCAGGCCATCACTGACCTTTTCCTCAACAACATTGAACATAGGTTTCCTGCCTTACATCTCAGGGCCCAACTTGGCTGACTCCCTACCTAATACCTCAGCTTGCGGTGCCTGTCCAGGCGGTTACTCCCTGCCAGGCTGCCATCATCGACTCGTTAAATTTTCCAACAAGCACCCTTATACTTTCTTCCATCAGGCCCTCGGGCCTGGGAGAGACAGGCTGCAAACAGCCGCAAAGCTACATCATTACCTGCCTTCAAAGCTCCTATTTAAATTCTCCTTTGCCATAAGGCTTAAGAAAAAAGCCACCTTTGATATTACACAGACTACAAGAGTGTATTATGCTAAATAATATATATTTTTCATGATTCCCTACATTTCCTGTCTATTTTTTCTTACACTTTGATTATAAGCTCTTTGGGGTAAGACATGTATTTAGGGGCTTGATATTAAGACTCCAAGAACTGAGAAGATGTAAATATATAATAGGGTAAATAAAGAAGGCTAGTAATGCTTTTCGTTAAAGAGGAGAACATGCCTAAATTTCTTGTCATTCAGATATTCTGAACTCCATTAGGAGATGTGAATGTTGACATCTTCACCTAATTCTCCAGCTGATATTGACATTTTTCCTGAGGTAGTAAGGAGTGTCCTTAGCTTTGCGAGACGTGAGAACACCTTTTTCTTCACAGATTAAACACCAGTTTCCCTATCGCTGCATTTTTTTGAGGAGCCACTGGAGGGACACCTCCACTACAAAACTAAAACCAGCCGTAACCTGCGTGAGGGCTTCCAGCGCCCGTTCACTGCTGCTCCCTCCCAAATGGAAGGCTCCAACCGGAGGCGTTATTCTGCTGGTTCAAAAGGATTTCTGTTTCAAAACGAAAAATCTTAACTTCACCTGAAGTTATTATTTCTACAGACACGGGAGGAAAAGGAATAAAAGAAAAATGCTTTTTATATCACTTTGGACTACAATTAAAGCTCAAAACTTCACACAGTGGACTTCATGAAGTTCCCGCAGAGTCCAATTTGCAGCTGCAGAATTTCCTTTTTCCATACCAGGTCTACTCCTGTTATTATGAGCCAAATCTTGCCAAATCACAATTTCTTCCAGGCTGGGTAAACTAATATTTACAGCCCATCCACTATTTCCCTGTAAAAATAAAAATCACTCAGAAAAAGTGGCAATCTGGAGATGACATGCCAAACGTGTCTAAAGCATATCTCTGTGCAAAGCTGACTCAATTTTTGTCTGAAATAGAAGGTGGGAAACATTTATGCTCCTCAGTACCTAAATTCATCTTCTAAAGAATATTTATGAAAATCACTATAGAAACAGCAATTTAAAACTATTAGACTATTAGATTTTTTTTTTTTATTTTTTATTTTTTTAAATTGCTATTTCCTCTACAGCATGATCTATAGCATATAATAGTGAATAATGAACAGCTCAAGATCTGCTATAATCTTATTCTGGAGATTTTTGCTCATTGATAAAAACAAAAACAACAATATAAAAACAAAACCAACAATAAAACCCACACATCTGTGGTATGTAAAACCTTCCTTGTTTAATTTTCCTGAACACAAAGCAAAAGAATGTGTAATATTTACATGGATGTTTGACGTTGCACTGCATAATTTTAGGGCAGTATCCAGAAGTGTTTGCCAGGTTTAAAGATGCTTCTTTATCCGGTTAGTAAGTGAGCTCCACAGCTAAGAGGGCACAGTTAACAAAGCCTCTGCTCTTCTTGGTAGCCCTGTGGCTATCAATGGTTGTCACCCCGGCTGCTTTTAAAGCCCCTGGAAGATTTACCTGTCGCTGATTTGCAGCCAACCGTCTCTGTATGGTGACTTTTTTAACCACGGCATGCCCTGGTTAGCCCAGCGATGTGACACAGCCCTTGCGCTGTCCTTTCCTGAGATGTTAACTCTGTGTAATGGAGGGGATTACACTCACTGCTCTCCTGCCAAATCTCCTCACGTTGACCGCTCCTGTGTTAATGTGTTCAATACGGGAACTACTTTGGGCAGCGAGCTTTCTGTAAACAAGCATCCTGCAAATGCCTCGCTCAGAAATAACCATTTCTGTGCAAGTTCTACCATTAAAAATGTTTGGTGAAGAAGTAAACAGGCTGTATTTCCACCTTCATCTGGCATAGCATTTCACACTAGCTATTTAGCTATTTCAGATTAACAAGAAGAGTTTCATCGTTTATGATATGGCTGATATGAATGTCCTATCATGGAAGCGTCACCTTTCTTATGGGATGTATTTTCTAAAGACAACAACGTAATCCTGTATGCACAGGTTATATTTATCACAGCTGGCTTAGGCAGAGACAGAATTAATTAGGAAGTGTCTCAAATGTCAGATCATTAAATGAAATTGTAAAAAGGTAAATTGTAGTCTTCGGTGAACAGTTATCGCACAAAATGAATACAGATCCTTGAAACAAATTGCAGCCGCCGTAAAATATTCATTTCTTCTTTACAATTGCTTATAGGGACAATGTGCACAGTTCCACATAAACACCAAAAATTTCTAATTTGATGTGAAGGTCAGCACGGAGGTCATGACAAAGAATTTCTTTTGGTCTCTGAGGAATAACTAAACACTGAACAAATATTTAATTTGCATTTTACATTACTATTGAATAGACTTTCTTCTTCAAAAAATCCTTCTGGAGTTTATTGCAGTTCTTCCTTTCCTTGTCAAAAAATTATAGGAATAAAATGGAAAAAAACAAGGTATACATTTAATAAAAACTTCCCTTTTACTATTTTAACACCAAGAACAGTAACGTAATAGTAAAGGAAAGGAAAATACAGCATATTTTTCATGCGTTCTGTCCTGAAGGGCCAACTTTTCTACCCTGAAATCAATATTCAGGCTCAGCAGTAGAAATGGAATTTAATTGAGAAACTCTTGTAATAAACATACTTTTAAAGTCATGACTGTGAGGCCTGCTATTTTAGTGCACTGTTTGATTCCAGGGGCTGGCAGCAGATTTCTGCATCAAGATGCGGTTACTTGTATTACAAAAGGTAACGAGTTAAGACCGAAAGCAACACGCTATGTTTCTCCTTTCTCCCTCTTTCCTCCCCAGATCAATCTGCCTAGACTGAACCAGTTTTAGCCACAGCTCCAAGGCAACACCTTACGGAAATGGATGCTTCAGAGGGGACCCCATACACCTGCTGGGGTATTTTGCTGACCATTTCATGAAAGTGTGGGCCCTGGCGGCTTCCTTACATGATGCAGAACAGCCTGGGTAAATGTGCAAACACAGGCGGGTAAACAACCTTTATCCCTGCAAGGGCCAGCGTTACTGAGCAGCAGCAGGGAGAAAAGCCGCACTAAAACCCAGCGCACTCCTTCCTCCCAGCCAGTGCGTCATTGTGGCACCGAGGTCCTGTTGTATTAACGTTAAATATAGATCTTATAAAGCAGTGGTCCCAAAAAAGCCACCATTTAAGGAGCTTGTTTCTTCTCAAGATGAAAAGGTGGCATCTCCCCCAGATCCACAGCTTTTCTGCAGGCACCCAGCTGCCTGGTCCTGCTACATAGGATGAGGCTCTCACTGGGATGAAGTCCACAGGTCGTGCACTTGCCATGCTGGGAGCTGACAGCAGGGGTCTGGGGCTGGCCATCCCCATCCAGTGATCCTTCCCAGGGATTTCTGCACAGCTGTGGGGTTGCAGAGGTGCTCTCTGCCCTCTTTCCTCTGCTGAAGAGGTTGGAGGGCGCCTTCCTGAACTTAGCGAGTGGTTGGAAGGGGAAGCCCAACATCTCTCTAGATGGAGAGCCTCCAGCATTTTTTCCCTATAAAATATTTTAAACAGCACCATCTCTGGTCTCTTCTACAATCCTAGTAGACTTTGGAAGAAGGGTGTTTTCAGCAGAAGGGTGAACATATATTCGTGTGGTGCTGCCTCTCTTTCTCTGCTTTGCACAGTGCCAGAGAAGGGAGGTGAAGTTCATCCCAACCTCTTTCCCAGTCCTAAATTCATCAAGCAGGAGGCTGTTGTGGGCTGGGGGGCAGATGTGTCTGTCACTCCTGTCTGTACATGAGATGGAAAGGAACAGCACAGTGCTGCAGGTGGCTCAGGCCCCAGTACTCGTGGATTTAAAGCAGGAAAGTTTTGAAGTCTGGGTTTCCATGCTCTACCTGAGCCTCACCTTTTGTTCATCTGTGCTAGCACATTTTGGGACTTGTGGGTCTGTAGGGTAGCTGCAGCTAAGGTACGAGGTGATACTTGCTATGTTCATAACCTGCTGTAAAGGAGAAAGTGTTCCCACCTGGGGCTCAGCAGTCGTACACCGTGCCTGTCAGACTCACAGCGTGCAGTCAGAGCCAGCACATGCCAGTAAAAACGTCTGTCTGCTCAAAGAAATCCAAAGGGGACTGACCATCAGCCTCCAATCTCCCACCAATCTTGCTGAATTACTTTCATTCAATCTTCCTTTGTGTTCTTACCTGATACCACACTTAGCCCTTCATGCACGTTCCCCCTATTGAAAGGGCGAGGCTTACTCATCGGTTAAGAGGGTGCAGTGAATGTTACATGAGCGTGTTCTTGGAATTTGGGCTTTGTGAACTGCTAAAATTGCTTCTTGAGGACGTGAATGCCTTTTGGAGCTGCCTCCTGTTGTCCGTCTTCCTCTCTGACGCCGAGGCCATGTGAGGAGGACAGGTCATGGTGCTTGGGAGCAGGGGATGTGTGAAGCTTAACGCATGAAGCACAGACATCCTGCTTTATTCACAAAGAAGTAATAGTTGGGGATTCTGTTTTCTCTTAAATGGGTCTTGCTCTTAACTGGCTGATGCTGGGCATCCTTTTAAAAGGAAGATTTTTTCTGAGACAGCAGTAATAATAAATAAGGTCTGACTGCTTTTTGTTTCATGCCATCAAAGATTAGCTTGAAATAAATATCAATAATATTTGTATAAGGACATTTTTCCTCTCCCTTTTTAGCCCTGCATGTTGCACTGATTAAAGGGGATCGATCTCTGCTGCCGTATGAAAATGGGAAAACAAACCCGAGCCCAGTGATTGTATAAGATGTGCTGGAGGGCCACAATTTGAGCAGGGAGGAGCGCTTTGTGGATTAGTCAGACCATGCAGACGAGTCTATCACACGTACAACGTGTCATATACAGATTTCTGTTTAGTGAACCTTTCTGTCCCAGCCTCCACATTTATCATTGTCTCCCTGACAGGAGCTCTGCCCTGTTATCCTGACTTGTATGTCATTTATCAGTGTTAAGTACAACAAAAGAGTATCTCTTTAAACCCCCTTTACCCTTTCACATGCTTCCACCCTTGAATAATGATATCTGTCTCTGCAGCCACAAATATTCCATTTCATCCCCTCCTTTGTATTATGTTAGTTGCCCAATAAATGATTAAAATGGCATTAGTGCACTTTCAAATGAAAATTATTATATTATTGTTGAAGTCATGTGTAAGAGAACAGATAAAAGCATTTGGGTGCTTTTGCCCCCTTTTTAGGCCTGTCAAGTCAGAGGAATTTTCTATAAAAAAGCTCACCCACAAACTCAAAACACTGCATTGCCCAAATCACCCGGTCCCAAGTCCAGATCTGAACTCTCAGCTGTGGGTAAAAATCTATCAGCAAAACAAAAACATTGAATTATGACAAAAGCAAAGAAATTAAAAAAACATCAGTGGTCTTGAACCTACTTTTACATATGATTGCTCCGCTTTATTCAAGAACCGAGGAGAAGGTGGGGAAAATGGGCCACAGGAAAAAAGTGCTGGGAAAGATGTCTCAGAGCGGCATTTCATGGCCATGTCTGTGCCCATGTTTAATACCAATGGAGGGTCTTTACAGAAAGCAACATGCTGGAAATCCTGAGCACCACAGAATTTATGTCTAGCTACTGCCTCGTGTGACATTTTATAGAGATGTGTTCACAACTCTGTACAACAGGTATAGTTCAGGCTCAGGATATTAATTACAGCTTGGAATTTCAATTTATAATCAATAAAAAACCCAAACCAATTACCAGGTTGAATCGTTGCTTCTCATTCTCTCATGTGCACACGCACATAAATCATCTGGTTCTCATACCCCTCCTCTTCCACCTCCAGCTCTGTTTTCCAGACCTATTTCCTCGTTCTCTTTCTGGAAGGCAGAAAGCTGCTCGTCCTTCGTGTTTTGCCCAGCCTCCCCCTGATCCTGCTCTCCTCATCCCTGTGCTGTAATGGGTTAATGGATGCTGAGGACCACAGATTTTGGCACAGAAGTAGAGGAGTATCTGCAGGGGGGCAACGCTGCGTGGCACGGCTACTGCAGTGTGATTGCATGGGAAAGGATGAAAGGCTCCAGGTTTGGGTCCTGAGAGAGTCCTAAGGGTGATTTCCATTTCTGTAACGTGCCAAAGCCCCTGTGATGAAGATGGGCAAGTGGCTGTAGGGTGAGAGGTGCTGAAGGGATGCCTAGGAAGGGTGATGGGATAAAAACCAGGTCATCAGCTCCTCAAGCTGGTACCACACCCGCATAGGAGTAGAAATGGAAACTGGGGAGTCATTTTGAAGGCCGAGTCCCTCTGGGGCTTTTGATTCCCAGGTCTGGCAGCTGAAAAGGCTCCTGGGGAGTTGAGGTGCTGAAGGTCGGTTGCCATCTCTGAGTAGATCTGCCTTTTGTGCCTTTTTTTTTGTTGTTCGTTTCCTTGTGAGCATTTGCTTTCAACATTGTAACTAAGAGCCTGGCCATACATCTTGCAAATTGCCTCTTCTCTTGTTTTACCATTGAGTTTACTTGTTCCCCTGTGTACACTGGTCTTAAATACATTTAGCTGGAAATTGGAAGATTTTTTACCCAGTGGAGGAATCAGGTTCTGGACCAGCTTTTCAGTAGAGGGAAACAAACCCAATGTAATAGGTTTACAAAAAGGGCTGTATAATGGTGTTTGCAGCACTTGTGTGCTGTCAGGCCAGGCTCTGGGGAGTCTGAGACATCCCTGAAGGTAGGGCTTCTTGCTGAGGAGTTGCTATCACAGACTAGAGATCTAGTTTTTGCTTTCTAGGAATCAGTCTCTCACAAAGGCTCTCAGCTGGCAGTATGAATTTTTCAACAGGCAAGCAAGTCCCAGCCTCTGACTTCCCCAAGAGTCTCTACGAAGGGCAGTGAGGAGGTCTGAACACCCTACAGTCCCTTCCCTGGGTGCTCTGCAAAGATACCACCAAAAGATATCATCCCTATGTGACCATCACCGTGCATGCAGTGTTTCAGATGAGCTCCTACTCAGACAAAGCCTTAGTCAAAGACACTACGTCAGCAGCTGTCCCCAAATGGGATGCAGTGACCTAACAGGCAGCTCCCAGTAGAAGGACCTACTCCTTTCCCCTTCCCCAGGCTCTGCTCCTTGCTACACACTCCTGTCATTTACCGTGGGGAAGATTTGGGTCTCTCTGGATCTCTCTGCAATTGCATTCAGCCCATTAATGCTGCAAAAACAATTTTTTTTTTTTTTTTTTTTTTTTTTGCAGACTTGATTCACAGGCCGAAGACTATGGGAAGGGGCTGAGGAAAACTAGAAATGGTGCCCAGGGAAAGGATACGAGAGTAATGTCTCCACTTTTAAGGCAGCACTGAGTCATTGGGTCAGTGCGCTAGATCATGACATCAAGGTTATCCACCCGTAGCTCTCCTGGAGATATTACCCCTGACATTGCTGAAGACAGCCTCACAACTGCCCCAGGCTGGCGGCTCACAGCTGCCCCACCATCAGCTCATGAGCTCCGAGTCCTTTCCCAATGATGAGCTCCTACTTTGCAGCAGGTGATTTGGGCTCATCAGTCAGTATTTTGCGCTTTGAATGAATTTCACCTTCTGCTATTCCAGTCCAAAGTGTGATGAAATTCCTTCTGTACCAAATCTTCTCTGTTTCGGGATCACCTCCCAGCTCTGCGCCATCAACACACATCAGCAACATGCTCCTGACATTTGTGCCAATGGAGCATTAGTATCTAGGCTATGTTTTCAACAAACCACATGCTACTTCATACACCCCGACAAAGGATGACTTAACCCTGCATCATCACTTAGTACAGCACTAGATGCTAAACACCCTCCTGGCAAGACTGTTGTAACTCCCCCTGAAATCAAAAGGGGTCTTCCACTGCTGTTAGGGTGCCAGGCCACAGCACTGAATAAATGGAAAAGTTCAAGATCAGTAAGTGGGAAGTTGTTAAGAAACAGGTTTGAATATGCTAGCTTTTTATATTTTTTAAGGGTAAATTTTGTAGTTTTATATTGATTGATACAATGGGAAGAGAAAAGAAAAAAAAAACCCACACCCTGTGTTTAAACAAAATTACAGTGAATTGCTCAAAGGCAAAACAAAATTCTCTGCTCAGCTGTTTGGCTCACATTCATCTCCCTTTCCTCCTATAGAAGTGACATTTTAATTAACTGTGTCAGGTGGATGTGTAACGTATCTGCTGAAAAGCCTGTCTCTGCTCAGCTGTGTGTCAGAGTTTCTATACTGCTAACGTCTACAAGAGGTCGCACTTTTGTGGCAGGAGGATCCAAATTCTGAGCAAATACTTCATAGCACATAATCTGTCTAAGCCTTTCTTCTGCTTGCACAAATCTACAGAAAGTAGTGATTTTCTTGGATTACTTAAACACATGATTTTTTTTTTTTTTTTTTTTGTGAGCAAGCACAGAAATCTCTACAGCTAGATCAAAAATCAATTCTTTGTGGGTAATAAACAGTTTTGCATGGGACTGGCTGGTGAAATGGTAGTGATTTTGTTCCTTGAGTGAGCGCTTTTAGCTATGAATACCTAAGTGTGCAAATGTAAAACGCTGCTTCTGCAAATATATGTGCAGCTCTGAGGTTCACTTTCTGTGAATGTTAATGAAAACAGAATTCAATCACATGAATATTCAGAGAAAGTGAACACAAAAGAAGCACAAGTGTGGCTGAAGCAAACAGATTTAAAAATGTACGCCAAGAAACATGGGCTTCCCCCCGCCCTGCTGGAGTCAGTGCCCTAAACTTTGGGAGCCTGACAGTATTGAGGGGACTCGGAATTTTTCAGGTAAATACAAGAGTGTTATGAGCCATGCGACTCCATAAAATCTTACAAGGAAAGTTTTTGCCACAGATCCACAGATTTGGATCTAAAGGTTTCTTAGTCAACTGTCAGCTTAGAGCTAGGTTGTGACGCTGTGGCAGGAGCAATGCTTCCACTGGGATGACAAGGAGATGGCCAAAGAAGAGGATCTCCAGCTGTAGGAGAGTCCTTTGTCAAATCAGGAATGAGGGTGAGCAAGCAGGGAAGCAGCGTGTGACATTCTGTGAGAGGTGAGGGAGGCAGGTGAGCGACGCTTTTATTTTGAAACACCCTAACAATGCATGTTGGGGATTAAATTGCAAGCGTGTGATTTTAACATCACCAAGCAGGTGGCAGAAACAAAGGAGAACTGGGAAAGTATATACACTCATATATGTACTTGAACATACATTCTCAAGCTGTCACCTTAAGACATGCCCACTTAGCTGCAGATGTGAGTGGGAACCTCTGAAAGAGTCACTGAAGCAGGAGTGGGCACACAAGTATAATTAAACGCCAGGAGGCTGGAGTGCTGCGTTTTGTTATTCGGGAACTTTCCTGATGCATTTTGACTTTACCCGTAAAGAAATCAAGCACAGACACAGTCTGTAAGGAAAAAAAAACACACATTGGAGGTTACGAACGAAACCAATTAAAATTAAAGTGAGGCGATTCAGACCTTTGGAGAAATTAATGGCATTTTTTCCAAGCACATTATGGGCATCTGATCAGTGGGATCTCACCGTGCCACTGTGGTGTGAGTAAATGACATATCCCCCAGAGACAATGGGGAAACTGAGGCACAGAAATGACTGGGGCTCTGGTTCTGCAAAGCACTTCAATACATGCTTCAAATGTGGAAAGCTCTCTCTGATGCCAAGCATTCAGCTTTCCTGAACTTCACAGCTGTTGGTCTGAAATGTATCCTCTTTAAAACAGGCATAATGTGATGGCTACATTTAGATTTATTTTATGATTAAAAAATGCTTTACCGAGACAAAAGCTACACACGAGGCTGAAGACCACAACAGGAGACAGTGGGAGATAGGCTTGGGATAGGAGTACTGTTGAGACAACTGTCAGTGATGTGATGAGAGCAGGAATCAAGGAACAGCAAAGAGTGAGGCTGGTATAGACAAGACATACAGGTATGTAGGAAGCCTCAGAGAGATGCACTGTTGACTCCGTGTTACTATGTCAATGGAAATTAAACGTAGCACACTTACTCACCATGCAAAATGCACACTAACAGGATCAGGGCTTCCTAGGTGCCCTCATCCTACATCACCAAAAGCAGAGGATACGGGGGGAAGGTCCACTTTATCCCCTCATTCACTTTCCAAGATCTGCGAAACACAGCAAGGCAGAAATAGGTCCATTATTCTTCTGTAGGTTCCTCTCCAATCCTCTTAAAAATTTAGGCAAAGCTGCAGTCATTAGTGAAACACCTACTGCCAGAATCTGCCACTGTCATTTCTAGCACACTGTAACTTGCTTCGTCAATAGTTTCAATGGGATCCAGATTGTGTTTATTTATTTAGCTAGTAGGAAGGATTTGGATCTTGATGTCTGTTCTATCTGCTTAACAGCTGATGACAAGCCCTCAACAATCAAATTTAAATGCATTTTCAAGGAAATTAAGTATCACCTTCCATTATACCATCTCATTGGCACTATGTCAGCTGCCATTTTACTGACACTCCTCCAGAAAAGTGAAATCTGATAGATATTTGCACTTCAGTTTACATTATTTATCCGAATTCTTATGTTATCACTCTGTGGCTGACTTCATAAATGTACCATGACTGTAATTAGTGCAATAACTCCATTTAAGCACAGTTGCATTAGGACCTACCAAAACTCTAGTGCACAAGGTCCTTGCTCTCTGTGTGGTTCCAACAGAGAAAGTCTCTCCCTGTTCCACTCAGTGTCCACACCTCCTGTTTCTTCTGGAAATGCCACCAAATGACTTGGAGATGGCAGAAACACAACACGGAAATCAATTTACTTAAAGGGCTGTGAACATTGGTGTGTGGGGAGATTTGCTTTGATAACCTATCAAAAGGTACTGAAAAGGCTGGTACTGCCTGGCTGCTTTACCATTTTTCTTCAGTGAGAGGATTTGGTGGAAAAAGCTGGTTTCATCTGTAACTTGAAGCATTTAGGAATTAGGCACATGTCTACACCAGCCACTTGGGGTCCCTCTACATTCAGTGAAAGCGACAGACACCTTCAGCCCTCTTCGTGTGGGCTCTCAGAGATGGTTATGTCAAGGATCCACTCCTTGATTTTGGGCAGTCCATCCTCAGGAAGATCTACTTCTCCTCTGCTGTCCTCTGGCTGTCCAAAATGTAGCCTTCCAAAGGAAAAAGAAAAAAAATAAATGGTCAAAAAGTTTCTCTTTAAATGTATTTTTCATGAAAACCTGTGTGTTCTTTGAAAAGGTTGTGATCCTCCACTTTGAACAGTATTAAGACACTGAAATAAAAGCTAAGCAGTGTCTTATTGCTGATTTTATTTTTGCATATTCGAAAGCTCCCTCCTTTCTCTCCATTTTTCTTCTTATTTTCCTTTGCTTTTCCAGTAGAGAGAAATCAGAACATAAAATATGGAGGGAGAGAAAGATGAAGCCTATTTAACCGCAGTGTTAAAGGATCTCTGAACACAAAGCCAGGGACGCACCCAGGACTTCCGGGGTGAGCCTGACTTCACCGTAGGATATTCTCTGCGGAGTTGCATGGGATGAGGTGACAAGGTTACCTCTTTGCTTCCGACTCGGCCATTAACCCCCAGCAAGGTGCTTTTCGTACTCCTGGATTTTGGAGTCGAAAGGATAAGAGAGAATTTGCAGTAATGGCTCGCTTCTGCCAGCCCTGGGCCCTGGCAGCAGACAGGCTGCTCCTTTCATCCACCCGGTGGCTCAAAGCAGGCAGGATGCTGCACGTCAGACCCAGCAGCCTGGCTGATTGTTCCGCAAATATTTTGCTTTTTTTTTTTTTTTTTTTTTTTTTTATTTCCTAATTTGCTTACCTATCAAAATATGGGGTTAGCTGATAAAAGCCAACAGCTCCATCAGAGTCCATTACAATCTATCAGGCAAATACTCAGTAATTTCCAAATTAGTACCCGGGCTACAGTACGTTCAAGTGATCTTTATAATCTCTCCTGTTAAAAAAAATAATAATAATCCACTGTTACAAGAATTACCTGAAAATGGATTTACTAGGCAGATAGCTTGCAATGTAAATGCCTTGTGTTTGGATAGGTAGAATGCACAGCAAAATGCATGCTCAAATGAGAGACCATATTGACTCTTTCCAAGCTGTTATGGTCTATTAGATAAATATTATCTCGGTTCGGGATTGTGGTACTTTTCTATATGCACAGCTTCCTGATAAGCCATATGGGCTCTCCGATAAAATTGTGTCTTCAGATTTAGAAAGTGATATGGCTGAATAGCTGTAATGAGTACGCGGGAGCTCCTGTTAACCAATTAATCAGAATGTGTCAGTGGATCCCCCTCCCCTCTTCTGTTAATATGTGCCATAATACATACGTAAGACGTTGGAGTTTCAGCACACATGCGTTGCTTTGTGGTATTTTGACAAAAAATACGTTCTAAAGGCATGGCAACCAGTCCCTGTGGGGATAAAAATACAACCACAACTATTGGTTGTAGTTGTATCACAGCAGGATAGGGATAAAAATACAACCATAACCCCCCTGTGATTCCAGCCATCTTTCTGGTTATTTTCCATATCATTCATACAAATGTACATATATTTACAACCAAAACTCACTGAAATTAGCAGAAAGAACTTCACTGGTTTCAAAGGCATGGATTTCAGCCATGCATTGCCCTCTTTCACTTAATAATAATGGACCAAATACATTTTTCATGGACTAAATGCATTTTTTATTCCTCAATGGTAAAAATTCAGTTGATTCACGGCGATTCTCCTACATGGAACGTGAGCTGCGGGGAGCTGTGTGTGACCTGTGAAGAGTTCACATGAACAGACCAAGGGCACTTGGAGAACCATCTGCTGAGCCCAGGTCCTAACTGTGCATGTGACACACGTGGCTCTTCTTCTGTCCTTCATAAATGTGGGGATTTGCTCGGTGCATTTGTACTGTCAGCGGGAGAAATCAGGTGAGGAGTTCCTGCTTGTTTCAAGTGACTCTGTACCTTTAGGGTGACTATTTTTACTTCTGCTTTGCACATCTTCCAAAGGAGACCTCTTCCTACTACCTAAACAACTCCTACCTGGAAATGACATAAAGGATCTATTTTTTTTTCTGGACAAATGCACTTTTATCCAGCTTTCTCTGCATTGTTAAAGTAGCAGGTTTTCTTCTGAAGGACGCCAAAGTACCTCAGGGTACCACAGACCTTATAGATGATGACTGGAGCATTTCATCCGAAACTGTTGCATATCAATGCATAAATATCTTGTAAAAAAAAAGTTTCTAAAAGGATCTAAGATTTTCTAACCTGAAAGAGTTAGTCATGAGAAGCCCAGCCGAGCTTGAGCCCTGCTCAGGGCAGAAGCCATCCACTCTGTGCTCTGGATCCTTAGAAAATCTCTCCAGTGTCCTTTCCATGCTCCCTAGAAGTTGGGAGGTGGGAACATGTAGTTTATGCCAAAGGGATGTAGTGGGATGTAATTTTGATGTTAAATGCATGCATGTTGTTTTCTCACGGACACTTTTAGATTCAAATGTGCTTGCTCTGCTCTGCTTCCTACTTGCGTACATTCGTATTTATGAGGCCTTAACTGGGAAACAGTTTTTTTTTTTTTTCTATTTTTTTTTTTCCCCCTAAGAATATCCATATTCTTGATGAAGAAAAGGAAGCCCAGGGTGAACACAAGTGTTTTATGTTTGTGTATCTTAAGTTTCCTGTTCAGGACTTTCCAGTCCCTTGCTTCGGTGCGTGGAGTCACCCAGCAATCCACCCACTCACCAACCAGTGGCCAGTAAGCAAAGGCCACCTCCATGATAATGCTCCCTTGACGGCTGCTAATATAAAAAGAAAAATGTCCCAGGCTGCAGGGAGCTGCCAGAGGTCTACAACCACCAAACCTGCCCACACTCCTCCCAGCAGAAGTCCTGCACGAGTAGGATGCTCCTGGATAGCAGGGGATACTGCTGGGTAGGGTGCTCCCAAATAGTGGGGGAGAGTGGTCCCACTTTGGGGAAGGGATGGTCCAGATACAGGCAAGGGTTAAGCAGCTTTATTTCAGACCATTGCTTATTTCATTTCTGGACCCTACAACCTAAGGCAACAGATGGCACACTGAGAAAGTAATTTTAACAGGTGAGGGCTGTATCTTCATTTTATCCCCTGTTCCACGACTTTCTTCTTTTCTTAATATTATTTAAAAGTAGCTCTGCCTTGAATAGCTAAATTTGTTCTCCGAAGCGTGCTGTGGGAATGTAAACATCATACAACTTTGATTTCCTATGAATATAGAACACATGCTGTTACTGAAAAGAACATACAAGATTGCCACGCTTTTGGAAATCAAATGTTAATTATGAGCTGGGATTGGAGGATGCAGTAAGCTTTTGCCCATTCACTGAGGCCACAGATAATTTCCAGGCAAAATTTACACTTTGTAGATTTGTCTGGGTTTGGGTATTTTATGGAGAGAGCAGTGTTTCCAGCTCACAGTCCTTCAACAGGGAGCTCTGGCTGTGGGCACTAACATCTCTGCTTACCTGGGTGATATTTGCTCACAAACATCTTCCCCAAATGAGGGCTCAGACACGCAGCTTTTAAGCAGCTCTGCTATGTTGCAAATGTGCTATCGACATTTTTACAGAGCTATGTTACACAATGGGTTTTTCATAAAAAAAAAAAAAAAGAAGTAATTATTTCTGTGAATATTAGTCTATGTGTCCAGCTTGGAATGAGGAAATAAAGCAGACATGAACCTGAAGCATCAAGAGGTGTCAAAATGAAAGTAAGGGCAAACAGACATCTCTTGTCTAAGACAAGACAAGGAACTGGTTTTAAGTAGTGACCTGATCCACTGAAACACACAACTTACAAATCAAAGTGGCTCGCTTTGTAGATATTTTGGCCTCCCCTTGCTTCGCCAGTATTTTATGCAGGTTGTTTTAACTAATGTGAAAACAAATGAGAAAGAGTCGAGCAGTGATAATAACGCTTTGTAGTTCTCCTAAAGAACACTGTGAATGAAAAAATGCATGTTGACCCCCACGAACCCTGTTGGTAAACGCAGCGCCCCCATTTCCAACACATAAATCACGTGGGAAGAACTCACAGCTCTGGGCAGGCACTAACTGGTAGGAAATAACACATGCTTTATTCCTGCTGCCACAAGATAGGTCATTAAAAGAACTCATAATCTCTCTCTTTTTTTTTTTTTTTTTTTTTTTGGAAAGAGGCTACGTTTCTGCACCTTGCATTTTGGTACACCTTGTGCAGTGTCAGGCACGCTGCGGCTGGCTGTTCCGAAGACAGCTCTTCCCTCTGCTCTCCAGGAAATGCTGTTCTCATGAGATTTCCAGCGCAGCCCGTGCTCTGTTCAAAAGGCTCGGATAGGCTTGAATAAACACCTGACCTTCTTGAGGAAGAAAATGTAAACCTCCCTCCCCTCCCACCCCAGCTGTGATCCTTTTGAGGTCCTTTGCTGCTATTTGTCTTTATTTATCAAGCAAAGGCAATGCGTTTGACCCTATATAAGGCTTCCAGACTTAAAGAAGCTTTCGGCTAGAATGGAAATGAGAAGTTCAAAATTGTTAATAGATATGAAGTTTCCAGGATGGATTTTTTTTTTATTTTCAGTTTTTACATTGTGAAGAATACACAGAGAAAATAAACACCCCTGTGCTTCTAGGTACGCAGCGTGTGCTGAGCCCCATCCCTGGCTCAGCGTGACAAGTGCTCCTATAATTACACCGCGGGTTTTGTGGAAGAATGCAGAACGGTGGGGCTTTATCAGCCAGGATTTGGAAGGTCTTTCATGTTTTTATTTTACCCGAGCAGTGCTATTTTCAGCCAATTTTAATGTGTGCCATTAAAACCCGAAGTAACTTAAATAGATGCGAGTTTTCTGTTTTATTAAATGCATGCCTTTTCACCTGCCTTTTTTTTTTTTTTTCACAGAACATTTCATGTCCTCCTTCAAGTTGTTCTAGGTTCAGCCTCCAAGCGAGTAGGGAAAATCAGGCCATTTAAAAATAAAATAGATTACTTCTGCACAGCTTTCTTTAATCAAAACCATTATAACTGATGGCTCAGAGCCTTGATTACACCTCTTCAGAGGGCACCCCTTGATTTTGCACGACATCCCTGATTATTTTATTTACTTATTTATTTATTTAATAGCTTTTACTTTCTGCCTTGATTTCTAGGTCACCGAGTTGAGGTTCATTCTTGCTTTAAATGGAGTCGCTTGTTTCTCAGTGGCAGGTTATTTTTCTTACAGGGGCTACGAAGTAAACATGCCCCTCTTTCAGAAGGAGACAAAAATTCCCGTGATCGCGTATTCCCGGAGTTCATTCTCTCTCTCTTTTTTCCCCTTAGCCCCTGTGGAGAGCGAGATTGGACCAAGAGTCATTCCTCCCGACCTCTCCCGAGCCCCTGCGGAGCTAAGGGCCAAAAGGTCATTTTCTCAGGTTCCCTCTACAGGCAGAATCCAAAGGTCACTCCCTCCCTCCCCGACTCACCCCAAGTGCAGCTGAGAGCCATTTCAAACTGCTTTGAAGAGGGAGCAGCACAACTGGGTCCATATGCTTCACCTACGGCCCCTCAGCGGCACAGAGACGTGAGCCAGGGATGGGCGTGAGATGGTCACCTCAGAGAGCCGACTTATTCAGGCCTGCGAGGTTTGGAACCCTTTGAACTTCAGCAGGGATGGGCTGAGGTTGCTGACACAGCTGAGAAGTGGCCCTAACTGCTCCTGCTTCCTTTCCATTCCCCAAATCAGTCTTCTCCATCCTCAGGGTCCTCCTTTTTCTACACGCAGGCCTGGGTTTCTCAAGGAGCTGACCAGACGCCATGAGCTGGTGGGGCTGAACAGCTCTGAACCTCCCGATGAATGGAGCCTGCTCCTAATTCTTGGGAACGGAGCTGCAGGGATCATTTAATGGGTCTCCTTGGAAATCAAAGCCAGGGGGACTCACACAGCCGCACTTAGAGACAGGATTGATGCCCCCTCCCTCTGCCACCTGTGAACGCCGTGGTCTGGTTTTGGAACCACCCCACATTTCCCAGGACAGAAGTGAACAGTGAAAACTCAGCATCTCTAAACTTCTTGCTCATCCATTTGAAGGAAAAAGCCTTTTTTTTTTTTTTTTCCTGGCTCTAATGACAAAATAAAAGCGAGGGATTTCTCAGCCTTAATTTCTCTGCCCCGCCGGAGGAAGAAAGGAAGGAAGAGAAGAGCAACAGTTATTTCACAAGGTCCCCCGCAGGAGCGGGGCAGTAAGGGTCACTTCCTCTCAATCTGTGCCCTCCGAAGGAGAGCAGGCAGGCTGTGTCAATGCCACGGTCCCTTTTGTGGCGGGTCGGCAGCCGGAGGTCAGCCCCTGCCCCAGCCGTGCTCTCGCTGCGGACGCACGCCCTCTCCGCCACGCCGGCTTTCTCTCGCGCACGGGGGGCGGGAGGGATTATTTCTTCTTCTTTTTTTTTTTTTCTTCCCCTCTCTGCTTTGTGTAGAGGCAGCTCACAAGTCACTACCTGGGCCCCTTTTGGAAAGAAACAATAACAAAAGGGCCGTTCCCAGTTTTCTTTTCTGAGGAATGTTCAGGGAGGCTGCCGGGGCACGGTAGCATTGGTCGAACGAAGCTTTAAAAGCCAAATCAAAGGGAAATGCTGCGGTGGAGGTTTGGTGTCGTTTGGGGGTCGTGGTGGCACTGCCCAGAGCAGCTGCAAATCCATAGAGAAATTTCTACTGACCTCTGTGTACACAGCAGAACTAGGATACAATAAAAAATGGCTCTCCTGCCTGATGTTTAGGGTTTGAGATGCTGCAGGAGACCCCTTTAGAGCCCGACCCAAATCTTTTGAAATCAGTGCAAGCGTTATGGCTGAATTTCACACGCTTTGGTTTGTGCCATGAGCAGGCTTCCATCTTTGAATGAGTCTCTGGGAATACCTTTAAGGAGCTGATCTGGAATTAAGATCCCTCATCAAGAGTTATGTTTTTGCAGTTGATCTGATTCTTTCACGTCCTAGGGCCAATTTAATCAGAATTTGGGTTTGCAGTTCCCACTGAAGTCCATGAGCTGGTCTTTGCCACCTCTAAAGCAGAGCCATGGGAAATAAGCACTGTGTAGCTGCTCACCTTGGAACAAGAATTGAGCCCTAAGACTAAGGTAGAAAGTGTACTTCTGCACCATAGAGGCATTCTAAAATTTCAGCCTTCACTGTTTTAAATGACAGGAACAGCAAGCTGCTCACAGAAGACGCACAGACTTTCTACATGCTTACAAGACTGGTTGAGCAGAGAAACCAATTCGTCAGTGTAAATTAACTTGTACTCAGATCCTGCATGTGAATTGCTTAGCAAGATTCAGAGATCCTCTTGAAGAAGCCCAAGATCATTTACGGCAGAATAAATTGGAGTCAAGACTTCTTTCTTTTTTTCCTTTTCTTTTCTTTTCTTTTCTTTTCTTTTCTTTTCTTTTCTTTTCTTTTCTTTTCTTTTCTTTTCTTTTCTTTTCTTTTCTTTTCTTTTCTTTTTTCTTTTCTTTTTTCTTTCCTTTCCTTTCCTTTCCTTTCCTTTCCTTTCCTTTCCTTTCCTTTCCTTTCCTTTCCTTTCCTTTCCTTTCCTTTCCTTTCCTTTCCTTTCCTTTCCTTTCCTTTCCTTTCCTTTCCTTTCCTTTCCTTTCCTTTCCTTTCCTTTCCTTTCCTTTCCTTTCCTTTCCTTTCCTTTCCTTTCCTTTCCTTTCCTTTCCTTTCCTTTCCTTTCCTTTCCTTCTCCGTCTCCTTCCTTCCTTCCTTCCTTCCTTCCTTCCTTCCTTCCTTCCTTCCTTCCTTCCTTCCTTCCTTCCTTCCTTCCTTCCTTCCTTCCTTCCTTCCTTCCTTCCTTCCTTCCTTCCTTCCTTCCTTCCTTCCTTCCTCCCTCCCTCCCTCCCTCCCTCCCTCCCTCCCTCCTTTCTTCCCTTCCTCCCTTCTTCCCTTCCTCCCTTCTTTTGCTTTTTTCTTCCTCTTTCTCTTCTTTTTTCCCTTCTTCCTTCCTCCCTCTCCCTCTCCCTTTCCCTCTCCCTCTCCCTCTCCCCACCTTCTCCCTCTTTCTTCCTCCCCCCTCTATCTCTTCTCCTTCATACTTCTGTGGAGTCTGAACAGCTTCTTTTAAGGCAGATGTTGACCCCTGGCAGTGTGATTGCAGTTTGCTCATGTCAGTGCACTGAAACCATTCAAGCCTTTCCCATCCAGCCCCTGAGATAATGCATTGTCTCCATAGAGGTAGCAGCGCTTAAATGTGGAACAACGTAGTTTTTATCCCCTAGGTGAAATATATCTGCGTGACACCATGAAGCTTGGGCAGTGAATGGCTGCAGAATGCTTTAGGATCTCTGTGGAAGTGTGCAGTATTATTATTCTACAGCACCTCAGCACCGTGGAGCTGAGGGCAGATGCCAGTCATCAGTGCTTTAGATGAAACCCCAAATGAACGAAGGACTTAGCCTTTGCAAACAGAAGTGAAGCATTATTCTGCATGCTTTGTTGCATCTAAGTGGGGTGCTGGAGCTCCTATTCTCACTCATGTCCGTGGATCTGTGGCTCTGCCTTGGAGCATCCCATGCTTCAAACTGAGGATGCCAGGATCCTTTATTGTGATGGTTTCATTGAGGAAGTCATTGCCACACAGTGCTGCCTGCTAAGAGTAACAGCGAATTTCAGTCTTTGCAGTATCCTTTCCTCCCCTCCCTCCCCAAACGCAAAGTACAAATCCACTTAAAAAGCTGAGATCTTTTGACTTCTACCAGAAACTTTTATCCGCATAAGAGGATAAGAAATTCATTAGCTTAAGTTGTGTGATTGTAACAGCTCATTAGAGAACACTGCCTTTCAGAGGGAGCAAGCCTCCAGCCCTGCACTGAATCTGTCAAAGTTAAGGATAAAGGTATGGGACAACTTAACCATCCTGGAAGGCGATTTCTTATTTTTAACTATGCAGACCACAGGGTTCATTAAATGATTTTAATGAACAGTCATAGGCCTGATGTTCAAGTCTTCATTTGTGTCTAATTGCAAGTAAAATATGAAATTGCTAAATTAATCCTTCTTGTAATGGGAAAAAAATATAAATTTTAATTTACAGCCAGTAATTATTTTTCAGACTCATTGCGTCTAATTGTTGTTGTTGTTTTTTTCTTAAGGTAAAATAAACATTTTGATTTCAGGTTCAAATGCTGCAAGACACTGCTGCAAAAATCTTCAATGTCTTCTCTTCAAGCAAAGGAAAACCAGCCACTTTTAAACAGAAACCATCGTAATTAGTCCTACTAATTTGTTGAAAGAAATGAATGATAAAGAAGAGTTCTCAGCCATTTGCTAGACCCCAAAAGTTAGTGATAAGGTATTTTTTTCAACTGTGCAATCTCAAAAGGCATGGCCTTGACAAAGCAGGTCATTTGCAACATTTTATAAAATACATGAGGGTAGATTGGAATGTATTTTTCAATCTTCCCTTGGCAGCCTTCATGGCTTTAGTCAATTTATGCATCATCTGTTAAAGTTCAATACAGGGCACTGGGTCCCAAAATGTGCTTTGAAGCATCCATAGCAAATCTTCTAATCTCAGCTTTCACTATCTGAGCAACATATGCATTAGAGTGGAATTTGGGATCGGCTTTTAGGTTGAGGGTGAAACGCTTGCCTAGATAACCTGCGGTATTGTGGCTTCAAGTGCCATGTTCAGGTTTGGATAAATGATTGCTTTTCATTTTCCCCAAAGATAAACGATAACAGATACCGTTTTATACGAGGCTTTATAGACCTCTGTACCTCCGTATACACGGACATGCAGTATTTTAAAATTTCTGTTAAATACAAATATTACAAAAAAAGTATTACCTATGTCATTCTGAGAAAAAATTGAATTATTTTACAGAACATGATGGCTGCAATAAGCCACCATCCTGTGCCTTTAGTGATCAAGAAGGTTTTTCTGGTATTCTTACTTAATCTGCACAAAGCTCAGTACCTTTCCTCCCCCTCAAAGAAATGAAATCACGCATTTTTACGCATGTAGCAGTACTACAGCTTTACAGCACTTAACAAAACTTCGTGAACGCACTGCACGTGGGAAGGCTCAAAACACTTTCTGCACTTTTGTTTCCAAGCACGGCTTCTACGACACCGTTATTTTTTGGTTGTTGTTGCAACGCTTCGTCGTCCCCACTTCCTGCGTTTTTGCTTTGTTCTCCCGTATGTCAGCGCAGAACAATGGCAGTGTCACACGAGGCAAGAGGAGCTATTAGCAGGAAGGGCAATGTTGCTGTGCGGTAATTATTGTTGGAGGGTGCAACTCGGGGAAAAAAATATCTGTTTTTTAAGCTGAGCCTTTCAAAAGCACATCTCGCAGTGGTGGAGTATTAGTAGTAGCAGGTTATTTCTGCTTCTGAGAAACCAACTGTTTCAAGAGCACGAAATCACGCATTTTACATTACCCAAGTATTTGCAGTTGAAAATGTTTATTAGGGAAGAGTTTTGAACAGGTTTGCGTTAGGTATATACATAGTTTTTCTCCTCAAAACAGGTTTGCCTTAGGTATATCCATAGCTTTTCTCCTCAGAACAGGTTTGCCTTAGGTATATACACAACTTTTTTCCTCAGAAAAGTCACCCTCGAGGTAAAAACGCCTTAGAATACGTGCTCCTGCCTACAATTAAAGGCAACCAATCGTTATTCCACACCCCACCGATCAAAACCCACCACACACTTGGGGCGCACTCTAACTGTACAGTTAGGGTTTGGTTGGACAGGCTTTGAAAAACCACCCAATTTTCCCCCAAACAAACGCGCTTCCACCCCCGCCCAACCCGGCGCTGTCAGGCGCCGAGCGAGCCGTTAACGGCTCCGCCTCGCGCAAACTCCCGCCCGGCCGCGCGGGCCCGTCGGGCGCCGGCTCCTTCGCTTCTGTTGCCTCACGGGATTGGCTGAGCGGCGCCTGAAAGGTGCCCGCCGATTGGCTGGGGCCGGCTGCCGTTGCTATGCCTCTTGTTGCTAGGGCCTGGGCCGTCTCCAGGCCCTGCAGGAAACATGTAATGAATTATGGATGCGTGGCCCGCTCAAAGAGGCCTGATCTGTAATGCAGATGAGCTGCAAGACACCCCCCTTCTTCTGGGTTCTTAAAAAATAAAATAAAATAAAATAATAATAAAAAAAATCTGAGTTTTAAATCAGAATCTGGCATTTGCGGAGTCCCCCGTCGCAGCGGTGACTCCTGAATACTGATGCTAATTCTTATGCAAAGACGGGGCCAGAGGTCACTGTCTGTTATTTGTTCAGGAAAAGCTTGTAGGATTTTCACTGAACTCTGTGACCCGTTGGGGTATTATTTTTCCCCCTCCTTTGGTTCAGAGACCAAATGGGATACAAACAGCAGAAGTGGTATTTTCTAGCAGTTGGAGAGGAAATTGTCCCCTCGGAGCGCGATGGTGTCAGAGGAGTCGAGCAGCCAGACTGGGCAGTTCCCTGGGTTTTCTTGCCTCATGAACGACGCCTTTACCCAAATATAACTTAAGAACCTCCTGCCTGCTTAGTTTCATGCAGGTTTGGCTGGAGAGGGGCGCTCTGTGACTGCCCCGTCTCCCCCATGCCTGCTCCTCACCACTGCAAAGCCACTGTTATTGCCCGCAGATGACTCCCCAGCTGGACCCCCTGTGCAAACAAAGCATCTCACACTTTACACCTGAATAAACAGGTTGCTACCATCCATTTAATTTCCCCAATCTTCATCTATTACGAAGTATGGGGCATGTTATGCTACAGAAATTATTATATTTTTCTATACCTAATGAATACTGGTATCAAAGTAGACACCTCTCTTGTGCCTAAGCAAAGTTTAGAATTTTTTTTTTCCTTACTCATGACAAATGACTTCAATCCTCTCTGTGTCAAGCCTCTGTGGACAAATATAAATTGAAAAATTATTTGTCTGGTTTAGGGAAAACAATGAGCCCGATCCTTATTTTGTGTTAGATGTAAGCATGTGTAATTCTGGCATACATTAGCACACAGGCCAGACTCAGCCAAGTGTGGGCATCCTCAGCTGTCCAAATATTGACCACATCAGGGGCTCTTGGTACCTTGAAGGTTCATGACTGATGTGAGGGAAGAGTTGGCTCCAGTCCCCTAAAAGCCCTGCTTTTAAGGTGACCACACACTAAGCAATTTACTCAGCAAGGAAATGAATAGGCAATTAGATGAAATTCTACAGTTTTTGTATTGTAGAATTCATGCTTTTTACACCTCAGATCCTGAATGGTTCATGGTTCTTCCTCAGGGAGAAGTAAATGACTTAAGTGAGAGTTCTGAGACGAAAATGAAATATATCTGACCCTCTTGTGATTCAGAGTAGAATGATACCTTATTTCTAGGATTATTAAACAAAATGTTCTGTTGTGTAAAAACCAATGAGCACTGAAAAAATAATAAACGAAGAAAGTCTGTGAAACCCCGTGTACAGATGTAGAAAACACATTTAACTCTGGCCTTCAGCTGGTTTAAAAGCTTCAATTGTGATGCCCCTTCCCTTTTATTATTTCCTATTATTAAAATGTTTTATACTGAAGAAAATGCTTAAGGAGAAACTGCATTGCCTATCCCACCCATTCCTGACAGGGCATTCATCAAAATCCATTAAAATAAAAAAAAATCCAAGCTATAGATGTGCCATTAGAGACCCAATGGTGCTTAAAGCTCAGAAATGTCGGAGAGATGCAGTTTGCTGAAAACAGAGCATTAACATTTGTGTATATGGATGTATTAAATTTGATTTTGTGTGTGTGTGTATGTGAGAGACAACGGTTCTGTGCAACATACATTAAAATGAAGACTACATTAACGGTTTATATTTGCAGGAAATGTAGGTCATGTTTTTGTGAACCAAATAATTGTGTTTTAAAGTTTTCATTTAGAGATCTTTATTTTTATATGTAATATTCTATTCCTAACCCATTGGAAGATGATTATTCCCACACCTTTATAAATGGAGCATGCACCATGAGATTGGAATAGCTTAAACAGTCAGCAAAGAGGCAGCAAATGACTTAAGCACATATGCAATTTAAGCCCATACATACTTCCAGTGCTATAAATGGCCCTAGTATCTCTCCATGACTTCTACTGAGGAAGCACAAGAAATTCAAACAGATGTGGCCTAGCTCTTTTGGAGGCTGTGCTGCCAGGTTGTGGAAAAGTCTTAGAAAAAACAAGCATCATAATGATGTCTGCAGTCTATCTTCTACTTTCATGAATTGGTCCTAATGTCACTAAAGAGTGCCTGAACCTGCTGAGCAGAGAAACCTCAACTCCAGCAAGCCCTGTGACTCCCCCAGGACATTTTGTAAGCGGCTCCTCAGGAGGAATCTGGCTGAGTTTTCCTGGTTAAGATTTTATAGTTCCCTGGCTGTGTTTGTTTGCTGAGGGATGCAGGAGGGTCTGGAGGCCTTTATGGTATGGACCTAACAATATGACTCAAATGGATACAATACATACCAGACAATAGCGACAATAGTTCAAGTGCAAGAAGGTCCAGAGCCATCGACAGGGAGAAAAGTGATGCAGGAAGCTTTCACAAAAGCAGCAGCTCTTAGGGAAGGAGCTGAATGAGGGAAGGGAACTTTTTGGTGCATGATGAGTGGGAGGTTGGTGTGTGGCCATGGCCATGAGGCAGTCTTCAGAAAGAAGGAGTGGTTATGACAAAGGAAAGTGAGGAAGTGAATTGTATTTTATTTTCTTTATATCTGTACCATCTAATTGAAAAAAAAAAATCAAATCCATGTCCACTAAAAATATCAGTTCTATTTTTCTCTTTGAAAATTTTCAATGCTGTTATTTCAGCAGAAGTTTCTTACTTTTAAAATCACAGGGCTTTTTTTTTTTTTTTTTCAATTTGCTTTGAAAAAAAAAACTTTCTAAGGATCCTTTTCTGTTAAGGACTCTGCAAACACAAAAGCTTTGCATTTTTTAACTAGAACAATGCTAAAACAGTGCTTTAGCACAAGCATATTCTTCACAACAATGCTTTTGTATTTTAAAGCATTTTATGTAATTTCAGCTGGTTTATACTGTCAATAATCTTCATCGAGTTTACATTAATCCACAAACATTGTATGGTGTGATGAAGCTGATGAGAATCAACAAAGGATAAAGTAGAGTACCGCAGCCCAGATAAAGAAACCCACTGTTTAATGCCAGCTGCTCAGGAAATGTCAAAAGCAAAGTGAGTTTCAGGTCAAGGGCACTGGGAACACTCTGTTAGCAAACCCTAAGACAGGCAGCTCTTGTTATTAGTATGAACAGGGATATGGTGAGTCCTTTTTTAATCTATCCCTGGGCCTCTGTCTAGGTTCCCAGACGCAAACCCGTCCCATTTGGGCTCACCTCTTTGAGGCTGCTGGGAGTTTTCCCAAACATACCGTCTTTAGAAAGAGCAAAGTTCTCCTTTAGGTTTGCTAAAGACTGGGATTTCAGTGAAAATCCTGCTCATAGGCTCAGTGCCACGACTGTCAAAGGTGTAGAAAATAGCGGGCAATTGCTCGTTTTTAACTTTAAAGGATAGCAAGGACCTTCCTTCACCCCTTATTTTTCTGCAACAGCATTTAATAGCACCTGTGTCAAGCCCATTTCCATCTTGCACACCTTTGCCTTGGAGCACTTGCTGGAGCTTTTAGATGGTGGGTGGTGAGTGTGCTTTGTTTACCACTTGTCCAACCTCTTCCTACAAGGCTAAATTGGCAGGCAAGACTTCTGAAGAAATAGGACAAGAAGGTAGATATGCTAACAGCTTCACAAACCTTTCTATAGGCAGCCCTTTCATGGCAGAGGGGATGCTATTTCATGTGACTAGGAGGCTGAGGATCTGATTAAAGAGAACTGACACCATATGCATGGATACAGTTTGAGACAATGCCCCAAGTGAGGTGCTGCAAAATTAGAGTAACATTACTATCCTCCCTGGAATGACGGCAACGCAACTTGGCCCCTTAACTTTAGGGCCATGGCACTTTCTGTACCTTGATTTCCTGTGTATGGCCTGTAGATGTGCGCCAAGTCTGCTGTGAAATACAAGGAATTTTGCAACGATTGTTCAGCATTTTACAGGTTAATGGCATGGTTTGACTCTTTCTGTTACTGATGTCTGTATTATCTCTTTGGATTTTCAGGAGATCCTAAAAGGAAAATTTAGTCCTTGAATGCTATGTTTTGTACTGGAGGAAAAATGCTGATGTAAAACTGTGCCTTGTACTTCTCAACATGCATGCCACTTACATATGATGGGATATGGCTCACATATTTCTGATAGAGCTCTAGGAAAAAAAATCTTCTAGTATAAAGTCCAGAAGCTTAGCCAGACTGGTCCAGCTGATGAGGCCTGCTCATTTAAAAGTTGTCATAATATACAAAAGTGTTGTAACACTTCTACTGTTTGGATGGGAGGATATTGGGAGATACGGACTGGGAAGATAGATCAGAGTGGCTCAGACCCTGCTGGTGCCACAGAGGTTTTTGTTTCTTAGAGCAAGGCAATGTTTCACATTTGATCCCGTTTCATCCTTCTGTGTGTCAGCAGTGAAATGAAGTGCAGCCACTACAGTGCAATCTAATAGGGACCCAGTCCTTCCCCTTCATGGTGATGGGATTTATCTCATCTTAGGTTAGACGTTTACTCATAAGACATCTACAGCAGATCTAGTAGCCCAGACAATGGAGATAAACAAGCCCTTTGTGCACGTAATTCACCTGCTATATTTAATTCTGTCTTCCTCAGGTTGAGATGAGCCCATGTCCTGGAAGGCTGCACATTGGGATCACCAGACCCAAAACAACATGCTGTCACGATGGGCTGCAAACATTAAAGCTCTTCAGAAAACTCACTTTCACAGAATCACAGAAACACAGAATTGTAGGGGTTGGAAGGGACCTCCAGAGATCATCGGGTCCAACCTCCCTGCCAAAGCAGGTTCCTTAGAGCAAGTTGCCCAGGTAGGCGTCCAGACAGGCCTTGAATATCTCCAGAGAAGGAGACTCCACAACCTCCCTGGGCAGCCTGTCCTAGAGCTCCATCACCCTCACCGTGAAGTTCTTTCGCATGTTGGTGCAGAACTTCCTGTGATCCATTTTGTGGCCATTGCCCTTTGTCCTGTCCTCACAGACCACTGAAAAGAGATTGGCCAAATCCCTCTGTCTCCCACACTGAAGATATTTGTAAACATTGATAAGATCCCTTCTTAGTCTTCTCTTCTTGAGAAGAGAATCTTATCAATGTTTACATTGTCTTCAATGTAAATGCCTTCTTTTCATTGTCTTTACATTTGTCTTCTTCAAAAGAGCTGTGTGTCATCTCAAAACTTCTTGGCCGTGCTCATCTTTGCCGTCTGCTGCACAACCCTCTTCCATGCACAACCATGCTTTCCTGAGCCAGGAAAGAGCCTTTTTCTGAACAAGACAGAAAAAGTTATTCCAAAGCAACTGGTTACTGGCCTTCCCTTCCCACTCCTGCAGCAGCTGGTGGTAGGATCACTGCAAACATAGCCACAAAAACTGCTTTAAAAGCAGCTCGGTGGACTGGTAGGTGACTTGGAAAGATGAAACTAACCGGTAGGGAGATGTCTAATGCATCTCCAGAAACCACTGCATATTTGCAACGATTGCCATAGTGACACAGCACACTGTTTTGTCCATGATCAAATAGAATGATGATCAAATAGAATAGGTCAAAATGTTGCCATTTATCCCAAACTGAGATAAAACAATGACATAAGAGGGATAATGGGACTTTGGATATGGTCCCCATATCCCATAATTCCGCCGGATTTCAAATAGCTGCCATTATGCATCTCACAATGGCCTGGGGAAAAAAAGTTCCATGGTGCGTAGGATTCCTCTGTAGACAAGGCCACAATAGCAGAATTCTGGATGTTTCATAAGGAGCAAGTGCCCACGTTGCAGAAACATTGATACAGGTTGTGTGAATAAAAGTGGCACAGATAATTAATGTGTAATAGTTAATGCTATTTGTGAGCGAGAGCCCCAATTCCCCTTCAGCAATCCCGTGTGACACAGTGGGCTGCTGCATTGTGCATTGTCTGAGCTTCTCAGGAAGGTCTTGAACTCACAGCCATTAGCAAAGTAAGTTGGCGTGTTCGCGTCATGCCTACGTTAGCTTTGAATTTATAGGAATTTTGTTGACGCTGGTGTCAAAACTCATATTGTGATCAATGGAAACAACATTGAGCCTTAATTTCTCAGAGTAATTTCCTCGAGGATAAGAAAGAACCTGATCATCTAGCTTGATCTCCTGCACAACACAATCTACTCAGTGCAGCACGATTTTAGATTAAAGCCCTAATGTCTTCAGGGATAACAGTTGTGTGCTACAGGCATGGGGCAGAAAGAGCAAGCTGTAGTGCCAAGTATGTGCGAGGCCACAGCAATGAGTTTATTAAATGGGACGTGCCTAATTGATCACAATTAGTGAAAGTAATACCTTCTCCCATTTTTTAACTAACTTCTTTCCAATTTGACTCGAAAAAATTCTTTCCAATCTTAAATCTGCCAATCAGTATGATTCTCTGCATGTAAGCCAGAAATACTTATCAGGTATCTAGGAACGTCTTTTTGTATCTGTTCAGAATACAGATCCAGTTTGTTTGGTGCCTTCTTGTCTGTGATGGCTAGTCTGCAATTTTGAATAAAATAAAATAAAATAAAATAAAATAAAATAAAATAAAATAAAATAAAATAAAATAAAATAAAATAAAATAAAATAAAATAAAATAAAAAATAAAATTAATAAAATAAAATATCCCTAACCCCCCCAATTATATACACCCAGCCAATTGTGCATGAGAGAGAATTGGAATCCTTTTCCCCCACTGAGGTTGAATTGAACCACATCTTTTAGGAAGGTGTCTGCTATCACCTTAAAACCTCCATCCAGCAGTGAGATCCCCACCTTCACTGATAATCTTTTAGTGTTTAATTACCCTGTCTACCAGAAAATTACGTCTTGTTTCAAGGCTGAATTTGTCTAACTTCAACTTCCAGCCATTCAATCTTGTTCAAGCTTTTGTCAACAAGATTGAAAGCCCATTATTAGGTATCTTTTCCACAAGTAAATACCTATATAAATTGATAGAGTAATTCTATAACTTACCTGAGGTTCTGCTTCTGAAAAAGCACTTCCTAACCCTTGCTCTCCCCACATCTCCCTGACAGAGCTTCCTTTCTTCTACGTGCTGCATGGTTGGAAACCAATGCTGTCTTCTAGCAAGTGATGGGGAAAAGGAAAGAAATTATCTAGGAAAGAAAGAAGAAAGGTTCAAAAGGAATTGTCTGGTGATTGATCACTGTTCGTGTATTTTAAAGAGACATTTTCTCTTGAAAAGCAAATCTCTGCTGGACACTCTCTCCTTCACCCAAACAGCCTGTCAGCTCATTTCTACAGTTCTGGGAGGTAATGCTTGCAATGCAGTCCCCTGTCTTAGACCACATCTGCCATAAATCAGCTAAGCTCTGGTGAGGTCATGTCCTGCCAGTGGAGATCTCACACTTTATATCATTTGCAGATGTAGAAAGTGCTTCATAAAGAGGTGTGTGGTTGATAATGAGCATTGGCTTTAGCAGTGATAACCTGTAGCATTCTGTACAGTGTTAGGTGTCCTTAACTCTCCTACCTTCAGCAAAAATAAAGGGGCCAAACATCCATGAAAATGTTCACAGAAAATCCCAACCACTTAATTTAGCAAGTCTGTATCAAACATAAAGGAATAATAAACATTTCACAATCAATCTTCTGTTCGTAAGTTTTTTTTCTCATCCTGCCCATCCAGTTATTCAAGTATTCATTTACTGCTTAACTTTTACATTATGAAAATATCAAGATAGAGCTGCCAGTGTAAGACATCACTAGATTAGGACAGAAACGTATCACTGTCCCACCGCAGAAAGCTTGTGGGGCTGTAACATAAACTATTTATAGCTGACCAGATCAAAGCATTTAGACTAGAAGGAACAAGGGAGCCAAAATAAGAAGGTGAGTACAGCTCTTCCCCAAGGAGGATCCACGATCAGAATTCAACATTTGCTGGTGTTGTAGTTTCTGTGTGTACCCTACAGGGGTACATTTTGCAGCAGTGATTTATTTCAAACATCTTTTTTTTTTTTTTTTTTTTTTTTTTTTTCTCCCAGGATGAAGCAAATGTTTTAAATTACAGCTATGGAGAGAGAATTTAACTAAAGCGCAAATATGAGTCACAAAAACGTTTGTGCCTTATTTTGAGGGTAATAACTAAACACCTGCTAAATTACATTTAAAAAAATTACCCAGTATTTCACAGTGCATTTTATTCTTTTGTTTGTTATTTTGTCTCTCAAGCCCCCCCCTTGATCTGCGTAGGAAGATTGCCTCATCCATGCAGAGCTCCCAAAGCTCAGCAGAGCTCTGCATGGGCGATGCTCTGCTCAGGTGGGTCTGATTATGGGACAGTGTCTGAGGTCTGGGACACACAGGGACATCATCAGGGACATCAGGGACATGCACTTCACTGCACATTAGGCACTGCACATTAGTCCTGGCATAATACTGTGCACCAGCACAACGTGAGAGAAGAGATCATTACACACACACACAAATAAAACAGATATTTTTTGAAAACTTGTGCAACTGAAATAAGAATTACCATTAAAAGTGACTCATCCATGCTGACTCCATTTAACCTTTACTTTCCCACGTTTTGCTGTTTTCCTCTGTTAACAACTTTAGTGTAGTGAAAGAGTTGCCGAGGAGGAGAATGCTGTAGGGTGGCATTATCTCCCTTAAGATGTGGAGTGCTTATTTGCTTCCTGAGCCTCTTGGGAACATGGTGGAGGGCTCGCGCTCAGTTTTCTGGTTTGCTTTTTATGTTTTCTTTAGTTGTTTTTCATTTTGGCACTGAGTGGGCAGACAAGACTCTTGAACAATCTGTAATTATATAGTGTCACAGTTGATGAGGTTACAAAGGAGTAAATATGTAGTTGGTATTAGAGCGGATATTTTTAACAATACTCAACTCTACATCTAATGGAGTGCATCTGTGTCCTCTGCGGGCACTCTGCCTCATATCATATAAAAGGAGAGCAATGGGGAAGAGAGCAGCATAATAATATCTGCATAGTCTTCAGCAGAATCAGTTTCTGCAAATACACACTTGACATCTGAACTCTTTCATACCCGTGCTGCTCCTATTGATGCCAGTGGCATCTTTGCCCTTGAATAGGAATGGGATTGAATTTTGACTGTTGAATCTCTTATGACAAGAGAGGTGGAAGTTTCCCAGCGTGATCTGATTGCCATAGTCAAAGAGAAGAGTTTTATTAGGCCACGGTGTCAGTGATTCTTGACCTGGGGTCATGACTGTGTCTCGGGGAGGCACAACAACTCTCCCTTCTTTTTGGCTCATAGGGAGAGAACGGCAATCCGATATATTTTTTCTGCTGTAACATGGGTCATGGCACAGAACAGAATAAAGCAGTTTCATCAGCCTGCTTCCGCTGGGTTCTTACCTGCTGTGTTTCCACTTCTGCTAGCCAAATTTTGGCGTCTCAGTGACACAGAACAGCCTGCTCTGGACAGCACCGCATGTCTACAGTCATGAAATCATATTGTATTTATACCACTCGGAGCTGAGGGAAACAAGCTTTTAAAGAGTCAAGGGCCAATTTTATTTTATGATGGCAATGGGAAAGGATTTGTTTAAAAGGCCTTCGCATGCTGACACCTGATATTCCAAGGCTGAAGCAGTTTCTAGGCATTCTCTTGGTTGTCTTTATTAATTATTTGTACTCCAACATCACCCACAAATTCAGGTATCTCGTCCAAACATACAAACTGCCTTTACTTGCAAGTCCATCATTTCCACGTTTTGGGGCAGATGTGAGAATAACTAGTCCGAGTGCCATGAAACAGTGCCAGTTCACCTCGTCGTTAGCTCAGCAGTGACACGCTGAGGATGTGACTCAGGCTGTTGGGAACATCCCCCCACCTCTCAGCTTCACCATTCAGCTGATGTTCAGCAACGACATTCCTCCCTGTGCACATCACAACGAAATGGCAGGACTCCCCTGTGTACGGGGATATTATTCTTTGACTTACTGCACAGCAATAAAGGGGAAAAATAAAAGCACTTTTGAAAACACCTTTAAGGAAATAAGGCAAAATTGAGAAAGGGCAGCAGTGTGCTCACTTTGCCAAAACCCAGGCAGAAGTGCAGACCCGCACAATTTTCTGAATTCCTAAAGAAATTATTAATCATTTGTTTTCAGTCTCCTTGCCATGCTCCGTCTCTTTCTTCCTCAAATCCTGATGGCTTTCGGCATCTGACAATAGCACCACCTACGCAATACAGCAGCAGTGATCAAGAAATAAGGGGAGTGGTTAGAGGATCCGCTTCTCCAGCAGCCTGCTAAAAGCCATCTTCTCTATGAATGAGAGGAGTCAGAAACTGGATAGGTGAAACCCAGCAGAGCTTGCTTGCTTTCCTCCCCCCCTTTCCACTAGCCACAGGAGTGGACCAAAGCAATCCCAATCCCCCTGGGCCTGTTGTGGCGTGAAGGGATTATCCCTTCCCCCAGCATGAAGGGTTACTTGTGACTTCTTTTGTCTGCCATCTCCTCCGTTTTCCCCGTTTGGAGGTTTTCTCGCTCTCATTTACACCGCCTTGCTCCAGTTTTGGCCGCGAGGTGCACAGGATGTGGCAGAGCCACTCCTGCCTCCATCTTTTTAGGAAAGACAAAATTGAAATGATCCTTTTCCCTTTGGCTTCAGCATATTTGGTGGGATCTCTGCCTGAGCCACACTGCTGCCTTTCTCCGCCTCTGCTCCTCCTTTGCTCTGCCCATTCAGACCTTCCTCCTGCTGCTCTTTCCCCCCTTGTCCCCAAAAACCTCGATGTTCAGGGAATGAATGCCATCTCACCTCTTTCTCTCTACTCACATTTCTGTGGGGTGAATGAACCCAGTGACAACAGAAAGGAGGTGATCAGAAATCCCTCAAAGAAATATCACGGATACTTAAAACAATTTGGAGCAAAAATCCCTGCAGGTTTATCGAAAACACCCCCTTCCCGGACACATGTGGGTTTATCTATCAGCTTTACTGCATTTTGCTTACGTCAAGAGCTGGTTTGCTCCCGGACAGCCCCCTCGCCGGGCAGATAATTGCTACATATTCTTTTGTATTGCTGCCACCACCTCCACCATCGGGCGCTTTTTAAAACAATCGCCTGCACAGCCTCACCGCGATCCATCTCGCTGCAGACAGGGGTTTGGGGTGAGGAAGGTGCTTTGATAGCAGGGGTCTCCCAGGAGCAGGTGAGAGCCTTGCCTCTTCCCTTGGAAATCAAACGCAGGAAATGCCGTGTGTTTCTCCTGCCTTTTCCAGATCATTAGCAGAGATGTTAAAATGAAACCGGGCTGTCGCGGTGACAGCTCCAGCCTCTTTGCGATGGTATCTCGTTGGCCGTCACTGCCACGCAGACACGGCGGCCCGGTGCTGTGTCATTTATCATTACCTTTTGTTTACAGCCACTCAGCCGCTTGTCACTCTGCGTGACCATGCCCATATTCGAGCCAGTATGAATTTAGTTCTCAAGGAAGACTTTCGGAGTGCAAAGCTCACGCCTCACCGAGGATCAAGACCTTTTCCTCTACTGTCACCCATCGTATTTCCGTTAAACAAATCATAGCACAGAGTGACCTCTCTGCTTATGCTATTTACTGGCCAGGGTTTCTTCTACATGCTCATGCTTGTCTTCTCGGCTCAGTGTGCATTAAATTCTCTTGCTATATGTTTAGGCTATAGCAATTTGTAGGCTTTCTTTGATTTGCTCCACCTCCTGCAAGCCGGGTATGGCTCCTAGGCAGCACACAGGTACCAGCCTCTTCATCTGGACAGCGGATGGGCAGGAGGACTTGTTCACCTGCTTCATTTGCTGAACTGTCCTCTGGATAAAGCACACCTACAGGCATTTCTTGGCCATGAGAAATGTCAGAAGCGCTTTCAGCAAAGCAGTTTGCTCCACTGCAGACAAGTAGCGGCTCTCCTTCCACTTTTTTTCCACTGTGGTTAATTTGGGTTGGTTTTCCCATTCATTGCCAAAGTAAATATTTCATCTCCCAGACTGCTGTAGCCTAAATACCATTCCTTACTTATGTGCTCCCTCCCTGATGGTCTCCTATCCCAATGGCACGCCTGGTGATGGAAAATTATGCACAAAAATTGGAGGACTATGGACATACCTTAAACTTCCTCCAGTCTGTCTACAGCTTCAAAATTAAGATAGGAACCACATCCTGGGCCCAAAATACAGAGCTGTGAGAACTTCTTTATTTAAAATTTCTGATGAATTTCTGAAGATTTCATGATATTAAGTCTACAGAACACACTTATTTCATTGAGATATTTGTTATAATTTCATAGGCAGTATGCTTCTTTTTAACAGCATCAGGGTGGTATATTCCCTGTTTTTTATCAGAAAATACATTTCAGCTAGAAATGGTATGAAAATTAATATCAAAACAGTTTAAAATGCTTATATCACAAGGAAAATAAATTATTTTGGCAAATGAAGCATTTTGTTTTACCTGCTACAATGATTCTAAAAACATCTCCCTGTTTGCTGATAACTGGCAGGCCAATTTGGAGTGAGACACAATAACTTCAATGACATTTTTCCAGAGCTACCAGTGAGATAGAAATCCATTACCTATAAAGCTCAGAGTAGATGGTCTCAGTCATGAAGGTTGTGCTGAAAGCATCTTAAGGTCTTTAGGCGGTAGATTTATATATATCATATATAAATGCACATATGTTTAGATATATATACATTTATGACTGAGTGTACATCTGTAAACAAAAAAATAGATTTTGCCGTGGCAGTTTTGTCCCCAAATATAGTAGCTCAATATAGCTTGTGGAGGGGCACACAGTCTACATTGTTAAGGATATAATTTCTTTACAGCTTTGGACCCAGTCCAAGATTTAAGCCCATACTTATGTCTGAGCGCATCGGTAATCTCACAGAGCTTTGCTTGGAAGTTTTCCTTAAGTCTTTTCTAAAAGTCTTCCATGAATATAGAGTGTGGGGTTTTGTTGCTAACCCTCCTAACAGTCATATCCTGCCTTTTCTTCTGTTTTGTAAACCACCCCAACCCTGCCAGGGCAAAGCATGTGCAGCATAGAGCTGTGTGCTGTGTGTGCTGAGTGCATCCCAGTTTTTCTCCACTGTTTCCTCGAGCAGGACCACTTGTAAGAGCAGACAAGACCAGCAGGGCTACTGGTTGGGGTGAGACACGGCATTGAGGGTCCCAGCTCCTGTTTGGGGTGAGAGAAGCACAGCTCTTGGAGGAGTGCTCGCTGCCACCCCTGGCAGGATCAGCATCATTAATCCCAGCCCCAAATCCCCTCCGGTGTGCATAGACCCAGCAACCTGACCCTGATCCTTCATCCTCAAGGCAAAAATCTCCATTTTACCTTCCTGCCTGAAACAGACTGAGCAGCCTTTTGGCCCCCATCTCTACAAAGCTTGTGTTGAGCAGGAGGCACAGCCATGCGAGCACAACCTGCTGGGCCACGCTCAACGTTGGGGCTCCGCCGAGGCTCAGGTGCCACCTCGTTCCTTAGGGGACCCCAAAGCAGTCCCCAGTGGCCGGCTCCCCACTGCCGGACAGAAGCGCGTTGCGGAGGCAGCGTAGCGTGGCTTGTTTAATGCTGCATTATGATAATGTGTACCGGAGAGCCATTAACACGGGGAAGCTTAGATTTAAAGTATAATGAAGCACACAGTTCAATGTTTTGGAGCAGTGTGTACTCTGGAGCCAAAAGCACACAATTTTTTGATCAAGTTTCAGCCCAAAGCAAATTTTCACAGCTAAGTAGCTCTCTAATCTGTCTATCCACAAATATATGTATTTGTTTTTAATAAAATTTGTTAATATTTACCAGACGCTTAATGGGACTGTTATTTTTACCCAGGGTGCATACTTTACCTATTAAATGCTATAAAATCTTTTTAAAACCAAATTAAGCAAAAAGATTAGCATCAATCCTTTGTGTGTAGGCACTGTTTTTAACATGTAGATGTTTTCAAACACCAGAGTAAATAGAAAAAATATTGCTGCCTTGACTGTCAGATTACATTTCTTTCCCATTGAAGCTAAGTGGGTTAAATTAAGTGATTAATTAACTATGCATCTGCACAATTAGGTGGGCATTTTTATTCCATTTAGCTTATATATTTATTTCTAGCTTGGGAAGAAAGGAGCCATAACAGGACAAAGGGAAAAACATCTACCAGAATTAAGGGATTCCCAATAGCACTGTTATAGTATAGGTTTTCTATCATTTCCAGTGTACCATTGTCAATTCACTGGGTTTATAACTTAGCCAGGAACATTTGCCCCATGGTGAAATTTCTCAGCTAAAGAAAAAATTTTGCTAGATTTTGTTCACTGTTGTTTGTGGACTAGGAATGCTGTACCAATGGCTAACAGAAGTAATCATCTTTGTTGCACATTTTCTGAGTTTCTTCTTGCCATCAGCTGACTTGGCTCAGTCTATCATTGAGGTGCAATTTCTAAAACCAGCTCCTGAGCTGCTACCAAGAATTGTGATAGTGGCACGGATGGAGGGAAGTAAAGGCTGATGCTGCATTGTAGCTCAGGAACTACTCGTATCATCACGCAAGTGTAAGGTAACAGCAACCACAAATTCAGTTTCCTCAATCTTCCTCTGACTTCATAAGTGCACGTGGATGCCTGTAGACCCACCCTTAATGTTCAGTGGCAGAATTGCATCAACTTGGGTCGAAGCAACAGCAGATTTTATGCAACTCATGGCCTGCAGCCCTCCTGCCGCGGGACGTGGCGAGGAACTTCTCCCTCCCCACTGCAGCTGGACGCTGCCTTGTGCTGGATTTCCCAGTGAATTCCCCCTGAACGGCAAAAACAGGAGTGCTTTTCAGCACTGCCATTTGCCCAGCCTCCTTTCAGACACCGTTTTTATCCCCATCCCTGCCAGAAGCCTGGTAACGGGCTAGGACAAATGCTGTAAATGGACTAATGTGGGCCCAGCAAGTGCCAGACCTACTGCTTTGAGCTGTGCCTTTGAAAATAATGAGCTGGATTGTCCCAGCCCTCGGCCAGCAAGGCAAGAGAATGAGAACCCCGCTGCTCCCCTGCTCGCTTTGCGACTCCAGCTGCCGGCAGTGGCAGCCATTCAGCTGAAATTCCCTCCAGTGAGAAAGGGCTTTGGCAACATGGATTTTTTTTTTTTCCTCTCCCCTGTAACTTTTTTTTTTTTTTTTTTTTTTTTTATGCTGACATTTTGATTCTGCTTTAATTAAACCACTTTGGAAGCAGCATGACTCTGTTTTGGAATGAGTTGCGCTGCTCCAAGTTTTGTGCGGAGGCATCTCTATTTCAGAGTGACTACATCCCTCCTGACAGTCCTCCCACAGCTAGCCCACCTTGCCTTGCTTCAGGCCTCCATTAGCCTGGTTTTAATTCTTACCTGCACGAACCCCACTGCTCCACAAGCATCCTGACCCATGTCACTGGGCAGTTTCTGTGCCAAGAGTCAAACATTTTGCTTTCCTGCTTGCCTGACACCCCTCTTGCTGCTGCCCCCCTCCTCCCCTCATCCACTCAATTACTGACCCAGCATGATACCATACCCAGGATCTCCCAGAACCTTTTTCTCTCCCGGAGAAGACCACATCCAATTTTTACTGGATTGTGGTCAATGTGGTGCTGTCACCAACCAGTAGCTGGGGCAGAACATGCAGGAGAAAAGCAACCATGGGGACAAAGGCAAGCATGCCGCTACAACCAAGGAACATCCAGGCATCACTAGAAGCCAAGAGCTCTCTTACTGTCCTAAACCTAAAGTTCTGCACCTGTTTTCTGCAAAGTTACAAGTAGGTATAAATAGTAGTAGTTATAAGATCAGCATTTCTCTTTTTGATGTTTCCCTTCAAACCCGCCCCCAGCCTGCCCTGCTCATATGGTGCTCCTACAGCTTCATACTTTTAACAGCTTTGTTTTCTTCAGAGTGTCTAATTCTGCAATAATTGGCCAAATGGCACACCTTTTCCACTTGTCTGTGTGCTTTAACTTTCTCTGTTGTGTCTGTTTAACCACTGTCACCTTCTTCTCCCCCTCCATACAACAGAGTAGGCATTAGGTATCAATATTTTTCATGACATGTTTAGTAGGGTGGTTTATGCCCTGGAAAACCCTACTTTAGTCCACGAAAACACAAGTGAACACTGTATTAATTTCTTAACTACATTTATAATAGAGGAGGTAAATTGCCAAGATTAAACCATGATGGCATTACAAAAATCCACAGGGACGATAAGACAGAAATTCCCAGACGTCTTCTCTTGGGGCTCCACTTCCAAGCTCATGAGCTCATCCCCACCAGCATTTCCTGCTTGGGCTGCATGCCACAGTCTGGGAAGCACCATTATCAGGAATTCTTGGTTATTTTTAATCGGATCCTTGGGATTTTTAACAATTCAGATTCCTATCTACTATTATTAGTTCTATTTATTTTGAAGTGTGCTTTTAGCATTGAGAAACATATGAAAGAGGATTTAAGGATAATTTTTTGCTCTGGATTTTAGAATAATGCACAGCTTCCTCTCAGGGCTGTATTCATTCAGTGTTTCCTTCCTACTCCAGCAAGGTCTTTCTGAGCACTGGTCTGGTTCATGAGCATTGCTCCATTTTCTGTGTCTTTTAAAGCCTTTTCAAGCAATAACCATTTCTGTTTCACAGCCCAACATTTCCAGAAATGATCCACTTACAGAAAGGAAGTCCATGGAGGTTAAGAGAAATAATTACAAGTCTGTACAGAACTGTTATAATTACAAATATTTTTACCCTGAGCTGGTAGTTAGTGGTTTGAAAATTGGGCACACTGGAAGAATTAAATGAAATGAAGAAGGAAGAATATTGGGAAGTGATGAGCTGGTCCCTGTGTCCTCGAAGTCCTGCAGTGCACTACAAGGAAATTCACAGCATCCCTGGAGCCAAATGGCCAAATGCTATACCAGAGGATGTCTTCACAGGACACTGCACAGTTATTTTGAAAAAATAAAAAATAAAAACCAACAATAAACGTGAGAATTATCTTAAAAATCTCACAGAATATGGTTAATAAAAACAAACAAACAAAGCCAAAAAAACTTGTTTTGAATACATTTTCTTAGACATCAGGCTTAACTGGATAAGAAGATAGAAGGCAAACTAGGTAAATTGAGTTCTAGCTTGATGATTTCTCTCTTCAAGAAGAGTGAAAAAAGAAGCACTTTAATTCCACAAAGAGAAGTACAGCAGATATTTCTTCCTTGAGCAAGCAAAAAGAGAGGGAAATAGTGAACATTCCCTGTTCTGCCCCTGCTCCAGAGCAGCTACAGGCTGTCCCATGTTCAGGGCAGGCAGTGAAATTACAGCCTAGCACAGCCTCGTGGGGTTGCTTGCTGCCATAACAGCTATGTTTAGTGGTGGGTATTTTCAGAATCAGGACTTTGTGTTGTAGTCCGCGTCACACAGCACCTGACTGGCAGATGTCTGGATATGCAGAGAAGCTTTGAGGAATTGGTAGCTTGAAAATGCTGAAGATTTTTTTAAAGCGACTGTTTTGATCACATTGTCTTTATTCCAAAAGTGAATTTCTAACTACACCCACAGGTCTAGGTCAGCAATAAGCTATAGTTCACATAAAAACACTCTCATTTTTAAAGCTATAGAAATGTCAAGATCTTAAAAAATCCCAGATCATTAATAAATTGTAATCCCATGTCAACTTGCTTTGAAATAATTCAGTAGATGAGATCTCATTTAGCCGATAACCAAATGAATTTTAGAACACTCAAAGTGCTTTTTTTTAAAAAAAAATCTTGTTTTCATTTATGATTGCTTGTATATGTTTATATCAATTTAATAACTAAAAAGCATGTCCACAATCTGCTCCTGGCTGAATTCCTCTGAATAGTTCACTTGTTCAGAGTAGCATTGGCCTGGCTTGTTGGTTCAGTGATCAGCATGATTTTTGAATCAATGTAACACAGGAGAGGGTTTACATTACTGCTGCCACAAAATGTAATCAACCGCCTAGCATATTTGTCTGAAGAATTATTAAAGCATAGAATGCAAGTGGCAGAAATAGAAGTATAATTCTGGTAAAATCATCAAAGGATGCAATAACTGAGTTAGAAAATGCAGTGACAGATCTAATTAACGAACTAAATTACAATTCAGTCCAAAAATAATTGTCATTAGAAGTAAAATCACATTTCTGTCTGAAGCGTCTCAGCATGTTTGCCATAGTGATTGGTAAAACTAGAAAGAAACCCACTCTCATTATTTTTTTAATGCAATTATTACACACAAAAATCAGTCATGAAATCGAATATGCCAGTTGAGCAAGCCATTCCCAGTTACGAGCCTTCCCTCTCACACCACAAGGCAGAGGTTTAGGCGAGTGCTGCTGGCTTACAACATTCTTCTTTTGTGCTCATGTTGATGTCAATGCTATTTTGGGACCGACTCCTTCCTCCCAAAGACTTTTTCATTTTTTGAATCAAAACAACAGACCAGCTAATTTTAATATTGACCTAATTGTGTTTCTGAACTATTTGGAAGATGTATAACAAAAAGAAAATACTAACAGGACATGTGCCAATTACAGTTTAAGTTGGTCTGCTTTTAATATAAGCTGAAGAGCTTTTGTATTAACCTCTAACAATGGGTAATACAGCCGCTGAGCTGATTACTTAAGCAACTTCTGGATATATTCACACAACAAATTTGAATTCTAAGTATTTTGCATATTGTTTCCACCTATATAATTGTCCGCTGCCCCTTATCATTATTTATTATGCAAAAAGGAATTTTTTTTGAAGCGTGAAGAATGAAGTAATTTAGTATGCAAACAGTTAAAACTCTCATGTGGATTCCGATTTCGTATGTGTTGATAAATTCACTTACGATGACTGACAGTGTGAGATTTTTTGGGGTCATATCGGTCACTCTTTCCATGACACTGATGAAAATGATAAACTAAATGCCAGAAGTGTCCCTGGCGCATCATAGGATGAAATGTGTAAAATGTCAATGTCTAGCCGGTGTCTATTAATAACTAAATATGATTGCGTGTAATGAGCAGAGATTTTCATGTTGATTGAAGTATGATTTCTTTTGATCTTCCAGATGTTGCTGCTTAGAAATGCATATTGCTCTTTTGCTGCTAAATGCATAATGACCTTTTAAAACCTTTTAACTGTTAAAAACCCTATTATTTTCAACAACGAAGTCAAGTTTCAAGCTCTCTTTTTGTCTTGATTGGAAGTTCCTCTCTCCCCCCCTTCCTAACCTTCCCTTTTTGCTTTCTCTATCCCCCTCTTCCTCTCTCCTTGTTCTACCCTTTAAATATATTTCCACCCTTTTAACCAGTAACTCTAATAAATATTTCTAACAAAGTTCATGACAGCACACCCTTTCCTGTCCTCAGAGGGACTGGTGGCATAGGATTTCTGGACCCCACTGCCACTTGTGCCCATGCTGCTCCCTTATAGCCCCAGGGAGCCACCCAGCATTGCTGGGAAATTTGGCCCAAGCAGCCATTTCATGCAAACACACAGTCACCTCGCTTCTGAGGTAAAAAAGACACAAAGGCAGGTGTCAGAAACAAAGAATCTTGTAGCTGATGTTGATAGTGGAGTGATCTGCTCTGAAGAAAGGAATTGCAGAGCATTGTAAGCTGTCTGCATGAATAATGCATTCGTGTCGCTCATTTTTGGGCTTAGTCACACCCTGCCTTCCACATTTGGCCCCTTTATAGTTGCACCTGTGCATGAATAGTGACTGGCTGAGAGCTTGCAAGAATAAAACAAGTCCCTGAGTAAAGGCAGCAGCAGCAGCAGCGTAAGCTTCCCTTCATTATTCAGCTTTTGTGCCAGCCCCGCGTTAGCGGAAGGCTGCCGCTGGCCTTTATGACTCAGCCATGTTAACGCAGGGAGCTGCTTCTGCACTGTGAAGCTGTTTTAAGCTCTTCACCAATTCATTTGTTGGCCACTGTGTGAAGCCAGCAAAGAAGGGTCTCTGTACTCCTGGCACTTTTGGCCATATGAGCTTTTGGATGCTTCAAAACCTCTGAACGGGGCCTCTCAGGGCCCAGGCCTCTACCCCTCACCACACAGTCCCAGAGTCGTTCACACAGACATGGGCCATGGGAGACCGCCTAGCCCAGCTTCCACTCCAAGCAGGCCCAGGACTGGCTTGAGGCTTAATTTCCCCCACACATTTAAAGTATTTTGGATGGGCCTGGAAGGAGAAATGTATTTGGCATGTTACGTTTGGTATGGTATATGCGTTATGAACCAAATGGGTTAAGAACCAAATCTGCTTCCTAGTCCTATTCTGAGCAAATGCAATGTCTTCAAGCAGCATTTACTCCTGGAAATTAACACAAGTATGAATCTGCTTGGAATAGCTTGACCAACTCCCCGAAAAAGACCTGTCCTATCTCATTACTTCCAAACCATCCTCTGGGCCCACTGTCATCCAGCCTAGGAATCGGTTCAGTGCCTCTTATTGCCTGGACATTGGTAAATGATGGGAGGTTGCCAAGGGAAAGAATGAAGCCTAGGGCCACCCTGAGGTATACTTTAGCCTCTGAAATGGGGACATGGCTCGTGGATCTGGTTTAGCTGCTGTGTAACAGGGCAGGAAAATGTGCTAGGCAGAAAAGACAGTAAAGCAAAGCAAAGCACCTAGCAAAATAAATCCCATCTCACAAAGTTTTTTTACAGCTAGGAAGCACTGAACAAATTATTCTGGTTTTAATCACAGGTTCTGTGGCACATATGCTATACAATGCCAGACTTGAGATCTTAGATTCCTGGAGGACCCATACGAGTTACCATGGCTCAAGCTGCTCCCTGTGGCTCCAGTGGTTGATATATGAGATTATGCCAGATTTTATTTTTGTGTTCTCAAGCAAAAAATGCTGCCCATTGTCTGGCACTTTTGCAGCGTCTTCAGGAAAAGGGCCACATCTTTTACCATCTTCCAATTGGATCTGTTTGCCCCTAATGCAATACTGGCAGTCCAGGGACCCTATTGCTCTCAGCTACTTCTGGTTCCTGTGCAGTGTAGTGTGTCATTCATTATATATGCTGGCCCCATCTGGTCTGACAAGGCTTCTCCATCCTCAGAAGCGATTACAAATAATAATGATGACAAAACCCAGAGAATTTTTGCTTTATTTTGCAAGTGATTGTTTTGTGTTACATGACGGCGCCTCCTGCGTATCTCCAGGGTCACCTGGCAACCATTTGCTAGCCTCCTGCCATCACATCCATATCAAGCAAGGGCATCTGGAAGCTCATTTGGGATGGGAACTGCTTCCTTTCACTGTCCCTGCTGGCCTTCCATGCCTGGAGGTGAGGCTACTGTACGATGGATTCATGACCATTACTGTGAGAGCGGCTATTTAAACACTGTAACAGTTTCATTTGTGTGCTGCCAAAATATTAAAAGAAAAGCTGATGCTAATACTGTATCAACCACCAACACTGCATAATTAAGCATGAATTATTTGCAGTTGATGTTTGTCTGTTTAATAGAATTAGGGATAATTAAGAGAAAACAGTGAGAAGACATCATTGCACAATATAACAACCTACCAAAGCAAGAGAAAGAGTGAAAGCAACATCTTGGAGTAGGATTGATCACCCTGTGTGTTGTTAGCTCCTTGGTTTCTTTAATGGATCACTTAATAGTAAAAAATACACATTGATATATATACACATATGCACATGTATGCATGTATATACTTATATTAATTGAGAAAGTGGTTGGGGCACATTAGGGCTTTAAAAGCTCTCTTTAAATAGGACACTAATATTTTGAGATAGAAGAACCATTTGCCACGTAAGATGGACGCATCCACATTTCTCTTGTCCAGCATCCCTTCCTTTTGTTCAGACTACAACACCCTGTGACTGTTCTTGTCTGATCACATTCTCCATTCCCCTCACCCTGAAGCTGAATCTGTGAATTGACTGGAGTAAGTCCAAAGGATGTTAAACACTGGTTTGGCCACATGGGTTTTGCTGCGGCAGTGAAAATGGACGAATGGTTTATGTAAATTCATATCTCCGTAAAAACATTTTCTTTTGATGTTCCACCTTGGTGCTAAGTCTCTGGCTGTGGTGTCTCAGTTATAAATCACCTTTCTGTTGGTGGGTCTGTCTTCGCTTTAAGAGTCTGTTTCTTTAATGAATATCAGTAAGGACAGCAGAGGGAGTGAGGCTAAGGATGTATTTACTTGAAACATCAAGAGTTCTGAATATATCACCAACATGGGCCAGAATGGCCTGGGGAACATCTGTGCTTCAGCTTTGCTCAACAAAGACAAATATGTCTCAGTGCTTCGCTCTTGTATTAGTTTCCATATTGGTAGAAATAATTCAATGTATCTTGGTAATTCTGTTAAGGCAGGCTTGCCAGTTCCTCCACCTCAGATTCAATAGTAATTGGGTTGATATTACCTGCAGGTATCTTTGTAAGAAGATGCTGTTAATGTCACTACTCCAGAAGCTTTATCAATACATTAATTGGTGCTAGAAAGTTGACAGCCTGCCCTTATGAGTATCTGGCTTTGAGCAACCTGAAACTTAAATTATTATTTGAAATTATTTTTGTTTTGGAAGATTATGCACTACAGAAGGACAGTAAGAGGCAGCATCCTTAGACATCCCCAGTTTGATGAATGGATACCTAATGCAATCACTATTTTTATTTGTTCCTGTAGTAAAGACACACCCAGGGGCTTAGGTGAGGATTAGGGCCTCTGTGCTCAGTACCGTGTACAAATCTTGCAATCAAATGTGGATTCATATATAAGAAAATGAAACCAGCCATTGCCTTTCAGAAAAAATGAATTCCCTTCCCCACAGGTTGATAACGCAAGCTCAGGTGGTGGTAGTTGAAGCCACAGTGTGCTGGGGAGCTTCCTTGGGAAGGTCCGTTACCTCCACAGGGCTCCAGCAAGATGAATCTTGGCTCCTGGACAAAGCTTTTGGGAAAAATTGTGCTCCAAGATAGCAGCTTACCCCTCAGTCTTCATTCCTGCAGGGCCACCTTTACGGACAGGCACAGCTGATGGGTGCCTGCAGCAGCAAGGGCTGGCAGGCTGCCTCGCTCTGCTGACCGGAGAGAGGCATGTGGCATAGCACTGCCCTGGTCCCAGTCTGGCCAGTCACTATCTGCACAGCTACAGAGACTGTAGGAGCCAACAATTACTACTTTAGAGGTCTTTCCTCCTCCTCAGCAACAAAGTAGAAAGTCCTGCCCTCCTTCCCAGGCCTGTCTTCCTTCTGCATCTCCAGCAGAAGGTCCAGCATCTCCAGTTCTCCACTCACACAACATTTAGGCAGATGGTCCAGTAGCTCAAAGAGAACTTAGAAAAGTGATCTTTTCCCCAGTATGGTGACTCCCATTTTCCTTCCTATAAACCTCCTCAAAATCTGCATTTTTTTCTCCGGCTTTTTGCAGAACCAAATTTTTCCTGCAGTAAGGATCAGCCTTTAGCTGGCTCTGCACTCATCAGAGAGCTGATCCCCAAATGCACTTTTTCTGCCTGGATTTTGCAGAGCTTTCTAAGGTCTGGTCCCCCTGGCACTGCACAGAAAGACCTGTTGGGATAATCTCAAAGGGGCAGTGAGGACTACTGCCAGCAGCCAGAACCCAACTGGTTTAATTTGCACACATGGCTGAAATTTAGGAGCCTGTGATGAAGAAAAAGGGAGGGAAACACCCACCCAAATCTCTTTTCCAGGCAATGCAAAGGCATAAGCAACTATAAAAACCTGCAGAGGTGGCTTCTGTCTTCCTGGCTTGTGAGATATAAGGAAAGTAGAGAAAGCCATGTTAGTGGTCTTCATGCCTTTGAAATCTACTCTATTCCCTTTTCCTAAAGACAGGCTTCTAGTGCTGGTGGTGCCACTTCTCATGTTTTGTATGATGTGGCAGTAGGGCACCGAACTAGGAGGGGGAATATCCATCTCTCCATCTCGCTGCTTTCCTCAACCGGAGGTGGAAATGTTCTCCCATTTCCAGGACCTCCAGAGTGCTGTGACCAGCAGACCACTCTGTATCCTGGTCGAGAGCATTCACCACCTCGTCTTTTCATGCCAAGCCATGCAAGCAAGAGAGAACCAGGCAGCAGCCAGGTTAGGCACTCGTCAGGCATACAAGAGCAGTGCTGGGTTTTGCCAAGACTTTTAGATGGTTTTTGCCAAAGCTGGTTTTAGATGTCAAATGCCCAAATCCATGATTGTTGCAAAGGAACAGTTTTAACAAACTGGACCAGTGCCTGATGTTTGTAAGGCAGAATGTGTATGTGTTATATTTATTCGCACCATTCTCCAATGTTCCAGTTCCCAGATTGGTGTGAGGATAGTTCCTCGGAAATTAATAACTGTTAGAGCTCTGTGGTTCAGTGAATTGTTTACTTCCTTATATCATTAATACTATCCTTGTAAGGAGAAGGAGTGTTGGAAATAACAAACACTCTTTCCTTCATTAATATTCTGAAGACTAAGGCAGCAGAGGCAAGACATGACTGCTAGCTACCGTGGGGCCTCAAAATACACAGCTTCCAGCTGGTGCTTTGGTCCATGTTCGTGTCTTTTCTTGTCACCGTAATAAAAAAGTGCTATCAGTAAACAAGACAAAGTTTGCTTCTTTTCTGGCATAGCAGCTCTTCTGTTGTCTGTCTCTCTTTGTGTATATACGTACTGTGTATACATTGCTTAGAAAACACGCCGGTTTTCACATGTGAGGCGTGGGTGATGCATCTGCTGGGCAGTCACCCCTGAGCTGGTGGAGCTGAGGGTGCAGTAGGTGGCACTATTAGCTCTTGATTTAGGACCAAGCCCGAGTCCCAGCACGGTCTGCGTGGAGGCTGGAAGGCTGAAAGTGCCCTGCTTCAGTCCGTTAGCAGGGCTGCTTCTTTCTCTACGAGATGCAAAGCTGCATTTCTGGCCTTGGGTGGGAGGAGGACTAACCTTGGCATTGTGGCTAAAATTAACGTGTCATTTCAGTCTGATTGTATAAATCCCTTCTGTATTGTATTGATTTACTTTCTGTCCTAGAAACTGCTGTCTGGTATTCAATATATTGCACCAATTGTCTTAAACCAGTTATTGCTGTCTACCACAGAGATGGCTGCATTCCTACAGTGGAAAAGAAATGTGTCCCTACACATTCCTCCCCTCACAACGTTGAATCTTAATTAATTGCCACTTAGAAAGTGTTTTGAGATCCCCAGAGGAAAAGAAAAAAAATACACCAAAACCAACCAAACAACAAAAACATAAAACTCTATGGAAGTGCAAAATATTATTAATTGTTATTATATCGCTTTAAAAGCATGGCCCTGGCCCTGAAAACCAGCCATAAAAATGCTCTAATTCCAAATTCTGCATGAGAAAACTCGAGGCCACAAGGGAATTTGAAAGGTTCCTAATTAGGCAGAATTCACAAGGCAGACAAAAAACTGGAAGACAAAGGTTAGACAAAAGAGGCAGGAATATATTTCCTATGAATCCAAAAGAGAAGCAGAGAGAGGCAGTGACAGACAAACAGACACTTGGTGTGGACTGCAGACCAGCTGCAGGTTCACCCGGGGAGATGCAGGCGCAGCAGCGCTTCCTGCACTGGTAAATGTATGGGGCAAGCCCATGCCCGAAGTAGCTTGAGCAACCTCGAGCAATGGGATCCGCTTGGTCTCTTTTGTTTAGCTGCTATCACACTAAGGGAGACGAGGGATTCGGCTGATACTGATAACTGCCTGCAGTACAGTCAGGGGAGGGAGCGATCATTTGTGCGCTGCTGACACTGCCCCATAGGGTGCTTGGATCTTACGTTTTTCTTGCCCTATTATTCTTTTACTATTTTTGGTAAATCCTAGAGAGAAGGAGCAAGTGGTTAAAAACATTAACTTGGAATCACAAACAAGCAACAGACCTGGGGCTGGATTTACAAGGACAGCTTAGGATACTCACAGCAGTTTTATGTTCTAAGTACAAATGTAGATCCTCTTTTTCTCTCCTCCTCCTTTCCCTTCACAGAAAGCACTTAACTGCCTAAAAGACAAACTTTTTGTTGGTAAAGTTTGCCATTTGGGCTTGTATAGATAGATCTTCCCCTGCAGTCTGATGACTGAGTTGCTTGACATCCATTTCACTGATGAATTTTCCCTTACCTAGGCAAGGGGATCCTGCAACTATTCTTGGAGCTGCTTTCCTCTGCCTCCCTGCACCTTCTCACAAAACACAGTGAAACCCCCTTCTGTGCTCACACCCTTTCTGTCACACCCTTCCTCCAGTTCTTCTTTCAATGGTGAGAAGAACACCTCGAGTCAAATGCCTGCTCTGCCTGAGCTGGGACAGAAACTCACAGTTGGATCTCCCCTCTTTCTGGAGACTCTCTACCCAGTGGGGTATGGCAGGATGGAGCAGTCTCAATCAATCCTATAAAAGTTATTTTCCCATTTTGTAGGACCCATATCTTTGCACATGTAATTCAGCATTCAGAGAATGAAGGCCCCAGTGCTGCCTCTCCCCCCATGAAGGGATCCAGCCTCCAAGGCTGCAGAATCGGCTCCTTACAGCTTCTTGTTTCCTCCAACTTAATGAATATTTATGTCTTTATTGCAGCGTGGAATAGCTCAGGTCCCATGAGCACAGCAAGCAGGGGAATGTTTGATTTGTGAGCCTGAGATAGGGAGCAGCAGCAGCAGAAATTCAGGTGCCATAGGGACTCCTATAGGGGAAGGGAGAGCCCAGGCATCTATGTAATTTAGGTACTGAGAAGGTTTGGAGGATAGCTGGTCTGGAAGTTAATACACAAAATAGTACTTGGACACCTCCAACACCCTGGTGAATCTGGTTCCAGAGGCTCTGGCACTATTTGCAATCCATATTCACATAGTTTGATTATTCAGAAAGATTCTTATCTCCCCTGAAAATTAAACACAAAGCATCTAATTCTAGATGCTTCAGCAATAAAACTCTTGATAAGTATCACTGGTCGATCAGCAAAACAGCGTTTCTTTGAGAAGGGGATTTATTCCTTACCTACCCAGATAACAGTATTGTCATCAAACTAATCCATACGCTGACAGAAGAAAGTCTCTTGTTTTACAGTTGCTGTAATGTTTCCTCTTTAGATGTTCACTGCAAATCTAAAGGCTCCTCGGAAAATAGAGAATTTCTCTTTCCTTGCCACACTTTGGCTGATTTAACCTGTTCTCAAAATGCAACAGTCAGTGTCCATTTTCATGATGTAAAATACAGCAGATAAGTGCAATATCCTTAACAGAATACCTCAAACACTCTCTGGGAGGGTACAACATTCACCTGTTGGGCTGGATCTTCACAGGCATTTGATGTTAAACGTCACAATGAAGATGTTAAGATCACAGTGACCAGAGTTCATGTTCCTTTATGTGCCTCCCGTGAGTGACAACCCAGGTGTTTCTTTACCTGCCTGTGAAACTTCACCTTGCAGGTGAATAGATGTCATTGCTTCCAGCAGAGCTCCCTGTCCAGCAGGGATACAACAAACTGGACCCAAATGCTTTAATGAGAGCACGCTACTATTGCACATACCATAAAGCAATCTGAGATGGGGAGAGAGAAGACCTAACAAGTGGTGTTGGCTGTGTCAGGAGAACATGGACTGCTTTCCCTCTGTGTTTGAGCCTAATTGTTGTACTGAGAGTCTGTCTCCACTGGTGTCTTGGAGCTTTAAGGCTCTGTGCTGAAAGCAGGGTAAGTGCCAGTAGCAAAGGAAAACGGTACTCAGCACCAGAACAACAAAAACATCTTCATGAAGGCAGTGACCTGCAGGACTCTAATTAGCTGTGGTAGCAGCAGGGCCCAGCTGTGATGCTGAACACAGATCTGAAGCTCGAAGAGACTCTGGCCAGCCATAAGCAGGCTGCATGGCCATGCCAGAAGAGAAGGGAACAGAGGAAACTTCTACCACAGTGACATGAAAGGGTGCTCAAAAGGTGTCTCGGGCTCTCATGCCAGCTGGCTGAGTGGTTGCAGAGTCTAGGTATAGAGGCTAATTTCTGGGAAGTGTAAAGACATCTATGGTGAATATTAGAGATTTTGACCCATTTGTTCTGATTGCTGCCCCAACTGCATGACCATACAAAGGCTCTAATCTTCTTTCATAAGACCTTCAATCATCTGTTGGGAAAACACTTTTTAAGATGAATTCGGGAGGGTTTGTTTCAGAAATTTTGCTAACTGAGATAAAAAAAAACTTCTGTGCTGCATTTGCCCATCTGTCCTGTGAGACCAAACATGAGGCAAATAACCCAAATGGCAGACTTTTTAGTCTTAGATCATTCTGACCTTACACTACAGTCTCCATATTTTCTTGAACATGGCCATCTGAGAACCTAACCCTTGCCGTGTTTTCATAAATCTGTGTCTGTTCATCACATTTCTCTGGGCAATTCCACTTCCATTTTCTACTTGATGCCATAGTTTTGATTGGCATGTCAAGTTGCCTATTTCTTTGCTTTTGCACATTTTTTTAGCAAAAATTTCTGTCAGTCTCTCGAATTTACTCATGACTCTGCCATTAATCCCTCAAAAAAATAAAAAATAAAAAAAAGGTACAAAATTCATAGACTCTTCCAGAACCTGGTGAAATGAGAATCCTGAGGAACATCAATGCTAAAAGCTGACGTTTATCCATGCACTCCAAATGAATTGATAGGTTACAAAATCAAGACGAGTTTAAGTTAAACAGACAACTTTGTCACTTTGTGGATGACAAGCCTTTAGACTCACAAAATTAATAAGACAATTGAAGCATGGCATGACTGCTGAACATATTTCTCCTTATGTTCCTGTAGAAGCTTGTGCAATTGTGTATTAATGTAAAAGGCACTTTCCTTCCTGTGATTATTTATGTAATCAGTAGGAAAAAATTCATGATGAACTAAACTCTGCGGGTCAGCCTCTGATCACTCTAATTTGAATGCTGGATGAAGAAAAAATGTCACAGGCAGCCAATATCCTGCAAAAGGGAAGGTCTGCAGGGACACTGACAGGGGACTGGCAGTGAGTTGTCACAGTAGACTTCTTTGGTTATTTGCTGTCTTTCTCTCTGTGTATCATCTGCTCTTTTGCTCCTGAATTACTAGCTTAGGCTCCCCTGCATGCAAGACAGATGCCTAATTTGTGGATACCAACAGGAGTCATGTCTGAAATAGATGCTGAACTGCTCAGACTTGTTAAAACTGAGAAACTTCTGGGAATGTCCAAAAATACAACATTAGTTGCCTCAGGAAAACTGATGTTTGAGGTTGTGATGCCCACAGATTTTTAGGTGCCACACGGTTTCATAAAGCAGTGGTTTAGGGGTGCTACATCTTGAGAACTTAAACTTCAAAGAGGTTTAGTTGTGGTGTGAGCTTGTAAGTCAATTTATGAATCAAGGCAAGCCCTTTTATCCCCTTTTAGTGAAGGAAAGCAGAAATACATTAGCACTTGGTCAACACAGAAGCGATTCCAATGTGGCCACAGCAGCCTATACACTCATCATTTGTCCAGTGATAGCTTACAAAATCTTTCATAATCTCCATAATCCCACCCTGATGTCCTTTGCCCTCATGTCCTTCAATGATAAAGCTGCCCACATTGTTGATGCCCTCTGTCCTGAAGCTCTCCCCAGTGAGAGTAGGAGGACTTAGCTGTGAGAGTGGCAGAGTTTCACAGGATCCTTACCGCAGTTCAGGGAAACAACTTATTGTCACTGCTAAAAGACGGGTCATTAATGGCTTGATGTCTGGTTGGTAAGCAGAGTCCTTCAGGGTAGATACTAGGGTTTAATTTATTTATTTACTTATTTATTTTTTCAGAACTTCCTGTGATCCATTTTGTGGCCATTGCCCCTTGTCCTGTTCTCACAGACCACTGAAAAGAGGTTGGCCAAATCCCTGTGTCTCCCACACTTAAGATATTTGTAAACATTGATAAGATCCCCTCTCAGTCTTCTCTTCTCCAGTCTGAACAGACCCAGGTCTCTCAGCCTTTCCTCATAGGGAGGATGCTTCAGGCCCTGTATCATCTTTGTGGCCCTCTGCTGGACTCTTTCCAGGAGATCCCTGTCTTTTTTTGTACCGGGGAGCCCAGAAGTGGACACAGTACTCCAGGTCAGGCCTGAACAGGGCAGAGTAGAGGGGGAGGACCACCTCCCTTGACCTGCTGGCCACACTCCTTTTAATGCACGCCAGGATCCCATTCGCCTTCTTGGACACCAGGCTCATGGTCAATCTGTCGTCCACCAGGACCCCTAGATCCTTCTCTGCAGAGCTCCTCCCCAGCAATTTTTTTTTTTTTTTCTTGCACCTGGGAAGGAATAACCACATGTTGTTCAGCATCTTCAACAACAGCCTAGGCAGTGACACATTTTTGCACAGCAGATTTGGAGGAGATAAAAAAAATGAATTGGGAGTGTGGTACGATAGATGTCAGAGTCTCAAGACAAAAGGATGTTGGTCAGCTTGAGGTCAGGAGCCAACAGAAAGCTCGGGAGCTTTATTAGAAGAGTGAAGTCCTACATCTTGGGCAGAATTAAGCCTTGCACAGGTGCAGGCTGGTAATAGAGTAGCTGAGCCACAACCCCGCTGGAGAGGTCCTGCTGGAGGGAGATAATATTGGCAGAATATGTGCCAGTGCTGAGCTCTCACAGCAAATAAGGGGTATTAATATAGTCTACCGGGCTATGTTAAGAGGAGTGTGGTCAGCAGATTGAAGAAAGAAGGAAGCAGATAGCCTCTGTACTGGGCTCTGGCGAGGTCCCACCAGGGATTCTGTGCCTGGTTTGGGTCCCCTGCTGGAGAGGGACAGAGAGAAGCAGCAGAGGGCCTGATGGAGGGCTGCCAAAATGGCCTGAGGCTGCAAGCTTGTGGCTCACAAGGAGAGGCTGAGGGAGCTGGGCTTGTTTGGCCTCTGCAGAGAAGAGACTAGCAGACAGACTAATGGCTAAAATGTCTTGTTGGGCAGCTACAAAGATGGAAAATGTAAATCCTTCTTGGTAGTGCCAGGACAAAGACCACACACTGTGATTTGGGATTTGAGTTCGGACATTAAGAAAACATATTTCAGCAGGAGGGCACAGCAGCAGCAGCAAAGCTCAGTGGCAAGATTGTGCAACCTCCATGATTCGACATTTGTGAGTCTCAGCTACACAAAGCCATGGACCTGTTTGTGTGGGCGAGTGTCCAGCTGAGTAGGAAGATGGAGACTAGAGACATCCAGAGATCCATTCCAATCACCTTTTCTGATTCTGTGATTAAGAAAATTTTGGTAATTTTTGTAGCTGTTATCTGTAGCACAAATGCAATTCCAGGCTTCTGAAATGACAGAGTCAGACCAGGAGACTAGAACAAAAAGAAAAAAAAAATCCAAGAGCAAAAGTTTTATCTAAAAAATCACTGTAGCAGATGACTGGAAGAATTTCATCCATAAACTGGTATAAAATGAAGGGCTGCATGTTCACCATTACATATGAATGGACTGACTGTGAGTTTCCCGTCATGGTACAAAGAGCTGGGGATAATTTCAGAAGGAAATCTGCTGGAAGGAGATGCTGCGTGCTGCAGTGGAGAAAAGCTGCCTCTCAGCTGTCAGCAGAACAAAGTCTTTTTATGCTCCGAAATGATTCTTATAGAGACTGAGGAGCTGCTGTGTAGGGGAGCCCCATCCGACTCTCGACAGTGGTGGTGCTCTGGATTAAAATGTTAGGAAGAGAGAAGGAAATACCCTAAGGAAAGAAGTCTGCATTCATTTAACTGTTACCAGGTTTGGGAGTGAGTAATATCGAAGTCTCACACTTGCAGTCATCCATGTAGCAATAGCCCCCAATTTAGTCTGCAGCAAAGAAGTCTGCTGTCAACACACACACGTCTACACCACCTTTCAAATACCTACTAGCACTGCTCACCAGTTGCTTCCTATGTGATTAACACATTCCCCATGAGTGGGCAAAAGTAGCATTTCCAGGTTTCACTGCACGACAAGTCTTTGACTGTATGGGCTGCCTGCTGCACAGGGAGCAGAGAGCGTGCTGCCATTTCACCTAATCCCGTGTATCAACCCAAAGAAGCAGATTGAAGCTATGGTAGGCACACATCAGTAGGCATGGATATGAAACCTAAAAAAGAAATAAACTTGTAGATCTCTGCGGATCTATTTAAACACAATATTTTATTCTGTTCCATGTAGCTTTTTATACAGTTTTTATCACCATAGCAACAGAGGTCCAGCTCTTCAAAGGGTTTTTAGGAATCCTTCAGCACCCAAATCTGCCAGATAGGTGCTATTGTAGTCACTAAAATCGTATTAAGCTGCCACACACTTCTTTGTGTGCTCAAGGTGCCCAAGTAAATATGCTGCCTATAGCTAAGCAGCACCTAGGGGCTTCAGCTCAAGCCAAAACAGGACCTGAAGATAGGTCCTCAAAGAGAGAATTTCTCCACTTGAATCTCCAGTGTCTTGAAAACACCTTGGGAAGATGGTTAAATGGGATATGGCTCACCCAGCAGACAGCATAAGGACAAGTATGTCCATGTATTCATTTCTATATGTGCCAGTCTGTATACATCCTAGCCCAGCGCAGCTTGGTGTTTAAAGCACTGATGTGTGACAGGCAGGTTCAAAATTTACTCTGAATCATTTGAAGCAGAAAAGTACACCTCCTCCTCCCACATCCTACCATAAACCTACTTCCAGTTCTCCCTGTTTGAATGAACAGGCTGAAGCAAAAAGAATTCCTCTGCAGAACTCCTTCCCCCCAGGGGAAAGGTTCAAATCTTGCCTCAAATGAAGCAAAAACAGGGAGCTGAACTAGAGTTTCCTGCAGCACAAGATTAACAATCATCTGTCATGGTTTTGTCCTGCTATCTATTTTGCAAAAGGAGATATGTGTGCAGTAGAATTTTTAAAATATACATATTTCTGTGCATATAAATTGTGTGCTTCTCTGCATGTTTCTGCTTCTATGCATAGTGTATGTATATTTAGCAGCATTGTGCAGATATTGTATGAATAAAGTTTGCCATGTACATTTTTTATTTCCCCTTCTCTAAATACCTCAATATATATTGCATACAGTGATGTTTATATTTGGTGTGCAAGGGCTGTGTGTGCATGTGCCCTGCTTGATGGAGGAAGGGGATTTCCTTGACACAATACTTATTAGTATCATCAATCATCAGGGGTGTCATTTCCAAATTCCCTTTCCCTTACCTAATTTGCTAAACCTAATTCTTTATCACACTATAGAACCCAGCATGAGAGATGGAAGTGATAATGAGAGGTGGCTTGCTCATCCATGCTCTACTGTACGGAGGCAATGTCAGCCAGGCAACTTCTGGAGAGAGATTTACCATTTTCTTTCTCCTTCCACGTAGGGTGATCTGTACCTGCTCAACCCATAGCAATGAACAGCCCATTGCATCACCGTTGCACTGTGGCTCTATTTACTTCTGGCTCCTCTGTGTGCTCTTAAGTTGCTGTGGAGTTCCTAAGTCAGGCATCTTGCACTGCTCTTAGCTGATGCTTTCTTGGCTTAGATACATTTGCTAATGCATCCAGTTCAGGACACCTCCAAAATGTGCTTCATTAATCTCAACAGCCTAAGGCTATATATATTTTTCCAACACTGGTACTAAATTAACAAAAGACCTTTATCAAAAACTTGCCTTATTGAATTTGCCAGTCCTGTTCTTTTTGTGCAAATAATTACACATCTTTAAAACTTGCAGGGAAGAAAACAACGAACCATGAGGGGAATCTAAACTACCAACTCCAAACTCCCATCCCTGACATGAGCAGGGCCAGGATTTCATCCTGTATGTGCTGTTACTCCCACCCTACATGCAAGTCTTGTTCTTGTCAATATTTTTAACCCTCCAGAAGTCATTGATTTCCTTGAGTTTATTCACAGGAATGTCCTACACACTGAATCCTAATGGAATTAGTGGATCTGCATCCTGCCCACATAAATTACAGCACTGGATTAGGACAATTATTCACAGATGTGATTTGTTTCACCAACAAGCCTTTAAAATATGCAGTTTCTTCTCACAGAGGAAGCCATAAAAAGAATATAGGAAGATATGAGAACAGTAATAAGGCAGGGCAAGAGCCATAGTAAGAAAATGACCTTCAAAATCTCATACACCTTAAGGAAAAACCCACAATCTCTGTTTTGCATAGGATGGGGAATGACATCCAGTGCATGAAGCTTTTAACACCAACACAAAGAATCATTGAAGCCTGACTCTTCTATTTGATGAGGAGTGAGTAAGACTCAGAATACAAAGATGTCACCAATTAGCAGCATCTCAGCTAGAAGTGTGAATATTTTTAGAAACATGGAAAGAATGAGAGATTTATTTTTAAACAAAGAACAGATATTAATCAGATAGAGAAACAGATATTATGGGGGATGCTTTACAAAAACCCTATGGGAATTTGGTTGCCTGGTGTCAGGAGGAACGGTACCTAACTCTTTTTTTTTTCCTTTTTTTTTTTTTTCACTTTGGACATCTATAATTTCCCCAGTGACATCACAGCCCTGCAAGCTAGCCCATTTTTTGTTCAGACACAGTCAAGATGACATCAGTCTATGTAAGAACACAGGAAATAACATGATGAAGGCACAAAGTACTGAAGCTTCACAAAACAAAATAAAACAAAACACAAAACAAAACACAAAAGTAGAATCTTTATACAAATACAGTCAAAAAGATCACTTTGGGAAGGACTTACTCAAGAGGTAAAAAGTCACATCAGTACTTCAGGCCGGCAGCAGTCAGGATTTATCAGAAAATTGGAAGAGAACATTTCTGACACAGAAGTAGAGATAAGAGGAAATGTACAGCGAAGGGTCCTCTTTGATAACTGGATTCACGGTGGTGCACCTTACCCACCCTGTGTGTCCCCCTAAGGCAGGCAGTGAGATGTGCAGGAAAAGCTATGTCACTCGGACACCTTGTGAGCAGCAACAAGAATTCTGTCCATCAACTCAGCTATTTGCTTAAAGGCCCTGAGACCCCAAAGACTGCTTTTCCTTCACCAAGCTAGTACCTGTTTGCTCAGCTTTCCGGCTGAAAATTGTGCTATAGCTCTGCCTATAAATAAAGGCTTAAACAATGGTATTTGACTACTATAAAGAACCAATATTCCTTAGTCTACTCTTGATTGGCTTTTGGGCACCTCTGTAAAATTTATTCTCCAAGAAAAATATCAAAAACTTAAAGGCTAGAAAATTTGCAATATTCCTGTATGAGAAGTACCAAGCATAAGGAAGAACATGTACTTGGTACAACCTAGACCTTCATAGCAAATTGTGCTCTGATCCAGCCATTTCATGCCCAAAGGGTTCATGCTAATGACAACGTCCAAGGAAAGGGTCTGCCAGACTCCTTATGTCCTGTTGGATGGTCCATAGATGAGCTTGCTTGATCAAGCCCTCTTTCCTGGCAGCTGCAAGTGGAAATGGTTTTAGCATAGGGAAGCAACAGGGAAAGAAGTAAAACTGACATGGAAAGTGCAAACTGATGGTCCATAGCTTTTTGTCTTCCCAGTGCCAGAGGTCTGATTGTCTCCCACAGTGTATGTTCCATTATTTAGATTGTCTTAGAAATATTAGGATTTTATTAGCCATGTTTTAGCAGAACTGTAGAGAAAAAAAATCATAAAACAAAGTGTAAGCTTAACACTAAATGTGATGAGACACATACAAAGACAATCAGAATGCTAGCAATACATCTCAATTCCTCAGTATTGAAACAGTCCTTGCAATTCTTTTCCCCCCTTCAATCCTAAAGTTGTCCTGTTGGCAGTGTCCAGCTGAGTGTCTTATTGACGTATGTCCTAAAGACAACATTTAAGAACATTTCACTAAGGGATGTGTGTGGTCTCTCACACCTATAAAAGAGAGGAAGGAGCAACCCCTATGCAGACGATCAACTCAAGAACTAATTGGTTTAGACCAACTGCAAAGATGGATGAAGCTCCAGCCCACAGTGGTTGTGTTTCCAGTCCACAAAAGCAAGAAGAAGTTGTCCAGGTCTCAGGTGGTTTTTAGTCTGTAGAGTTTTAATGAAGTCACCAAATTATTGCAGGGATAAATCTTTCTCACATACTTTGAAACTGAAAAACATTATACTTCATGGAAAAGAATTTTTTGACAGCTAAGTACCTCATGATTCACATTTTACTTTCATCAATCACAGTAAAAGTCAGGTAAGGCAAGTTAATACTGCGCCTGGTAGATTTTTCTCAACCACTCTGCAACACCAAATGTTTCTACTATTTTATCTAGATAACTGCCACAGCCACCTACAATGAGATGGTCTGTACTAAGAAAAATCTTACGAATTTTGCAGATCCACCAGGTTATGCACTGGGGAGTAATTTAGGCTAGCATGGTTATGATGGCAGTAGTCACAAGACCCCTGCTTCTCAAAAGTCTGTAAAAATTTTGGCCCACGATGCAGCTGTGCAGTGGGTCAAAGCACCAGTAATGTTCACCTTGGGGTAAGGTTTAGTGGAACTCATTGGTTTTAATTTGCAGCTGTGAGAAGTGTAGCCATCTATGTTTTATAGATTTTTCTTTTCCTGTGAGGGAACTCATCAACTTTGATGTCTGTAACTATTGATTCTCTTTATTAAGGGATTGGTAAAACAGATTAACCACAATAGCATGTTAATTAAGACCATGTTTCAGCTTTCCAAAATTACTCTCTTTTTGCAGAAAACTGATGAGTTGACTGGCATTAGAGACCATCCAAACCAAGGCGTCAGAAGCTACAGATCACAAGGGAAATCGGCTGCATACCCGAGAGAAAGTCTTGGGACAATGCAATTCAATTTTCCCTATGTCCTGCGTGGAGCTGTGATATCCAGATCTTTAGTGCTGCTAACAGGGTGTTTTGCACAGGCAGAGCCCTGCCAGCTCTTCAGGCTGGGACTGAATTTGCCACTAGAGCAAATCACAGGATGAGGATTCAAAATTAGGAACAGGACTTTGTCCCACAGAAAGCTCTTCTGCCAAGCAAGCCCAGGGTGTCAAGCTGGGAACCTATTCAGGTTTTCTACATTATATTCAGCTAAATCAATCATTTGGTTGCTGCCATCCTTAACTTTAATTTCTCTTGTCTGGTTAGGCATCATCCTCTTTGGAGCAGACTCCTGTGGTGGGTTTGTACCTGGTATAGAGGGTGCAAATCTGAGCCAGGGACATAATGGTTGCCCTTGGATAAATCAGAATTTTCATCTGAAAAGCAGATGCAAATGTCTTCTGTGTCTTGTCCTCCCAGACCCCTGCTCTGGGGACGGGACCCTCTGCCTCCTTTCATTCAAGCTTTGCTCTGCCTTTCCCAAGCCCCGTTTCTGACTGCATTCTCACCAATTATTTTTTTCAGAGCCTGTAAACCTCAGTGCCAGCTCAGCTTGCATTAGTGTCAGAGAAGCATCTCTTGGCAGTTTACAAAAGAGAAAATGGAAAGTTGAGCTTTATTTAAGGTGAAATGTGGTACTGTGCCTGTGCTGAACTTCCCTGAGAGGCCTGAGGCTCCAGCTACCTGAAAAAGCTGGTAAAAGCTGCTGTCATCCAGTGATTCAGCTCTCCTCTCTGCCACGGCTCTGGACCTGCTTTGCGTGGGCATCTTACAACATGCATGAACTCTGGTTTTGATTCAGAGTAGAAGCTAGCAGGGATATTCACCCAACTTTCTCTTGTGTAGAAGTGTTGGTTGGCTTTTCAACTGCCCAGTGTTCTTTTGAAGGTGTATATAGCCAAGAAAATTATGTGTGTTTGCTTGTAGATTGCTTTTTAGTTATCCCAGCTAGGAGTGAGAAAATCTGGACTGATGCTCGAGGGATGGCTCTGGTGCTGGTTCATGCCAGTCTGATTCCCTCTTGGAAAGGACAACAGTGCGTGGTGCCAAGAGTCACCTTCGGCAGGCAAAACCTCCTCTCCATGTCTCCACCATCCCCTTCACCCATTATGAGGGCATCCAGCACCTGCAGGCTCTTGTCCCTTGTAGCATGAAGCAAGCTGGGATGTTGTGTTGGGTTTCCAGGAAGAAATACTGCAAGCACAACTCCTCAGGGTTATGTAGGCACTTATATTCAGTTAATTCCATTTCAATTTAGGTATTGAAAAACTGAGGACAGTGAGCCAAACAGCTTAGGAATATTTCTTAAAAATACATTTTTCTAGGGCAGAAGGAAATGTGCACAATGTGGAGACCTTTTGAAGAAGCCTCAGTTTTATTATTTCAATTATTTTACACTTCCAGCCTTTTCTGGAAGGGAGGGGGATGTTTGGTTCAGAAGTCATTTTAGCAGGTTCTATCTATTTTGCTGAACTGAATTCCTCCCCCCTCCCTAAAAGCTTTTCTTTTTAATAACAGTAGTTATTTCTTTCCAAGTGCCAAGAAGAGGAGTGCAATAAGCCCTTTCTTGGGTTGCTTCCAGAAAGAAAAAACATTTCGGCTGTCATTCAGGCCCGGCTTTTCATTATTTCTATTTCAATGTGTTTTATATGACCACGCATCTGCCTTTGCAACAGCGAGGAATCTCAGTGGGACAGAGCAGCTTAATCGATCAGCAATCCTGGTCACCCAGAAAGGGTGTTAATTGGCCTTGGTACTTGAAGCATGTGACACCACCTGACCTAATCATCAGAACTGGAGAAGTCAATAAATTAGAGGAGAAATGCAGATGGATGAAATAAGGACCCAGTTCCATAGAGCACGCTGTGAACATTCCTTCTGAAACCAAGAGCACTGTATGGAGGAGTCAAGCCAAGCATTTGCTGGATAAGGCCCAGGGGAGCGAAGAACAAGAATAATTTTTTTGTTGTCAGAGCTTTACCTTTTAGTCCTCCGTCACGTACATTCGGTATGTTTTAGCAATTTATCTGAAAGCTCCTAACTGGATCTGTGAAAATTATTCATTCTTCCACCCCAATGACCCAGCAGTGCAGCCTGCCTTGCCCTGGTGAGGCCAGGCTCCCCAGCACACTCCCCAGGGAGGGCCTCAGGCAGCTGAAGCTGCAATCACCTGGCCAGAGGGCTGGCACGGACTCACTAAGGAGTTGGCATGTGCAAGTACATGCTGTCCAGATGAGTGAGGGGAAGGATTACCCTACATACACACACGGGGCTTTCAGCAGGTGGCTGGGTCAGGCAGAGGCTGACAAGACAAAGAGTCCAATATCCCAGCCTGTGTGGGAGGAGAGGCCAGCCCTCTTGAAGTATAAGGCATCTGCCTCCCTTCTGAAAGACTAGATGGTCTCAGTATTGGGTTGGGATTAATAAAACTGTTCATTCCTGCTGGCTCCAAAGGCAGCAAGGACTGCAATGAATCATAAACCTTCCCTTAAAGGAAAAGAAGGAAGCAAAGAGTATCCCTGACCATCTCTTGTGTTCATGGTGAAAGCACACCAGCAGCACTGGGGTGCACCAGCACCTTCAGAGAGGACATCTGAAAGGAGATACTGGCTTCAACGTGTTCATGGCAAGGCCCATGTCCCCAGGACATACCTGTGGAGGATGCAATGAGAAAAACCCTTGGTGGTGCATGTATGCAAGCCCTGTTTGGTCTGTGGTCCTCCCAGCAGCCACCTAGGAATGTGAGCAACTCCTCAGTGTGTATAATGCCCACTGCTGGCAGGTTCGGCTGGGATGTGGCAAGTGACACAAGCTTCTCGGAAGGTGGGAGAAGAAGCCAGGGCACATATGTCAGTCTTAGCATGGAACCATTAAAGACTGAAGCTCCAAGGATGAGGATACTTAAAGTTACATCTACCACAGCTTCTGAACGTTAATTTGGGTTCAAAATTATCTTCTAGTTTTTAAGGCTAATAGTAGGAAAGCTACTTGTGACAATTCATGCAGCCATGAGGACAAAGCTCCCCATAGCTGGAATGATTTTGTGATGAAACATTTCTGGCCATGGTAGGTGGCAACTTTTTCCCCCAGAACTTCATGGCATTCTACTACAGTCTTCCATCTACAGCATGTGCAGAATCTAGACAGCATTTTTAAGCAGCTGAAAGTAAAATTGGAGAGTTTCTTATGTAGACCAGTAGCTGTGGGGACTGGGCTAAAGTCTCAGTTTTGGATAGCCAAGCCTCAGGGAAGGGTCCTTTGAATCTTGAAGAGGTTCAGCATTTTGAAGAGCAAATATTCAGTTATTTTTTTTTCCCATCGATTTATCACCAAATACTGTATTGTTCAGTAGACATTGGTCAGTTTTGCAACTAACTCTCAAGCTACTTGGAAACCAGGCATCATTTTTTTAAAAAAATGTTCCAATTAAAAATTTTCCAATTGTTTTTTTATATTAGCTCCAGGAATACTTGCAGCAATTAAGGTATCTTAACTTTGTATTTTGCATCCTGACCCACACAAGGGAGAGAGAAGAATTAACTGCAGATCCTGTCACTATATATACAAACCTCAGGGTAGTTAGCAAAGATGAGCCTCACCATCCCTATTTTATACCTGGAGGAATGCGAGTGTTTATTCATCCTTGAAGATCCATTAGGAAAGTGACTTTCATGTTAGAACTAACTGTCTTGCTTTTTATTAATTTAAACCCATCAAAACTACAGCTACGATGAGAGAGGTTACTGGGAGGTTATTGGGTTTGCAGTTTCCTACCAGTCAGGACCACCTTGTGTTGGTGGAGTCAGCACAGGGAGCTGGTGGGAGAGGGACTGCTGCCAGCCAGGCACAGAGACACCAACTGGGACAGGCAAAATTACTCCCAGCTCCTAGCAGAGCCAAGATGGTAGCGAAGGGGTGGACGTCTCCTACACCAAAAAGCTATAGATGCCCGATCATGAGTAAGTGAACATGTGCTTGGTAGGAGTGCTGTGACGCTATTTTATCCAGCACAAATGTCTGGAGGTGCACGTATCCATCTGTTGGCTATCCACATAGCTGTGCTCTTGATATATATATACATATTTTTTTTTCTGTTGTTGTTTATGTGTATATATATCTCTGATATATATAATAGCTCCAGAGATATTTCTGGAGGCAAACATCTGTATGCAAGGTATGGTCTGCAGTGGGACAAAACCACTGTGTTAGCAGAAGAGTTAACAACATTTGCAGTCCCATTAGTTGCGATTGCCCAACAAAATGCATTTTCAAATGTAAACAAAGTATAAAAAAAAGAAGATAATATCAGGAAAAAAAAGTGAGCTAGACCTTACAAACTCACTTTGCTGCCCTTTAAGTGCCTGGAGGTGTTTAGAGACAGTAGAGCCATTTATGCTAAGTCAAATACGGAAGGAAAGTAGACCAGATTATAGTGGCCTGGCAGACAGGAAGGAGGAAGGACATAAGGAATAGGGGCAATAAAATCTCCAGACCAGCCAGGTGAAAAGTGCAAACCTGTCCTGTCCTCTCCTTTCCATACCTTTTTTTTTTTTTTTCCCAGAGACAACAAAAATATCCTTTATCTGCTAGCCTTTCAGTGGGGAAGATAGATTTTAAAAAATAACAATAATAAAGCTTTCCATTTGTATTTTAATGAGGAAACATTCCTTTTTATCAGATTACCAGGCCTGTCATGACTCACCTCTGAGCCCTTCATTTGGCTAATGAATTTATGTCCCTCTCTCCAGGGGCACAAGCTCTTGTCATTCATGAAACGGTGCCATTATCAGCATATCAGATGCTGAAGGGAGGCAGGGAAAGAAATCCCCTGTGTTGCTTCATTTGTGCGGGTCTCTCCTTCTTCCTCCTGTACTGGGTTGTAAGGGGGCAGGTTCTCATTTGGCTCTGATGCTGCTCTCCTCAAAGACTGCTGCCCCATCTCAGAGCCTTTGAGGTCAGGATGGACCACTGCAAGCTATGAAAAATAACCCACCACCTTTCTGAGATTTTACCCTGATATGGTGCAAAAAGCTTCATTGATCCAACTTGGGTGAAAACCAAGTGAAATAGGCTCCCCTCCCCCATGGCCTAACATACCCCATTGTGTACATAAATGTTGAACCATGGGTGTAATATTGGCTGAAATGTTGTCTCAGTTGGTCTGGGAGGTGACCCTGTGTCTCTGGTGTGGACACACAGCCACAGTGTCACTCAGGCAGCTTTATCTGGTTCCTAACTTAATTAAGGACAATTTGTCTTCCATTCCCACTTAGCCATTTCACACCACGCCAGGGCAGCTTCTCAGCTTGGGTTCACAGTCCTGGAGGTACCCCCTACCACCTGCACTCCTATCATGAACATCCTGTAAACTTAAGTTCAAAGTTGCCAGAAGCTCAAAACTGCACCACAATGCTCCCATCAGAGATGATCTTTTGCTGACCAGAGACCCAGGCATGCTGGCGAACAGCAGCTTTCTGGGGAAATAAAAAGACGCAGCTTTCAGGGAGATGTCTTTCCACATCTTGTGATGCTTTCCTTCTGCAGGAGAGGCTATTTCAGTAAAGTCCTGCCTACCTAACGCCCAGCCTGTGTTTTCCACTGGGAACAGTTTTTTTTCACTTTCAGCCCCCAAACAATTCTGGGCTAAATAACAGTGCTTATCTGTCTGCTGATTTGGGAGGAAGCCGAAAGGATTAGCTAAGACTATCACTTAATTTTTAGCTGGCTGGATTAGGGGAAGCAAATCCCACCCTCCATGCCTACATTGCAGGCTGAAGTGTTTGGGAGCAGATGGGATGGGGAGAGAAAAGTATGAGTGTGTGAGTGTGTACATGTGCCCCTGCACTTACACAGCTGGACAGTGGTGTTTGGGGAGTGAATACAAACAACTGGTGCATTGATTTTCCCTTGTGCATGACTCGACAGAGCATGACTTTTTTTTTTTTTTTTTTTTTTCTGAATAAAGGTGGATAAGAGATGCATCAAACAATGCAGCTGTGGGCAATGCCTAAACACCAAGTGCTTCAGACAGGTAATGCCTGAGGAGCTTGGTGCAGTGATTCACAGAAACACAGCCCAAGAGAGACATTCGGGAAATACGTATTGGTGTGTTTCCAAAAATATGTATTAGTGAGACTCTTCTGTGCTGTTATCTATCATCTGCTGGAATATCTAACCTGCACAGAGGCACCAGGCATTCCCTAATTGCAGGTACAGACAGGAGGAGTTTATCAAGATCCTGGTGCTTCCTTTCCCTCCTGCTCATCTCTCCACATCTCACTGTACATTAAAAGGAAACACAGAAAACTAATTCAATTAATTTTCCCTGATTAAAAACCAAACCAAACCAAAATCAACAACAAAAAACACCTTAATAATATTAAAGGAGCTTTCACAGATGCCAAAAGTAAAAGCTATAATAGCATTTTCAGCCAGCATTAAATTGTTAATTAATTGACATACATTAGATATAGTGTAACGAAGAGCATCAGCCATCTATTCAGAACAAACCTCTAAAATGTGGTGATCTTAGTGACTCGTGCTGGTCAGACCCAGCCAAACTTGTATACATAGCTGTAGGAGTCTGCTTTAGGATGGGGGGAATGTGTGACAGGGCTGTTGGTGCCTGCCATTTTCATAAGACCTGCTTTTACAGGGAGTAAAAGGAGCTTTATGGACACTGGTTTTGTGCACTTTAGGTGTTGTGTTACCTACTTGCAGAAAAGCAACTTTGGGTGGATGCAGAACTGTGAAGGTGTCCCAGGGTAAAAACCAACAGCATTGACAAAAAATGTGTTCTTTTTACTGAGAAGAACAAGATTATTAGAGACTAGGACATGCCCAGATGGTGAGAAGACAACAGTGGCAGATCACAACAGAGGTTTCCATCCCATTCCTTGGCAGATGGCATGGTATGGGTTTGCTGATGCAACCCTACTGCAGAGCAAGGACCCACATTTTTCCTGCAGAGATCACATTAACAGCATTCTTATCTTCAAAGTTTCTATTCTTATGCCTTAAACCTTCATGACAGGGGGGCCCAAGCCTTGTCCAACTCCACTTGGCATCTCACAAGTGGAAGTCAAGCATAAGGAGAGGACAGCAGGGCAGGAACTTGGCATGACTGAGATTCCAAGTGCTATTCTCACTGAAGAGCTTTGCAAGGAAAATTTAAGGCTTTTTTTTTTTTTTAATTTATTTTTAAATTTATTTCATTTGTGAGCTTGGAAGACTTCAGGTTGGCTTTCCCCACAGGTAAAAAAGAAGTGGCAAGAAAGAAACCTGCCCTCTGAAGGTCTCAAGGATTCTGAGTGCAGAACTCGTGAGATAGGAAAGGAGAAAACACAATGGAGAATTAGTGGTGAGATGTGGTGACATAAGAAAGTGCAGCAAGGTATGATGTAAACTCTGGGGTAGCAGACGCAACTGTAACAAAGTATTTCAGAGTGAACTAACTGTAAGTACACACACCAGTAGTGCATACTTCTAGAGTCATCTCAGTATCTTATCAGGTTGATTTATTAGGTCTTTACTCCTTCAACTTCAGATGACTTCTTTATGTTTTTAAAGAAGGTGATTTAACATAACAGACATAAGTGTTTCTTTAAAAGGCTCAGCATTTAGTGTTAAAACTGTAATGAAGGCCAAGTTTTAGCTAATAATGGCTTGGGAACAGTTTGGTTTGGTTGTCTTTCTTGTTGGTCTTCGCAATAGAGATATATGGGACAGGCAGAACAGTCCTTTATTTCAAAGGAATCCTGGTAGCTCCCATCTCCTTCAACCATGGCTAAACACACCAGATGTTTTAGCTACCCTTTTCAAAAAGAGCGGTGTATTACTGCTCATGGAAACAAACCTATACGTAATGAAAAAGCAATTCTGGAAAAAGTGTTGGTTTGCTTTCCCCCTTTGGCCACTCATGAGAGCACTGTTTTCCTTTCAGCCTTGGCAATGCTTTTATCAGGATTGCAAAGATTTGGATCCGCTTTGGCTTCTGCCCAACAGATTAGATGTAACATCAGTAACGCTGCAAGAACTGGTCTTGCTCATGCTCACACGTTGTGATAATATCCGTGTGCAGGAACAAACATTTCTAACCTGGACAACACAAATGAAATCTTCTGGAAAATGAAGTCGGTTTCCTGCATGAAGGAAATGGGTGCCACATTTAGAAACAAGCACTACTAGAACACTGCTGTTCACTTTTTTTTTTTTTTTTAACATGAACTCAAAAGTCATATTTTACCATATTTTTTGGCCACTTTTCCCTTTTTTCCACTCTTGTTCTGCAAAGGAACATTGCCTATGCTCCCACACAGGTCTGTCACCAGCTATGAGGTACACCAAGCCATTCAGTGCTACCCAGCATAAAGGCTACTCTCCAGTTGTGCCCTGCCGCTGTCACTGCAGCACCTCGTACTCAGGCTTGGTGTACACTCAAACAATACTGTCTGCTGCAGAAGTCATAGCTCTCCCTCTAATCCAGTACTGATAGGTGTTCAAACAGGCATAACGAGGGGTTTCAAAAGCTGCTGCAAGATTGGGGATGGTGGGTTATGTTTGGGAAGCTGCTGTCCTGTCAAATTCCCTCCCGTATCTTGAATTTCAGTAGGAGCTACAGAGTACAACGGGAAGACACATGATGTGGGATTCAGTTCCCTAAACAGATACACCTAGTGTCATTTGAGGCACCCTGAGAGATTTAAGCCATCAGCACAGAGTTTGCAAACAGAACACAAGCCTTCAGACCTTCAGCTGTTTGGCATGAGTGCTGGAGGCCAAGCAAGACACCCACAGCATCCGCAATGCCATTGCACACTTAGAAACAAGCACTGAATCCTGCCCAGAGGGTGGGATTTAACCTACAGATTAAGATACTTACATATAAATGCTTCCATGTGTGCTACATGTCTGAGTACCTGCTACAGTGAATGACAACCTTGCTGGTGGAGTTGAAAGGGATTTGGCTGGCCAAACATAGGTGTCTCCTTTTGGGGAGCTGCATAGCTACCAATTTGCATCAAGGTAAATTTCTAGTTGGTTTTCAAAAGATATTTTTCACAAATGGACCCAGGAGAATCTGTATCTGTGGACATATTCAACACTCACTGGAAAATAACCCTGAGCAACTTGTTCTAAGTGCTGCCACTGCTTTGGATGGGAGGTTGGACTAGCTGAACTGCCAAGCTTCCTAAGACTTTTCAAGTCCTTTCAGCAATGCTCCACTAACTCCAAGAGAATACTGAAGTCATTTTAATTTAAGTGTCTTACTCAATAAGCAACATCCAACCCCTTGTGTCTAGATCCTGTGTAACTGGTGGCATAAAGGGGATGTAGAAGCAGCACAGCTTTTGCAGAGGCAAGTCATGTCTCAAAAGCCTGCTAAGAGGCTTTGAAGGAACCAGTAAGTGCTCTGATATGGGTAATTTAGTTGATTTTGTGTATTTGTTTTTCCTAAAAGTGTTTGGCAAAGGCTGTCACATGAAAGGTTCTTACAGAAACTGAGCTGCCATGGGATTACCGGGAAGTTGTTTTGTCGATTAATGAGTGGTTAAAAGACAAGAAACAGGTTGGGAAGAAATGGGCAGTTTTTGAAGTGGTGGTGATTCCCCAGTATAAACAATCTGAAAAAGGAGGAGGTGATAGTGAGGTGACAGAGTGTGGATGACACATATTATCTAGAATCATAAAAACAAAAGTAAGTGTGAAGTGTCATAGAGAGATCTTGTGATAATGCATGACTGTGTGAAGATGGCAGATGAAGTTGCTGTTGATAAACATAAAGAAATGTGCATTGTGAAAGACATCCCTAACAATAAAGACACAATGATGACCTCTGGGCAAGCTATTGCCAGGGAGACAAGGGAGCTTGGTATTGCTATGCTATTGCTATGAATGAAATTCCAAAAAAAAAGATAAACATCACTACACGACAATGCACTGCAGCCTGGGCCCTGTGCACCTCAGTGCAAGCATATTAGAAATAGAAATCATAGATTCATGGAAGAATAGAATAATCTGAGTTGGAAGGGACCCACTAGATCATCTAGTCCAACTCCTGGCTCCACACAAGACCACTCAAAACTCAGCCCCTGTGTCTGAGAGCGCTGTCCAATCACTCCTTGGACTCCTGCAGCTTGGTGCCGTGCCCACTGCCCTGGGGAGCCTGTCCCAGTGCCCGACCACCTCTGGGTGCAGAACCTTTCCCTAACCCCCAGCCTGACCCTCCCCTGTCCCAGCTCCATGTCGCTATCCCCAGAGAGCTCAGTGCCTGCCCCTCCGCTCCCTGGTGTACAAAATCAGAAATGACTTCCCTTTTTCTCACAAGTGATCTGATGTATGTATAAGGAAACAGGTTTACAGTATCAAAACAAAATGCTTTTCTATCTAACCATCAGTAAACTTTGGAACTCCCTGTTTCAGGGTATGGAGTGAATAGCATGACTCACCTTAAGGTAAAGTAGACATTCAAACCAGATTAGATAAATTACACCTTAGAAGTGGTTATTTTCCTCCATTGACTACAAAGGATGGTTATGATGAGTTTGCAGAAGTCTCGGCTAAACATACACAAAGGTTGGTTAAGATGAAGCCCACCTCTAACCTCTGCTGGAAATGATGGAGTACCACAGTCCTGTATCTTTGAGAACTATGGTCAAAGCTGCTACAGAGAAAAATCTGGTGCAGGGCAGATACATCAGCTATATATCCCAAAACTTAGTTTAAATCTGTATCTCCCAGGATGGTATTCCACACAGAGCCTCTTTGCTGTATTGCTGATTTATTTACCCATGTGTGGGGGATAGCCAGTGCTTTCTCAAGGGAAGAAGTTAATTTTTGGCTTAACTTCACTGCAATAAGAAGAATTTCCCCAAGGATTCAGCTGTTTGAAGCACACAATGTACTGGTACTAGCACTAAACCAAGAATAAACACAGCCTACTGGTTACCCCTCCCTGTAGATGCATAGCTCTTTATATTTGTTCAGCATGCAAAACACAAATACCAACCCCATCAGCGCTCAAATTTTACAGCAAGTTCTAAAAATGAAACCCCAAGGTTCTTTCTTTGCATAACTTGAGAAGTCTCTGTTTTTCATACTGTATAGGGGATGGCAGTAGCTAAAGATAGCTGCAGCTACTGTGTAGGGGCAGCAATAGCTGCACTGGCAGGGTAGTGGATGGGGCAGTTCTTTCCTGCTGCCCCCAGGTTGCTGAGGAGAAGATGGGCTGGCATTAGGAGCAGGGGCATGCCACAGCTCCTTGTGTGCTGGGATTCACACTCACTAGTGTTAGCTGGAACTCAAACCCAGCTCTTTCCTGAGCCCAAACAGCCAATGCTCAGTCTGCCTGAGATAGAGCCATAAATACGAAAACAAGCATAAAAGCCGCAAAGCAATGCCCCTTGACAGCAGCTGAGACACTAACCTACCATCTGAGACCACTGTAGAAAGTGAGACTACGTTTATCTGTGTAGCATGAAGCAAAAGCAAGTGTTGGCCACACAAATCGATGTATGTGCAACTGATGGCTTTAGTGTTTGCCTAGAATATACATAATGCTCCAGTAGTTACATAGTTAAATGTATTTCTCATTTAGTCCTCCATCTGATGTTTCCAGAGGCTTCAGAAGGCTATCTTGCAGATGAAAGGCCTCCTAAATTACACCACCAGGAAAATAGCTATGATGGTGCATATATTTTGCTTCCAAGATGAAAGTCACCTTCTTACACTGAGAAAGGCACAAATATAAAAACATGCAACTACATAAACAAGGTTAAAGAATGTAAAATATGATTCTTCTGATGGTAAGGGAGTGAACTGGGCCAGGATGGTTTCTACCTTCCTGTTTATTTATATTTTTCAAGTTATTTTCAGGTAAGTGGCAAACTATCTGGAGTCTTCTTCAAAACACAAGTGAAGTTTTAGCACACAATACAGCACCATGCAAATTACCATAGCAGGGCTGCCTAATCCTAAAGACTGCCTCTGGTAACAGCTAACAATAGATACTTCATGCAAAGATACAGACCTTCATATAATGGACAGTGTTTATGGGAAAATCACTTCCTATCCCCAGGGAAAAACTGGTTATTTTATGCTGTGCGGGAACCTTAGTGAGTATTTTCCAACACCCATTCTAATCCTTCAGTGAATCCTGCTGCTATTTTAAATCTGAAACCTTGGAGAGCTCACACCACCCAATTTACGATGTTCTGACCCATCAGCCTGCCCTGTCCACAAACATCTCCCTGCCTTTAATGTTACAGAAAGAGGGACTAAATACTCCATTTGTTACCTCGCATGCTCTGTGATGCACACTCATGGATTACTGAAGTAGAGTCCAAATTCTTTCCCCTCCCTGTCTGGAGCACCATGACCCCCACCTCCATCAGCGTTGGAAGCTGCACTGTAAGAGGCCATACACCACAGCCAGAGGTGGCTGCAGCCTCTTTTGCTCACAGCAGATGAAGCATGGACCTCTATGGGGTCGGCAGGACACCTGAGCCCCTCTTTGTCGGCCCCACCTGGACATCTTGGGAATTCAGAATCCAGCACTAGAGGGAGGAGCCCGCCCACCCCCAAATAAAAGCAAAGCACCAGCTACTAATGCTGCATTCACGATACTGCACTCCACAGACAATATGACTTTATTCACAAATATGATTTTTACAGAGGTAGAACAAAATACTTTGTATAATCTTTTTCATTTTTTTACTCTTTTTTTTTTTTTAACTATATACAGAAAGAATATAATAGAATGACAAGAAGGAAAAGGTTGTAAATGAAACAATATTATGCCATCAAATACAGTACAAACAGCATGCAAGAACAGCTTCAAATGAAATCTTGCTGGTGTAAATTTATTTCTAATGTGGTAAATGAAGAGTAGTAAAGAGTCATGCTCTAATTGGATTGAGTATGCCACAGCTCTGCAATTTTGTTTTAATTATTTTTTTCTTTTACAATAAACCAACAGGATAGCTTTCTTTTCACTGTGGTGGGGAATGCTTTTGTAATGTCCAATGTAATCTTAACAGAAAAATATAATAATCAAATCTACAAAGTGTACTCTCATTTAAAAAGCAAAACCATAGAAACTGTACAATTTTAAAAAGCGAATTATCTCAACTGCTTCTTAAGAGAATTTTCTAAACAAAGAATAAAATATGCAGAATAAAAATTAGGAGAGCTATTGTTCTGTAACAAAGCTAATCAAATACTTGTTTTCTATTCCAATAAACATTTTTTTTTAATTAATGACTATTCTGGAAATTATGGAGTGGGCTGGGTTTTATTAATGTTCCACTTGACTAATAAAGCATGAACTCCTTACAGGTACTATAACTGTCATTCCCCTGGGGATGGATGGAGATTGGTTCTGCATGCGTGCTAGAGACAGGAACAAGGTTTAGGCATTGGTGTAGATTTTAAAAAATATTTTAAAGTGTCTTAAACCATTAGTAGCATCTATAAAAATAATCTTGCATGTTTTGCTACTGAATTAAGATTTGGATATGGGATTTTCTGGGATTTTCAATTCATTCTTGGCCCTCAGGATTGCCCAGGACTTCCACTGGATGTTACCCAGGCTGCACCAGGTTCCCCCACAAATGATGGTCAAGGGCAATGGTTAGAATTCATGCCTGAAACAAGTGCAGTTGACAGCAAAACCCACGCTGCTTTCCCCCTGGCAAGTGCCAAACCCCAAACATCTGGGCTTTGGGTAACCGTGCTGTCCTTTCCTTCAGTCCCTCCAAATTCTGGTCGTGTTGTGGGAAGGGTGAAGACTGGAGAGGACAATTGGTGACAACCACCTCCCCATCCAACATGTTGACACCTTCTGGGACTACGTAAGCATGGGTTTATGGTCCAGTCACCACCACCATCCTTGGTGCCAACCAGCCATGCTCACTGCCATGCTTGTGGGACAAGTTATTTTCCCTCTGCTTTGAATAGTGAGGAAGGAAACTGAGCACTGGGGTTAAATCATCCTCCTGCAGCTCCCCTCTTAAATGTCATTAAAAAGTTCAGTTGCATAAACAGCACCTGTAGATTCAATTTGTCTTCATCAAGAACAAGAGGACGGTCAATATTAAATACATGCTGTTTATGGCTGAGCATCAGGCACCAGCCCAAGCTTCAATCACAATCCGTTTACTAAAGATCAAGCAGAATATTGAACGGGGAAGAAGTGTGGGTCTCATTTGACCCTGGGCTCTTGTATCATCTTGGCTTCCAGGAAGAAGCTCTGCTCAACTTCACTTGCGAGGGAACATGGGGCAGGTCCCACTTCCAGTGTTAATTGGCCTGGGGCAGCCTGAACAACATCCTTTGCCCATTTGCAGTGAGAAGGGTAAAGAAATACCTGCCCCGCATGAGAAATCTATCTCTGGGGCTTCATCAGGTTTGTATTTCCATGGCTTTGGCATCTCCCAGAAAATGGATTGTCAAACCCCTCCGGATCACCCTGGTGCGACGGAAACTACATTTCATTTGTAGGCTCTGCAGCAAAGGCTCACCCCCAGAAGCAGGGCATTTAGTGAGAGGTATCAACAATATCCTACCTGCACAGATGAAATAATCTGCGAGGTAAGTTACATTCAACAGAATAAGCCTGGCACCTTTTTGTGGAAGAACTGTGCAAAACATGGCTGAAATAACAGGATTGTCAATGACATTCAGTGGGAGATATCCCAACCCTCTAAGTAACACTGCATCCTTCTGTTGTGTAAACCAGGCTACCAGTATGAATAAAACAATACATCCCTGCCCCATTAGCCTTGGGGAAGATTAATGCCCTCTAATTTACGCTAGATAAACTCCAAAGCCTGAAGACCAATATTTTAGTCTCACACTCAGCTGCTTGTGAATTAATAGGGATCACCCTGAAATTGCTATTATGAAATGCAAATATTTGCAAAAGAACAATTAAAAAATATTCCTGAAGTGCAAACGAACGGCTCGTCAGCCATGTTTGTAGTATGCACAGGGACGGTCAGAAGGCGAACACTAATGAATCCCAGGGCAGAAATTTGTGCTAAAAACCCATTATCCCATTGGCAGTAGGTAATGGTACAGCATCTTGCACTGGGAAATAATTTTATCTGACAATGGGAGGGCTTGGCTTAGGATGCCCTAATTTTGAGTCCTTGGACTGTTTGTATGGATATAACTACCTGTATTTTCAGAAAGATGCAGTACATGGCTCACAGTAAATCTACTTCAAACACTTGCTGATACTGCTCAAACGGATCTCATCTGCCCTGATCTGCAATTTTGTGTTAGCTAAAGTAATAAAAGAATCCTGTTAAACCTAAATTATCAAATGAAAAAGGCAATTTTCTCATTCATACTCCATTAGTTTTTTTAGTTATTGCTAGGAAAGCTCTAAAATGCTTAGGCCATAAAATAAACATGTGGCTTAATGTACAGTATGTGTACTTAAGAGGATGATGGCATCTGCAGTAACTGCTCTGTACTGCTGTAGTAATGGGATGCACAAATTAAGCAACAGCACATACCAAGAAAAGCATACAGAAAAGTATGGAGAAAAGTAACAAGTTTTCTGCTTTTTTTTTTTTTTTTAATAACTAATTGCTAAAAAGAAGAAATCACCAATATTCACACCTACAACACAAAATTGCAACATGGTTGATTCCGATAGATGCCTGTTACCTCTGTGCCATCAAAATTCTCCAATATTGCATTTTTAACATTTCACTGATTATAAGTTTATAAAGGCTTCCCCCTTCCTAAATTAAATTCAATTCTGTATTTTCCAGTGCTGAGGTAAATCAATTAGCCTAATATAGTTTCAAGCATACAACACTATCAAGATTTTGGAAAAAAATAAATTCTTAAATCACAGAAATGTAGGATAGCGTATGAAAAAGTGTCCAAGTGTTCACTTTTGAAAATGAAATTCAGAGCCTATATCACCTAAGAACATTTGATAATGTTACTCTCTGGCCCTACATTCAAACAAATAAGAGTACTCGCCATCAGTAGTTTCATTCCCTTTAGCAGAGTGCCACAACTAAAACTGTGAATTCATATAAGCAGAATTGCATAACCAAGCCATTTACAGACATATTTTAGCATTACTTCACAACAGTAGGCATTAGGATTTTGAGAACACAAGAATCTCTGAAATTCAACCTGTGTGCTTCTTTATCCCTTAATAGTTAAAGTAGGCATCATTCAGAACAAGGAAAGAGCAGAAAGGTGCAACAAATGTCTGGCTCAGACAAATGCAATGAGGATCATACAATGCAGACCTGTGATTCTTTCTTCAGCCAGGCTTTTATAGAAATATACTTCCCTGGCTGAAAAGGATGGCACAGCACAGCTTTACAGAGGGAAATGCAAAAATATAAAGAGGAGAGTCCCATTTTCTTCCTCAGTAACCCCATAAAGTCAAGAATCTGTGTCCATACCAGCTCTGGACATGTACCTGATGCCTGGAGGTGTGTCTACGCTCGCCTGCTCCGCTCTGTAGGTACCTGGCCAGAGCGGCCGTGCTCACTGTCCCCCAGGTTCCCATTAACGTGACCAGCTTGTTCTCCCCAGTTGCAACAACTGTGAAGGCCTATTTACTTATAGCTCAGATTTTCTTCCATTCACAGCACAAAGCTGAAAAGTAAACAACAGTTAAGAAAATGTTTGCTTGCCAAAGCCCAGCATGAGAAGGTGCAAGCTCCCTTTGCCAGAGCCTGGACCTGTGTTTACTCACACCCTCAGCACTGCTTCGTGCCCTCGCTCGGCATTGTGTAGGAACAATCACCATCCCTTTCAGGCCCCCCACTCTTGTTCAGCCTTTGAGGAGTTCCAAAATATAACAAAACACTGTTTTCTGAGACTATATTGACTGCACTAATTACCCACAATACTGTATATTTGCTATTAAGAACATGAATGTGTGCTTTCAGAGAGTGACATTCAGGGCTTCCAGGATGTGAAAGGAATTAGATGGTCTATTCTGTCACTTAATCCGAGGCTTCAATGTACTTTTTAAAATTTATTTTAAAACCCAAAAAACAGAATACACATTTCTAACTGTTGAACTTTTACCAGCTAAAGGAGTTTGTAAGGACCCTATCACTATGTGGTTACAACAGAAGATACACAGTTAAGGTCAGGTCGTGGTGTCCAAGAACATTCACAGGGACCGAGGATGAGGAAACGAGGAATGGATCCTGCGGGAACCTCCGGGAGAACGAGCCGCTCACTGTGGAAGTGCCTTGAGTATTGCATTCACTTCTTCTGCAACTGCTGTCAAAGCAAACTCAAACTGCTCCTGCGGAGAGAGCAAACGCATACACTGAATAATAAAACAAAAAAAATTTCCGACAGCCTGGCGCACTGTTCTGCAGCCGAGCATCCTCAAGACATTGCTGAAAATATGAATATGCAGGATGAACTCCACACTGCAACGGAAAGGAGTGAAATGTTTAGGGATTATTGATGCTATATAACATGTTTGACAGCATCTTGAAACCAGTCATTTTAATGGAGAAAAATGTTGGTAGCACAAACTAAGCTACTGGGACACGATGATGTATTGCGATTGCTTGGTCAGAAGCATTTGGGAGTAGTTGATCACCAGCCATTTCCTTCTGACACTAAGATGGAAACTTGTTAACGTAGTTGAGATATGAAACAGGTGAGATGCTGCAAAGGAGAGCCTTTGGCTTCTCTCAGGACTATTTCTAGCAGAAATCAGCTAAATAACTATTTCCTCACATTATATCTACCATACAAAACAATGTCTGCTTTTTCCTTTACCTGTTATTTTTCTTTTTCTCCTTCTTTTTTTAACTACTCTTCTGCACCCACAAATTACCTAGCAATGTTTAGTCCACTTTATTCCTGCTTAGGGAATATTTGGGAACATTTCTGCTACAAATTTACTGTAAGTATAAAACCAAAATTACTAACAGATTTCTGTGCTGGGTTAACAGAGGTGTGAAGGACACAGGCAGGCATGGCCACAACATCTAAGTGTGTCCCTAACATGCTCCTGAACTCTCTAGTCCTACAGAAGGACAAGGAGCTTTACTTCCTCAAGGTTAACAGGCGGTGTATTTTCTAAGCAAGTAATCCTTCTCAGAAATTTAGCTTACTGAGATCTGACAGGATGATTTTCTGGTTGTTTCTTATCAGAGGGAAAAAGAAATGTGCACGGTTTACTTGGAGTACAAGCAACTTCAGGATACCACTCATGGACCGTGCAAAACTACTGAGATTTTCTAGAAGTGCTCCAGCAGCTTAAGCCAATGGGGGCTAAGAGCTTTGGAAGAACCAACTTTGAGAATCGAGGTCTGATATACACCCTGCAAAGATCGCTGCTGGGATGCTGTCTGTGCCTCCAATTAGGAAGTGAATGGTCCAGCAGGTGCCTCCAGCAGGAGCTGCCAGGGCTGTGTAGGAAGAATGCAGGCATGGACGCAGCAGTGGCACACGGCTGCAGGATGCAGCCAACCCCACAGGTGATTACTGGATTAATAGCATTCACTTGCAACAGTGGAAATCTGCAGCAAGGATGAGAGAACAAATTACAAGTAAACAACTCATAGTTCATAAATGGCTGACTTCTAATTCTTGCATTTCATCACCACTCTTCTCTGCCCTGTCTTACCCCACTGCAGAATAATCTCCCATGTGGAGATGCCTCAGAGAGAAGCGACGTTAAGCACAGCTCCAGAGAGGAAAAAGAAGTTTAAAACTGAGAATAATTTCTCAGAGAAACCAGCGTTCACGGATTTTGCTCTCTGCCTGGTGCTGTCAAAGTGGCATCCTTGCACATTTGCTGGACTGCATCCAGCAGTTTTTAATCAGACATCAATTCACCCTAAAGAGTAGGACTCACCCTCATTAGGCACAGAAAATGGTGTATACGCTTGCCTGTGCCTGCCTCAAGGTCTCTGCAATTAGAGGAGACGCTGGAAATGCTGGTGGCCACCCAGGAGCAGCAGTTATATTTTGAGCAAGAATCAAAATATACTCTCACCGAATGCGTGAGAGTAGCTGGAGGGCAGAGGAGGCAAAGGAGGCATTCATCTGGACATGCCACGCCGGAACCAAACTGGTGCCATGGCAGTGAGGCTGTCTAACGTGCTCTTCATCCGAGTGTTTTACTGTGAGGAAAAGCTTGAAATATAGGGACTACAATACTTTAATAATAGTCCCATTGCTGAAAATAAGTCTTTCGCTCAGGAAATCTGCCCTTAAGCCCTGTTGGTCCGACACATGTCCACCTCATTGTGAAGAGCTGCCAGCCTGGAGACCTGGGAACTCAAGCAACTCTGCCTCTCGCTGATGGGTGCCCCACAGGGCATCACTACACCATGGAGAAGCTGCTATGCCACATGAGGACTTGGACTGATTAACAGCAACTCCCAATTTCAGACATGGATTTTGGAGACAAGCTCAGTGGAGTCCAGCACCTTTCATTAGGCGTGACCCTAAATCAGTGAGGCTGATCAGAGCATCTTTACAGCCAGAGCTCAAACCTGACCGTGAAACTGCCATAAAGGGGACAACAAAGAAGGCGAGGTGAGGACTTGGTCTTTCTGGGATGGTGCAGCTGAGCTCTTCCCCCTCCTTCTTTCTGCACAATACACACAGGCAAGCAGCACATTGTGCAGCTCCCATTGATGTGTGTCCCCACCCTCCAAAGAAAAGCCTTCACACCCCTCCTGCACCACTGCATGAGAGCAACCACAGATAGATAGACGTAATAGCAATTTTAAAGAGGCTTAGTTTGATATTTTGTACAGCTCGTTCACATGCACTACTCACATATACAAGATTGACTTAGATATCTAGGCTATCAGAAACAGATAGAAATATCTAGATATTTCTAGGCTTTGCCTAGAAGACAGAGGTGGGCAGGCACATTGTGTTGTCAGTCCACCTATAATGCAGAGGCAACATGAATATATTTAGAAGTAATATATTTAGATAAAAAAAAAAAGCTGCATTTCATTAAGTCTTCAAATAAAAATTCCCTGGAAAACACACTAGGTGCATGCAGCATATATGCCAAAATAAAGAACCTCAGCTAAACATTACAGATTGCACGTGGAAAGATACAGGAGAGAGAAAAAGAAAACGAAGAATATTTTTCTCATCACAGAGAATACACTTCCTCCTTCATTATTTTTTCCTCTCACATGTGGCATATCAATTCTATTTTACGATTCCCCTGCAAAAAAATAACAAAACCACAAACCTTCTATTATGCTTCTCAGAAATGCAGAATGTCGTTATGATAATTTCATTACCATTTATTATATACAGTGCTTTTGAATTAAAGATCCCTACCAGAAGACAAAATGTTGCAAACAAATCTTTCACATGCTTATTGAAAATGTGGAGCGCTGCCTGCTGGAAACACAATAACATTGCTAAAGTAAGTTGGTGTTTATTTTGCCTAGGGATATTCTGTAATTGGCATTTCTAACCTGACTTTTAATCCATTGTTTTAAATTACTCCAGGAGTCTAATATTCCTCATTTGTATTCAGCTGGGAAAGCACAGGGGTTTGTTTAAATCCGTCAGAAAAATTCTCTGGGGATAGTGCCTTGCTAGCATGTAACCAGATATTTATAATTTGCAAGACATTAGCTTGAATAAGTGATTTGGGTGGTTTTGAGAAAATGACAATGATGGAAGAAGGAGCAAGAGGAGAGATAAGCAATATCCTGAGAAAATTTTTCATCCTGGGTGAAAACACTGGATACATTTGCCTTTCTGGAGCTCTTCCAGATAAATGTTTGGAGGGGAGAAACATGTCTTTAGTGAGCTTTTCATGGGACTCGGGTAACTATTTCTGAGCTAAGTAAAAGAAGTTGTTCACATAACCTTATTCTTTGGTACCAGAGCTGTGCTTTTTTTTTTTCCTTTTGTTGAAGGCAACAAACTGTAATTTCTCTGAACTGAGAGACAAATCAGAATCAGAGCTCTGTATTTCTACGGAGCTGCCATATAAATTGGATGCATTTACAGAGTAGCTCAGGACTTGCATCTTTCCGCAGAATAAATATATGTGACATTGGATGCTGTGTGCTATATCCATTTTTTTTTCTCAGTCTGAATAATCAAAGCAGAAGAAAGATTTGTGCAATTTTGTGTCTTGCTTGCTGATAAAGCTTAGCTAGCTTTGGCTGGCTCATCTTAATTTTTCATGCACTTACTTAACTGGTAAATAATAATTAATCCTTCCTTCCCCACCCCTCCCTTGTTCTGCAGCATCACTTCTAATATTAGTGGGAAGATAAAATGATTAAGAAGAGATTCAGAAAAAGTTATGAGCCAATGATTCCTGCAAAACAGATTTATTTCACCTTTGTCCCTCAGCAACTGCAACTCCCTAAATGCTGCAGATGTTCCTATCAGTTCCTGCCTAACCAAGACAGAGTGCTGTCACATCGCTCTGGATACTCAGTTTGGGGTTATAACTTTCATTCAGTATTTTACAGTGTCATATTCAGATTTATTTGGCCTCTATGTCATGAACAGGTTTCTTTACTGTCATATTTGAAGCTCTTAACTTGCAGCAAATACCCAAAATATTCCACACGTCACTGAGAATCACAATAGAAAGTTTCATTCCTGATGTAAGGAACTACAATCACAGTATCAGCTATCTTTAAAAGTTATAAATTACATAAAATTTCGAGACTATTACAACTGACAGTCATTATAGGGTAAGATATTCAACTCACCACGGGGTATAAATGCAGTCACCATGCTACATCCATAAAGGACATTGCTTTAGGCATGGCATAAGCTTTTCCTTCAGTGATACTAAAAATGACTTGATATCCTTCAAAACTGTATTTTCTTTAATTCAAAACTTTCTTTTCAGAAAAAAAGCATCAGCAGTTACACTTTCTTTAATGAGTTGAAGCCTTTTAAAAATATTACATGCACAGTTAGGCAGAGATGCTCTAAGAAAACAATCCATATTCAGGATTTAAGCAAGAACATTTTTTTCACGTACGTATTTTCCTTAGTAGACTATACAGTGCTGTCTTGATTGCCCTTCATATATGGTAATCAAGATAGATGTTGGAGATGTTACAAGAAAGAGCAGTAAACACCAAAGAAAGTAGCCTAGATAAATCTTCAGCATAAATAAACCTCAGTTGGTAGGAAGCCAAACAGAGTAATCAGCAAGCGACCTGTGTTAAATTAGGTCATACCCTCTCTCTTCTGTCATGAAAACAACTACTGTGAAAGACCTTTAATGTATTTAAAATCCCGGTGGATTTATTGACAGTACCTTTGTCTGGACCATGCCTGGTCTCTGGTCCCTCAAGTGCTCCAGGGTAGCAGCAATATCAATCTCTTTAGCACCTGCAACAAACCACAAATTGGGCTGAGTTCAGAGCACAAGATAATCCATGCTGCATCTGTCAATCTCTTGCTATCAGGTTCCCTTTGGGCTAACAGTCCGATTGAAAATTATTACATCCATCTCTCAACAGACTTGGCAGGCAGCTGCAATTTTTGTGTTCATATAGAAAAATAAGACGTAGGGGCAGTTTTTATTAACATTAATTCATGAAAAGCCAGAGAAAAACAAATTCTTAAGAACCCCCCTGTACCTAGAGCAGAATATATTTAGCAGAACCTCAGGGTCCGCTGTGGTCGTGCCACCAAGTGCCCCTTTGCCACTTTTAAGAGTAGGCCTGACCCACGCAAATATTCATGCCGTTAAAACAAGATTTAGGTGAACTTTTGCCACCTGCAGCTAAAGACCTAGCTCAGCACCCGGCAGCCTCTTGCTGCATGAGTGCTGTTTGAGATGGCAAAACCCACGGCATTTTCTTTAGGTTTTACTTTGAGTGTCTGGACAGTGCTGAACAGCAAGGCCAGGCTGCAGGAAACAGGCAGGCAGAGCCTAACTGCTGTGGGGACTGGCTTCTTGCCTCAGTACAAACGGAGGAACGTTCTTCTAAAACATCACCTGTGAAGAGCAAAGTGAGTCCTCATCTTTCTCATCATAACCCGGAGAAACAAAGGGGACAGTGCAGTGCCATTTTCCTCCTCAATTTCCTCTTCAGTTTGAGATGCTTCCCCCTCATTTTCCTTGAGTGCCTAACCTGATACATGCTATTGGAGGGGACTGAGAGAAAATGAGTTTAGGTTCCTCCTGTCAATCCCTGTATGAACTGCAAGGGTAGAAGCAGGGCTGGAAACCCTCACTGCTGAGGAGTTAGAGTTTGGCTCTCTCGTACTGGTCCCCTTCTGCGCCTTGCAAGAACGTCTTGCAGTGCCAAGGCATCAGGCAGGTGGGCAGAGGGTCACCCTGACCATGGTGTGACTGCCCCATATCCACTCCCCCATCCCCTACTGCCCTCGTCTGCACATTCTTCCAGGGCAGCTCTAGAAGGATAATCAATAGCAAGTGCCTCCTTGAAAATACGTTCTTCAGCTGTATCAGAAATGGAATGAATTCATTCAGTACATATAACAGTGACAACTTAGAAAAGGTATCTGATACAGATATTTTTGCTAACTGCCATGGTTTGAGGCATCACACATTGCCCATGCCCCATTCCCCCCCCCCATACAATGTACAGGAATTTATGGGAAAGTGTGCTGGACAAAGTAGTAAACTTTTTTTTTTTTTTTTAAAGTAAAAACAAAACAAAACAAAAAACACATCCTTACAACAGACCACAATACATATCAACATACGCTTTAAAGTCTAAAAACAGTGGCAGCAATTATACCTTAAGTGTGTTGTGGGTTTTAGAGTTGCAATTCATCTGGAAATCATCGGTAAAGGTAGAACCTTTTTTAAACCCTAGCACTGGTGTAACACAGTAGCTCATTTCAGTGTTTGTTCTCACACACGCACAAATTAGGTAGGAATTTCCTGTTCCACCACAGTGTTCCCTGGGAGCAGAGCAATATGAGTACCGCACGTGCTTTACAGCCTTACTAGTGGCCTCATTAAATTCCCAGGAATTAAAATCATCTTGGTTCAACATAAAAGGAATTCTCTTTCTCAGAAATTAAGATATGAGACACTGACATCCATGGACTAGGTTAATTGTAGAACTGTACGAGCCTCCGTGGCGTGCTGCAAGGATGAACCTGGAGAAGATTCTCCCAGTGGAGCTGGCATGCTCGCTTGTCACGTGGGCTTCCCTGTGGCTGCAGACACGTGTGTTCCCCCTCCAGCGAGGGATGTTCTTTATTTTAAACTACTGTAGCCTGAGGACAACACATTAGGAACTGGGAAAAGGTTCGTGACAAGACCTCATGACACTCCTTATTGGCCAGACAGGCTCCTGAGCCTACCTTTGAAAGAGTTAATTCCTCCATCTCGGTGATGCAGATTGCAGGCGTTCACTAGTGAACCAATGCTTACTTTTTTATCATCATTAACAGAATGACACGCCTAATAGTATGAACAATGCCTGGTCATAAAACCCGGATTTAGCAAAACACCAAAGCAATATGCTTTCGCACTGGAACATGAGAATAGTCCTGGTGGGCCAGTGTGCTTAATGGGAAGTTTGCTTTGAAGTGTTTTGCCAGTACAAATCTGAATCAACGTCTTTTACTGATCATTGTTCCCAAACCCATGGGTTGTGATCAGCATGGCACCCTCAAGCCCTTCTGATGTCCACAGCCACAGCTAATAGAAGACAAAAAGTGAGCAAAGCATGGTCTTGCCCAAAGAGGCAAGGCAAAGCAAAGGCCAAGATCGGTTTGCTACCTTTTTTTTTTTTTTTTTTTAATGTTTCTGCATGCCTTTGATACTCTGGTGATGGGAAGTACCTGAGTCCCTAAAGAAGCTGATCACCACAACCTAGTGCTGCAAGCATGGTGAGCTGTTCTGGAAGAAAAATATCTTGGAACAAGGAACTTCACAGCAAAAAAGATGCAATCAACAGCACAGGATGAAGCCAGCCTGACTTGCTTTCCCTCCACATTAGCAAACCTCTCTTCCTCCTCCGCATCCCCAACTACATGTTCTCCATCTATTCCCTTATTGTGCCTAAAACAAATGAGTTTAAATGTATATATTCCAAGTCCACTATTAAACCTCATTTTGTGATGACAGCTTTTTTTTTTTTTTTGTTCTATTCAAACTTATGTTAGATTGCTGCTATATTATGTAAATTCAGCTCCCTTCCACTGTGTGCAGTAGTCTGTAGAAAGTTCTCTGGTGACAAGAGGCAGACAAAGAAGATATTTTCGAGGCATAAAGGGAGGCCTGAGCCCAACCTGCATTCACAGGTGATGGGAGCTCAGTGTTTGACTGCAGTCGGAGCTTTCAACCCTCTTTTGAATTGTTTTGTTGAAATATGCAACAAATTCAACATCTTTGCCATGCTGAGGCTTTCCTTTTAATCTGGGAGTATAACAGCACAGTATAACATGTTTTCATTCTCTAGTACCTAATAATACTTTATTTATGCTTTTAAGCCATTTCAGGTGACAGAATGCACCATGTATTACACGACACTTGGAGAGAGGGAAATTGCATCTAAGGACAATAGGGTCAAACCATGTTCTTACTGAGATGGCCCCAAAATATTCACACGCTACAAAGGTATTTTAAACATTGCTTATCTGGAAACCCCACATACAAACTAAATTTGATACGATGTTTTAGAGTAAAAGCAGGAAGAATTTGCCCCAGTGATTACAAGGATATCCCACTACTGGAAATGTTTTCCGCAGGCTACTGAACTGTGAAGTCTAGTGACAGACTTTCATTAATAGACATTAATTTATTATCACGCAGCAAATAATCTAGAGGAGGGGTTAAAAATACTAGGCTGGACAGCTCTGCAGAAAACTGTAAGAGAACACAAAATGTGCCCAAACCAGAAGATTTTTTATCTTTTTGCCCCTCCAATATGTATGTCTGTTTAACAATGCTACTGTTTCAGAAAATAACAGGGGTATAGAGGGTGAGCATTTAAAGAATAATAGCTGCCTTTTCACCTCTAACTCTATTTTATGCTATAGGGATTAAATTTGAGTTCTGTTTGTGATGGGTTCCTTTTTCACATGAAATTTCATTGCTTGCTTCAAATGAATGGAAGAATGTAATGTAGAGTGAGGCTGAAGTAACATTGTACTGGTAGTAATGTAAAAAATCATCCATGCAATCCCTTTTTATTTTTTAACAAAACAAAACAAAAACCCACAAACACACAGAACACGTTTGCAATAATTCACTGTGAGCAAGATACCCGTAGCCTTCCCCCTGCCCTCAGCAGCTCAGTGAGCTAGCTGAGCAAATACCTCTGAAAACACTTCCATACCAGTGCAAGGCAGATTTTAACTATCATCTTTCTCAAGGCTTTAAGCATTCACAGTGAGTGCACAACAATCTGCATCAGAACCACATGGATACATGAAGAGAAAGCAAGAGAAGATGCAAGCTGAATTATATTTTGCCCCCAAGGAGAGCAGCGGTTTCTGAAGTTTAGGGTCATATCCTTTTCAACCCGTTCTCTTCCCGCAGGCACCAATGCAGGAAGCACACTGGCACTTAACAGCTGGTGCTCCCGATTAGCAGACCTCAAGGGGTTAAAGTGTTTGCCCTTAGACAGTTGCACGAGTGGAGTATCCAGCATGTCATGAAAACATGGAAAAAGTTGAATTCCCCATTCCTCATGCAATAAATAACAAGCTAGCCAAATACTGCTGCGATAAACTCCATGAGGTAATCAGCAGCAGCTCGCAATGTTTAAAATTATTACGAATTACCTAATGTTAGCTTTATTACTATAATAATGAAATCTTTCCTCATGTCTCCTCCCCCTAAACATGGCAGGGGACCAGTTTTGAAAGGCACAAGACACATGAGAAGCACTCGGTGGAGGATAATCCCTTCCACATTGCAGCAGCATTGAGGCCACCATGATGGTACAGGAATGTGACAAAGTTTGTAGAGAGGTGCAATGTGTTTTAACATATCAGCTGGGAAGAAATGATGATGGTGTATCATTAAAAAGTGTTACTAAGTTTAACAAACTACAGAGATCATGCACCTGGAAGCACAATGATTTTTTTCCCAGTTAAAATAACATTCAGCATTTGTTAAATGTAAGATTGAAAATTTTGGCTTAATTGAAGCAAGCTTTGAGATTTTATTTTTAAGTAATAAGCTTGAACATACTTGAACTGAAAGCAAAGTCAAAAATCCTATTTTATTCATTACTGATGAAAAGTGCAGCACAGATTCTGTGAAACTGATAGAATTTTATATTAAAGCACTATATTAAAAGGAATATTTTAGATTCTAGATGCTCTGAATTTTCTGTATATTTATAAAAATAAAATGATCCTTAAATACTTCATCAAAGCAGTTATTTGTGGGGGGTTTCTTTTTAAATTACCCAAACTGAGGAGTTTCTTTGTGAATGTTTCACAAATATGTATCACTCATAAATATTACATTAAAAAGGATTTTTCTAGCTGGGAAAAACTTTCAGATCTACAGGCACATATCCTCAAAAAGATACAATTATAAGTCTGCAGAATGGCTATAAATCTGCTACTGTGAAACCTACATGGTAGCTTGGTCATTAGGGTGCTATGTTTAGATACATTTGACTTCTCTCCCAGCCTGAGACTCTGACTTCCCACATCACTTTAGTTAAATCATTAAATTCACCCTATGTTTCACACCACCATTTATAAAATGGTCCATTTTTTTCCTACCTAATTAATTGTTATAAAGGTAAATCCGTTTACAAGCTACTTGGATAGTAGAGAGGTGAGGACTGAGATAAATACTCTTTTTGTTGTTTTTTCAATACCCTCTGCACCTTTCTCAGCCCTCTTTCTGATCCCCTTGATCATAAAGTGATTCCAAAGCTGAATATATGATGCATGAGTCATGGCAAGCAGTTGTAAATATGGGATTATTAGTACTGGTACCATTTCTTCTTAAGGTGACGATGATGATCTGTGTGGGAAGAAGCATTTATCCCAACAGAAAAAAAAAAAAAGGTAGTAAGGGGAATACAGAAATGACCAGTCAAGTGCCTTTATTTATGCGGCAGTAAGTATTTGGTTTCATTCTAGTCAGATATTACCTTCTTAATGCATGTTTTGATATTTATTACATTTCACAGATTTTGAATTAGGCCTAAAAGTGCAAAGAGACTTGTTAGGTCAGATTAAAAAGCAGCTTGTTAAAATCTTGAAGGAAGGGTCCCTAATACCGTTCTTTCCACTGATGTTGCTAGAAGCTGAAAAAGATCCAATTAATATTTGCAAGAGGCTGCTGATCGGCAGCCTTTTAGCCTCAGAGTCACGCAGTCGGGAACGCTGGGGAAGAATCGCATCTAACAGGACGAAAGAGTGAGAATACAAGTGAGAGAAAAAATAAGGGCAAAAATATGGTGTCAGCAAGGACAAGCAGCTGTCTCATCACTGTGTGTCTGCATTTAGGAAGAATACAAGTCGTTTTTGTGTTTGGGTGATGACTGCAAGACTCACACCTAAAAGCGATGCTTCATGGCCAAACCAGGTTCGTGCACAGCGGCTTTGTGCTGCCTTTCTTCCCTCCCCACATGAGCACTCTGACAAATTGGCTTTCTCGGGTTTAGCACAACACTTTCTGGCCCTTTTCTGCGCTCGGCTTTGCCTTAGCAAGGAGGCAGACACTGAACTGTGGAGACCCAAGGACAAACCCCTCCTGAAGAAGGACAGACACTACCTAGAGCCAGGTCTGCCATGAGCCTAATACACAAAAAATACACATCTATACTGCTTGCTGCGGTACGGTATATGGAAACAGCAGTGGGCTCTCTGGAGAGTTAGAAACGTAAATCAGCACTCACGGCCTATTACACTGTCACAGCTATGGTGTTTCTAGCGCCCAAGCCAGCTGGACGTAGCACAGCTATGCTGTAGATTTGCAGTGCCCCCAAAGCCCTAGATGCCTCCAGCTTCCCACTGACAGCTTGTAAAGGACAGCTCGCATAGCTGCTCCAGACAGTGTTTGCCCCATTGAGTGCCTAATGTTGCTGCAAAACATTTAATCACACCATATGAGGGGCAAACTCAATCTGATTAAAGAAGAAAGGGTCATAACTAGGGGGAGTGTAACACCACTTCTTCACTGACCATTAGTTTTAATGGCACACTGGTAGTATTTACTAACTAGCTTAGTCTCAAAGGCCCAGCCTCATCTTATCTATTCCAGCCATCCCTGAAGTTCGAATCTGAGTTAGTCATCTCCTCTCCCAACAGCTAAGAGAGAGAGGGAGAGCCCTGGTGGGCAATTCATTTGCCTGAGAATTATTCTCCAGAGGTGTTTATCATTCTCCATCAGCAACTGAGGAGACCTAGACAACTAGGTTAGGGGAGACACTTAACATTAAATGGTTTATATGGCCAAAGTTAGCTCTAATGAACCTGGGTTGAAAAGAGATGAGTTTTTGCACTGTGGTTTCAGGCTCATGAATGCTGGGATCTGTCAAATCTAATGGTGTTTGAGATCTGTGCTCTGCGGCTGCTGCCTTCCCCTTCCTCCCTAAGGTTTGGAAACCTTAACAGAAATGGCAAAGGAAAAAGCACCAAGGAACCACAAACAAAAGATAAACCATCTGCAGTACAATGTAGGGAGTACCACAGAAGTGAAAAATGTTTTGTAAGAGTAATTGCTGGTTGTAACTGCTGGTTTGTAACTGCTGTAATATAAAACAAAAGCCAACCAACCAAAAACAAACAAACAAACAAAAAAACCCAACAAGAGTATTTTCTTGCTTCAACTTTCATTGTCTGAGTTCCTAGTAAGTAAAAACACCTGTAAATATTAGAGTTAAAAAGGGGAGCTGAACAACAGCTACAAACTACAAAACCAAAACCAATTTTTATTTGTACTTATCCAGACATCTACTGCTGTAGCTGCTGAAGTTCTGCTATTGGCCAGGAGGATCTTTTGATGCTTTTCATGGAAAGAGACAAGCATTAGCTAAAGAACCAATGAGGGACTCACTTTTAAAGATAACAAAAAAGATAAATGCATTCAGGCTGGCATTTTCATTAAACACTTATTCTCTCTGAGATGAACAAAATCTGTGTGCATGTGTATATGTAGTTAGCGATGGACCCAACCCATACCTGAATCTGCAAACAGTCTTTACTCTCAGTCAAAATATGTAAGTGCTACTATATACCTAAAAATGACCCAAATTAAAATTTCACTACCATTATTAATACCAAACCAAACAAAACCATAAACCAAACCAAAACAAGAAAAAACACCATCCAAAAACCCAATTGGCAAAGGAAGCATATAAATGGAGAAGGGAGTACTAACAGTAATAAAAGTGAAGAAGAGAAAAATACTGTGACATTCATGCACATGCACACAGAGTATACATTGCATAATGTGTTATTGGTTGCATATTTTATATTAATATTTTAAAACTGCATTTGCACATAACCTGGATGTACAAATGTAAGTTATGTGGCTTTATGCAATCCAAAGGAAGGCGATAATGAAAAAGGAGCAGCCTGGTATTTTAAAAACTGCTACAGGACACTAATTCTTCTGAGCATTCAGTGATTTACAGGGAGAGAAATTCACTACTGACATGACAGTTTTTAAGCTAATATCCTTTGTCAATGCAGAAAAAACATGCAGAAACCACTCACTGTAACTGCATGCAAATGGGTGCTAATGTGAGACCCAATCCTCACTTCCACTGTGCATGAGATTAAGTCAAATCACAGTTTATACCATACAGAAACTGTTTCTCTGTTACATCTAGATTTTACCCAAAAGCTAAAAGCAATAGGAATATGCCTAAATTACTAAATTTGAGAAATAGAAGTTAATGAGCTGTATTCTGTATATGGGCAGATATCCTATAATCACCCATTATCACTCTAGAAAATACTATGGCATGCACCTAAATTTAATTTATGCATGCACGCGTGCACCCACACACACAAAGGGGATGATGAGTCAGCAAGGATCGAGGATGTGCTGCTACTGCCTGTGTATAGGTGTTCCCCCGTGTCAGCTCCTATAGAGCTCTAAACAATCTGCTTCCTTCAGCACCTCTTCTACAAAATGTCAGCTAATTACCTCAAAAGCAGTTCATCTCCATGTGCTGAGTCAAACATGAACAAAGTTAAGATGCTGACTGCAAAAATCACATTTCTGAAAACGCGCCTCAGTTTGCCCTAAGAAATCTTGGAGTCCCCTTTGGAAAACGAGAATTTACTTTGCAGGGCACTCAGAGGCAGCTCGCCCACGTCCAACTATTAAATTGTAAGAACTACATTTCACATTGCTTTCATTTCATGTTGCACGTAGGTGGTAATGCTTTCACGACAGTACATGGATTGAGTATAAAAGATGCAACTACTATGGATTTGTTCTTTAACAGAGTGTATTCTTAAAAGTGACTAAACTGGTCCAGTTTTAGAAGCTGTGGAATAATCACACTTTAGTTTGGTAATATACATTGTACCCTTTAAAGTCAGAAGACTACCATCTTGGTCAATTAAACACTTCTCTTCAAATCATCTACAGACTACTTGCGTGAGATTAACTACAAAGTAGTTCTTCACTCTGTGTGTAACCCTCCTTTTCCAAACATTTGCCCAGCTGGTTCTCAAACTGATAGTACTGTACTTCTATGACCAGCTTTTCCACTTTTCGATATTCTAACCTACACTTTGTGTGAAAAAAATGCTGCCCAAATTCCTTATCTGCTTGTCTCCTCCTTAGTTTCAGTCAATGACCTCTTGTTTTCAAATTAGTCACTATCTCAAGCTGCTTACTGACATCAATACATTCCTTTCAGGGTCTCCTAACGCTCTATGGGGACCCCCCTTCGTGCTCCCTTTCCCAAGGAATAGTCCATGTCTGATCAGTCTTTCTTCACAATTCATTTGCTCCAAAACTTGAATAATTAGGTTTGCTTTCTACCACACTTTTCTAGTCCCACTTCTTTTTCAATAAAATCCTGAGAACAGCAAAGAAGTCAGAAATACGGCTCTTTTAGGGTAACGCCTGACCACTAAACTGTATAAAAGGAAAAAAAAAAAACAACAACAACCAACCTACAAAGAAATTACATCAATAATGTCTTTTCTTTTTGTTTGAAATCTCTATATTCCATCTGGGAATCCACCTAAAAACACAGTCCACACAACATACACAAAGAAACATCAACCAACATCACCTTCCCCATTGTCACTTATTCATTTTATAACCAGAGTTTGTAGAAGGTGCTAGGTTTTTATCTTAATTTTATGAATTATTAATCAATGAATATAGTGTCAATAATGTGGGAAGACTTTAAAAGTTTATGCATCAACATGTATTTTGCAGAGGAAACAAATACTATTTTAATATTTTAATATTTTATTTTTTTTTTCTAAATAGCGAGGTTTCCCTTAGCATCACAGCCTGGACTGTAAAAAGCTGCCCTATACATTCCCTTTACACTTTTGCATGTAGCTGGGGGCCCAGCTCTCATTGTGATTAATTATCTGCTGGGAAACGCTGCAAGAATGAGCACTATTTGCCTAATTGTGTTTCCAGGGTAACTCATTACATAAAAGTTACAATACATAAATGCAGCTCACTTGAAAAACAGGCCTTATAACATATGATATGTTTACAAGGACACTAAGAACTTCCTTCAGAAAACGAAATAGCCACGTTTCAGAATTCTATGGTTAACATCACTGCTAAGAACTGAGGCAGTCTTGTGGGTAGCACAATAGCACACAAATCAAAAGCTAATTTTTTTGGCTTTACCGGCCTGCATTTTTTCCTAGAGATAATCATCTAACTCCCACAAACCTCAAAGAGCAGTGATGGAATAGATTCAAACTTAGAACATGAAAATAATTACATTCTAAAGTCTTCTGCTGAGAAATTCTTCTCAAGAATTTCAATTAATTCTAATTCCACTTTTTGCTCTTTTAACATTAAATACTATTTAAAAAAATAATCTCTCCTTTACACTACATATTCTCTCAACCACTGTGTGACACTTGTAGTATATTAAGTTTTAAATTTACAGGAGAAACTGTATCATGGGCTGAAGAAATACTTTCTCATTCACCAAGAGTATGTCAGAAATAGACTGCTCTTGACTTGGATCTCTAACACTTAAGACTACAATATTCTCAGACTTTGCATAAAGGTTGAAGAATAAGCAGATTGTATCCATTTTAACATGAATATGGGCAAGTATTTTCTTTCATAAAATCCTTTCAGAGAGGATCCAACCCTACAACTTCATTATGATTGTTAAATCCACACAGCAGATAAGCAAAACCTCAGCAAGGGTTCAGATTAGCCAAAATCATTTGATCATGATGAGTCAGAAGGCGAACTAGGGAATCTTTTGTTTTGCCTTAAAATGTCATGGTAGAAACTGCATCTGCTCAGGAGCTGACTCACAAGACCCTCAGACAATAGTGTAGTGGGGGCAAGGAAAGGACTTGTAGAGATAACCTCCACAGCCAGCCCAGGCCAGAGTGTGTGCGCTCATCAATTATAATCCGGCGTTTTGAATGGGAGAGAAGAAACCATTGGTTCAGCTTCATTAAATCAAATCTTTTTGCTGGGTTTTAGAATTCTGAAATCAATACTTTAAAAGGATTTTAAAATTCATATTTACCTTCCCTTTCACTCATCTCATTCCAGCTAGTTCAAACACAAGAAAATGGATGGTCAGCAAACCCCGAACAGCTGCTAGCTGGATTAATATCTAAAAATCAAACTTTTATCTACACTATCCAAGCCTTTCAGTTCAGAAGAATGAAAGTAGGAATAATCTTTTTTTACCCGTAATCTTGCTCTTGTCTTTTCCATGACAGAAACAATTAATACAAATATTTTTAAATATATCAAACTTTTAGTTACTAATACATGCTTGCAGGAAAGACAATAAATGAGAAATTTCCCACTTTTTCTCTAAATCACATACAAAAAATCCCCCAAACTGATTAGCTCAGAGTTACTTTGAGTTTGTGGTGAGGAAGGAATATCAAGTAGACTCATCTAAAACAGTTTGTCCGCCCTAGTAACAAAAGATAAAATTTGTAAGTACATTAAGAATGTTAAAATTCTCAGCAGAAATCATCCTTTAAAAAGTCCCTGTCAAAAATCCAGCAAGCATTGTTATCTACAAAAACAATCAATTATCATTTTCTGTACTTATTTAAATCATGAAAGCGCACATACAGTTGAAATACATCATTTCTGAACTTTTCACTCAAAAATAAAACTTGCCCTAAGCTGTCTGTCAGGGAAATTGGAGGTAACTTTGATAACTCTTAAAATTTTCATATTCATGCAAAAATAGTATGCTACTGGAAGGCCTGTCTCTATCACATAGTTTTTGTTATTTGATGAGGACAGGATTAGGGCCTTGTAACCGTTCTGCTTATGAATCTAGCAATAAAAATAATTATGGTAATAAACTACATGATAAATAGCACTGCTGGGTTACTGGAACAACTAAACACAAGGACACACTTGCATTTAAAACTTTCCACTGACATGACACAGGAATGACAGGACTGAATAGACATCGTTGTTCTCGAACTGTTCCAGTTACCTAATAAGATTATTTAATGTAGCTATTTGGAGTGAATACACAGATGCAGCCATTATATTTATTGTGGAGAGGACAGAGAAATTCATTAAAACCCCCGCCCAACAGGAAACCCTTCGTGTAGAGCCTCAGGGAGGCCCAAGGGCCGGTGAGGCAGCTGGGGCCAGGCCAGGCTTGCTAGGCACAGGGATCCTTGTGGGACTCTGTGTGCCCTCCTGCCACCCAAACCCTTGCCCAGGGGACACAAGGACCCTGTGGAGACATTGCCACCCTCCCAACCTTTACCATGCACTAAAATAGGGTGCTTTCTTTTTATTTTTTTTTAAGTTCCATTCCTGTTTTGGGGCCATCAGACTGGTGTGGCAGACGTCGAGCACAAAAGCCCTCAATTTTTTTCTCCCTACTATAGGAGCAGGTTGCTTCCCGGTGGTTTTCAGTGTATAAAATAACATGAGACATGGCAACAGGCGAGATAGTAGAAGATACCAATTTATAACATGCTTAATAGACTAAGTATTAGCACTAATTCAATGAGCGGTAGGGGAAAAAATTGTTAATGACAAAAGCATTTACAGTTAACTGTCCAAGAGAATGTAGGGAAGTAAATCATTACATGAAAAAAGGAGCTCCTTTTCTCCATCTACCCCATTAAAAACCCCACTAAAGAGCCAAGGCATTTATTGATTGCTTTCTACTTTCCCACTGCCGAAACTAAGTACTCCTCTATTTACTTTGATTTAAAAATGCATTATTGTCTACTTTCTAATAAACCAGACAGTGGAACAAGAAACTCAAATTATTCTAAGTTTATTCTTAAAAGTCCTTTTTTTTTTTTTTTTTTTTGAAAGACTGAAGGCCTTAATCCTTAAAAGCCTTTTTGAAAGAAATGTTACTAGATGCTGGCCTTGCAGCTGGGCCCAGATTGAAAGTGCACTTACATTTTTATGTTTAGCACTGAAGGACTCTGAAGTTAGCCCTCGCACTCCACATAAAAGCTTTGGAAACGGCATTCTTTGCCACTCGTGCAATTCATTCTCTAAGAAAAGGAAATGGAAAGAAAGATTTCATGTCCAGGGCTTCAGGCCTTTGATCATTTGATGAACATTGGATCCTCAACCTGGGCCTCCAGCTTCTCAGGCCAGACAAAGAGGGCCCCGGCCGCACAGGCTGGGCCGCGATTCCCGCCCGAACAAAACCTTTGGCGGCCGCACAGTGTGACAGCCTGGGAAAGGCCCACCTCAGCAGGGCTGAGATGCCCGCTCTGCCCTTTGATCTTTCATTTAAACCCCAGCCAAAGCACCAGGTCAGGGGATTTCGCGTTGCACACCCCCATCGGCAGAGGGGAGCAGGTCAAGAACAAAATGGGGGTGACCGATCTCCAAAAAGCCCTGTGACGCCTTTCTCTGGCCAGTTTCACATGACTTGTCTCGTATTGTGAAACACTAAGCCCGCACTTAAAATGGAATTTGACATTACATGCTACAATGGAGTCAATAAATGGCATTCTTCAGTGCTTTTACAACAAAGTCAACCCTCCCTTAAGTGCCTGAAAGCCTGTAGCTAGAAAATACTTCTCATTTACTTCTTTATGCAAGTAAATTGCATATACTTTAAATTTAGTTTTCATTACAGCTTCTTGTTGCTGACGACTGAAGTGAGCTGAACAAACACCTAACAAAGGTGTACATTAATTTTACTACATACCATTGCTTCTATTTTCAAAGACTAGGTTGCCACGTGGAAAAGTGCTGCAAATATCTCCACATTCTCTCACTGAGGGAAAACCTATTTTCCAGTAAGCATGAAAAACTGATCCCATCCCACTGGAAAATCTCCAGGACAGGGCTAAGGAGAAGGCAGACACAGGAGAAGAGAAGGCCAACTTCTTTTAACATCAGGAGCAAGTTCCCTATGATGCTCATGGACAGAAAACATACCCGTTTATGTGCATGTGTGACCAGATGCATTAACATTCAGAATACAGAGGAAAAAATGCTAAATTCTTCTTTCTGATGGGGCACCAGGTCATTATGTCCCACAGGACTGAGATATGTGGATGCAATATATGACTGCAAAGTGTGGAGTGTATTTTTAAAATAAATCTAAAAATATGACTACTTTAGAAGGTTTAAAACAACCGTAAAGTGATTAGAAATCAAAGGTCTATTATTTCATATAAATTAATTTATGTTATTACAATTAATCCTTTTTCTTTAAACACAAACACATTGCACACAATGGCAGATCAAGGTAGCTTAAGAACTTAGCACAAGAATTAGAAAGGCTAATGACAATTTTTTATTTTCAACCTCAGAGATTATTCTTCCTCTTAAAATGCAGTTCTATGACAGTGTAATATAAACAGTGTGGGAAAGGGGTATGATATATCAAGTTGACAATTATGTCTTTTTAATATACAGTCAGGTTTACTTGCCCGCTTTTACCCTCCTTCCTTTTGAAGACTGTGTCAGTACTAAAAATTTGGTTTAATTGTATCATACCGAGATTATTTCAGGCTATCTTAAGCACTTCTCATTGTGAACCATATAATGATCAATAAAAATAATGATTCTAATCTCTAGAGGATCTATAGATTTTTACTTTTAACACAAACATTAAGACACTTCATATTTCATGAAATACATTTCACTGACAAGGAAACCAAGGTGTAGGAAAGTTAAATAAGTTGTTCAGCATTGAACATAGACAGAACTGCAAACAGAGCACTACAATTTTGCAAAGAGACAAATTTGTGCAAATTTGTGCACCTTGTACAGGGGGACCTGTCTGGTACCAGATCTTCTAGGCACTATGGTGCCAATGGCCAGCTACAAGAAAAAGCAAATGTGCTTGACCATTGTGGCTTAGTAGGTGACAATACTCTGGGCAATAGTCATGAAGCAGCTCAGGACCTAACTAACGAAACCACTAAATAAGGATTGTACAGCCTTGAAGTATCTTCTTCTAAAAACTGCACTAACTATTTAAGTGGTAAAGTTAGAAAATTCAAATAGTTCTCAACAGCACAAGAACATCTGCTCATTCACAAAGCATTTGCATTTGGGTCTGTTGTTTGAAATCACTATGAAAATGAAACTTAAGAACATTCAGGAAAAAGTACAATTTGCCTCTAATTTATTCTCAGGTTTTCTGTGAATATTGCTCCCCACGTTGTCATGGCAACACAAGCACATCTTTCAGTACCAACGAAGTAACAAGCCTTTTGATTCTCACCTTTAGCCATTTTATTGAGAACCATGTCAATTAGAATGTAGGTTCCACTTCTTCCTGCACCATCACTGCCAACAGAAAGGGAAAAAGAAAAAATAAGGCCTATCAATGTGCATCTAGATTCAACATAAAGGTACCTGCCATTATTTTATACTGTTACACAAGGACTGAATGAGGGGAAATGTAGGGTACTGAGAAGGGGAGAGAGAGCTTGCCCTGAATTAACACAAGTTGTTCAAGGAAGATTAGCCTGCATGGATACAAGGGCTTTGTTTTGATTTTTTAAGCCAAGCTGTGTTTATGCAATAAAAACATTTTAAGCAACATTGGAAAAGTCAGTAACATTAAACCCCTAAAAGGATGTAATTTTTGTTCTTCAAGTGTAAATATAATGTGCTTATAGTCACTTGCACTTGAGTTCAAGAACTGCAGAATAAGCTAGACCAGCACATTATCCAACACTGTCCCAAAATGTTGTGGATTGCATTTGAACACAGCGGCCAGAGACACCATTGAGACACTGGTCTAAGAACTGATATATCTGATTACTGATGGACTGCAGTCTTTCTTCACTATATATCACAAGTGATTCTTCTTTTTTACCGTTTGCTTCAACTCTTCCGTAGTTGCAACAATCAGAAAAAAATATTATGCAATTCCTGAGAAACAGCTTTAACTTTTGTGTGCCATCAGTCTTGCCTCAGAGATGAGAGAACAAGCCTTGGGAGTGGAAAAGCTCCCTAATGGGAATGCAGCTTGTGTCCCTTTCAGACATCAACATATAATTGCCAGTGTGATGTTCTTTTAGAGCTGCTGTTAGCAAACATAATTAAGACCTTAAGTAAAAGCTTTTTTCTTTCCCTTCCCCCAAATTTTTAAAAGGTGCATGTGTGACCAATTAGACTGTATATAGTTTTATTAATTAAGCCCTTATTTTTATTGATGGCTCAATTTGTGTACAAGAATAAATGAAAGGAAAAATAATAGAACAGTGTGAGGCACATTATTTCATTCTGTTTATAGGCAGGCAGGCTATGAAACTTCATTTTTATTAAGTCTTTGTAGAAAGGCTTTTTCTCTTTCAGTTACTAGATGACTTCTTAGAGAGGGAGGTAATGGTAATATATTTTTTTTCCTATGGCTGTGAAGGGAACAAAGGCATAATCTCATTAGTTAAGCTGAATGGTGAGAGACAAAGCAGTGATCAAGCTCAATACAAACAAAACAAAACAAAACAAAAAAACAACAACAGAAAACTACTGAGCGAATGGTAGACATTTTCATCCATCATCATAAGAGAGGAACAAGAAACGTCAAGGGTCTTCATTCTGTGCCAAATGTTTCTTTTCTTAGGATTCCTAAGCAAAGTAGAAGAGCCTGCTCCAGGCTGTTCTCATCTGCAGAATGCCTCCTGGCATCTGGGGGAAGGTGACTGCTGAGCCACTGGTGACACAACACGTTCCCTCTCCTCCCTCCCACAAAAAGTGGAATGTCACGTCAAACAACCTGCCTCTTAGCAGGGCTTTGTTGTTTCTGTTTTCCTTGTCTACAAGAGTATTTTGAATAATTAAGTGCAATGTTCTCCTTAAAACTCACAATGTCCAAAATCAAACATTAATGTTACTATGGCAAAATTTTCCATTGACCTACCCAATAGGTTTCCATTGCATCTAGCAAAGTTTGAGGCCTAAAAATAATCTGTGCTTGAAGGATTACTCAATCTGTGGGTTGGTCTCCACTCCCCAACACCACCCTCCTCTTACCATGATCAATGAAAGCAAGTGAAGAAGAAAAAAAATTAACTGAGTGCTAATAAAGACTAAATTGGGAGGGAATGCATGGAACCACTACTTATATTTGAAAGGGTAGCCATGCATTCTTAGTTCAAGACACAACATCTACAAAAGCACAGGAAAGGATAATTTTATTAGGAAAACACACCCTAAAAATTATTTAGCATTAAAAAACAGATGATTTATATTTCCTACCTTCAGCCTACCTTACTGTCTTGTTAGTGATTTATTTAAAGCTTTAATTTACCCATTTTGTTTTTACCTATATGAAATTCTTGCACAAAAATCTCTCTGAAGCTATTTTAGAAATTGTACTTGCCTGCAATGAACAACTACTGGACAAGAGCGACCCCTGTAGCACTTGTTTACTTTTCTGAAATAAAACAGACACAAAAAATTAATTAAGCATATTACATACTGTTTCTTTAGCCAACTGTCAAAAATAAGCAGTAAGAAAAAGCAAATATTGCAGTCCTTAAAAAAACAGTCCAGTTGATAATTTCCTGATATAACAAGCAGTTGTTACATACATAATCTTGTTTAAAGTTTGCTTCTGCTTTGCTGCTGTAGAAATACTTGGTAACATCCTATTACCAGTGTTGGTTAGGCAAATGAAATAATCTCTTTTCTCAAATGTCTCATGTGTTAGCTCCAAACTAAGATTATCACAAGATGCTTTAATTTTAAAGCCAACTATGAGTTCATGAATTTGCTCATGAAGCAACAATAAAAACAAAGCTATAGAACAGGTCTGCCAATATGTAAGTTCAGTGAAGGAATTAGCTAGTGCTGAAGCAAACCAAGATGCTCAGTCTAAGAATAAAGCTTGCAAAATTGTTTTAAAACTATTTAAACTGCCCTACAAAAACCCAAATCCCAAATCCCTCTTCTGCTCTAGAATGTATTTTACATATGAAGTTTGTTACATACCAAAAAACCACCAAATACGTGTGCATATGTTAACAAGGCAAGCTGAATAAAGGATTAATTGGGAAAGCATTTCCTCAGGAAATCAAAACCTTTCACTTTCCTTGATGAGATGCTTGAGTTTACCAGAGCTAGAAGGTCTCCTATATAACCATTTCTTAGGGCAGCTCCATGAGATGCCCAGTTACTCCAATGGTCCCCAGCTTTGCCAAGTGTTGCAGAGGATCCTAACTGCTAAACTGATGAAGTGAACTGCCAGAATTTGGCAACCGTGCAACAATGTTATTATGAATTTGAAAGCATAACTAACCTCCTGAATCATTTAGTTCTTGGCTCTTCATCTATTCACTAACATCTGTGCTGTTAAAGCATGCATATATCTTTAAACATTGCTTACAGTATAGCCTGAAGATGCCTAAACTTCTAAATCTGACAAGGAGTCTGGATATTTGGAAGTCAACGCAAGCAGGCTATGGAGATGCTGATGATGTCCCATGAAACTGGGTTTTCACATTCCACCTTTTACTATTCAAGATTCTAACCAAACTTGATAACAATATTAAGTTCTCTTAATGATTCCCTTTAAACACTAGGATTTAGGATTTTTCACAATCCTTACTCTCTTCTGCTCATTTATGTGAATTCATATCCGCAGAGACATTCTGTCTCTTTTTATACTCCTCGTATGTAAGTAATGCAATAGAATAACTTTATCCTTTCTATGAAATAAATGGCAAGCCATTGAGAAGCACCTGACTTTGAAAATTAAATGGGACAATTATTTGTCCATAACACATATACAGCCACTATCAAGCAAAACTCTGCCTCCCACCATCTGCACTAGGAGAAGAGCAGTTTTTGCACTTAAGGTATTACTTAAAAGCTAATAATTACAGAGAGGTATTTGCCATTTCTTTTTCTGCTTATGTGGTTCCTTTGTTCCCTGTATGGCACTACTATACTTGCATGTTGTGACTAGCCACCTACCAAAGTCCTAATGTACTTTCAATGACAAACTTGAACTGAACCTATCAGAAAATCAGACAGCCAGAGACGCATGTTAGGGAAAGACACCTTATGTTTACCAGTTTTATTGAACAGTTTCAAACATTTTCATTATCACACATTTCAGAAAACAGTAAAACAAAGGGTTTCAATACAGCTGGTTCATAGTTTTGTCTACATATAGTTTATGAAAGTATTTAGAAGTGCAGCAACGTTTCACGTCATTCTTAGTTCTGGCTAATGAGAGTGAGCTGAAAATTCATCAGTAAGCAAAGTTCTTGAATGTTGAAGAAAATATATATAATATATATATAAACATATACAGGAAGAATTAACTTAGAAAGAATGATTAGTAATACAAACCAACCCTTGGCTCATTGAGTGAAAAAGAAATCATCATGCAAACCATCAGCAAGCAAAGGTCAGAGGTCGTTAGAGGCTCAGAAAAGGGGTTTCCCACATTGTCCCTGCAGCAGAGTCACAGTTTCCAATGATCACTTTTGTGACTATGCAACTGGGCTCATATTACTAGCTGCAACATCACAAAAATGACACTGGCAACCGCTAATTAGCTGGCAAAATAAGAATTTGTCCATTTTTAAAGTGAGCAGTGTTAGTAAATGCCATTGCACACAGCAAGAAGTGATAGCATAATAGATATATATTTTAAGCAAAGCCCTCACATGTGATGCTAATTATCTTTTAGCTTAGCAGTCCCTCTTTAAAGTGTAAATGTGCTCCCTCTGGGCTCAAGAAATATTTAATTACACATATCAGTGCATGACTAACAAGCTAGTCCAGAGCAATAATGATTGGTCTATTGTTCAAAATGAAATTAGGACTCCAGAAGCATTTAAAACTGACCAGTGATTTCTGTAGTAGCCTCACCTCTCAGGGACTGGCTTTGGCACAGATTTTTGAAATACGTAGAATAATCTCTTTTTGGCAATTTATACCTACATTATGAAAGTGTGATAGATTATTCCTCAAGGTTTAATGCATCTGCTAAATACTGAAACACTGTCTGATACACAGTAAGAGAAATGTAAGCTTTCAGTTTTCAAAGAGACTTGAAAAATTTCCTTGAATAAAAATTATAAGGTCCATATTCCCACAGACTCTGGGCAAGGTAATTTTGGGAATCCAATTTTTCTTGGTGATGAATTATAAAAAATAGAGGGTTGGTTATGTATATGCTTAATTTCATATATGTATGTGAATATATAAATATACACACATATCCATATATATATACAAACACACTGAATGCACATAAAAACATAGATAGATTAAAAGAAATGAGAGCAGCCCCTTCCTAGCACCACCTTACTACAAGTATGGCAGTGCTGTCAGACATTCAGGGGGCTTTATGACTCAGCTGTCGTAATCCAGCAGAGCTCATACTTTAAATAGGAAGCTTCAGGTGCAAAAGATGTATTGTATAAATGAATTCCAAATATATTCCTTTTTTTTTTTTTTTTGTCCTTAAATAAACAGCAAAATTAGATGACCAAGAAAACTGAGATTCATAGACCAGCCATAGTGCATGCCAAAATTCCTTTTCAGAAGGAATTTTACTATGCATTCAGTATTATGAGTTCATCGTACAAAATCTGCACATAGCAAATGATTACGGTACCCTACGCTGGACTGTGAATACATATTAAATGAACATTCAGAATTCAATTAAATCTTAACAGGTTCATTCCCATACTTGCTTTAAATGGAAAGAATGGCAGCTCAGATACTTTTCTCATCTAGTTATAATTTTGCTTTTTCAAAGTATCGCACAACAGTTCTTCAATGAGGCTATTTCACGCTCACACAGTGTCACTAAGCAGCACGTTCCTGGTGATGTGAACTATGATCTACTCTAGACCTAGTCCTGCAGCTCATGCATGGACCTTGAGTCTTATTGAACCAAATAGGAGCTTTGGTGCTCCAAGTTTCAGATGTCCTAGCTGATTTGTAGCCTAGTTAGAAATGATAGCAAATTTCCCACTAAATTCAGAAGGGGTAGAATTGGATGCTGGGTTGCACCAGTGCTGCAGCCTTGCATGGCTTAGTGCAACTCATTCAGCATTTTCACCACAAAAATTCACTACAGGCAACTTCCACAGTGTCAAAAGCACAGGAAAATCAACGTAAAAAATCACATTAAAATCTGTATTTGAACCCAGAGAACCATTGTAAATTCAGTTTCATCCTCCATCCTATGGCCCTGCTTCCTTCCTCTGCTATTGCTTTTGTGGTGTGACCCTGGAGCACGTCCAGATGTTCTTACCTTGCCCCAGTTCACAGCGACTGCTGCACTCTATCACTTGACCTGTAATGCATGAGATGATTCTCTGCTCTGAAAAATCCTTGCTATACATACAAGAACACTGATGGATAAAGAGTGGCATTTAGCCCTCAGTTTTTAAGGGTAAAATATTGCCAACAGACAACTGTGCAGCCAGCTCCCATTGGACATAAGCCAGCTTCTCCCCTCGGGTGCCGATGCGTAACTCCTACCAGCATCAGCCAGAGCTCCGAGCGCTTACTGAAAGAAACAAGTTTGGACCTTTTGAGCACTGATCCCTGTATAATCACTTCAGGGGGCTGTGGATAATATTGTAGCACGGAGAGGAAAATAGGAGATCCCCGAGGCCGCTTGTGGATTGAGAACCAACTCCCCAAACCTCCTGGAGATTCTTTTCATTAGTCATAAGCGCATCGCTGTGGATTAGCTGGTACATGCTAACACCTACACGCGATGCACTGGGCACGGTTTGCAATCAAGAAAAGATTATTTCACTCCAGTATTTATCATGCATGGCTTTAATTTTCAAATTAAAATTTAGATAGACACAGCAAACATTAGAGAAGGTGACAAGGACTTTCACAGGTTTTGCCTTTGTATGTTTCTATTTTAGAGCCACGCTGACTTCCTTTAAAATTCCAGAGGGCATGCTTTGTCAACATTTTCATCTGCTGTCTCAAATCTCCACCTTTCTTCAGCCAAAAAATGTCTAGAAGCTTCACTGCTTGATCCTCACAAGCAAACACTACCATGGGAATGCTGTTATTGCCATATGACTCCATTGTGACTTTTTTTTTAAAGTGTGTTGATACTACATAATTTATTTGTGAGATTCCTGCGATAAGGATCATAGGGGAGCCACACAAAAGGCTTGGAAGTTGCAGATGGCTAAATACTTGGAAAACAAAGAAATACAGTAGCACTGAAGAGCTGTACAAAGGAAAGAAGGCATCAATCTCTAAATAGGAAGTGAGTGTGTCTATTTGTGAGGTAACACCAAAAATCAATCTATTGCAGATTTTTATGTTAGTTTATCATTGCAGCATCACAGGCTGAGGGCACTCTTTCAAAACAGAATTACTTAAAGCACTACTAGAAGTACAGACAGTTCAAGTTTAGTTCCTCAGATTTGGATCATCTTAAATAAACTGCCATACTTTGTGCTTTACCTGCGGAAATCCAGAAGTGATCTCGTGGAAGCAGGAACTCTCTGATCGTTCCAGCTGAGGAAATGGAACTGTGTCACCGTGCGGGTCTCATTTGTCTGCAGGTTCTTCAAGTAGAAGCTCCTCACTAGGAAATCCTCACACCAGATGTGCTCAGAAACAAGGTTTACCTACACCACAGAGAATAAATGGGGATCAGGGATTTTGCTTGCATCTTCAGAATTACAGGTGTGAGTTGTTTTGGGTGAAGGAAGTTGCTAATTTTATTAGCAAATTGGCCAGTGAGGTGAAAATATTTTTTTTATTTAGCAATGAATGTTGTTGTCAGGAAGGGGTTTGCTGCCACTCCTATTTCATTGAAAATATTAAAAAATTACTGTCAATTTTAATGGAAAAGAAAAAAAAAAATCACTAAATTGAAACCTGATGCTGTGGCCGTGCCTTTTGTATTCATGTAACATCATATACATCAGACTGCCAGGTGCTTTTCACACGAAGATGCCCACAAAGCATTGCTCAGGCCACATCTGAGTGATCTTAAAAATCTCACAGGAATTCACATGAGAAGTTAAAAGTCAAATTTTTCACCCACATAGAAAAATAAACATAAAAATGCAGCTTATTTTCAGAGTTAGTTTTTTCAGATAGAAAATTTTTTTCACATGTTGGTTTAAATGACAATATTTCTTCACGTTTTCCTACTCATATTTGGCATTGTGTTGTTATTTTCTTCCTCTGGTCAGCCAGACAACTGGAAAAACATGACAGCCATTCTCAAGGTTACACTTCCAGAAAACTGATGATATGGTATTTTGGGGTAGCAATGCAAAGCAGAAAATAAAAATCTGTATTTATTGTTGTGAATGAGGCAAGAGGTAAAAATAGCATTAATTACTAAAGCTATACAGAGGCTTTTCCACAAACATATGCATATGGCTTTCCTAGGGCAAAATTCACTAGTTTTAAAAATACTAATTTCCTATAAAATATAAATATGTGCTTTTATATTTCAACCACTTGCAAAAACATTTTAAAGACAAAATCATTGTCTTTTTTTTTCCCGGCACCACTTGGTTCATTATTTACTAGATTTTACCCAGCGCAAACTACCAGGTAATGAAAACGACGCCCAAATTTCCCACAAATCTAAAACTACTCAAAGACACACCGAGGGGATTTAAAAGACCTCAACTCGATGTACAGCTCAGATCAGCTGAAACAGCATTTTGCCCCGTATGAAATCGAGCCATACCCTTCCTGTCACGTTTACAACCCGGCGTTTTGTTTAGGTACCTCGTAGATGTGGTAGAGGTTTGACCCTTCGTCTGGCCAATAGTGGTAGCACTGCTTGACTCCGTTTTCCGCGAGGGGTGTCAGCATGACAATAACGACACAGCCGTTCTCCCAGACCATCTGCAGACAAAGAAAGACACCGTGGCCACATTGTGACTGCCTAATTACTGCGTGACATGTATAATTACTGCACTCAGACACACAATCAAAATTTATTCCATTCACAGGAAATTTATTTCATTTTCATTAGACACTTTTACTCTGCAGCTGCTTTCAAATCCCTGAATAAACTGGCACCATATTTTGCAGGCGTCCATGAAATATTAAAGAATTTCCAGCAATTTCAATTTGTATCTTCTACAAAATCTCTCCTTTTTCTCGGTACTTTGTTCAGCTGCTTTTCTGTCAAACTTTCAGATCCACAAAGGAAATACTGAACAATGCTTGCAAAACACATGGCTATGTGGTGTTTGATACTAAACACCAAAGGAGCATGGACACACCACTAAAAGCATATTGACCTGCTAAAGTTGCATTTGCTGAAACCTGTTTGTACCTTCAGTCTTGTTTCTCTTTACAGTGTGCCACAAAGCAAAAGCTAAAAAACCGCTGCATTACTGAAAGAATCATAAAAGTTGCACCTGAACAACAAAGACACAATTACAAAAGATTTGCTGCAAATGTGCATTACTTTTTTACTTTCTCTTTATTCTCCTTTTTCTTTCTTTCTTTTCTGTCTTTCTGTCTTTCTCTCTTTCTTTCTCTCTCTCTTTCTTTCTTTTCCTTCCTTCCTTTCTTCCTTCCTTCCTTCCTTCCTTCCTTCCCCTTTTCTTTTCCATTGATTTTATTCTTTTTCTTTCATTCTCTCTCTCTCCCCCACTCCTCTTCCCTCTTTTTATTTTTCCTTTTATTTTATTTTTTTCTCATTTTCTGGAGCTAGAAGGGAAGTCCAACCCATGCTGCAGACTGTGCGCTGTCAAAGCACAGGTATAGCAGGAACAGAAGGAAACTCTTGTATCTTCACTATCAGCACAATCGCCTAACAATTTAGACTAGCCATGGTCCAGGATACAGGAATCCAACACATCCTCAGCTAAAAGATCTGTGGATGCCTCACACAAACAGCAGAACAAGCAGAGATACTCTGGTCTGGTGCATCTCCCTTCCAAACACAGCCCATGGCTGAACAAAAAGGCTCCTATGAATTAATACCAAACAGCATAATGACTAAAAACTGTTATTATTATGCTGTACATTGATGTTATATTTGCATACAACTTTCATTGTCTTTTTGCTAGCATATAAAATTACTGAATGAAGAATAAACTACTCTTTTTGTGAAGGGTTATGTTTATTTCACAGAAATATTTATAAGCAACTGTATTGACATGTAAATTTTGTAAACAAAAAAGGCCTTTGTCTAAACTGTGCAAAGATGAGATGATACATTCAATTCAAGGATTATTTTTTTTAATTACATATCAAATAAAAGGTTTCCTATTCATGGATAATGATGTTGTCTTCTCTTTTAAGAATAGCTTGCATATATAGAAACAAATAGCATTTTTCTTTGCCTTTTTTTTTCTTTTCTTTTCCATTTTGTAACATAATTGAAACAACTTTTAAAAACAGCTTAGAATTATTTAGAGAAATTAATCTAGGGTTTGCACAGAATAGGGCTATTTATAATTTATATAGATAGAACTGGGGAAAGAAATTGTAGTTGGATATAAGGAACAGAAAAACCCTTCTTTTTTTCTTTTTTTCCCTTGAAAAGATTTTTCAAATCAAACTATCTGTAATCCGCCCATCCTCCTGTTAAAAACTGACAATACTGCAAAAGCACCAAAAAAATGCTATAAATTGATAGATAATTTATTTTTTCAGACAGATGTAGATTTATCATTTGTATCTTTTTTTGTCTTTGCATTTGTTTTAGACTGCAGCTGGCAACCTTCTTTGTATGTAAGGAAGATGAATTGGTTTTCATTCATTCTATCATAGTTTCACCTTTTTTAGTTAGCAATCAGACTAAGATCAGAATTCAAAACATGTATCTTACTTTAAAACTAGCCCCACTAAATCAGTACTTTCATCACATAACGATTTAATGTGCCTCTAGAAGGTATAGAAGCTCATTGAAGCCATTACGAAAATGAGGAGAAACACAGTTTTTATGAGTGTAATAAAAATACAATGATCTAGACCATAAACTAATCATCTAGCACTCTGCTTGTGCCACCCAAGTGTAACATTATAAAAGCCCACTCGTTTAGAGAGGAATCCTTACAGTTTGGCAGCCCTGTTCATTGGTTCAAAGATACAGCATTTCATTAGAGAGGGGCTGTCTGCATCTCTGAAGATTTCATTAAGCATAAATCCAAATGAAAGTTAATTTAAACAAACAATTTCAAAGTTACTCCGGGGTATAATATTTCTTTTAGGTCATAGCGCGAAAATGTAGAAGTCAAATCTACTAAATCAAGAAGGCAATACAATGTAGTGGCATCACCCCTGTTACAAGCAATTGTCACCGCATCTCGTGTGCTTACCATTGAGATGGGATCTTTACTAAGACTCACAGGCTGCGACTTGAGGACTACCACTCTTATTTGTTTCCTTAATAATTTAAGTATTAGACCACGGGGATGTTATCTGTATTTCTAGCCAAATAAAGCAGAAGAGGGGTAAGTCAGAGGCAGCTCACAGTTTTATACTGTGGCCAGTTCATCACCCCAACTTTAACTTGGTGATGGGTTCAGGCACTTCAGGTCCCAACACCCAACACTTTGCTGTGCCCAGTGTGCAGAAAGGGCTGTGTGCTAGGAGGTGGCCTCAGCCAGTGTGTCCCTGTACTGGAGGAGAAGATAGCACAGCTTTGGTCTGCACAGCACCAGTACAGCTTCTGGGGAAGTGCCTTTGGTTACCAAAGTGACATTTCATCTGGGCTCAGAGAAGGAAAAAGGAGGTTCAGACACAAATTCACAATAATTCACATAATTCTGAACTTTATATGCTTCCACAATTGAAAGTAAGCTATTGAATATGATACAAAATTAAATAGAAAGTAAGGTCCTCTGGGCAGAGGCTTTTCTTTTTAGGTATTTGTGTAGAGCCTATCAAAATTAAGCCTTAGGCTCTAAGCGTTAACTACTGTTAGGCAAATAACCATATAAAACTAAACTTCTCTAGATCACTTTGCATAGGCAGCTTCATGTTTGTAATTTATGGCAATACTTGGAGGAAAAGAACGTGGAATGGAATCTTCTGAATGAAAGTGATAAAGTCTGAGTTACGCGTAAGAGCTAACTACAGAGCTTTGCAGTGCATGCTTTGTGGAAAAGGGAAAACTGTATAATTGTGTGACATGTCTACCTTCAGCCTATATGCCATGTTAATTATCTTTAATGAGGTTCTGCTGTATGCATCATTCTCAAAACATTCCTTAGACAAGAATAACACCATCCCTTTCCATTTACTGCAAATTAAAGGCTGAATCCTGCAACCCAAAGATGAGCAGTGTATTTGACATCCGCAGGATTCCCTGTTGATGAAACCCACCACATGGAGAGACCTCATGCTGTGGCTATCGAGCATGCTAGTCCCATACAAAGGACTTCTGCATTGGAAAGAATTAAATTTAGTATGAATTACTTGTAAAGGAGCACAGAACTGCTTTTTCAAATAAGGAAAAAAATAAAGGCACAAATAGAATCAGTGCTACAACTGCCACAAATCCTATAAAACAAGCATTTTTTAAAGCTTGTATGCATATTTACAAATTCTGTTGTTTACTAGCTTGTAAATAAAATAGTTGATATGAATCCTCTTATTTTTGTCAGACACTTGATCATTTTGAAACTTCTTTTTATAATTACGGATCCACCCCAAAACCCCTTTTCAGCCATTTTCTTCTTTGTTTTAGTGATAGGGAAATGATAAGATATGTGTTCCAATCAGATGCTGTTCTTTTGACAGGGACTGGTGGAGAAGTTTCTAAAATGTGATGATTTAAAAGTAGAAAATAACTAGGAAAATCGGTTAAATCCAGCCTGTTCACTAAAAATAACAGGCTAATCACACCAGCTGCATTCTGAAAGAGATCTCCAGTAAAGTGAAGAATCTACCTTCTCTGTCTTTTAAGTTTCCCAAATAGTTGGCAAGTGTAACTGTTTGGAAAAGCGGAAAACAAACAAACAAATTCTAATTCCTAATGGCGATCAAAAATCAACAAAAATAAACACAATTCCTAAAACTGCAACAAGTAAGGTATTACCACTTACAGGATCAGATTGTACACATCCTATTACACATCTCAACTGTAATTTCTTTCAAGTTTTCCACTGGAAATAGAAAATGTTGTATTGAGACGGTCAGAAAATGGTATTTTCTGGAATATTTTAAAAATAAACCTCAACATTTTAATTAGTTTAAAAGAAAAGTGGGGAGCTTTTAACTTAAAAAAATATTTAGGGGGATTTAGAATTTTGGTTGCTTGCAAAACAAGCTTTTTGCAAAATATTTTGGTTGATGATAGCTTAGCCTTTTGATGTGAAATGGGTCAAATCCGACAAAATCAGTGTCTGTTTGCAGAGTCATATGTGTGCAAGACAACCAAGAAAATCCATAGTTTTAAAAATTAGCTATACATTTTATGTTTAATTAGAAATTACAGTTAAAAGGACATTTTAAAACATGAAGCGAATGGAAATCATTCCATACACCGGATGAAAACAGTACTCCATGTTGAAGTTGAATTCAGGAGCTATGACTCAGAGCTTTCCTCAGTCTGGCCAGGAGCAGCCACACTGCAGCAGTGATGACTTCAGAGAAGATCATATATAAGCAGGTGGCAGTCAGGCTGGCTGCATGCATTATGCTCCTGCTGCTGCAACAACCCTTCTTTGGAAGTCAATGAGGAAGGCAGACTCAAGACGACTGCATGTGTTGCTGTACCTTCTGCTGTCTCTGAGAGACATGAACTGCTCTTATTCTTCTCAGTAGATGGATAACTCAAGCCTTATTATTAAATAATTTAAATACTCTGTTTAGTATTGCAGTGCTGACAAAACCACGTTAAAAGGGGACAGTCTCACCAAAACTTCCATAAATTAGCTTTTCACTTTAGTATTGGAGAGGTGGAACCCCAAAATTAAAGGGACAATATTTTTAAAAGGACCACTTCTAATTACCTTCTCTGACCTAAGCCTTAATTAGAAGTGAGCATGGTAAATGCACACTCCTACACAGAACGCCTATGGAATTCCTAATGCAATATTTATTTCACATGGCTTGATAAGTTACTAGAGCTCTAGGGGCTACTGTTCTGTGCCTCTCTCTCCCTTGCTGTTTTTCTTTTATTAAATTAAAATATGCATATTTTACACATTGAATTGCTCTGTTTCTCTTTTCATCTGCTTTTCTTTCTGAAGGTGAAAACTGATTAGACATGCAGGAAGTCCTGTTCCAGGCAAGGAAAATAAAACTTGGGAATCAAGACTGCTTGAAAGCCTTGTGTTCTGCACAGATGAACAAAATGGAGAAAAATAATCTAGTCTGAAAATTAATTTCAGCATTCACAAAACATGCTGAACTGGGAGCACAGAAACCAGCAATCAGAGCAGAGTTTGGTACAGTTGCTCTTACTCAACCCATGGGCTTGGAACACCAGTTTTGCAAGGAGACTCATTCAGCTACAGCCACATGGTCTTTTGTCCATGGGGATTTGCCTTTGGAGAGCACTGATGACTAATCTTTTTTAACACAGGAAACAATCAACTGTCGGTATTTTGTATTTGTTTTTCTGAATTGCAAAATTGGAAAAGAAAAGCAAATGGTGCCAAACAGACATGCAAACATTTATCAAGTCCTCAAGTCTGAAATTCAGGAATTGGGTTCTTTACATGCTGATCTGGGAGTAAAACGACAGACAAATTTTGAACTGACTCTGACAATATATTGAATATGGGTAGAAAAAAATACTGTAAAATAGTTTTAGATTTAGAAAAGCAGAATAGGGGGCAATGAAAATTAAATGGCAATGGAATTCCATGGCTCAGATCAGGGCTTTGGTCTTTACTCCTGGGACTCTTTCTGCAATTTACATTTAATAGTCTTGCAATAAAAATAGAAAATAATCAAAGGAGCAGAGATGAGGTCTCACCATGCCCAGCTGGAGGCCCCAGTCACAACAGCACAAACCTCTGCTGCAGTTGGCAATAGTGTGTCTTTAACAAGAAGAGTGAAGATCTCAATTTCAAGAATATTTCATGTATTGGTGAGTAGTGAAGGAAAGATGGGGTAATGAAAATCATGTATTTGATTCAAAACATGTCAGATGAAGCTCTTTTTCATATCCTGGAAGAGCATCCTAAGTTCAAAGGGTCAACACCTGCAGTCTGTCCTCCTGGTGCTGTAATGGATTCAGTGCTGTTCACGTGTGGTACCTGCTCCAAGACTCCAGTCAGACTGGGACCCTCCAGGGGGATTAAGGCACTGGGAGAACTATCTAGCCTGAGCTACAGATCTTTTCAGGTAAAAAGGCTGGGGATTTCCTAGTCCAAATTATAATTGTTGACTGCATTTAATCCGATGGCTCATTGTTGTAGGTCCTTTGAACCCTTTTGTTTCTCTGTCAAATAAGGAGAATTGTATTCCTCTGTTCCTTCCATAGAAGTCATACAATGTTCATATACTTTGTTAATTATGTTGGTCATGAACACAGGAAATCAAAGAAAGACAACAAATACTTATGTAAATATATATCATACTTGATTTGATTTTCCAGGGAAATTACGAGGCCACTTGGCAGGAACTGCTTCATCCCTCCCTCTATTTCACCTACTATGGTAAAATAAAAAAAAAAAAAAAAAAAAAAAAGTAGTGAAACTGCACTTCCACCCAAGAAGAGGAAGGGCAAATGTTTAATAAAAGGCTGAAGGGCAAATGATTAATAAAAGCAAAGCATAATGTGGGTACTAGCAGTTCTAAAGGGAGAATAAGACTGTATTTTCCAGCGGGAAAAGCTTATGGACTCCTACAGAAACCTCCATTTTCAGACAATGAACTTTAACAGATATGCAATTTATAAAACTGGCATAATTAAGAACATTTCTTTCGTGTAAGGACAGTTGGCTCTAAATATTCTAACTCCAAGAAACTGTTTCTTGCATATTATCATCCCTAGTCTTCTTAGAATGCTTTAAAAGTTAAGGCATGTACTTCATGTCAAATACTTCATGGAATTATAACCCAGCACATATGGAAAATAATAAAATTTTATGCCTCCAGAATTATTCACAACATGGAACTCCTGCTGCGAAAACTTGTTATAGATCAGAAATGTTCTACATCCTCTTTCTTTTGAATTATGTTCAAAGAGATGTTGAATTTTAATAGTGTTATGTGAAAGAGCTCAGTGAAATCTCACTGAAGCTGCTGGACAAAATCATCACCTTTCATTCAAGATAAATGCAAGAAACAAGCAAGCTCTTTTATGGAGCTTGATAACTGAAATTACAGAAGTTATCATCAAAAACAAGAGAAATGTGAAGCATGTGGACCCATGAGTTTTTCTAGAAACTGATATGCTTAATGCAGAGAGAGAGGCATTAATCAAGGCAAGATGATTAATCAAGATAAGCAGAAAAAAAAAAAAACATGTAAAAGGAATAAAGAAATCACCAGCACAGCTCGACAACCTAGCATTGTGATCATGGTAGAAAAAAAGCTGAAAGAGAAGTTGGGGGTAAAATACTGGGTGAAAGAGGTTTGCGAAAGAAGAAAAAAAAAAAGAATTCATTGCTTGTTATTTGATTCTGTCTCTGTTCAAGGAAATAAAACTCCATACTTTTTTTGTAAATAAAATGGAACTATATCAAAGCAAAACCCTGTCCTGATGATGAATTCTCTTTCCAGCTGAGAAGAAAACAACACACAGACCTGGCAAATTGTTTAACCACTCAGGTAAAAATGGATTAATACCATGTGAGAAGAGGCATCCAGTTTTCAAGAAAGGGAACTGTGAGGTGGAATTCCCACTGAACCAAAATAGAATCAATGAAGGAAGTATCTCTCACAAATAGTAATTGGTAAAAAGAGATGAAAACAAGACCAGATGAAATTAAAAGAAGACCTAAATCAGCTGGAGGCTTTTCAAAATTAATTAAAGTAGTGGCTGGAAAATTTCCAGAGCAGTCTAAGAGATGACATGCAGTCAGAGATGAAATCTCTGCTTGAGCCGCAAACACAGAGTAACCAGACAGATTAGGAAGCCCTGTGGCAAAACAGATCAATGAGGTGACTGACAACACATCTGCTGCAGGCAAGAAAGTTTTCAAAGAAAAAGGTAAACCAGAAAAGTTGGAACTAACTTGGGGCTTGCTGGCTGATAAGAGCTATGGCAAAGATATAAAGGGTTGAAGAAGAGAACTGGAACAGAGGGGCAGACAACTGTGCAAGTCTGATGCCTGGAAATGGCCTTAAAGCATTGTAAAAGCCGCACTAAGACCCATGTCTTTTTCTTTAGCACTATTATTTTTTACAACATAAATAAAGTTGGTTTGAAAACTATTTGAAAATGATCTATGTACAAGAATTTGGACTATCTCCAGCTCAGAGACTGCATCTTTGAAAGAAAAAATTCCAGCAAGCTAATCCTTCTCAGACTAACATTAAAACCCAAATGAACAGAAATGTACACAAAATGTTGAATCTAATCACCAGCTCTAATGGCCTAAGTGAGATGGGACTGAAGAACAATACCTGCTGTTCTTCCTCACATTACCAAAAAGGACATAATCTTTCAAGAAGTGATCACTAGTGAGAAGACTGAAACTGGTCCCTCTCCTGTCCCACAGGCGTACTAGGTATGGATCTGTTCATCAGGAGTAAGAATGCCAAACAGGATGAGCTTGGGTAAAGCATCAGCAATGATTTAGGAAAGATTTTTGCCTGGAAGACAGAGAAGACACTATCTTCATTCAGATCCCGGCAACGTGAAAGTAGTAAATGGGAGTTTGATTACTGAGTGTCTAACAGCACTTGCACAAAAATACTGGGCACTGCATCAACATAACTGGTTGTAGATGGGCCTGCCAATAAAAACAGGAAAAAAGACTATCCAAAACTAAATAAGCTGTTCGGTCTTAAATAGAGATAATGAATGTGACCACATGATCATGCAGAAAACATAGACATGAAGAAGAGCAGGCACTGCTGAACAGTGTTGGAGCTCAGGAACTGGGTTCCTTTTGCATGCAAATACATTGGAAAAAGAGATCCAGAAGTATCCATAGCCTTACCCCCTGCCAACATGCCTTTGGTCCATCAGACCAACAAAAAATTGGTCCAAAATAAAACCCACAAAGTAAGTATAATATAGTATGACTGATGGGTGGAAGAATCCAATGCAAATTTAAGACAAACTGCATTTAGAAACTGTGTGTCTGGAATTTAGCATGAAAACTAGATAGTCAGGACAGATCAGGAGCAGTTCAGATTTTGTGATGGATATCAGCTGTGCTGTAAATGCCAGGAAAGTTGTTTTACATGTACGCTTTCATGCTAAACAAATACTTTGTAGACAAGTGTTTTAGAGAAAACAGCTTGAATTGCTTACAGGAGTTGAAACAATTATACCTGTTTCTTGCTGGGGTAGCCTTACAGACAAGGAAAAATTGACCGGATGGTGCCCAACATGCAACTAGGATCTAAGGCTACAAAAAGAGAAAAAGCAATAGATCTAGTAAATATTGGCAAAGGGTACGCCACACTCCAAGAGTCTTTGTTTGATTTGCTAAAGCATGACATGATGCCTTTAGACAAGGAGCAGCAGATTAATCCCAGGTCTCTGCTCTGGAATCGGTCGCTGTTGTTACTATCAGTAGGATAACTACTTCACTGAGCATGCAGAAGGGGAAGAAAGAAGCACAGCTCAGTATCAGCTGGTTCTGAGTGGAGGAGGGAGAGGGAGGAGAACCACTGAGAAGATGTTTCAGGAATGAATAATTGAATTCAAACAATCCCTGGTGGCAGCACCACAATGTGTATAAACTACAGAAAACTGTATTCAAGTGAACATCAAAGAATTCTGCCTCGAAAGGAGTTAATACCCTATTCTCCTTAGCAAGTTCAAGTTTCCCTTTCTTTATCTTAAATAGCTACTGTTTGGTGAAAAATGGATATAAACTTTGCTCCTGCATCTGGACATTAACCATAACAACTGAACCAGCATATTGACATGTGATCTGCAGGAAGTTTAAAAAAAACAACCAAAGAAAAGTGGGTCATGGTCGAATCTGACATAGGAAGCTTGTTATTTTGAAGTGACAAACATCATCAAAATAAATGTAAGAAATACGCTTGAATGGAAACCAATAGAAGAACCAGTAAAATATCACATATCAAGTATATCACATGAAGAGTGGACACATAGCCACACTTGGGAAGCAGTTGATATTGCCAAATAGTGTCCATGAAGCAGCAGACCTGTGCCAATGGAGTGATTTTTACTGGGAGAAGAAATAGCTAAGGAGAACAAAAAGAAAGTGAAAGAAAATGAAGAAATTCAAGTAACAAATGGCATGAAGAACAGAAGTTGAGAGAGACTTTTGACAATGGAGTTGGACAGAAACAGCTTGGGTCACAGAACAAAGAAATAACTTTTCATTTCTAGTCACTCTCTCTGCAAATATGTTGCCTAACTGTTCAAATTAGAATGGGAGAAGAATAAAATATATTCTTCATACTATGGTGGGATTAATCCTGATTTCTGTGTTGGCAGCAATGCTCATAAAAGTTTGTTCTTTAAATGCTTCCTTTAAAAATGATAATGTATAATTTTTCAACATGTAAAGATGTAAAAGCTAGAGGTAAAAATATACAAATATGAAAAAATATACAATTTAAAATCCGCTATTACAGAATAGCTAACATGGTATTTGATTTTGCATGTTTAACTTAAAAAATATATTTTCAGGTAGCATGCTTGATGTAAGGAACGCACTCAGCAAGGGAATAAAAAAACCAGTCTTCTCAACTGTGTCTAATTGCCAAATATTTAAGACAAAAATCACAAGTTACTTGAAAATTTAGGCTGGAACAACTGCTCAACTTACTTCAAGCAGAATGCATTTGCTCTGCACTTCTAAAAACAAGGCCCAAAATATCTCAGATTGAGCATTTAAATATATAGACACTCAAAATCAAACAAACTTTTTGAAAATTTATCAGAGAAATGGTAGGAAATTGTGCTATGAAGAGCGTATAAAGTTGTCTTTAACAGGGCTCAGGTGATAGTTTAAAATCACAGACCAAGTGATGAAGATGACAAAATACGACGATTTCAACTGAATGCAAGCTCCTAAAATACAACAGCTTTCCTAAATTTTTTCCTTAGATATTCTCTATCTTCAGAACAAAAGTTTCTAAATTCATAATGCAAAACAGAAAATAAAAACATATGCTTGTGTTGTTAATAAGCCATAGTTAGCTGTAACACTTCCTCCATAAACAGCTTTCATAAGCTTCCAGGCAGACTTTTACACTTACAAAGGAATACTGAATGCAGATACCCATCATGCAAACAGACAGCCTGTTATGTAGGCACACACCTAGCCTGGTCCTGTGTGTATGTCCAAATCTGAGAGCTGAATGAGCACATAAAACGACTGCGAGCAAAGTAAGCCCATATTTGCGCATTGGTAATGAGTGTTTTTAGCCTTGCAAAAATTTGTGGATCTACTTAACTTTATGCAGCAGGATTCTAACTCAACACTTAAGAATATGTGGTAGGGAAAATGTGTAAAAATTTAAGCATTTTGGGGAACCAAAGCATGTGAGAAGTAGATTTTCATGCAAAAATCCACAGCAAACTGTGCTGGGTCCTTTTTGATCTGGAGAATGACAATGAATTCTGACTATGCCCTTAAGAAGGTCAGACCCTCTAAAATCATCCAGTTCTTGGCAACAGTTTAATTATGGACTCTGGCCTTAAGTTTGGCACTAAAATATGAATACTTTACCCTGAGTTTTTTTCTATATATTTTCCAGATCAACTCTTCTTTGACAGGGCTTGTCACATACATAAAATATAATATCCAAATACTAAATTTTAGGAAGACATTTCATCAAAGTTTTTTTTCAAATTCTGAGACTCAAGCACAAAAGATTTTACATTCGTTATGTTTTGAGAAGCACAGAAAAACACATGGCTTATAACCTAACCTCACTTTTCAAGGAGATGTTTAACTTACCTGCCAGAAGTCAGCAACAGTAGCAGGGAGCGGGCCCTGGGTGGCAATATATGCTGGGTTTCGGGGGTCATGGTCCATCTGGAATAAGGAAAGAGAACACAGACTGGATTTGTTTGAAGGAAAATCCCTTGCTGTGTTAGAGACAGAAAGTATGCCAGGGTACTAACAAGTGACTTCCTGAAGGACTGTTTTGCCCTTCCATCCTTCATTGGCAAGCAAAGGATTTTATTTCTATTTATAAACTCAGAGGAGACCTTTTTCCACAAAAGACTGATGCTACCACATGAGTATCAGTACACATGATGAGCAACAGCCTATGTCTTCAGTGTGCAGCGTAAGATCATTCATGTTGGTTGACAAAGGCGTTTATTTGAGATCAGTACTCGTGGTTTCATAGCAACCTAGGAGCCATCTGAAACATTTTTCTACACTGACTGTTAAGAATGCTCCACACAACTAAATATGTTCTCCATTTCCACCGTGCCAGTCAAGGGCACATGTAACTCAGAAAAAGCAAAAATGGGGAACAAATTCAGTTTCTGGCTTTTTCTGGTTAGCTGAGTTGTCTAAATGCATGGATTTGGCCTCAACAGAGGAAGTTCTGCTTAAAGGCCTTAATTATAGCATTTAATTCAAGGAGCAGAAAATTCACTGAGCAGAAAAAATAAAGAATCTAAGAAACAAAGCCATCAAGAGTAAATAGGATTAGTGTGTTACAATGAATGTTTTTGAAGTGATGGGTGGCTTTCTTGGTTCTAAATCATAGGAACCATTCTGCTGAAAAAGAAGATCTGCTGATGGGATTAAAAAACAAACAAACTCATTCTAAACCTGAACTGGGCAATACAAAACTTTGAACATAAAGAAAAAAGACCTGGTTCAGCTCCCAAATGTGTGGTTGTGACTCAGTGACACTGACAACAGCGAGAGTTAACTTATACCCATGTAGCTGAAGGCAAAATTTGTCTCAATACATGATTTTCTTCTATAAGTAAAGATCTGAATAAGAATGAATGTGAGTCACATTTGCATTAACAGGAATCTACTGAATTTATTCATAGCCTATCAAAATTTTCAGTGATGGTACATGTCAGTGTAAAAGAAGGCACCTCATAATTATGTGCAACATAAAAGAGGGAAGAACCATAAAGAACAGATGTAAGTTATTCTAACAGAACAACAATATGATGAATGTTGCAAAAAGGAAGAAAACCCTTTTATGATTCTAATTTTCTGATGTATAATTAAACCAGACTTAATATTAAAATTCTCCATGACAACACAACACAGGTAAAATGAAGTCACTTGAATCCATTTGGAATAAAAGCTTACACTTCTAATTCACCATGGTTATCAGAAACCTTGACCATAGTGTCTATAATACCATCATTTTATTCTGAGCTTCATTAAGATGCTCCTCTGATCAGCAAACAACTCTGCACAACAAGCAACTGCTCAAAACATATTTCAACCTTGCCTTTTGACAAAAGCAATTTGATAGCAGGACACTTACTACTGCAGGTATTTTAACACTGGGGAAAAAGTCAAAAAGTAACTTTCTTCAGAAAGCAGTATTAGCAGAAAAAACTTAGGAACTATTTCAAAACGGGCAATGTTTTTTTTTCTTTCTTTTTGTTTTGTTTTGTTTTGCTTGTTTCCTTTTAGAATTGGGGCACCAAACTAAACACTGAAAGCAACAACAAATGCGATTAAGCAAAGTCAGGCTTAAAATTTATTTTGCTCTATGATGGATGAAATAATTTCTGTTGTTTTGTTTTGAATCCCACAGAGATCCATAGGATTTAATCATCTGCTTAAATGTTTTTCTGCACTGTAACTAAAAATCTTAGCTTAGAAAAAGTGATCTGCACTGAGGACTTAAAACTCCCCATAGAAACTGCTGTAAGCTGCATGTACATGAAAATGACATCACCTCACTATTCGTGAGCTCAAGAGCCTGACTTGGAAACATAACCAACAGTGAATACACCCAACTTTATAAAAATAATAGTTTACTTTGAATTTCTCCTTAAAATAAATTCTTTTGTATATATACATGCCAGAAAACAAAGGCAGAAGAAATCAAGGATGATGCAAATTGCGCTGTCATGGAAGAAATACTTCTCAACATTCAGCTGATAAATCAGGAATAGGACAATCTTGGCATTTCAGCATTAATCAACCTCTGTCACAAAGGTGCTGTTGGAACGTGGCAAACATTACAATAAGCACAGAGTAGTGAAGTGTATCAGCAGTTTAACAATAATTCAAAAGACAACTACAATTATTACATTCCAAGCACATTGTGTTGTGCAGAAAACAATCATGAGCAGAAACTCTTCTTGCTTGGAGCAAATAGAAGGCAGCAGAAAGCCCTATCACACTATTAAATGATCTTTAACTGAACAACAGTAAGAGCAAAGATTAAACTAATTAAATGAAATTCCTGGTTTCATCAATTTTCTATTATATGTACTGTTTTAAGGCTGAGTATTTTGAGAAAAATGTAAAAAATCACTACTCTGGTCACATTCAAATTAACATGAGCAGGCGACAGTGAAGGACAGTTCTTCAATGTTTTTGTTACGTTCTTTTCTATTCTCTCAAGGTCACCAAGAACACCAACAGCATCTTAATCTATCAAAGTTAACAAAAGTTTGAATAAAGAAATAAAGTCAGTAATGGGTTTTAAACTAACTAATCAAGGATCAAGTAAAAAGCTTTTTTATGTCAGTAGTCATTACTTTCTTTCAAGAATCCCTGAGATTTCTCACTTCACCAAAATAAAGCAAAAAATGTATTCTCCAAGAAGAATAGAGAACACCAGGCTCCATACCATCAAGTATTATTAAAACAAAAATCAACTGTTTGTTAATATTTGACTTAGGAAAATTCTTCAGAAATCACCCTACTAGCAATTGCTTAAAAATAACAATATTTTTCCCTTTATGTTTTATTATGTGCTTTTTATCAAAGAACAAAATTCACATGAGTAACATTAGAACTGGGTGGAACAGCCATTTTTAGCAAGAAAAAAAGGTGCAATTATTACTTCCGTTCTATTACGGATGAATTCTCATTTTCTGCAGTGATACAACAAAGGCAAGCCTGGTGATAATGTTTCAATCTAGGTTTCCTTAATATTGTATTAAGGGGAATAAGGGATCAAGGATTACTGCAACTGACCATGCAATTAACTGTGGTCATTTTGGTGGTCATTTTTGGTCATTTTGCCACCGTCAAAGATGGAAACAAACAGGATGAGCATTTATGTTCATTGTTGGAAAAGAAATACCACAGAAAACAGTCCCTAACTATTAGATATGTTAGCATCTAATATAAAAACAAACAAACAAACAAACAAACAAAACAACTAAAAATAACTAATAAAAACTTGTATTTTTCTATAGTAATTTTTTTTCTTTGTAATTAAAGCTGTATCTTAAGGTAGGAAAATATGGGAAGAACACTATCACAATTAGTTGCAACTTTGTTAAATTAATACCAGACCACAGACCAAAACTACTCTATTTTTTCTTACAAGAGCTCTAATATCCAGTTGCTTTATTTTTGCATGGTTTCCCTGAAGACTCCTGAATTTTTGTGAGTTTTTACATAGAGTTCCTAGCACTGCATGATTTCACTGATAATGCTGATGAAATACAGCAATATCAATACATACTGGGAGAAAATCCTTGTACATATAGATTCTTGTTAAGCAGTTTTGTGTCATTGTAAGCATTGAGTATCAATGACTATTTTGGACTCTCACATAAATGATGCATCGATTCATTCCTGCCCTTTACCTTCCCCATCAGCTTGTCCAATCCTTACTTGCCACAGAGAAAAATGCTCGGTGAGATGTGCTCCCAGTTACACTGTATTTGCCTTGATCTAAATCTTCTGTGTCTGGCTGAAATATTCCTAAATCATATGAGAGCAGAACGAGATCCAGTGGAGACTAAACATGATGGAAAGAAAGTTGAACTCTGATTAATTAATGCCTTAAGAATTTGTATGGATTCAAGGTACTGAGTAGTTTCCAGATTCAATGTGTTTATCATGCCAATAAAATCTACCTTCATGTATCTATTTAAAGCACTCTATAGAGTAAAGATAATCTATAAAAGTAAAAAAAAAAAAAAAAAAAAAAAAGGTCGTTGTAAAACAAATTGTATCCAGCAGATACTGGTGAACTTTGTAATCACATTTCAGCATTAAAACTAAAAAGGTAGACCAGTCCTCATTTTCATGTTTGAATTAAAATTTAAAACAATTTTTAAATCCTTCTTTTAAAACCCCTAATGGAATGAAAGAAGTAAATCTGGCTGTGAATGCCATTATGAATTTCGGAGTCTATTCTTGGTGATGAAATTTGTATGCTGTGTTTGAACAAACTGTCACGTTAATGACATTCCTCAGTCTGGTGTCTTCAATAATAAGCAAACTGAGTTTTTAAATGTAGTTGATGGGATTTTTTTTCTCTCTCAGACACCCTATGAGGAAAAACAGAATTCCCATTTACTTTCATGACCTCTGATTTAAAAGCAAAGATTGCACATTATTTACTACTGGATGATTTTCCTGAAATTTAATGAGGACTAAGTACAAATATGACAGATGTAATTATCACAGTTTTATTCTGCACAGTCAGGGTCTCCTTGTGCTGTAATTGCAAGCTTTTCATTCAGCTGCCGATAGCAGAGTTATTATCATAGTACTTTATGTTATTTCAGAGAGGAGGGAAACAGATTTCTACCCCACTTTTACCCTGCAAATTCTCCCAAGGACTCATTTTGCCTGGCCTGATGCTACATTGAAGTTAAATGGCTACAGGAAGAACTTGGACTAAATCTCTGCTGATTCTCCTCACCGACCTCCAGCTGTGGTGAGGCCATCAATCTAACCCCAGTTTTCACAACATATTGGAGGGAAAGGAGGTCTTGAGGGGGTAGCATTTTTTAAAAGGCAGGAACATGTGGGCAGGTGGCCAGCCCATTGTCTAGCGAGGGGATTTTTTTACTGTGTTCTGCTGCACTCATTTAGACTTAAGTTAAGGTTGAGTGAGCCCCAGCTGGAGGCTGGACCACTGACCCAGAAGCTGGAGATACCCTGCGACTTGTACGCGACTGGAAGCCTCCCTACCCGAAGCTCAAATATAATTACTTTATTTTACACTCTTCCCTTGCCAGACAGCTCACATGCGCAGGGAGGAGAAATCCTCTTCTTGTCAGTTCAGGCTGTACTGGTCCTCTGCTTTTAGTGCCCATCTTGCAGCCCACTACAACGCTTGCTTCCAACCCAAAAACAGAAGCAACATCACCATGTTGACACGGTAATTACTGAGGTTATTTAAGTTGAAAGGCAGCATTCTTAAAGAAAGAAATTGCAGGATTTTTTCAAGAGTGAATAAAGGCAGACTTGCTCACAAAGAAGTGGATCAAATGTGTGTGCTAACAGAAAATGTCTCAAACAAACAGCAGTAGTAACAGTAAGTATGTCCAGCTCAGGCTGCAGAAAATACTGTAGAATCAAGTGCCCAATATAATATTTCAGTAGGTATCTGAGGTTGTAAGCAGCTCATAAAGTCTCTATCACTCCTATATTCTACCTCACTGTTCACAAACAATTCCAGATTAACAAATACAATTACACTGACACTAACTTTAATATATCTCATTTGTCTTGAAATGAAACAGTTTGCAGGGAGTCTTTCCAAACTATGGGCTTGCAAAGTAGTGATTTCCTCCTACCAACCTCCCACTGCATCACCTTCAGGAAACACACATTTTATCTATGGCTTCCAAAATAGTGAAATGACTATTGAGTTAGCACAAAACCATCTGGAGCATCTCTTTCCTTGGAATAACAGGTCGTCTACGTAAATGTGGGCTGTGGCACTCCTTCCCACACAGCAGGATCCCTATCCTACCACGAGGTAGAGGAGATCATAAGTTTCTCTTGGCAGTTTTCTATGGCTATGCAAGATCCTGAGTGTTCATCTTAACCCAGTGAAACACTTGTGCGCTCACTTATCTCTGAGTATACAAATACTGCCATAAGAGATAGGGAGACAACTAGAACTTTGCTTCATCACTGTGACTTATTTGGACAAAACTCTCAAGTATGAGAAAGCTATAAAAATGAAATATCTTCTAGTCTCGCAGAAGAAAATACCCTTGAGTGCTGGATGGAGTGGCAAGACTACAACTCCCTGTTAAAACATTACTTAAAAAGCTGTGAAAGTGGAGATCCTCTCCCTTCACTACCACAGGGCATCCAGACAAAGCAAACTACTTCCCAGTTATGTCAATGGAATATCTTGGTCTTGCTTCTCCACCCACAACACTACCCGATCTCAAACTTTTCTCATCAGTGTAATTAAGGGAATAACTACAGTATAATCTAGAAATAAAATTGCAACAGGTATATACACACATGCAAGTTTTCCCCCCTTACCCATGCTAATCTGTGTATTAAAACCAGGATGTGTCCACAATAACTTTTGGGCAAGTTGCAGAAACCCATCCTGGTGTCTTTGGTAAAAACTCCTGCCATCTGTGCTGCTGCCAGTGTTGAACCTGGCTTAGCCCCATGTCTACAAATGCTGCAATTCCACTTCCTGTAGTCATGTGAATGACAACTGAGCTCTTAAAAGAATATGGTATCTTAATTACCATATACATCTTGCACTTGCTATGAAACCTCTCAGATTTACTATCAAATTAAGGCTTGAACTCACCCAATATTCCTTGGAGCTCCAAGTTACTTTGATGATCTTCTAATCCTAGGGCCAGATAGAGCTTGGTCTAGGCAGAGACATACTTAAAAGTAGTCTAAAAACTGCATTAATCTGTGTGCATCTATCCTTGTTTTCTAAAATGACAGCTGGCAATCCCTGAAACATGCAGGTGCTCTGGTCTACCCTCTACCCTAAGCCAAAGACAAAAACATCCTGAAGATGCCTGTTGAGTTCTATGTGTTTTTAAATGCGTATTTATGTGAATAAAACATTTTTATATATTCAAGGAAATGAGGCTTTTGAACTCCACTGAAAGTAAAGACAATGAAGCTCACAGAACAGTTTATATATATATATATATATATATATTTTTTTTTTTTTTCTGTTTTGGAAGAAGCATTCTCAACAACATTAGAAGGAAGGAAGCAGCCTGTAATTTCATGCTGTTGCAAATTGTCAGCTGCCTTGCCCACATGAATTGATTTAACTGGGGGAGTGATGCTCCCCAGGAAAATGAGACAGTAATGGCATACACAACCCGCTACAGTGAGAGCTAATTCTCCGTCTTAAATTCTTTCTCACACAGTTTCCCTATAATAATTTAGATACTGAAGTAATGTGAAAAAGAACCAAGTGCAAAGTGACTCCCATACTTTTTCTCCCTCAAATGTTATCTTGACACTTCCATTGAGAAGCTAGGACAGGGCAATGCTACTGGCTCCATCATAGCTGTTTTGTTTCTAATAGTGGAGACCTCTTCTTGTCACTTTTCATTGACAAGAAAGGATCCATATTCAGTTTGCGTAGGGTGAGAAAGGGCAGCTGGGCCAGGATGAAGTATTCAGAGGCAAAAACTGGGCAGACCTATTTTGCAGATTGAATGGACACATGAGTAGAGAGGGAACTTGTTCTTGCTTTTGAAACAGCAAGCTCAGAGAAGAACCAGGAGAGCTACAGAAACATAGAGCTACACATCGGGAAGGCGGTAGATGAGGAAAGTTAGGAGGAAATGTCCAGAAATTCAGAAGCTCATGGAGCTCAGTTGTCTGCACCTGCAAAAACCATTCCTCCTCTGACAGCAGTAGGACTAGGTAAAAAAATGAGTGAAAAACAAGAAAGCTTTATCTCCTCAGAAAAGGAAAGCCATGCTAAGGGTATATTGCTGAATTTTATGATCAGTAAATTACTAACATCAAGCACAGAAAACCTGACATTATTACGAGGTAGAAGAATGACCATCTAGTGACTATCTTCTTAGTACATAATCCTTAAGAGTATTGAATGCATTTGTAGGATGTTTCTTTCTCTTCAAAGAGAAAGTACACTGAGACATCATTGTTGTGCGGCAGTGAGGTACCTCAAGTTATCATATTTTAACAACAGGGAAAGACAGGGACCGATTATTTGGATTATTTCTCTTAGGTTGCTGTACTTACAATTGGGCTAGCATTAATGTAGTCTGAATTGTCGTGGCTATTTTCAGCTTTCAGACATATCCTGGAATGATCATCTGCAAAGGCAAAAATAAAGAGATGAAAGTTTCTATACAAATATTTTACTCATTGTAAGTTAAACAATGCAAAGTCAGATTAATGTGTTATTTCAAGACAGCTAAACAGTGTAAATTGCAGACAGGATATTTCCTTCTGATTCCTAACCTAGCACAGCTTTGATGGAAACACCGAGTCACAGCCTGACTCAGGAACGAAGCTCTATGATATTTCGGAGGATGCGTAAGAGAATGCATGTCTTCATTAGAGAAGGCCTTGTTAGTGTTAGGTCAGAGGTTGGACTAGGTGATCTTGGAGGTCTCTTCCAACCTAGACTATTATGTGATTCTGTGATTCTATGAGATGCACCATAATATGGTGTTGTTCAGGGAGTTTAAGATTTAAACTAGGAAAATTACTAGGAAAAAAAATACAGTATTACAGAAAACATTCTTATGTTTGCAGGGTCATGGAAGAAGTAAGCTGATGGATTTGGTCCATCTGGTTTCTCTATAAAATGAACAGCCGGAACATCGAAGTACAATTTAGAGCTGGACAGAAAGTTAATGTGACCTGATCAAACATCATTGCTGTGTGGTGCTGCACGTGATGTGAGGAGACAATATGACTTGGCGGTGCTCACAGGAGAGACAAAATCAGATAACAGCTACAAATAAAAGTATGATGGGAGCACATACAGATGTTCCTGCGCTGTTAGTAATGTAGCCAGTTCAGGCACCACTAGTAAAGAAAACAGCAACTCTGGACGTAAAAGATTTACTCATGTTGTTTGTCCATCATCATGATTCTTTTACTGTGTTTTAACTGGTATTTTTCTGGTGCTAGTTCAGTTATGCTTAGAGCAGATATCCTTGCCCTTTAAATTCTTTAACCTTCAAACTCTAGCCCTTTTTTTAAATTTCAGGGTATATATAATGGATGGCATTTATTTGTCTGTATGTATACAGTGACAATGCAGATGTCTGCATCTGTTCCAGTCATCTAGATTCACTTTTCGTTAAAAGAAAAAAATATTTATAGGTGATGAATCATCTCATCTTGATTTAGCTGTCTCAGGCCAGACAAATTACACACCGGAAGTTCCTTTTTCTTTCTTTTGACTACAGAGAGAAGACCAGACCACATACAGATAATTTATGCAAGAAATGTCTACATCTTTAAATATGAATTCCAAACAACTTGTATATGATACATAATCAGCATGGTTCACACATCTCAGCAAACCTACCCTGCACAGTGTAGTGTGGAGAGAAGTTGTGGAGATGCCCTTCCAGTAATCTTCTACTTTGGGTGTTTCCAAGTTGAACATGGAAACTGATGTTTTGAGAGGATCTTTCCACCAGTTACTCAAAAAGCCAAAGTAAGGGTACATAAACATACCTTGACCCCTTTGTATCTTGTCTAGTGACCATCATGATACCATTCTTAATAGTAGAACTACAAGTTGGCTTTTGAAATTATTAAGTACTCTTATGTTAATAGTAAGTAACAATAAATGGGGTATCAAACATCGTAAGTAGTACACAGGAAAGTAAAGACAGGGTTTGAGCACTGCTTATATTTATTCACCAGTAATCTCATGTCAGTTCAATATGTGAAAGGCTCATGTGAACAACATTCTCCTGGAATAAGACGAGAAGTGTGACAAATAAAGCATGACAAATAAATGAAGAACCATTCATTACTATTCACATAAAATTATTTCCTCTGGTGAGGTTTAAACATGAAGATCAAAAAGATGAGAAAGGGAGCATGGTCATGGATATTGTTCACCTTTACTTTGGCACCACTGTCCCCAAAAAATGAAACAGAAAAATGAACATCTGAGATCTTGGGACTACCCAAGATTTTTTACAGGATGCTTTACAGTAAGCATTTTCACAGAGTGCTTGAAGAAGATCTACAGATCTGAAACAAGTTTCAAAATGTATAACCAAAAATGGCTATTGGAGATACACAGGTTAAATGCATAAAATCTCTCCTCTCACATATCTTAGGCTAAGTAAACTCTTAAGAACAGACGCATCCATTATACAGCAAAAGTGTTTGAACTAATCACCAAAGAAAATGTGTGAGGTGTTTTCAAGTAATGGATGTGGGAGACATCAGGGACTATGACTCATCGGTATTTAGCAAACAGATGTTAGTATGGTTCTCCAATAAAAAGTCAAGTATCAGATCTGTAATTTTGGAAATCTTTTCTTTTCTTAAACATAATATTTTATCCAGATCCCCCCTTTTAGTGTACCTTATCATTATCTTGCTGTCTTGTAGGGTTTATCAGAGGGTGACACAAGTTAATGCTTTCATAGTAGTGAGACTTTGTACTTGCTTTCAGGAAAAAAAAAAAAAGAAAAAAGAAAAAAAACAAACAGGTGCAAAAAAGGTTGGACATGTGTTTTCTGCACATAGCAAGAGTTTTCACCCATGTGTGGTTCAGTTGCAGCATTAAGTGTTCATATTGACAATGAACAGATTGTGCTTGTCTATGCCTGTTATCACCTCAAAGCTTCTAGGAACTAGCATAATAGCTCTCCAGAAACAGGCAGAAAAGGAAAAAAAATACCACAGACACCCATTTGCTAAGAATTACATTAACAATTAGCAATGTTAACATAAGCAATAAGCAACTATGGGGAAATGCCGAATGTACAAGGTTTTTTGTTTTTGTTTTGTAAACTACACGTTGATTATGTTACAGGCAATGAAAAAGGAGCTGGAAAATGAGGAAATACAAAGAGAAAGGAAGGGGATGAAAGAAAAGTAAGAAATATAAGATCAATCTAAAAAGCACGCAAGAAAGATGAATGAAGAAATAGGAGGGGAGAGGGAAGATAATAAGGAAGTGAGAGAAAAGACAAATGCTGTTACTAGCTACTGCAATCTGGGCAAGCTACAACTAGCCATCATTTCAAATATCTACAATAGCTACAGACAAATGCTGCACTACTTTGCATTTGTTATCGCTCGAGCCAAACCACAGCTGAGAGAAAAATAAAGTGTATAGATAGACGTGTGTGGCAGAGAGGCTTCCTAAACAAGAAGGCTACTACTAATATATAGCTGAGGAGAAATACAACACAATGTGGTATTTTATACACATAAGGAATATAGTATAAAGAATAGAAGATAAATGATAAAATATAAAGCAAACACAAGTTTGCAATATATAAAAACTCAGCTTATACACTGAGACACCTAAATTTAGTTGTTTACATAATGGTATCTATGTATACTAGGTCACAGTTAATGGGACTTGATTTAGTTGGCTAAACATCAACTCCATAACATATGAGAAACTGTAGAGTAGATGTTTGCACAAGGTTAACAAATATGACACAAAACCTAAAGGCTTCTTTCCTATTGGACCAGCATCTGAAACTCACACAGGCTATCTGAAGATCATCCTAGAGCTATTAATTCCACTGTAAACTAGAAACCTATTTTTGGGCATTGCATAGCTCTTTCAGTACCACTGCACTGACTGAGCTCTTCAATGGTGGTAATGGGAGTTTTGACATTTGGTTCACATGGAGCCAACTACATAGAGCTACTTAAATTTATGCATCTTAATCTATGATTTCACAGAATCATGCTCACAGTGAATCATTAATTTGATGCTTCAGTGCATATGGGAGACTTTAGGTTGTCTGAAACCTGGCATCGTATAGCAGGGCATCACTCCCAACAACCAAGATGGCACCTTTTGCCTGGACCATTGTATTCCTCTGTACAGATTTAGACTGGCATTTTCCCCTCCACATACACGCAGATATAAAAGCACTCTACAGAACTACACGGAAGTAAGAAAGTGAAGAACTATTGAGGAGCAAAAGTGGAACAGTCTGAAGACTGTGAAGAATCATGATGAAGAATCATGAATAAGCAGCTTGCTCTAATATATACCACGACCTGTGGACAGAGTGATAATAGACAAGATGCTCACTGCAAAGAATATTTCCCAAATGTTTAAAATGCATGTATATATCTATGGTATACACACATACTCTCATATATAACAACATGCACTATTGATCCTATTGATGTGTTTTTCAGAGATGCAAGAAGAGAAAATTAAATGCGAAAACCATTTTTTTTTGACATCAACAAATGGGGCTGTTCATGTGTTCATAAAGAAAAGGAGGCACTGCATCACCCTAAATTATGGCAACCTTCCTGTTGCTTGCATAAAATGATGAAATTTTATTAATTTAGGTCTGGGTTACTTCACTTTGAATATTTTGAACTAGTAATTAATTAACTAAGTGCAGTGTTGAGATGCTTCTGCCACCAAATATTTTAGAATCTATAAAGAGAGAAGACACGTAAAAGAATAAGATAGGATAGAATTGTGAGCTTAAAGATCTTGTTTATCTAGAAATGACATCAGTTATGTAATCAGTAAGAATAATATCCCAATATTTTAAGAGTGGTTGAGAAAGAAAAAAGTAAAGTAAATACAACGTGATATTAAAGCTTTTTTGAAGCCTTCCTAAGATGAAATCTTTTGCATGAATTGGCAATCTTGTTTTACCTTGTCAAGGTGATTATGAATATGAAAAGGGTAAGGAAATGCTAACAAGGCATTACTCTGAGAATACTTTGAATATAGCATAACAACTTAGTAGCATATCAAAAGAATATCAACTTTGCTTCTTAATTTATTCTGAAGCAAATCTGTGACTTTTTGCTACAGTCTTCATGTCAGTCAAAACCTGGGCAAACTGGGCTCTTTCTCAAGTCGGTCTAATCCTAGAATGTACAATAACCACCATCTTATCAAAATTTATTATTGTTTAAGCTATGTGCCATGCTTTTCACCTATCATCAAAGTAGTTTGAGGGGTATAACATGACAGCTGTTTACCAGTGCACAGCAACTTTGGAAAGTAAGAACAGGTAATTTTGTGCAACTCAGTCAAAATGGAAATTTCCAAGTATGCTAATAGCCAGAACAGAAGTTTTCATGTTGTAACAAAGCCACGAAATAGCATTTTCCTCTTGTAGAAGTACTAACAGACTTTAAGTGCACTAAAACACTTCTAATTAAAGCTTTAAATAAACTTCAGACACCCTGTTGGTGTCCAAATACCTTCACAAGTAGTATTGATTCAGTCTGGACTCAGTGCTGAGAAGAACAGGGATACAATGCACCATGGAAGAAGCAAGGGGCAGGGATTTGTAAACTGATGGCTGATCACTGTAGGCTGATTCATCCACATGGTACAATACGATGAAAAGAAGCTATCAGCTCAGCTCTGAAAATAGCTCAGCTCTCTAGTGTGGCATGACACCCAAACTCAAATTTTCTGCTCTTTAGCCCTGCTACAGCTATAATGCTTCTGGACTCATGACTAGACTGTTCTAATCTGAAGGTGCCTATCTCACTGCTCATTGTATCATGCAGACATATTTACTGCATCATCTGAATAACCAGCATCAATTTCTGGCAACACCTGCGACTCCCATGCTGTCTCCGAGGCAGCAAATAGAAACAATCTGGCTTAACTTTGGAACAGGGTCTTGGAACAGCTTAAGATGGTCCACACTGTAAGTTCACATTGACAAGAACAACTTAAGCAAGAAGATCAATTTGGATCAATACACGTTATCATGGAACAATTTTCACTTTGTATTATGTCCATTAAATGCTGTTTTTTTCGGGACACAAAAGAGCACAGAAGTCTTGCACTCGTTTAACTTTCTTGCGTACGTTTTTAGAATTTTCCAATAGATCTGATCCCCAAACAAATGAAGTCAGTCAGGTGTTGCTTGCAGACTTTTGACCAGCACCATATTGTTCAGGAGAATTTATATTGCCAAGCTACTGCACTCCTCTCCCAAGCAGCACAGTACAGCAGAAGGAACGTCTACACTAAGGAGAGCCAAATCCTGCTGAAACAAATATGCAGGCACTGATGGGCTCAGTGAAATTATGTAGCTCCAAACAATCTTCACTCCAAATCTGGCTCTGACATTTACTTAATGTGTTACCTGTCATTTCCCCATTTCTAATGGAGGAATAGTACTTACTCTAGGCTCTCATAGGGAAAATTAATGTTTTCAGGGCACTTTAAAATTTAAAATAGCTATATGTGTTTGCCAAGCTACCCAGCTGGATTGTGGGCACACTGATTGAGAGCATTTTTGTTGCTGTGGTCTCTGCATATATTCTCAGTTTCAGTTTTGTTTCATTGGTTGCTTAATAAAATGTGTGGCCATGGACTACCAATGTAATCTATGAGATATATATTTGCATAAGAAATTGAGCTTTTATTTCAAGCTCAAAAAAAAGTGGCTGCTTACAGGAAAAAGCAAATTCTAGGAATATAAACACTGTCTGCTTTTTTTTTTTCTTTTTCCTTTTCATTGTAAGCCTAGAAGAGAGAGAAGCCAGTTTGCAAGCTTATCCACTGAAACCTAAAGGGGCTCATTCAGTACAGCTGAGTATCTGATAAACAGATCATCTAGCTCTGATTATAGACTGCTGGTATTACTGTTGGATGGACATGATACCAACTTGTCTAAACACAAGCCAAACTTCTTTCTCTTGAATGGCTACAGATGCCACTCTTGCACAGAAAGTATATTCCAGCATTGAAAAACACCCTGGCTATTGAATTTCATGAGACAGCACAGCTGCAGCAGCAGTGCTGGGTGACAGGCTTGTGCATTTTTGTAACAGATATGCAACTTCTAAGGAGATAAACAGCATCTGAAATGAGAACAGGACATGCACCCAGCCAATATTTATAGCTATTATCTTCTAGTACACATATACACTACTCTGTACTCTGTTTGCCTGTCATCTGTAGCTCTCAAACCACTGTGCAAAGGGTATTGAGAATCATATTGAGAACTTAAAATGTAACCATGCAAAGTAAAGCATACATACATGGTACCACAGCCCATGAGCGATTCTTCTGGATATTTTCCTCCTGCTGTGCGGTGGTGGTGGCATTGGGTTCAGCCTGGTAAGCACAAAGAGCTTCCCACTCTTTCTCCAGACGATTCTTATTTTTCAGATGATCTTCCATGTAGGACTGGAAATAAAAGAACACTGTATTAAGCATTGGCTTATCTGGTCTCAAAGCGAAGCTAAAAGGATGTATCTCAGGATAGAAAGCAGAATGGGAAGACTTCAGGTACAATTAAGAACTTATCCGAGTACTTGATCAGAGTTCGTTTCCAAGTTTCAAAACTGCTGAAAGTTCAGAAACTTGGACTTTATCCTAAAGGGAGGGAAGAATGGTCAGGAGTCAAAAATCAGAGCACAGGAGTCCTGAGCTCTGGGGACACAGCACACTCAGTCTTATTACTAATTCATTTACTGAAGAGAGATTATGTCAGGCTCATTTGTGCTATTCAAAATATGAACACTAAAATGCACCAGCACTAACTGAGAAGAAATGCTTGAAACCCCCAGTCATGGAGCTTTGGGAGCAAGCTATTTCTTCTTCAGTACACAGAAAATACACAGTACACAGACAGTGGAAAAGAAACAAGAGTCCATGGATAAAAATGACTTCATACAACAACAGCTCAAGACAAACTGAAGTTTTTAAAACTAAAGTTCAAGCATACATATGCAAGTTACATGAAACCTGAATCATCAACAATACATCTGCTGGGAAGAATTAAAAAATTGCCAGGCTAAAGTGTCATAGTTCAGGTCCTGGGTCATGAGGAGCTCCTACTGCATAGGGATAGGCACGGAGCCGGTCTTGAACTAAGAAGGTGGTGTTAATTAATATTAATATATGTTGTCACAGGCTGTGCCTTGTACCCGGCATTCAGCAAAGTCAATAGTGTTAGGAGAAGCATCTCCAAAGAAAATTTAACAGGCTGTCCCAGGAATGAGCATATTGGTGTAGGTTTTGCAGATCTCACAAAGCTGGAGGTTCAGTACAGAACCAGATCAGGAGTTCAGTTCCAGTGGTTTGCCAATAGTGAAATAAAATCCTGCTCCTTCATCTCATGGTCCTGAAAATTGTTCCAAATAGGTAAGAGGAAGAGAGGAAGAAGGAGGAATGGTGGGGAAGAACAGAAACTGTTTCTTCTCTTTAACAGTCACATAAAGAAAACTATCACCTGGTACTTAAAGCCTACTTATGCAGACAAAATAACCTTTCAGAGCAACAGAAAAACTGCAGATTACACCCAAGTTAACATCCTTAAACAGACTCAAAAACAGAACAGGTTGTTTAGGAGTGAGCTGAGGATCTGGAGAGGAGTCAGGAACAGAGCTGTGGATACCTCAGGGCCCCATGTTGGTCCAAGGGATTCCTGCTGGAGCATATACTGATGCTGTCTAGAAAACCTCCTTGTAAAAAATTCACCAAAAAGTATAAAAAGCCGTTTTAACTGCTTAGAAAACCATAGAACACCTCTGTTATGTCAAAGAGTCCTTCCCTGACATGCTTTAAAGAAAGAAGGCTATCCTGCCCTCTTGGCAGGTTTAACAGAAGGTGCAGAAAGCTCCAAATTCATCTGCCAAATGTGAGCGTTGCTAAAGCTGTCATTCACTGCACTCCCCACCAAACAGGTGAAGCAGGCTGCTGGAATGATTTTTTTTTGGTTACAAAAGAGCTTCTGACACAGCTTTGTCTTGTGCAAGGTTTGTCAGATGTGTGCATCTTTATACGAGATACGTAAATCGTGCCCATTTGTGAAAAGCAACTCAAGAAGTGATGCTTCCAGAAAGACTACCTGAATGCTTCTTTAAGGACACAGAAACATATTGCGCTGGAAGAAGGGTTTCTGAAGGAGGTACAAAATAGTGGTGGCCTAGATACAATCAAAACACCTACTGTGTGATTGCTTCGTTGCTCAAATGAAGCAAAAAGCATGACAGGGAACAGGGCCTTGACCTGACTGATGGGGAGCCAAGGGAGCTGCGTTGCCCCATTTCATGTTAGGGGAGTGGGTGAGAAAATGTGAGCCCAGCCCTAAGCTGCAGGCTGCTGGAAGGATCCCATCCTCTGACAGTTTGCTTGTCCTTGCCAAATGAGTGTTGCTACTGGGGAAAGGATCTCTATCCTGCTCTTTTCTCCTGGTAAATCTGTGCCTGGACCTGTACACTGAACGTCATCAGGAAAAGATAATCCTCCTACACAGAGATATGGGCATATAAGAATTTTTTATGAGGAAAAGGGGGAAAAATGGTGAAATCTTAGAGTACCGTGGGGCCAGGACTCTTGCCTCAGGAAGGCAGTTCTGCACGTGGCAGGCAGAGATCAGGCAGGCAAGGGGCAGATACCAGATCTTCCCCATTTTAAACCACAGTTTTGCAATCTGATTCACTTTGACATGCCCATCACCAATGTCTCACTGACTTCAGGGACATTTTATGAAGTATTTATATGTATTTATTATTTATACATGGGTCTGCCAACACCAAACCTTTCCAAAATACTGTGAGGTCCATGAAACTGTAGGAAAAGCTTCAGGAATGTTTGATTCCTATGGCAGGATTGCACATAGCAAGCAGCTTTCTGCTGTTTCTGAGTTGTCTGTGTCACAAGTTCAAGGACTGTGTTTTAAAAATAAAATAAAATTGCTAAATATGTCATAGTTAAGGTATTTTGATTGCTTTTAGTGGATATGAATTTTTAAACAACTCACCTCTTCTTTAAAAGGAAAACTTTTTACTTTTACCTTCCTTTTTAAGAGAATCCTGAGTGTTTTAAAAATGAAAGTACAATGAAAACACACTGCAATCTTTACTTTTACCAGACAGCCACTTTTCATGTAGTCTCGACACCTGCATCGTGTGGATCAGATTCACAGAACACTTCCTGACAGATCTTGAAAAGCATTTGACTATTTGAACGGACCTGTGGAAGGCTCAGCTCAGTATGAACATCTGCTTTATGCACATGTTTAAATAGCTACTGAGAAAGAAGCCTGCTCGAAAACATTCAGAAGTCAGACAATTCCCTCAGAGTTAAGTAATCTTTCATTTACAGTCCTTCCGAGCCCCTGCTCTCATCCCCATTTTGCTAAACAGAAGCTTAGTGATTTTGAAATGCTCTCGTGGGAACTGCTGGATGTACATTAAATTGAGTGGAACTTCTGATATTTTAGAGATTGTGTGTCTACTCAGATCCACTCCTTAATTAGGATGTTTTCATGAGACATTCTGCAGCGTTTGCCTGGTACAAAAGGAATTCATTACCAACATGTCAAACATGCGCATGATTTTCCCTGTCCCACAGCAGCTGGCAAAATAAATAGAGGTTGTCACCACCATTATTGTAATGCTCCACAAAGCTCCTCAAAGCAAAGGGTGGAGGTCTGGTCTCACCAAGATGCCCACATCAAGACATGCCCTGTAATCCCAAGCATGTGCTGATATTTAAACACAACTGCCTGCTCGGCTAGATCTCCTGACATATCTTAATTTTCATTAAGTTCCTTCCACAAGGCCTCACCTGCAAGGACAACTGACATCCCAGTTTATACTTTCTCTTCTATGTACAGATGAGATACTCTCACTACCCAGCTTTTCATGGCGTTAAGGAGGATGCAAAGTCACCCCCTCTCCCAGCAATGTATGTGGAGAGGGGACATGCTGTAAAAGCTTGTGTATGTTGTATGTTGTGTAAGACATACCAGTTGTAATGCAACAGATTAGCTTTCAGAGAGAAGATGAAAAAACATCCCAGGGTCAATGAATCTCTGGCCAAGAGAACCAGTACCTGTGGCAAATGCTATGACAGACTCGACATGCCTGATGGGACTCAGTAGGTCAGGGTGATCTTGGACTTGGTGATCTTGAAAGTCTTTTCCAACCTAGATGATACCATGAGTCTATAGGCACAAAGAGTACAACGGCCTGGCTTGAATTTGGTAAAGCTTCCCGAGTTCTCAGTTGATATTGTAATATTGTGTCAAACCACTTTGTTTTCTTTTACTTTTTTCTTTGCTCAAGGAGTGGCATCCAATGCTTGCTCTGTGGCTAAATTAAGGTTAACAAATATCACAGTTAAATTCTATCTCCATGTGGTGGTTTTACCGTGCTGGGCAGCTAAACACCACAACCGCTCTCTCACTCCCCCTCCTTAGATGAGACCCAGTACACTCCAAATACCTTCTTCAGAGATGCTATGGTTTGTATCTGTCAAGTTGTTTGTTTCAAAAATGTCTATTTTATTAGCTGATGTTCAGCTATTTCAAAAAGCAATTGTTTTTGACAACATATTCCAATATGGTACTTGATTAGACACCCTTTTCCTGACTGAGGATGTCTCCTTTAATGAAAAGATAGGGAACTCTTAAATTGACAGGCCTTGGCAGTTCTAATTCAATCTCAAATGTCAGCTGAAGAAGTGGATGGGACATTATCCTAATCCTTGTGAACAGTGACTGCTCAAATTCACACCCTTCACCTAACAACGTGAGAACCACTGCTCTGAAACTCTTGCTGCTTTTTCTGGAGGTACAGAGAGAAAATCAAAGCAAGAATTGGATGTGACAGCATCTAAGCTGTTGTTGCTCTGTGCCTCAGTACTTCAGCAGGGAACAGGCACATGGGTGAGCACAGCATTGCTGCCAGGTACATAATGTACTATTTCTCCAACTAAGAAAAATAAGTCTACATCATAAATCCCAGTTGGTCTGGGATACTTTCCATGCTCAGCCTCTGCTCATCCTGCTACATACTCCCTGGACAATAGTAAAAAAGTGAACTGCCCAAAATTGGGTGAGAGGAAAAGCAGTTTTACACAACTCTAGGGCATATAACTTCCAGAGCGATCAGTTCCTCCAAAACAGGCATCCTCATCAAAAGCTGTGAGACCCTCTGCCCTTCCTCCTCTCATTTTTTCCACCAGACCCCCAGAACAGCACAGCACATGCTGAAGGCTTTGGAGAAATGAAACCTTTCAACAGTGGTAGCTGGTCCTGCCTTGCTGTGTAGAGGTGGTAGGGACAGAGAAGACCACAGGACAATACCATGGTGCTTCACCAGCTTCCTCAGAAGGAATGTAGATGGGAGAGAACTGGCCTTAGCTATTATACAGCAACAGCAAAAATGCTATAAACACCAAAAAACCATATGTGAAAAAATTATTTTTATTATTCTCTCCTATTGACTTATGTAAAGTTTTTTTGTTTGTTTGTTTGTTTTTTAATTTTTTGGGGGCTTTGTTTATTGCTAATTTGTAGGCTACGTTGTTCTCTGCAGTTTTATTATTCAGCTTAGACTTTTGCCCTCCTCCCACGTATTTCATTAACCATATATAATCACTGTATGTAAAGTGTATTTCATTTCTCTAGGTAAATCCAATTTACTTTCAACACAGAACATGAATCTCTCCTTCTTTTTAATGCCTTACCACTAGTGGCTTCAAAGTAAATTTCTCTTTTTCCACTCATACCATTCACCCTGCCTGCTACAGAAGTTAGAGACTGGAGAGCCCAATCTGGTTACCTGCATCAAGGCCTTGTTTTCTCTACTTCATGAAGAAACTTTGCTAGCTACAGTTAGGTGCCCCATATCTAAAGTAGGAACCTAAACCACAGCTCATTACTATTCCTTGGGACACAAACTGTTCTGGACTATACATTTTACTCCTGGAAGCATTCAAATATTTCCAATAAGGGATAGTGCTCCTTATCAGAGATGGCTTTTTCAAAGGCATCCCAAAACTATGGCTTTCCTATTGCAAGCTTAATTTGCTACTGATTGTCACCCTTCCATTCATTACAGCTCTAGTTTGCTTACAAAGTATGTTGGTGTTCTTTATAATTTCCTCTTGTATATATTTCAATATCTTCACTGTATTGATCCATGAATAAATGTACCTATGCAAACTACACACCTCTCCTCTTCTGGTTGTTTTCTTGAAAGATAATTTAACCATGTTTGTTGTACGTGTTTTCAGGTGTATGTTTTCCAAGCTTCTGGATTATCCCTCTGTCATCACTTCTGTGCAGCACCTTGCAGTGCAATACCATTTGTAAAAGTCACTCGTCATTTCCATCCACTTCCAGATCACTATTTAAAAAGTTAAATAGAACTGTATCTAACACCAATTCCTGTACTTTGCCAAGATACTACCATATAGCTTTTAATCATTACTCTTTGTGCATCATCCTTTAGCCACATTTCAATCTATATAATTGTCTTCTAAAAAAACCTGACATTAATTTTTCAATTAACTACTCATGAGACAGTTTCAAGGCTTTATTAAAATTCAGGTATATTACATCTGTTGTTTTCACTTCATCTACTGGTTTTGTAATTTTAGTTAAATAAAAAGTAATCAAGTTTGTCCAGGCAAGATTTAGTCTTTATAAAATTATGCACATTCTTACTCATTGTGCAGTTATTCAATGGAAAGGATGGAGGAGATTAGCAAACACACAAAGGAAAGACTCCAGTCTTCCCCATCATCTTAAATGAGACCCTCACACTTATCTCTCTTTTGTGCCCTTGAAAAATCTCTCACTAGATAATCACCAATTTCTTTTTTAATATATGTCCCATTATATTCAAGGGTTGGAGTCTGCTCTCATGCAATAGCAACAGAAAGGAACATTTCTCTTCTCTTTCCTTCTCCCCATTCCTCTTTTTTAAAATTATGATTACATTATTCTTCTATTCTCATGCACCCACACTTGTCCAGTACTGCTCAAATAAAGCTCCCTAAGATGTGTCACTATTAGAATTCCGAAAGAACCATATTCAGACCACACAGACATTTTTTCACATTGTATAAGCATTTCCTCTATCTCCTAACACAGTTTCATAGAAATACTGAAGTTACGTTGGGCTCTTCCTTGTATACAGAAGGTCAGCTCTTTACTTCTGAGCTGCTGTGATGCTCCTGCAGAGGATGGCTGCAAGCTCACCACGTGTGCTTTCATATTCACAGTGGTGGCCCATGAAAGAAAGTATGGAACCAGACCATACATACATGCCCATTTCTTTCCAACATTTCCTGCTTAACAAAGCAGACCATAAAGACAGGAAGCACTACTTCAATCAATATAGTTCCTTCAGTCAACCAATACACTAAGAAAATCCCAGTTTCTCCAATAGTTACAGTTCTTTTAAAACGACATAGGTGTTCTTGACTATCTGATCCAACCAACCTGCAATAATGCAGAGTATATACTTGCTCCCAAGAGATGATACATATCAGATTTCACTCTGTAACTGTTAAAAGCACTAACTTTACTTCTAACATGGCAAATCCAGTTTTCAATTTTACCTGTAGAGAACTGTGACTTTACACAATATATATCTATGAAATAAAATCAAAATTCTGTTGTGGCAACTCATTCTCAGTATCTCACAGAACTCATACCTGGAAGAAACTTCAGTAAATTAACATCTGGCTATACGTTCACATACGTTCAATCCTTGGGAACATTCTGTATCTACTTATGTCAATGGCAATACTCCTGTTTTCACTGGAGCCAGGATTTCATCATCTGATTTGTCAACTCTTTTCATAATGGAGGTCCCTTTTTCTCTTCTCACTTGTACCATGTTATTCTGGATCTCCTGATGTTATAATTGAGAACTGTCTAAGGTAACCACAAATTAAAAAAATCTAGGAAAAAAAAAAAACCTGGAGGCATGCTTTTTGTCTTTATAAAATATGCTGAGAAAATATTCTACTTCTTCAGTGCTTGGAGACATATTACTAAAGTAACGTATTTTGATCTATTTTTTCTCATATTTCTCAGTATCTGAATACAACAGTGAAAAGAGTAATTTTGAAGCCTTTTTAATTAAGTATTGAAAGCTACTATGCAGCTTTACTTGTAGCTTGGCATAAACCACTACTAACATCACATATAATAAGGTAGGTGATGAAGGAAAACTAAAAACATAGAGGGAGGCAATTGTCTGACAAGGCAACTACTCAGTCTGGCTGAGAAAAATTTCATTATGTTTCAAATCAGGTGTATTATTAGGAAATAAATAACCTTCAATGGTGATGTCAGCCAACAATAAAAAATGACATTACAAAGTTTCAACTTTGTATTTTTAGATGTAAAGATTGCTGTAAACAACTAAGCATGTACGCAGAGCGCACAGTCATGCTTCAGGCATGCCATCTAAAATAATTCAAAACAATTGCCCTTGGGTTTCTAGAGAAATATCATCCTTGCCTGAGCAGTGTATGACATTATGCATGAAATGACTACTGTGCAACTTTTGTGAGAATAACTGTAATTCACAAGTACATTAAATGGCAACCTATGTTCTGTTTACCTAAATTAATATACCCTTGATGTAGCATATATCACTGCCTCCCCCTCTGTTAATGCTCTGATAATAGAGTTTTGTAACTCGTAAAAGGATTACTTCAATCCAATCAGCAGGTGCTGGGATCACTGTGTGTCAGACAAACACTTGCTAATCCCTTTTCTTACAGCTCCCAGCTGCCAAAGGTGCTCAATGAAATCCCAGTGAAATGGATGGATACAACCTGGTGTGGACTGCTGGAGGCTTTCAGCTCTGGAGGAAACCTTGGAAAATACATGTGACATAAACATTGCTCAAGATGGGAATAATGGAAGCAGGTATATGTTTGAAATGAAACATAGCTAAGAAATTAAACATTTTAAAAAATAGCTTAATTATGAAATACTTGACGAAGCTTTTCCTAAATATAGCAGAAGGGAAAGAAATTCACTCTACAAAGAAACCCTTCTCAAGGATTATCATCTACTTAATGGTGTCTTCTGGGCCTTAAAATACAACCACCTCCATCTCCTCCTCCTTACACCCTTTCTTGAAATCTAAATTATGCCTACGAAGTTTCACCCCTGCAATTACTTTGCTTTAAATAAACCTCAACAAAAAGGAGAAGATGATTACCATAAAAGGAATATAATTTGCTCCCTTACAGTCTCCGTATTTCTATAGCTCCTTCTGTCCAGCTGTCTGAAAGTACTCACATTACTTCTGCAGGGGAGGCAAGTATCATCGATGCTTCACAGATGTGAAAATGAAAGGGCAGAAACATTGAAGTGAATTTCCCAGGGTCAGAGAATATGCTTCTAACACAGCTACGTTGTAGGGAAATTTAGAGCTCAGTCGTCTCGACCACTGGTTTTTACTTTTCTCGTGCTCATGTTTATAGAAAGAACTAAAGGTTATGCAGCCTTCACGAATACATATCTGATAACATTTTGGTAACTAGAACATACCAAATGTTCTAATTCTAATGGAATTATGACAGTTGTTTATTTTTTGTTGTTGTTGTTCTCTTTTGTATTATTTTATTTTGTTGTTTTGTTTAGAAGCAGAAGGTTTAAGTGGTTGACAAATTCAGGAATATAATTTATGCACATTAGATTCTATTTGTACAAGACATGCCAAACTAAGTAATAAAAATGTAAAAGATGAATTAGCCAAAATCAGTTGCCAGTCTTTCTGTACTTCTTGGAGTAGATTTCACAATAAAACTCCTAAATAATTAATAAGCTTTAAATAAAAGAAGAATATTATTTTGAAAAATAGGGGGCTAGACCATAGTCAAATACTGCTGTTTCACAGCATGTGATATAACATTTCTTAAAACCAAAAATAAATTCAAAACAAATACCCAAACCTCTCTATTAAAGACAATTCTTCACTGTACAAACTGACAGCAAGGACAGTATTAGCTGAATTCTTCAAATGGGGCATCTTGAGAAGAGCTTTTGGTAGTTTTGTTAAACAGCAAAAGCACAAGCTATACAGTTGAATAAAATGTAGTAGAAAAACTGCACCAAACAAACAAACAAACAAACCCACCACCGCCACCACCAAAAAAGTCAAGTCCTTGAACTACAATAAATATTGGATGTCCAATTCCAATCTCACAAGAAATTTTTATTCTCTTCTTATACATTAAACCTACTTTTCAGATTGTCTCTTCAGTATATATTTTTATTAATGGTTTGAACATCATACCACAATCCAAGACATATCTGATTTATTTATATGCCTGTTAATGATGTTGTAAGTCTGAAAAGAAAATTTTAAAAATATATTACTACACATACTAATTACCTTGCTGAAAACACAAAACCAAATTCCCTGCCTTCTTCCTCTACAAGCTCTGCTAACTCAATTAAGCATCTAAATTTGGGTTCCCGGTTGGATACTGTATTTGCAAATTTAGATTTTAATGAATTAAAGTCTGTGTTTCTTTTCAGAGCACTAGTACAGTCATCTTCATTTACTATATATAAAAATTACCAGGAGATAAATATAGAATTCGGAAAACGTCATGTTTAAAAATAGTATTTTCTTCAAGCATGGTCAAGTTCTTCAGAGATAATGAGAGTATGAAAACCCATGCAACCATGACCAAGTACATCAAAGTGATACAGCACATGATGTGATTTATAGACAGTTGGGCAAATTACGACTCTACTAGACAGTGGCCATCTCGAGGGTGGAAGGAAAATGTTATTTCTATGGATATAACATCCCCTCTAGAGCAAAGGAATAAGGAGCGATACTCTTATACCCTTCTTAAATGTGTGAATAAAAGTGAAACAGTATTCCTCCAGGACCAAATTATGACTATCATGACTCACAAAGGAGAATCCCTCTACTTTTCAGTTTTTCTTTCTTTTTTCTTTTTTTTTTCTTTTTTTTTTTTTAAGGTATAAAAATTGGTAATGTGAGTTTGTATATATAAATGCACACAGGTTTGTGTGAAAATTGAGAATCTGTAATATAACATCTAAGAAGTCTTGCAACCCATATTATATCCACAGCCTAGCTGCAGAATATACACAAATGCAAGTGAACATATGGTCACCTGTGAGAAAAAGCAGCGGAAGAACAGACTGGATAATCAGCTTTTTTTCTTAGAAAACTCACATAACAGGCAGAGCCAGGAAACTTCAAATTCCACAAATGATCAAATCTTAGCACTCAAAGACCAGTTTGGAACTACATCCCAGACCTAGGAAGATCCATGTTTGCAAACTGCTGTCATAGAATCATAGAATGGCTTGGGTTGGAAGGCACATTAAAAATCACCTAGTTCCAAGCCCCTGCCATGGACAGGGATGCCACCCACTACATCAGGTTGCCCAGGGAACCATCCATCATGGCCTTGAACACCTCCAGGGATGGGGCAGCCACAGCTTCTCTGGACAACCTGTGCCAGTGCCTCACTACCCTTACTATGAAGAGTTTCTTCCTAATGTCTAATCTAAATTTATCTTCTTTTAGTTTAAGATCATTCCCCCTAGTCCTATCATTATCTACCTAAGCAAAGAGTCCTTCTTCATCCTTTCTATAAGACCCCTTTAAGCACTGAAAGGCCACACCAAGGTCTCCCCGGAGCCTTCTCTACTCTAGGTTGAACATCCCCAGCTCTCTCAGCCTTTCTTCATAGGACAAAGCTTTCCCACCCACAGATTTCTCAGCCCATGTAGCTATATTGGCAGATGAAGTCTCAGCCATTCACCAGCCAGCGACCCAGACTCTCCTCTTGTGGTGTGGGGAAAGTTTCTACCTGCAGACAAGCAACCCAACTAGAGTAACTGCCAGTGAGGACAATAAGCACCGAAGAAACTCTTTTTTCTTCAGAAGTACTTTCAGAGACAACTGTGGGAGAAGACTCACCTGGCTCTCCCCTTTCCATGTCACACTCATGGCTATGGCTGAACCACCGTGCAGTAGGAGGCTAATCAATGCTGGTCATGAGAAAGATGTAGCTGGTATCTACTCAGCTCCCAAATGTACAGGAAATATCCCACTTTTAGGTTACTTTTAATCTATGCTCCATGAGATTTTCAGTTGAGGTTGGCCTAGCTCAGTGATTTTCAAGCATTTTTCTCATGACAGCATTCAAAAGGGGCTGTGAAGTAGTGATAGAAAAGCTTTAGAAGTATGCAAGCTGAAGACATCTTACCTACTCCTTGGACTCTTGGGTTTACTTGACAGCATGTGAGCCAGTAAGAGACCAAACCATAAAGAAGTTTGAGGAACACTAGTCTAATCTACAAATGAGAATATTTAAAGTGGCAAAAAGAAAATAATAAGGGAAATGCAATGTGAAAGAGGACAGAAAAAGAAGCCAAGAGATGGCTGTAGAGGCCAACAAAGATGTAAAAAGAAGAAAGAAGGCATTGTACTGGTAAGAAAGGAAATCAGAAAAACAAAACAAACAAACATAAACCAAACAAAAAATGCTATGGAAAGAAGTTAATTTGGCTTATAACCAGTAACAGTTCAAATTTCCCTGTGTTCTGTGCCTTTTCATTGGAACACTTTGCTTCCTGAACCAAGGAAAAAAGCACTGACACCAGTAGTTCTGAGTAGACAACACAAGTACTACTTACTGCTAAACAGAAGGAAAAAGCAAATTAAAGAACCAAAAACTTGTGGTATGTGTTTGCATGTCTGCAATGGCTATGATCTAGCAGATTGAAAATACATTCTTCAAGAACACTTATAAATTTAGAAGAGACCCAAAAATGAGTAGATGGCATCCTTTTACATCACAGGGATAACTAACCATAGACTGCACATCATTGGTTTGGTTTTCATAAGGTTTCCACTGTGTATTTAATATCTTTCAGCCAGCTCTCCAAATATGGAATAGTTTGCTCTTAGATAATGAGGCCAAAACTAAACTTGCGGAATCAAACATGACAAACCCAGGTGCAGAACTCCCATATTCTTTTATGTCATGCTTTCATGTCTTTAAAAAAGACTAATGAGGGACAAAAAAGGGCAAAAATATTACCCTTCGATATGATCCCTTGTTTATTAGAGCCAATGTGATTAGCTGTGAGAGCAGAGCATTGTAACACCAGAGAATGGTGGTCTACTCCTGGCTCTGCTTCTGACCTTAAGGTTAGTCGTGGTCAGACAGTTTCTTATCCGTGCCTGTGCTTCCTAGAATAAAGAGACAGGATAATGATACTGACCTTTAAAAAGAGCTTTGAACCTACTGATCAAAAGTGCTATGTAAGAGTCAGCTTATTATTATTTTGGTTACTGAAGTTAGTTGAAAGGCTCCCAGTGGCTTTAATCAAAATTTCTCATTTCAGGCTCCCAAATCCTACCTGAAGGACAAAGTTTCCCAAAATTCAGTTGTTAAGATACACATGTACTAAGTCATTGGTCATTGGCCATCAGCCCAGGGATTTTATGTTCCTGCTTCTCTGTGGCACTTGTGGTTAAAAAAATCAGTTCTTCTGGGTGCCTTTCTACTAAAGGAAAGCAATAGATAAATACAGAATGCATCAGAAATACTCCTGTGTTTAGGAAGGTTTTGATTTAGGATTTGGCAATAAGTTCATCCTTGACAAATTTTGCCTCTTAACTACAGCCTACCAAGCTGTACCAAGACCACATATTGTGGTCTACAGGGAGTGTTAGGATTTTTACAGATTAAGAAGAAATCTTTATGTCCTGGACCCAACATGCAATGATATTATATACAAAACATGCTCTTATAAAGAAAGTGCTTATTCAGGTAATGTTACTGCGTGCTGTTTAACAACTTCTATGTTTAAGCTAAACACCCTTTGATTTTGCCTGATGAATGAAGTGTAGATACAGCCTATAGTGCTTCCTGCTACCATATCACTGCAAGAATGTTGCAAACGAACATTCATAGGACTACAGACACTAGGTTCACTCTGTAACCTTTCATTTTCTGAGTGAGCCCGGAGAAGTTCCACAAGTCCCCAGAGAGGTACAGCTCAGAGCAGCCTCCTGGTAGAGCAGGTACTTGGGGGTTGTTGTGTTGATGGTACCTTTATGCAACGTCCATCTACTTGCACATATAGTGTCTTAATCAAAGCATTTAAGTGATCTCTATCTATTCAGCTGGTAAGATTTATCACTGTCAAATGCATGTGACATCTCTTACATTAGTGCTCTTCTTTAATGAGATGAAAGCAAATGAATAGTGTTGTTTAACATATACCTTCTTCAGTCCTCATGTGGCTTAGACCACCGCAAATTACACTCTGTAACTAATCACTCCTTTGCTTTTCACCATTTACATCCTTATATATTTACAATTTCCTCATCCTGAGCAATGACAACAACCTTGTCAGCTTCAACTGTGTGCTTCTGTAACAGATGAAAATTGCAGACTTCACAGAAAAGTTTTAATTTTTGAAATGTCAAGTAGTTTTCATTAATATTTTAAAGATATACACATTATGTGTATTATATCTCAGCTCACGAATATTTATCTATATTTCTATGAGGATATAATTACTGTATATGATATTGGTACACAAGCATATATGTAGGTTACAAGTGCCCACTACTGAATACTCATCTTAAGGTACATGACCATGGTAAAAATATATGAAAATTGAAAATATACCACAATGCAAAGGAGTAAGAGGGCCTATCTAAACATGAAATAACTATGTTACCAGACAATAATTATAGGCTTTTTTTGTCACATTAAAATATCACCAAGATCTGGGGCCCAATTTTGACGCAGCTCCCACCTGCTAATCAGCACTGTGCAGATGCAGCCTGGGGCACAATTTCAGTACTCAGATGCTGTGCTATGTTTTTTTTTTTTTCCTATTGTTATCTCCGTCGACATCTTTACTTTTGTAAGATGGATATTGTACTACCACCCTGCTACACATTCCAGGAATATGCACACAGCAAGCAGCTCGGCATCAGCTCACACATGAACAGCCTTAGCTCCCATAAAATATTCATTCATTTAAAAAATATTTGCACCCTGCTGTCAAACTTAGACAAATTCATACTGAGCTTCAGAAAATAGCTGTTTTAATGGTAAATGATGTTCCAGAAACCTCTTTCAGGCTAAACACTCTCGTCAAAATTATTTTAATAAGAAAGATTAACAATTTCAACATTAGCTGTTAATCCCCTTTCATTTGAAACTGTGCTGATAAAATTCTTTGCTTGTCATTCAAATAGTAAGTAATAATTATAGATTTGGGGCCTCCATCTCTTGCTTCATTAATAGTAAATTGCATGGAAGTCTGAAGCATAAAGTCAGCTTTGATACATCTCAAAATGCAATTTCCATAGCTTTCCTTAGCTATGTACAATTAATTACAGAGTTAATAAGGGGAATATGTTAATGAAAGGAAAATTATTCACTCAGACCACCTGGTCTTATCAAATTTCTTCAATATGTTTTCTTCTTTCTGTGAATTTGGATGACAGCAACAACACAACTTATGGTATGTCTTGTTGCTCCTTCAGTGTTTTTTTTTGGTGTTTATTTTTTTAACTAGCTAAGATTCACTGAAATTAAATAAGAAAAGAATGTAAGAACTAGTCAGTACTAATTAACTGACTATTTGTATTCTCACATTCAGAATCTTTTAAAGCAAAAATGTCTTTGTAATGACCAGATTCTCTTCAATCTCAGAGTCTAACTATATTGCATCCAGTAAGGAGACATTTTATTTTATTGTTTTCTTTAAAGGACTGAGTTGCATATGCATGTATTTAATCAAATAAGTACAGGTGCCTACTTCAGTTCACTGCACTGTAACAGCTACAGGAGCTTAGTTGCTCTGCACATTAGGGTTATTGGATGTTCATGGGAATGCTTTTGATAGTACAAACAGCCAGGTCAAAAGTAGGAAAACCTTTACATAATTAAAGTAATACAGTTGTGATACATGGTCAGAGAAATGTTTTTTAAAGACATGCCGAATCTAGAAACCAACTGTCTTTAACAGACCTTAGTGGATTTACTACTAACCAGACTGAGGACAGAAACATTTTAGTACCTTGGTGCCAGCCCTCGTAGCTATTCCAGTAAGAAAAGGGCAGGGAATAATTCCCAGAGCAGTAACAAGTCACGCTTGAAGGAGGTGATGCTTGTGAGAGCTTTTTCACCCCCCCCTTTCTATTCTTAGTTCAGTGAAATGGTACAGCAAGCAGCCAGAAACAAGAGGCAACGCTTAGTTCTTCCCATCGTTGATCTGTTTTCTTTTGGCCAGCTGGGCAACCTCATGAAGCACCAGCACACAGTTTTAGGACAAGAGGATGAGAGAGATGGGACACCATAGAGGGAGAGCTATCAACTAGATAAAATGAGGAGATATTAACCCAACTTGAAACAAACAAACAAAAAGACTTACATAAAAGAGAGAAATTTATAGCAAAAGTATGTGTTTTATAAAGACATGCTAAGGATGATGGAATATTTGAGGTTAATAGCCTTCCACTTTATCTGTTTTTGACCAAAAAATAACACAGTACTCTCTTATAAAGCACAAATACTATGTCATCCATAACCATACTTCACAGATTATTTTAATGTTTATCTCCTTATTTAAAAAATTTCCCACAGCTGTGTCGTGGGTGCATATGTAAAATTTGATCGTCACAAGAGCAGTTTGCCTGTGTCCTACACATTAAATTTTCAAAATATCACCCAAATTCAGATACCTCACTTACAAAACACTGCCAAATGAAGGCTTTATCCCAGAAAGAGTTTCATAAAGTGAAGTATATATATATATTTTTAATCTTGCCCTGAAAATGAGCATAAAAAGAATCTTGAGTCAATGGATTAAGGTGTCTTTAGCAGCATCTTAACCAGAGCATTTCCAATAACTTCTGCTGGTATAGCCCACAAGAAGAGAAGGAGATCTTCAAGATACCACTGGAGAGTTCCTGGGTAGCTTAAACCGCAACTGGTATGTTAGTGCAAAGACACAGTGCCAATATGATATCACAGAATCATAGAACAGTTTGGGTTGGAAAGGACCTTAAAGACCATTGAGTTCCAACCCCCTGCCATGGGCAGGGATGCCACCCAGTAGATCAGATTGCCCAGGGCCTCATCCAGCGTGGCCTTGAACACCTCCAGGGATGGGGCATCCACAGCTTTTCTGAGCAACCTTTTCCAGTGCCTCACTATCCTTTGAGTGAAGAATTTCTTCCTAACCACTAATCTAAATCTCCCTGTTTTCATTTTAAAACCATTCCCCCAAATGATATCTCTTCCTTATAAGTACCATTACACTAACTGCAGTTTCATCCCAAACTGTTATGTATTTTCAGAAGATCTGAAGTTTAGTCCCATTTACCACACGTTGTTTGATCTTAATGGTGCACCATCTATGCAACCTGCATGAGCCCTTTCATTATCCCACAATGAGTCAAAATTCACTTCCTTTCAATGCCTGAACTCTGCTACCAGCTCAGAAATATATAACTTGTATTATCATCTCAGGACTCCTGCCTGAGAAATCCTTCTGAGCCACCTTCTTTTTAGTGCCCTTTTCCTTATAAATAGGCATTTCCACCTGTTAGATACAAAATATGATCAACTGCTATATCTGCTACACTGTGTTAACAATGACTTGATAGAATAGGACAAATACAGAGAAAAATATTTTGTTACTTTGGACAAGTCTGGAAACAAAAGAAAAGACCAGTAGCCTCCTTGACGAGTGTTCATCTCTGTTTTTTATCCCTAGTGAGACTTTAACAGCAGCTGTGGACCAAGGAACATCCCTTGTTTTCAATCTGAAGAATCAAAAAGCAAATCTTCTTCAACAACCTCTTATCACCTCTTTTGCTGCTTGCTACAACTGGTACTAGTCTTGTCTTGACACCAGTTGGACCTTCACTAGAAATTGAGAGAACCTGAGAGAAAAGAAATCAGGTAGCCACCAGGTTTTGTGTCAGCTGTGGCTACGATCCTCTTTTACTTTGTGCACATAGCTGCAAAAGCTAGTTCAGTATCAAATATTTCTCCCAATGTCACACTTTTAACATTAGCACTCTAGAATGTTAATAGAGATGCTTTCTTCATCTTTCTACTAAAAGCCTTTTTTTTTTTTTTCCTTATGGAACGGGAAGGTACATGATAGCTAAAAGTGTTCAACCAAAGCAGCTTGTACAGAGCTGAAATAAACACCTCACTGTCAAGCACCAGACGAAGATGTATTCACAGAAATTTGGCAAGTTATTGCTAATCATGAATACATTTGGGAAAAATAACCAACAGGGAGAAATTTAGGGAAAAAAAGAGATTTTGAAATTAATTTTGTACAGTATTCAAGATTAATGTTTTTCTTGACTTAACACTGACTCTGTAATTGTCATTTCCTAAGGACCATTCAACAATGTAGAAAAAGGGAGGCAACTGAACATGAAACAAATAAAAATGGAAGAACCAAAGGGTAACGTGTTCATGAATATGTTTTCTGAGTTTTATTGAAGAAATCTATGTACAACATACATCCATTTATTAGATTTATGGTTCTATTAGTTAAGTTGTTTTTCTATGCAAGAAGACTTTTTATACTTTTCTTTGTAGCTTTTCTTTGTTCCTGTATCTCAAGTCCTGGCTTTAAACAAACAGAAGCAAATGTCTCCAAATGATTTAAAAAGTGAGGGAGGAAAAAAATGGAAATGAAAGGATAAATGCCATTTCATCAGCAAAAAATCTTTCAGGAGGCAACCAGCTCTGCTTGTTCCTAAAAACATGACAACTCAGGGTGAGGGGTAAAGATTTTCCCATCCACAGTATTTATGTCTTTGGGGGATATTGGCTATCTTGTCACTGAGTAATGCTATATGCACAACAGCTTTTTCCCACATGGCTTCTCTAGTCTGACTGTCCGTGATGAAATGGCTTTTAGGTCCAAAGCCTTCTTGAGACTTGCATTTTGTGAGACTACTACAACTATTTATACTGGTGGAATTGAAAAATAAACTGGGATTCAGATCCACTTAGCACATGTGTAAGGAGTTCATGCTTTTAACTAAACTTTGCCACTGACTTTTCTCTTTTCTCATGTGAGGGAGGATTTTTATTTGTTTGTTTTCTCAGTCAGAAGCTTTTTTAAACATGGTATTTATAGTCTTTGAATTCATGAAGAATTACAGCGAAAATAATGGTGGTAGAAGGAAAAAAAATAAAAATAGAAAACAATCAAACAAAAACACTAAATAATCAAGCATGCCATAATTGTGACAAAGACCTTGTTTTCCCTACCTGTACTCCTCACCTTTGTCTCCGCCAGCATTAATCACGCCTGCAGCATGTGTCCCCAGGCAGTGCAGTGTGCTTGCATACTGTTCATCATGCTCCTTCACTCAGGAAATGTTTTGTGTGCATAGGGATTAAATTGAAGGTGGAAAGTACACCTGCATCTAGCATAGTGCTCACATCCTGAAATTTGTCTCTTTATTTAGAGAAGTGCACTTAGATGCCTTTTGCTCATGCTTTTATTACATCTTTAGGAGTAAAATCGAGGAATTTCAACAAACTGTAGTGGAGGATTTAACATGCACTTTTTTCTTGTTAGAATGCATCTTGTATCACACAACTCCACACTCTTCCACATTCAATTAAAAGAAAATCTATAGCAGCTACCCCACAGAGTTCATTTTCAAACAAGATTTATTTTAAAAAACGAGAGTGAGGGGAAAATTGCTTTTAACCATCTAAAAGTTATCATGCAGAGACTATAAGATACCAATGTTATCAAAAAGCCCCAGGTGCAACCTTGGAAACTATTCCCTCCTTGTCATCCTTCTCAGTCCCACAGCAAGTCTTCCATTGATTAAGCATAACAATGGAACCGGATGCAAAATCCAACATCTTGGGTATGATTGGTTTCCCAGCTGCAGGTCTCTGTCCCATGTCCCCCTGGATGGGATTGTGTCCCAGGATGTGCTCAAAGGCCAAAAGGTGACTCTCCTTTGACAAGAAGTTCTTATATGAGGCCATCCTTTCCTTCTCTATGGGGAAGGTCCTTTTGTTTTTTTGTTTTTTGTTTTTTTGTAAGCATATTGCCAAGGGCAAGAGGATCAAGTGGCCTTACACCTCCTCCACACAAGGCCCTTGATTTCAGCCTCTAGTTCATTTGCTCCCACTACCTCATTCAGCCCCATTACAGTACTTTCTTCTCCTTCCGAAAAGTAGAGTATGAAAAAACTATCGCAGACAGTTTACCAGCTTTATACCCTCAGAGAGGACTCCTCAGACTTCCACCTTAAACTACTACCAAAAAGGGTCTTTTGGAAATTCACACTTTCTGAAACTCTTGTTTATGTACAATGTTTCAAATGTTGCATGTCTTTTTTTACAAGGGAAAAATAATAAAAAAAAACACACAGGAAGTAAGTTCTGCTTCTGCAAATTCCCTCTCATATAATGGTACTCAGAGAATTAACTCAGAATGTTGCCAAAAGCATGCATTCCCTTTTTGCAGCACAGTTCTTCATTTAAAAAAAAAAAAAAGAAAAAAAAAAGAAAAAAGAAAAAAGATTATAATTATTTCAAGCAAACAAGCATGGAATCAAGCAGATGTGGGACACAACCTCCCTAACTTGTGCTGAACTTGTGCTTGAGCATGAAAAAAGAGACTCCTCAATCTAAGCTGGAGATCCTTGGAGACATTGAAAAGCCATCTGGACATGGTCCTGGGCAACTGGATCTAGGTGTCCGGGCTTGAGTAGGGGGGTTGGAAAGGGTGACCTCCAGAGTTCCCTTCCAACCTCAAACACTGTGATTCTGTAAGTTGCCTATGTCAGTGGGATAGTGGAAGCAGAACGGGAGGCCTCCAAAGAGAAAACCTCTGTCTGCCTAGTTCTCTGGAGACTTTCATAGCCACCCACTCTCTTCACCAACTAGAAAGTGAATTTATGGAATCAAGTCAAAAACACCTCTTCAGAAAGTGCCTAAACTGTAGGTATCAATTAGGAGCCCAAGCCAAGTAGACTAAATCTCTCCTGGACACCTTCAACCCCCCCGGTCCTTTTGCTGGACTACAGTGGCAGTGTGGCATGTTATTAGGCTTCTCTTGGCACTTGCAATATAGATGTACATATGGAAATAAAGTGGATGGATATCCAATTCTGAGTTTCTATTCCTTCCCTTGCTCTGACCTTCTGAAGAACAATTATTTTCATGCAAAACCAATGGTGATTGAAATGAGGTCACATCTTTGCTGTTGTTGATGCTGAAACCAGCCAGTCAGTGCCACAAACATGACTGCATAAAACATGCTCCTCTAATTACACTTTCCAAAGTGCTTGGATCTTTTAGAAAGATGATGGAATCAGAAAGTGCCATATGGGCCATCCTCCTGCTGCAAATATGAGGAAAAAGAACGTGAAAAAGGAAAAAAAAGCTCTGAATGTTGTTATCACCGTCCTTCTGGGCCTCCTGAGTCCTCCCTACTTTCTACTGCCAATAGTATAAACTACCTCATGCTACTGTCAGCAGTACGGAGATATTGTCTTTGCTGTATAGGAAACTGTCAGAAATGCAGATTTTTTTCTTTGAAAGACTGACTTGAGTCTAAGTGAGGAGACTGCCCCACAGGCACATGGGCTTGGAAGGTTGCTGGTTTCTCCAGACCTTAAGTACTATAAATGTTTGGCTAACCTAAGGTAGCCAGTCCTCTAAGAAAACACTACCCGTGGCCCACCACCAACTCCAACAAATCAAAGGTTCGTGCGTTTTGGACATCTCAGGTACAATCTGCTGGCTCTTTCCAGCAAACTAAATCGGCTTTACAGAAGCATTTCTGACCAACAGTACCTGTGGGCAAGAAAGGGATTACATGGAGTCATTCGGCAGTTGTAGATAGATTTCTTCCAAGTTATTTCCATTAAAGGATTATTCTGTTTATATATCAAAATAAAATATTTCCTGCTTCCACTTTATACAGTAATCCATTGTTTCACGTTCTCTGGGGAGGCCTTGGCACCTATGAACAATAAAGACTGAGGAGCCCTAACTCAGCTAACTGCTGATTCTCTGCACACTGTGGAGCTGAAAAACACATTTACAGAGCTATAAGTGCATTTACCCTGCAAAGCAGATGGCATTTGCCATTCTTACTGGGCCCCTTGCTAATATATCTTGTTGCTTTTTTTAGGCGTTGAGATATCTTTCATGAAAAATATCCATAAAAATTCAAAAGGTAAGAGGATTTTGGCAGCAGGAAATAGGAAGAACTGGAAAAGTCCTTGCACTGAATGATCTAAAAGTTGCAAAGTGGGACCCCTCGCTCCCCTTGACTTGTAGCTGCAGGACAAATGGAGAAAAAGCTCATCTCAGGCAAGCCTTTTCTACTGCTGAAGTTCAACAAGCTACTGTGTCTCCAGAGGGAGAAAAATTCAGGCAAATAAATATTACAGATACATGTCTTTATTTTTGAGCAAAACATAAATTGGGTCAGCTCTCCGGTTTCAGTGTGACCCACAGTGACACAAAACATGAGCAATTCTGATCAAGTCCAATCATCTGCCCTAGTGCTGTAGCTGCATGATGCTGATCTTCCCGTGTAAACCTAGCCTAGCTTCGCCTTCATCAAATCTTGATTTTATGGTTTAACTACTTCCCTTAAGTAAACAACCCCACTGCCTGCCTGACCCTCCTATTAGGCTTGCCCTGATATCCAAGCTAAATGCATCCTTTAGACTCTAACCCATATTTTCTTCCTAATTGTATCATCTGTGTCCATTAAGAACAATTTTTCCCCATCCCATATTTCAAAGCACAATATGCAGACTCCCCTGAATCACTGATTTTTGTTTGTTCAGTTTAGACTAAACAAATTAACTATTTTTATTCTCTCTGTGTGGTTTGTACTCTCAAGACACTACAGTGTTTCTGTTACCCTTCACTGAACCCTCACCACCTAAGAAATAACATATGCTGCTAGATCACTAACATATGTATGAGTTCATTCAGGGTTAAATAGGATTGGCTGAATTATGGACACTGAACACCATAAGAATGATCTTGTCCAACCTCATCCTTTTCTAAAGTTTATTCACAGACAGAAGAAAAAATTCTTTCTTGAAATTTTGCAGGAATTTACATATCTAGAATAAGTGGTTCCCATATGCAATTTTCTCTCCTTTAAATTTGATATTGTTATTTTTAAAAAGATTTTCATAATAATATAATCAAAAATAAATTTGCTCAATTTAAACTAGTAGGATTTGTTTGGAAATATCAAGTGCATATTTCCATCTATATAGGAAATTTTGCTTTTATTTTCATAGAAATATACTGCCTCAGAACCTTACCACAGGAATTTGTATTTATTTTCAGGTTGGACAATTAGAGTACTTTTAGATTACTAGAGTACTTCTCTAATAATCTACTTCTAAAGTAGATTAGCAGAGTACTTTTTTTTTTTTCTCAAGCATTTCAGTTAACTATGAAATGAAACTCAAGTTTATTTTGTACTAGTTAGGCAAAAGTGGGACAGCAGAAACTGTGACATATAATTTTCTGCCTTGGCAGCTCCCCTTCCAAAACATGCTTGTGTATCAGTGTTTAATAATACAAGATTTAATTAACTCTTTGGGGGGAAAAGACTGGGCAAGGGAAGAAGTATTTACTCAGGGTGACACACTGGTATGGAGTCTGGTTTTCAAACCTGTCCTGCTTTTGCTCAGTTTTATAGCTGACCTGACCAAGGCTGAAGAAGGTCAGTAATGTAGTAATGTAGCTGGAGTCAAATTAGCTCTTTGGGTTTTACCTGACTTCATTCCATCTTCCATTAGGTGAGGTGGCTTAAAAGAACTCAAAGAGTATCTGAGAAAACTGTACTTCCAAAAATAAATCCAGAAAAAGAGAAAGAAGTCGAAGAAGTATGATCCAAAAGTATGGAATCATGGAGAGAACCTTCCTTCTCAGAAATACCACTTGTAAATCTTCAGAATTGCATAAATACAATAGGGAAGTTTCCAAAAGCATGGCAATGCTACCAACTGGAAAGGGTGCTTACATGAGGTCAGTACTACTAATAAGTTGCAGAAATCAAATATGGAAAGCAAAATAACACCTGACTTATTATCTTCACCATCACCTAGCTTCTTCTCAGCCGATTTCAATGTAGTCTACAAAGACAGCAAATAATTAAAGGAGGAGGAAAATAAGGCACAAAACCCAGGGGACTGCTCCCCAGCTCTCCCAGCAGGATGCTAAGAGTGACAGAGAGACAGAAGCAAACATTAAGTCCCAACCACTAGACTCTGTCCTGGGCTGCTAACGCTGTTGCATACATACAGTCAGATCTTCATGTGTCAATCTTCTACACTGATACCAATTGCAAGTCATGTTTGGAAGTAACCCAAGTTTTCCAATGCAGACTCCATTAATAGAAGGTATTTGTATCATTTCAAACATAAAAGAGATACAGCTTGGAAGAAATCCTGATAAGGATAACTAAAATCAGGCTAGTCTCAAAATTCAGGTCCCTCTCCATTCAAACAGTAATGAAAAAAAAACGGTCCGTATTGCTAATATTCTGTTGCATTCTCAGCTTAGATACCTCCACACAATAACGACACACAAGAAAAAGAAGCTGATCAGAAATTCAGCAATTTTCTTCAGTTGTCCAAGCTGAGTTAACCATAAATTAATAGCACAAAAGGACAAAGCGTGACTTATCTTTTTTAAAGCAAGCACACAAATAATTTGTATGTCTGAGATAAAAGAATATTCCCCAGAGAGAAAAATAAACAATATAATGAGAAAGAAATGGAAATAAAAATCCTCTTAGTTTTAATTATACAAGGCTAAGCTTACCAGTGAAGCTCAGGAACACTTTTGATGTGTGAACAGACAGCTTCCGTTCCCTTAAAAGTTAACTCTTGCCATAAGCTGAGCAGGCATCTCACATTCTGACAACATTGTACGTGCCGTGAAGAAAAACCACCTTACCAAGATCATGTGGCCGGTGGAGATGTCCATGTTGGACTGGACAGGCTCCTCGCACCAGGATGAGGTGCTGCTGCGGGCCGAGGGGCTGGGAATGGGCCCATCGCTAAATTGTGAAGAAACACTATTGATTCGAGAGGCGTGCAGCGGCTCCGGGCGATCAGATGTCTTCACTGCCATGCGCTGACGGCATAGCTCCTAGAGAGAGAAAGGAAGAAACAACCTACGGTTAAGAGTAATTACAGGATACACTCTGCTGAAGACATATGATTTACAATATGTTTCCAGGGCTGGAAGTGTTTTCCCCCTCACCGCAGTGATTTTTGGGAGGCTGTCTGTTCTGTTCTGTACATCTACAAAGATTAAATTCTCAATGAAATTACTACATGCTGGCTCTCCTAACCTTTCAAAAGTTTAATTACAACTGTGTGCCCATTGCCTTTCATGATAACAAAAAATAATATTCTGGAGCTTGACATTCCCAACAGATCTCCCTTTTTCCCCTACCACCGCCCTGCAATCAGCACAGCCACTTTTGAACTGTGCAACCTACTGAAGTTAATGGGGTTGCACAGGAGTAATCGAGAGCACTGCTTGGCCTGGAATATGCAAACTCAGCAAGCTCAAGGCAACTGAATTGATGTGCCCTACTCTATAAATTCCAGTTGATAGATGCATCATTTCTCTTCATTAAAATAGCAAACTCACAACGCTTCCTCCCTGATGTGGGGCAGAGAGGATGAAGAATGACATTAATGAAGAATAAAAACAGAAATCTGTCATTGTATTGTTTAAGCAGCTTTGGCAAAGAAAGAAAATTCAAGCTATCACACACTCTAATGCAAGCCATGTAAAAACACCAAAATGGATTGCACTGTGAATATATATTTTCACTTGTGCCCGTGCATAGAATTCACTTAAAAATACAGAATTACGGTTAGGTAACACAAAATCCTACTGGCAAAAGCAACTCCCTACAGTACAAAATTCTGACTAATGGAATAAACAGACCCACAGTTATGCTGTGATTGTTATAATGCTCTTAGAATCACTTATGTGTGGTAAAATCTCAGAGACTATAATAAAATTATCATTTTTAACATATGTCTATTGTCCATGAGAGACACTTGGCTGCCTGTGTTGCACAGCAAGAGCGGCTAGTCCATGGGATCTGGACATATTGCACACGCGGTGTGGCTGCACATTTGTCTCGGATTACTCATTCTGCACAGACGAATCCTAAGAGCACAGCCTCTTGCCTCAGGCTAACAAAATAATACAGTCTGAAGAATTCATACTGTTGAAATGCTGGAGCCTTTGTTTTCGTATTCACTGATAATACAGTTACAGCCCAAGTGCCATCAGTAGGATGATCTAAAAAACTCCATATATCAACTGCTATAAAATCTTTTTTTCATATGGGAGTTAGAAATGTAACTTTAGGAGTATTTTTTTTTTTGACCTTGAAAACTTTAGGACACTGAAGAGGGATCCTAATTCATTCAGTAGCAAGCATTGAGACTTCTCTTGCCTCAATGTGGCAATGATTAAAGACCCATCCAAACATTTTCCATTTGTCTGCCTTTTACCAGAACATCTGTTTGATTTGCCATTAGAGGTGCTTATGTAGAAGTTTTCTGTATTTACAAAATGTAGGGTTTTTTCCTCACTTCCACTTGAATGCTTTCTGTCACTTGGTACCTTAGTTTCTTAGTTATGTACCGACTTTATTTTAGGCCAAGTATTAGAAAACACAAACAGCAACAACAAACCTTGAATATCAGTGTTAAATAGGTCAGTTAAACTATCAGCATAAAATATGATTAATACAATGTTTTTTGTTTTTTTTTTTTAATATAGGGCCAAGGAAAAAAAAACCTCTCCTTTTTTATGAAGGATCACACACGTCATCAGAAAAGACAGTAATAGCACAAAATGGCTATTGCTAACCTTGGAATGACCTTGCGGTAGTGTAATTTTAGCAGATTTTGGGAAAAGCATAACAGTACGGAAACTTTTTAGACAGAAAAATAAATCTGCAGAAAACCAAAAAGCTATTCAGATGTTTAGATACCAGCCATTCTCAGAGGGAATAGTTTACTGGACTAGACAAAACTACAAAAAGTAAAAGGTATAAAAATATGTACTCTATCACACAACTGCTGAAAGGATGTGTCTTCTGGCTAGCATGCCATGTGGCGTAAATATGAATTTGTCTTATTCTAATAGACATCCTGCCACTTGACTCACCCCAACTCTCTACTAACAATAGCATTTATACTCAGACAGGATCTTTGTTTTTAAGTTGATCTGTTCCTGCTGCTCACATCCTGCCCCAAGTCATAATCCTCTGCTTTTACAAGTGGTTGCTGTGGAAAGGATTACAGACCTCTGCTAACAAAAAAGAATCGGGAACAAGTGAACTCGAAGAAATTAATATTAGGAAATGTAAGCTGTAAAAGAAGTAATATTATAACCAACTGGTTCTAGATCAGATTAACCTCCAACTAAAAATGCTTTGGACAAATTATTTAATATGCTACTGAGAAAATTTGTTTTCAAGCCAGAGTTCAACGTTAATGGTCCTCATGAAGGATGGTAAGGTTGAGAAGCATGACAAATTTTAAGTTTAAAGAAAAAAGTAACTTTATTAACATATTTGTTTCCTGACATATATACAACTAGAACAATTATTCCCAGAACTGTTGTAACTGTCAAATACCTTAAACAAAGCAAGCACGTCACTGTACACCACCAGAAAAATGTTTAATGTAAACAGGAAGGTCAAATCAGAGTTGCAGCAAAAACACCACTGAGTTTCTTGATTGGTGTTTTAAATCACCAAGACAATGGTTTTTTCCCTGCCTGTAAACAGATTTTTTTGTTTAATTAATCTCTAGATTAGTCTAATGGCCCTTGGCAACTCTTCCTTCCCCCAGTCCCAGCCAGCCCAGGCTGAGGAACCTGCCTATACCCACATGCTAGGGACACCTACAGCTTTATCAAAGCCACCCCCCTGCTAAGCCTGACCATCTTGCCCCCTCTTGGGGTTTTTCATGTAGCTCCATCTACACCACCATCTACAAAAGCTTCAACACGTTTTGTTTTGAGGGTCCAAATGGATTCATTCAGGACACATGGACTAGGGATGTCCAACTCAGGTCAGGTATGTATCTAAATGTAGGGTTTGGGTTTGTTTCATCCTTGTGTCAGGCTGTTCTGGCCCTCTCCTGTGAAAGGCTTTGGGACTAGTGGGGTTTCAACACGTGGGGTGTTTCTCTCCTGGTGCTCTCAAGAAACACCATCCCTGAGCACTGAGGTGGGACCATTTCACAGGCACGCAAAGCCCTGAGTGGTTAAAACCCCCATTACTATCCCCCATACCTATTGTTATAGAAAACAATTTATACACCTCTCTGCATACTCAGGTATGCTCTTCCCTTTCTCCAAAATCTTGACTCTCATAAGCATTTAGCAAAACAGCCATCTACCAAACCACAATCAGAGTTCAGACTTGACTAAAATGTCAAAGCTGCATACTGCATGAATGACACAAACAGACGTATTTCTGTATCGTCTCAGCACTTGCACCATTAAAAATATTTTCTAAGAATGAATTCAGTTTACTGCTGCACTTCTATATTTAGCAGAGTGGCTGAGGCTATTTCTGCCATATAGCAACTCTGTAATGTCTAGCCTTTGTTTGTATATAGTTCTGGTGCCATTCTTCATTTAAAAACATCATTTACACCTAAAAAAGCAATCATAATGCATACAGTGAAATATGAAGAAATGATCCTCCTGACCCTTCAGGCTATGATCTAATGGATGGGTTGGACGTAAACATTTATTTAAAAGGTAATTTGAAGTTTATGACATTATTTCCCATCACATGGGAATTGCTATCATACTGAGGCACTTACTCTGTTTTTTATTTCCCAACATTTATTATCAAACTTATGTGGCGGTCACATGCAATATATAATGGAAAAGTAATATCGCTGTGTGACAAAAACTGCCATAACCAAGATAAATATTCTGTAAATAATGTCCAGTTAAATGAGTTCAAAGTACAGCACAATGATCATCTGTAGAGAGCTTTTTATTTGAAACATAATTGATAACCTTAAACAAACCATAAAGAGTATTCTCAGAAAAACCCTGGACCTCTTCCAACAAGGTTTTAAAGTGTTTCTAATACTTGGTTGTCCTCACAGAGATACAGAGAAGCACAAAGCAGCAATTATTTCCTAAGGTACAAGAAATGGATTTTCAGATCCATACAGTCCACTTGTGAATGAACCACATCACGGCATAAATGTAGTTTATCCAAATTGAATGAAGGGCATCAATAGAGTTGTTGTGCCTAATGGACAACAACTCATGGACAGAGAGCCAGTCTTACCATGCTGCTTTGTTAGATGGGGTCTCTGAACCTGAAGAGAAGAGTAAGAAACTCTCCTCTCAACTGAGGAGGCATTGTGCCTCTTTGGAAATGAACCCCACAGACACCTTACCATGTGGTTTACCAAAATATTTGTTTTTGGAGAAGAAACACTGTATACACCCTGGTAGGGAGTAAGAGGATAGGAGAGTGTGACACTAAAACCAGCCTGGAAGATGGTCAGTATTGAATCTTTTCCCCTTGTATTCTGTTTCTCCAGGAGCAGAGTTTTGAACCCTGCCAGAGAAGACACCACAGGGCCCCAGGAAAGGAGTCCCCACGCATGAGAGTTGGCTGCTGTCGGGCCAGCACAGACTGGTGAAGGACTCACTCCTGCTGACTGGGGACAAAGCCTCCCAGGAGTGGCTCTGCTGATGGTGCACAGGGCAAAAATGTCTCCCACACCAATAAAACCCTACACAACTGCACGACACAATCATTATCTCACCCAGGCAAAAGCATGACGTCCACCATCTGTTGCTACTATTTGCAAAAGTGGAATTTAAGGCAAAAAGCAGCCACCTCAAGGCAGATAGTCACAGGCAAAGGACCTACACTGGGTTTCCCAGTTAAGGGACAGCCAACATGCACCTCGGTGTTATGTTCATTCCTTGTAAAGATGAGCCACTCCACCTCCAAGCTGCCTGGAGTTAGGATACTGCTGTTCATTAAAATACCCATTTCATGCAATAATCTTCAGGCAGCCCTAGTTCAGCCACCAACTGTGGCATGTGCATTGTTCACATCCAGCTGGTACCAGGCGTACTATAAAATGAAAATTTTCAGTCCAAAGTAAATGAAAGTAGCTTCCTATCTAAAATACAGTTGTCCTTCCCCAGTCACAGTCACCTCAAACTTGCTCAACAGGAACCTGGGATCTGAGGGAAATTCCAACTTTCTAGTTTATATATATATATATATATATATAAATAAGTATATATACACACACACACATGATTTCATTACTATATATTCATGAGTTTGTTTTTTTTTTTTTAAACCGAGTCCCAGACTTACATAATTCCAAAAATAACGTTAAAGAAATAGGCCTGACATTTCCAGTCTTTTCAAAATCTTTTGCTTGACAAATTCAAATGGATATCACCTGACCTAGTCCAGAAACAAGAGTGGCACAATTATTTTCAGAATTTAAAAAATGTAAGAAAGAATAAACACTTCCATAGTACAATTATTAAGAAAATGAAGAGAAATTAAACCAAGAAAAATGTTGTTTATTAAAACTGGTAGATGAGCATACACAAAGCCCTTTCAACTTGACCTGCCTAATGTTCTAGCAGAAACAAGTAATAAATGTACAGAAACCCTGTATTTACTTTACATGTGAAACAAAATTGTTTTGCAGAAGTTTTAAATTAAAAATGCTAAATATTAATTCTAAAAGATCCTAGGCTATGCTTTTTAACAAAATAATGAAAACTAAGAATATACATAACCTCTTATAAGCAAGGTGTGGAAAAAAAAAAGATCTTTAAGAATTCTATTCTTCTCGGTTTTAATACATTTAAGTGAATATTAATCTTTCATTTCCTTTAAATTAAGGATGTATCATTCACTGGATGAAGTGAAGTCTGTACTTACAGCATGGAGTTAACCATTTTGCGATAGATGTAGTTATAATGCAGTGAGATTTAAAAAATGAAAAAACAAAGTAAGCTCATTTTTTTTAAACAAATGAATCTAGGACTACAAACATCATTATTCTCTAACCAAATTTGCTTAGTGTTACTACAGGGTGAAGCTAAAGTCATTTGGCTGCCTTTGTTTTGCTTTTGCATACTTAATATGCTTGCAGGTGTTATAAATTTAACTTTAACTTATTTACTGTGTTTGTAGCTTTGGGGATAATTACAGCTTTATTACCATTTATTTTTGAGTTATTGAAACATACTTTCAAGCTTTAGTTTCATTTTAACATGCTTTTTGTCCAGCAGTAAAAGAGCTATTTATATGTGTGGAATATTTACATGCATTTTCTATCAGTGCCAGAAAAGGCAACTACTGAGATCAGCTTGCCTTCAAGAAAGGAACAGAGGGACATAGTGGAAAAATGTTTGTAAGCCATATTTTGAGAGATCACACCTCTGCCACAGCATCAAACGTAGCGTTCCATAGCCACACTCTGTTCATTTTGTATTTATGCAGACATGTATGTGATGGATCCCAGAGGGTGGGGAAAAAATAATTAGACCACAGAATGTATATATTTAATTGTCAGTATAGATTTGGTTTGCAGTGTTCAATTTACTACCCATACTCTCGTACCATACCACTAACCATACATCTTGAGCCCCAGAATAGGACTTTTGCTTTGTTTTGATTTTAAGAGGCATAAAACGCAGGGCTGGTGTTTCTCTTTGAGAGAAGCGCAGTCAAGCACCCATTTTCCTAACAAAACCCCAATTTTGATTATGACTTCTGAAATTAAAAAGTTGTTATTTTTTTTTTTTATTTTTTTATTTTTTTTTTTAGCATTCTAAGTGTTTCCTGGTAGGAACTCATGCAATTATCATTCTCCTTTCATCAGAAAAAAAGAGAAAAGAAAAAGAAAGTAAAGGCCATGTGGGAGGGGAAAGGCAAAGAAAACATAGTTATCCCTCAGATGGAAAATGACTCTTCCTTCATTTCTGTATATTTATTTCCTCTTTTTAAATTCAATTTGCACTGCCTTATCCCACCGAATCAAACAAACAGCCATATTCCGTCATGGTCTTGCTCTATGAGGTCCAGCAGTCATGAACATCTCTGATTTGCACACAACCAGAGACACTGATTAAGTGATACAGTTTGAGGAAAATATTCTTATTTAAATTCTTTCAGTGACTCTCATCAATGGGCTGGACATCTAAACAGCCAGCTGGTTACTCAGTAAGGAGGATATGGCAGCATAGGTCAGATGATACTGCCCTAAAATATTGTTTTCTCTGCTTACCACACCAGGAAAGAGTAAGCTTCTTTGCAGACTATACTACTTGCCAGGGGATCAGGGCAATTTCAAGATCATGTTTGGGTGACTATGCTGGGGATTTTCATCCTACACAACATTACAAGATACCACTCTAAATGGGCCTGTGAGAACAAGACAGTTCCACCTTTGGTTTCTGAAAGAGGGAAGAGTTTCATCAAACAGATGCCTGGCTTAACATGAGGGCAGTGTAAAGGACTTCACAGACAGAAGATAAAAAGGAAACAAACAAAAAAAAAGGAATATATTTTTGGTGGTTTCAACCAAACCTGGTGCCTGAATTGCATTTCCCACCTTGCAAGTGTGGATGCATAAGGTATGTAAAAAGTAAATGATAAGTGGGAAGCAAGGAGAGGAAAGATATGTTAAGGAGTAACGAGGACGTTGAGAAATAAAGAGTTCAGCCCTCATCTCTGCTAAGAAACTTGGATGTAGTGCCCAGACACGAGCATCCCAACTGGTGCAGTCCTGTATCCATAGCAATCTGCAAAACTGGCCCTACAACCAGTACAACTGGCCCTTTATGTGTAAAACACACATAACCTTTTCCATGGTTTGTTCATATTTAACTAACTCTGATGCCTGCTGACGTGGCCCCAGCTGCTGCATAATATGAATTCGGACAGTAAATTCACCGCACAGTATGGTTCACAAATAAACAGTATTAATGACTGAATTAACCTGCAAGGCCATGCAGAACCACGTGCAAATTTCTCACGTATTTTGACTTTAGCTCACACCCCCGAAAGCTGGACCAGCCTCCAGCAGATGCCCCTGCTCTAAAAGAGAACCGCCACGAATGTTTCCTTTTCCACTCCCAGCGTTTATAGCTGCCTGGGGCCCAAAGCAGGCAAAAAACGCAGTCCCCAGCCAGCTGTAGTTTCTCAAGAAAAATATACATTAAGGCTGTGAAGTCCACTTTTTTATTGTCCTGCAAGACTGAAAATGGGACACCATTTCTGGTAGAAGTGAGAATTCCCAGCTCGCCGGCAGAACTCAGCATCCACTTCTAGCTCCGAAAGAAACAAACGTACAGCCACAACTTGATGTCTAAAAATGCTCTTTTACCCCATTCCAAGGGTTATTATTGCTTCTCCTAAAGTCTGTGTAACTGCATTCCTGGTAACAGAGGCACTAAAACCAAGCAGAGAAATACAAAAAGAAGCCCTAAAAGCTTCCAAAAAACTCAAATCCTTTTTTTTCATGGAAGGAGGCTATACACAGCAGACATGATGCTGGGATAAGGAAGTATTTATCAAAGATGGCCATCGGCGACATTTGTTTTTCATAACATCATCTATCATGACAGTTGAAGGTGCCAGTCATTACCCTCTCCTGACATGAAAACTAACGTCATTGCTTTCCACCCATTCCCCACTGAAAATAAAAGTGAAATCACGGTTTAGCTCTGCTAGGAATAACAAATGCAAATTTTGCGAACAAGGAAACAGCAGGGAAAAAGGAATATATAAAGTACAGTGTTGTTAGTAAGTTAAAGAGGTTATTAGGAGCTAAAAACTTGGTATTTTATTGAAACCCTCCTAAATTCTGAAAAAAAAATAATAAAAATGTATGAGTTCTATCATATCTCTGAGCACAGACATTCTTTCTATCAGACACAGCAAAAGCCTTCAAGGATTAAAAATGTTGGTCAATATTTCTACACATCCACTTTATTAGCATTACAGGAGATACTGGAAAAAGTGAGAGGGATTTTGTACTCAGATCTTAGTACTGATGTTCAGAGATACAGGGAGACCTCCCATTCAGAAAAAGCAGCAAAAGCACCAAGAGGTTTTATGCATTTAGCATCACTAAATCGCTAGTCTTTGCCCTAGGTGTTATGCAGAATTGAGAGTAAGAGTTTTGCTTTTTCTTCAGCTCCTCATCTTATACACATCTTACTTTTCTACAGTGCCACTTTGTTACTGTTTTATAAGAAATAACCTGTCTTTTCAGTCTCTCTTTGTATGAGTTTTCCCTGCCATTAATCATTCTTGTCACCTTTTCCTCCCCCCCCCTCTATTTCTGCAGCGTTCCTTCTGAGATGGAGTGACCAGCACCTACAGAAGCCTCCATCATTGATTTTCACTTAATTAACTTCTAAGGTCTTCAAACAAACAAACAAAATTATTAGTCAACAATGCTTAGAGAGCCACTGGGTTGACCCAGACCTTCAAAAACAAGCTCAAATTTGGAACAGGTTGGTAGGCAACCCTCCTACATACTTTAATTCCATACATAAGAGCTTTCCAGTGAGGTTAATTAGGAATTGCAGCTCTTTATTTCACTCTTGTGGATGACAGTATATGGACTTTACACACTCCCATTCCTATTTTACTACATATATTATTTCCCCAGAGTATAGGAGAGATGCTATATGACATAATTTCACTATATCACATGAACTGACATTTGTAAATTGCTCTTGATCCCAAAACTTCATTCAGCTTCATTACATCATTCCTCCTACCCTTTGTGGAGGGCCAGCCACTGGCACCTTCTGCTATGTTCCACTGCAATGAAACCTCCCCCAGCAGATCCCACCTTTTCACTCAGAATCAGGCATTTTCCCTTCACAGTGAGCCAGGATGAAGTCCAGCTGAGAAGCTGGAAAAAGGCAAAATCCAAGTTTTGGCTCCCCATGCTGTCAAAAAAGCAGTGGCATACTGATTTTTTCCTTTTCATCTTTCCCTCGCTCTTCTATTCATAGTTAGTAGAAAAGATCTATATTTCTCTGACATGTGAATATTCTCCCTGATACATTTTGGAAGATTAGTAGGATGTTCAAACCAGCCTAGTAGAAAATAGGTAGGGTTGGTAGTTATGGCTCTGCTGCTGCCCACTTCAGACCAAGTATTTCAGCTGTTATCAGACAGCCTGACCAAGGAAGAGCCTTCGTGCCTGCATGAAATGAATAAATCTCCAAGTTAGGTGACATTCGATGCTTAACCAGCCAAGGTAAGCATGCAAACCCAATACTGAAAGTGAGTTTTATCATGGTAATGATGAGCTTGTCCGTGCTTTGCAGGATAAGAGCAGCCACTTCTGAGATCTACATGTTGCTGCACACAGTTCTGCAAAGCAGCAGCACTCTGATGTAGAATGAAAAAGCAGGAATCATCAGGAAGCCTGGAACTAAGTTAGCTAGGTATGAACGCAGAAAAATAAAAACTGCACAGAACATGAATAGGATTTTATCCATCTGAAATATTAAAAATTTAACAAACTATTTCCCTGATCAAAATCTCTGCTTGTTCAAAATGCTGGCATCCCAAGCAAACATCAATAAAACATCACTGATATGTCCTGCAGAAGATCTAGAAACTGGACAGGAAGGCTTAGAGAAAACCTAATGCATTTTCCCCTTTGGTCAAGCCACCACCTACACTAAATTAGATTTTCTCTGATTCAAAAGCTGTTCCTTCCCATCCTCTCCCCCACCCCCCAAGTTAATTTTATTTCTTTGAAAGATTTCACTTCTAGACACACTCTTTTACAGCCTCTCTTCTTTAATCTTGGTTTGGTTATTTTCCAAAAATGCAGGTGATGAACACAAGCTCTACATGTTGCAAGCTGAGAACCTGAACTGGATTACGAATAACTGCAGAAATACCCAAGCAGTTGCATTCACTGCTGCTGTGAGAGTTTAGGACCTGTAATAGCAAATATCACAGCACAAAGAAGTCAGATGAATTGTCTCCGTCCCTTAAACTAGAAAGAATTTAGAGCTCTGTTGTGCCTGGAAATGTATGGAAAACATCTGGGGTAAGAGGTCCTCATCTCCTGAGCTTTGCCCCTGCTGATAGGAACAAGACGAGGCCTCCTGTCCAGCCAGCACAGACCACATCCTCCTTCCACCTCCAGCTCCTGGCAGCTCTGCACAAAGCCCACCCATGGGTGCCTCTGCTCCCACACATCCCACGAGGTCACCGCCTCACCCGGTCTCTTTGGGAAGACCAGGGCAATTGTGCAGCACGACCTCAGCAGAGCTCCAGCCTACTCTACCCAAACTCCTTCTCTTATGGTTTACATCACAAGAAAACCAACAAAAATGTCACACCCCACCCAGAATATTTGGCTTTGCAACATTCACTTCCCTCCAAGAGCTGCACAAGCAGGCTACAGGCCAAGAGGGAAGCTGAGGACGCAACCCCTACTTCTGCCCCTCTGTCCCACCCAGCAGCAAAGTCTGCATGGCTTGCCAGGGAAAAAACTCAGGTGGCCATGGTCAGCTTCAAATCCTTCATGAAGGCTGAGTACAAACACACGGAGCAGAGAGGACAAAAGATTCCCTACTTCCCTGCGTGAGATCGATGTGCAGAATGAACAGAAGCAGTAAGAAGAACACCTTTTTTTGCACCCTCAGGCTTCAGAGAACACATTGCAACCTGTTCCTGCTCCCAGGCAGGGAGATGCTACAAGACCTGACAGATATCACCTGCAACAGTTGCTTATGTAGGCAAAATTAACCTCTGCTTTCTTCCAGGGAACACGACCCCAATACAAGATTTATTCTGCAAAATAAAAACCTTCCCAGTTAAAAACTTTTAAGAATATTTTTTTTTCCTCCCCATCCCTCCCTCCTTTTTTTTCCTTCCAGCATAGCACTTGAAGGGAATAATAGGAAGGGCTCAGAAAGCCAGATCACAGCATTAGCTGCTGAGTGTTGAGAGAGTACACAATAGACAAATGTGTCAAATATGAAACACAGTAACATAGCTGCTCCAAATAAATAAATAAATCTGAAAACAGAAAAAAGGGCAGGGATATGTTGGAAAAACAGGCCTGATTATCCTCTGCATAACATCAGGAAAAATGCCACTGAAGACACTACAGTCATTCCAGAAAGAAATCAGGACACTTGAAATGATGTACTGCCTGGGACTGCAGATCAAATACTCTCCAGCCCATTAGGCAAGGCTATGGTTATCTTTGGCTTCTCTCAAAGGTCCAGGCCCTGGGACATAATCGATTTATGGGAGGGAGATGATCCATTGTGCAAACCAAGCCCCGCGGCATGGCCAGGAGCAGCGCAGGGGCTCTGCAGCAGGGGCTGGATGCTCGGAGCTCACGGCTGGTAAAGCAGTAATAAAATTCACCCTCTAAACAGGCTGGGCACAGCCAAACTATTCAGAAGACTGCCCAGAGAATGGATATATGTCTTTTTCTTGGCCTATGCTAACTGTGTGCAAGAGATTGTTTGGGAAAAAGCTGGGCGGCTTGGCCTGAAGCCATGCCAGGACTGTTTGAGCAATTTACTGGTTTAATTTACCAGGCGAGATGCAGCCTGCCAGGCCAGAGCACCTCCAGCACATTTTCTAAGAAAGACCTGCTTGGGTAAGGACTCTGAATTTCCCAGTAATTAAAAATGAGTCACTAACTTCATTTCCCCTCTGACTATTCGTTTTTCTTTGCACTTTTCTACATCCAAAATACCCCAAAACGATACTGTGAGATGCATGGAGCCTTTCTTTTCTTGCTCCACAATACACCAAGCCCTTTTCTTCCTTTAGACAGGGAAAAATGAAGCAAGTGTGGCAAGGGGAGAGGCCGACCGTCACCTGCTCTCTGCTACTTCATGTTCTCTCTGTGCAAACCAACAGCTGACTGCTTGATAAAGATGGATTGCATCCTTCAAACCTAAACCCACACGGCACCTCCTCACCCATGCTCTTCCAGGAGTTGTGTGCGTACACATTTGCCTTTCAAAAAAAACCCTCTCTCTCCACCTGCCCTCTCTAAGGAAAAGAGCATTTCACCAAGAAGTATTGCTGCACTGCCCCTGCTGCAGCACCTGGCTGGGACAAGCCCCCTTCTCTAGCACGCAGTCACTGACAAAAGTTGTATTCCTCAATATATTCTTCAGTTATATTCTTCTTCTTGGAAGACAGCTATTTGTAATGAGCACAAGAAATATCTTCCACCCATAGGAAGGGGTTCCTTGCAGCTCCCTGCTGCTGGGAGCTTAAAATCATAAAAATGTTAATAAGTAAGTTGGATCTGCATGCATACACCTCTCGTTTTGCCTCATTGTGCTTTGGCTGTCCACCGTCTGACACCAACAAAATATTTTAACAAAAGGTAAACTCTCTTCTAGCCACCTTTAAACACTTCCCAGCTCTTTCTCTTCCCCCATTATTGCTACGTATACTTCTGTGCAAACTGTTTGGAAGATTCTAAAAACTGTCTCAGCTTAAAGTTCAGTGCTTTATGTAGCAACATTACATACAGTGCATTTGCAAGTTACTGGGAATTTATTTTAAGACCAAATTCTAATTAAAGTTCACAGTAAACAGCCTTAAATGGACAAGGACAACTCTTCTGATACATATACCTCCCATGTTTTATAGCAAACAATTAGTCATTTTACACAGTCATGTGAGATGACTTTTTTTCTCTTTTAATAAGGACAGGAAAGGATTAAAAATGTGTTATGTCCCTTGTTTTCCCTGAAGAAAACACAAACAAGCCCTTCGCAGCATTCAGCCTTAAGGCAAAATTTTCATCTATCCAAAATCTTTACTAAATGTATTCCTTACTGACGTTTACTAAATACTCATGTAGTGAATGCTTCAATCCTCAGTGATAGCTTTTTTGCTGAAGTGTAGTGAGGGTCCTTGAAAAAGAAGCAGTCTTACATAGATGCGAGGCACTGCTTTAGGGCACTGATCATTCCCAGTTTGCCAGCTTACTTTGCTCTCGGTCCTGATGTTAATTTGAATATTACCGAGAACTTGAGAAATAGCAGCTCATTTTTCCTTTTTTTTTTCATTTCACTTAGTTCACAAAATTCAATTTTCCAAGGACTTGATATATAATATTGCTCTAATGTTAAGATCTAATACGATAATAACATATTTGCTTATGAAAGTCAGTCTAGAGTCTAAAACCTGAAGCCATATTAGATGCAATGAATTATCTGTATTTAAATACACCAAATAGGCATGATGGCTAAGCAGATTCTTTCTGATGGAGCCTTTAAAAATATTTGTAGCAAAATCCCTATTGTAACTGTTGTGAATACTGTTTTCTTAAAGTCTCTGTCTAACCAAAAATACCAGCAGGATCAAATCTTTAAAAGCACAGAGTTTTTAGTGGCTTTGAATCCAGAAGGATCATGTAATTAATAAGTCTGAATTTGACAAAGGAGTATATAATTTATATATAACATAATACATGTAATAATATGGAATTTAACATATAATTTACAATTATATGCCTGCCAAATCAAGTTATTTGAACAAGTTTTAAAACAGCGGATGATGTAACCCAGCTGCATTGATGGTGCACGGCTCATGTAACCTTGAATACCTCAGGCAGCTGCAGAAGGACTTCATTGTAAACTGTTTGGTCTTTGCCCCCTCGCTTTCTAAAGGAAGTTCTTTTGGCTGAGATCAAGGAAAATTAAAAAGCACATTATTGACATAAAATATTAACAGGGAGGCTCTCTGAAGCTAGCTTCAACGCATTTCAACTTTTGCCTTTAAATTCCATTATGGCCAACATTTTGTAGAGCATTAGCAGTGATGCAGAAGATTATGCTCACAGGAAAGTTCTGCAGCTCGACGTATAAAATATGCTGATGATTTAACATCTTGCACAACCCAGCACTCTCCACACAGGGGTCAAAAGCCAGGGTTCAGCTGGACTCACAAATACATCACCCTGAATCCAACGGAGCATCTCTAAATAGCAGCAGCCGCTAATATACACTCATTACGTTAATAAATTGCTCGCTAATGGGAGCGGTGACAAGTAAGATGTGCACTTAGTGGCCCTGCTCACAGCCTGCCCCCCATGTCTGAATGCCCGTTTTTCTCTGGGTGATGTTCGAAAGGCTTCAAAGTGCGGGAGGAAAAATCTGCTCGGCGCTGTGAAATAAATCAAAGGGGCTCTGCTGAAAATTCCTAAAACGCTTCTGCCCTAATCTCCTGGACCAGAGAGGGGACTTGCAGCATACTAAACTTGCTTTTCAGAGAAGATCAAAGCGACATGAGCAACAATTAACAACACGAGCGTAGGTGTGCGCATGTGCACAGGCACAGAGAGGGTGGCTCGAACCTCTTTTTAGTCATCCACGAACGCTGACGCTGACTTATCTAATCGTTACACATGTGATTTGAAAGGACAGGAGACGTGTTTAAAAGGTACACAAAAAGTGTCTGCCTTTGTGTAAGCTGTGTTTCATGCACATGTAGTGTTTTACGAGATACACTGCTGCCATTCATTCTGAAAAGCTCCTTAGCCACAGTCTAATTAAACCAGGCTATAATTTGCCGTTTGCTTAGTGATTCAAAGATAAATGAAGTTGCAGTTGTGTATCTATCCTTCCTAATGTTATTCTTCAAATAGGGTTAGTCTCACAGACCTTATTTTAACGCTTTCAAAGCCAGCTGCTTGCCTCAGGAAACCTCCAAAGAAACCTCCAGACCTCAACTCAACCACCTCCATCAGTCTTGGTCCACCTGCCTGGTTAGCGAAGGCACCCCTGGAGTCTTATTTGCCCGCTTCAACTTCTAAGTGGTGTTGGGCATTCTGACTAAACCCGGTCTGCCTCTACACCAAAAACCCTTGTGCTGGTATGTAGGTGCTCTCGCACAAGAAACACTTGGGCAGTGACGTGGGGATGTCCCCACGGCGCAGGCGCGGGGTCCCTGGTGCAGGAGCTGGCAGGGAACTGATGCAGAGCGGCAGCTTGGGCTGGCTCCCAGCTCTCACCAGCAGCATCTTAGGAGACTTAGCAGCCAACCTGCTATTTCCCTGAAATACGATTTGTCTGTTTTTCCCTTTTTAATCTGGTATTTCACTGTGTAAACTGCAAGGAAAAAAAAAAAAAAAAAAAACAAAAAAAAAAACCACAACCACACCACAAAACGAAACAAACAAACAAAACGCAACCAACCAAAAAAAAGAAACCACCAGCCAAATAGCTGTGGGAAAAACCTCCTCCAAGTTCACAGGGTGAGGAAGAAATGAGTAAAACCCCGAGTGAACTCTCCTGGCTGAACTGGGTTAGGATGAAAAATGTCTCGGCTAAATCTTAAAAATTTAGGTCAGTCGTGTTTAAGAGAAGATATAAACCACTGACATTTTGAGAAGCACGTGAACCAATGTGATGTTTCAGTGCTCTCTCTGAATCACGCTGGGCCACTAGGCCCTTTTATACTGACCAATTCCACACCCCCCCTTCAAATTAAAAAAAAATAAATCTGAATTGTCACTTAAGCTGTAACCAGCAACATATTGGGAGTATCATGCTTTAAAGTCTAGTGGCAGCAGCTGCTGAAATATTTCATATTTTTAAAATATACCAAGTTAACTGAGTAGATAGATACTTGTGAAGCCTTTAACTGATACAGAAGAGAACCAAGTAGGTGCAATTTTCAAAGCTATCTGCTTTTTTCTTTCCCCATATGAATACGGGTCACATTATAGCCCTATGAATATCAGAGAAGATGAGGAAAAGGATAATTGATGCTTTTCTGAGACCTAATTGATGTTATCCAAAACATGCACCACACCAGATACCCATTACATTTAAATCACAGCTCAGCACACGGTGATGTTGACTGTGTGAACAGGGCTCAGTCCTAATTTCTCTTCAAATCCACGTGAATAGTTTATTATATACAAAATGAGGCCTGGTGATTCATTTTGATAAAACGCTACTTAGCAGCATCAAAACTGCTCAAGTATTTTGTCTGCCTGTACTGGGGCCTCCCACTGCTGCCATTGAAACAAATGGCAAAATTCCCATCTACTTCCACGGGAGGAGAGCCAGGCCCTTGGAAACCTTTGTATTTAAGGAAAAACATTTTTCCTCCTCCTCATGAGGACAGTTCTCCCGAAAAACCAATGGAAATGTTTAAGAAGTCAGGTGGTTAGGACTGGGCCCAAAGGTCAGGAACAAAGAATATTAAAGCAGTCCTGCCATGGGAACACTGAGCATCCTCAAAACATCGCCTGTTTTGGTTTTCAAACAGAAAATTACTCTCTCAGATCCAAGGAGGGAGATTTTAAAATATATATAAATCCGGGAAGAAGAAATGAAGCACACATTTCATTTAGTGTCTGGATTACAGATTCTTATTAAACAAACCAGAGCTCATTATAAAATCAATATCAACTTAACCACTATACTCCCCAGAGAAACGGCAAAAAAGGTCACTCCAAGAAATTCAAACAATTTTCCTGCTGGAAGGGCACGATTTTAATTACAGATACTATTAATTAGAGCTGTCACTAGGAAGATTGTCCTGTTAATTATCACAAATTCAGTTTCAAGTGTGATTTTGGAACCTGGAGGGCTTTTTTTTTTTTTTTTCGAAATTAAGAATTCTTGTATTTATGTTTAATGAAAAAAAAAAGACTACCTATTACTTGTGTGGTTTGAATAAGTCAACAGCATGTTCCTTATTAAAACCAAAATTATTTATAGCCAAGGTCTCCTCGGCCAACAAAACTAACCTGACAAACTGATGGTTTATTCACACTTCGTCCTGTAGGACACTCCATTTTTCCCCTAGAAATGCCTTTGATCTACCTCTCTTTTGCTTTGGAAGTCATTAAATTGAAAGATTTAAAGGAGATTTCTAGATGAAAGTAGATTTGAAGATTTAAAGTAATTTAAAGATTTTTATTTTTATTTTTTTTTACAGTAAGCATTCAATTTAAACTGAAAAGCAAAGCCATTCCTGAGAATGCTAATTGTTACGGAAACATTTGTATTTACCATTCATTACTAAAATCTCCCTGAACTATGGAGAGGCACTGAACATGCTCAATTTTGACCCAGGAGAGGTCCAGAGAGACACAAACTTTGCAAGGAAATAGGAGTTTCCTCCCGGATGACTCCCTGCTGCCGATTTGAATCCATCTGAGCCCCGGAATACCGAAAGGCCATAAGGTCTGATGCTGAGCAGGGCAAGAAGGTAAAACAAAACTTGACAAAAAAGTGCCATTAGCGGGACCCTATCAGTGCAGAGCAGACACAGATACTCCAGCAACGATGTTTACACATTCTCGAATTCTTTTTCTAGCCACGCTCCAAATATTTTGGGAAGGTAGATCAAGGCTGCATGGCACAGGACCACAACACATGCACCGCCTCACCACTGCACACACCAGACCTGTACCGGTACCTAAAGCAAACTTCAGGAAGCTGCAGCCTCTCTCTCCACCCCACACTTTTGAAAGCGAAAGAGAAACCTTGAGGTTCCTGATTTATTTCAGCAAACCTCAGCGCAGCGCTCCCGCACTACCGGGGACACAGCTGCTACCATTGTTCTCCTGGAAACGGCCCCGCTTTACCTCCCCATCTATCAGCATTAGGTTTCATTTTATCTGAATAATGGCAGAAGGTGGCAACAGATCGGGTCAAAGGCTCTTTTCATATCAGACCCTGAAGAAGTCGATTACTCAAAAAGAGAGACATCTTCAGATAACCGTGCAATCCATTCCTCATAAACGGTAAAGATTTTTCGTTATTAATAGTGGCAGGGGTGACAGATTATGGATATTAATGTTATTTTTTTCAGAGAATTCCAGTGGCGAGGGCTTTTTTTTTTTTTTTTCCCCTTTCAATGTTTCTAATTAGCCACAAATTTACAGCAACCACCAGAATAGCCGAGATTAATCCCCGGCAGTAAGAAGCCGGTCCGGTGAATCTGTGGGGATATTCATGGGAGAAAGAGGAGGGGGGGGGGCCGGCGTGGAAAACAAAACAAGCCCGACCGAGAGAGGGGTCCGGGGAGGAGGAGGAGGAGGAGGAAGAGGAGAAAGGCTGCTGCTTACCTGATAAGCAGCGGTGGCGTCGGAGCCGGCGTCTGCCCCCAGGGCCGAGAGCTTCTCCTTGAGGCGGTGGTGGGCGCGGTGCCGGAGGCAGTAGACGACCCCCGACGCCGCCAGGACCCCGGCGATGCAGGCGAGGGAGAGGAGGGTGAGGAGGAAGAACTTGGCGGACTCTGCCTCTTCCCCGCGCTGTGGGAGCGGCGGGACGTGGCTCTTCTGCAGGGGAGGAGAGAGAGGCAGCGCCTGAGTGGCGAGGAGGGCGGGGGGGGACCCGTCGGGGGAAGCCCCCGGCAGCGCCAACTTTCCGCCGGGGATGGAGCCGAGGGGACGGGCAGAGACAGCATCGCTTGTCCTTCCCCCCTCTTGGCCCCTCCCGTCCCCTCCCGCGGTATTTAAGCAGCGACAAGCAGCAGGCGGGGGGCTGGGGGGGGGCGCATTGGATGCGCGCAAAGTCCGCAGCCCCAAGTCCACCCCCCACCCCAGGCCCCCAGAGAGGGGGCAACGAAGGAAAATCAGATTTTAGTTTTTTTTCCTACAGTGAAAAATAAAACATGAAAACACACACAATAAAAATAGTAGGTGGCGGTCCTTCCTTTTGTCTGGTGTAGAAGGAAAGGATTGAAAAAAAAGCCCGATAGTTCCAAACTCCTCCGGATTACTATTATTTTTTTTGCAGCAATAGGAGAGGATCCTTCTCGTGCATTTCACTTGTCTCCATGCGCTAAAAAGTTGTACGATAATTTCCCCTCATTAGCTTCATTATAAGCTATATTAGCAACAATTAAAAACGCAACATGAAAATGAAAAGACCAGGCGCGCAAATTGCAGCAAGACTCATTTGGCCCGCGTTCCCCCTCTCACAATTACCGGGGAAATGAATTGAAAAGCACGCCCCTGCCTCAGTCCTGGTTGCTACAAGATGAGAACAATTAGCAAACTCCTTTCCACCACCTCATTTCGCGTGGTAACAAAATGGATTTTTCCCCATGAATGCCTAGCCGGCCTATTCATTATCTCTCCTCTATTAGTAATTTTCTGCTCCGCATTCAGCTAGCCAGCTCTTAATTTCCTCCTGTCTTGCAGTGTACACAGTGGCTCTTATGTCAGGCCCGGTCCATTTTTATCTTGTAATCATAAAGGCCACCAAAGCAATTATCGCCGGTCTTGACTGTAAAAGCTTGTCATTAATTAGCCTCCTTGCCTTCAGTGCCGCGGATTAGCCGGGGCTGAGGCTGAGTTAATGGCAATGCGGGGTTCACGCAGCCCTCCCGGCTTTTCCTCGCTGCCCGAGCCCAGCGCAGGAGGGCGGCCGCCTTCGGCAGCCCCCGGGCGGCGGGGGGCGGGAGCGGGGCTCGACGGGGCGAGGCGAGGCTTTGCGCAGCCCCCCCCCAAGCCCGGATCCGCCGCCTCCCCGCCCCCCTCCCCACCCCGTAACGGCCCCTCCTCCAAATCCCAACAGCCTCCAGGAGGATGGGGCTGCCCCCCCCCGGCTCTTCCCCATCCTCCGTCGTCCCCGTCCCGCGGGGCTCCAGGGTATCGGGGCACCTCCTTGTGTGTTCCCCCCCTTTCTACTATGACCGGCACCTGCCCCGGCTCCCCGGCCCCGGGTGGGGGAAAAGGGGGCTCGCAAACAGCCGGGGCGGGGGGGCATCACCGACGGCAGCAGCCGCCGCTTCGGCCCCGGGGGCCCGAGGAGGTGAAGGGCCGCCGCGCTTTGCCATTAGCATTTCGGTGAAAGGCCGCCGTCCCCTCGGGGCCAGGGGTCGCGATCTGCATCTCAATAGGCAGCCCCCGCAAAAAAAAAAAAAAAAAAAAAGTGCCGGAGACCCCCCCCCCCGCCCCGTCGACGGCTGCGCCCCGGGACGTTAATCCGCCTCGGCGCTGTGTTTGGCCTCCCATCAGCGAGGCGGGGGGATGCTGACCCCCAGCCCGGGCCCCCCGCGGTGCCCACGACCCCTTCAGACCCCCCCCTTACCCTCCCCTACGCCCCCAGCCCCGGGGGCGCGCCCCACCTCCCCCCCTCCGGGCCGCTCCATCCCCGCTCCCCGGAGCAGGGACGGTGAGGAAGAGGCTGGGGGACACCGCTCGCGGCTCCCCCCTTCCTCTGCTCCCCCCACGGCGATTTTTAACGATTCTCCTTCCCCCGTCGCCGTGTGAGAAAGAGCCTTGCAAACGCCAAGGGGTGGAAAGGGCTGCACGAGGGAAACAATGCGAAGGACGGGAGCAAAGTGCTGTCAAGCGCCCTGGGTAAACACAGGGGAGAGAAGGAGCGTGCTTCGCCTTCCCCTGCCGTAGTTATAGTGACCCGGGATGCTGCTCGCCAGCTCGGCCACGCACTTTTTCCCCGCAGAGCCGGGCTGCGGGAAGAGGCTGGCCCCGGGACAAAGGCGCTGGTGGAGACCCGCACGGCCCCAGAGCCCCGCTGGGAGCCAGAAATTGGTGAAAGAGCTCGAAACCTGCCCATGGGGGGAGGCTGCAGGGGGGTCTTTAGCCTCGTTCACACAACGTCTGGAGGCATTTTCCACGGGGGGCTCACGTAGCCGTGTCCCTAGTGCCGGGCATCGGGCTGCCGAGGCAGGCAAAGGCTTGCAAAAATAAAAATTAATAATAATACTATATAAAAAAAATAATAAATCACGTTTGGGGGATTGGGGCAGCAGCCCCCGCATCACCGCCCCGTCGGGGGCTCGGCCGCGGGGCTCCCTGCCCTGCTCCCCGCTGCCGTCGGGGCGCGGAGGTTCCCCCTCTCCCCTCCCTGCCGCCGAGGGTCGGTGTTTAGGGTCACACACACATACACGGGGATCGGGGCAGCCCTGCTCCCCGATCCCGCTCCGCCGTCGGGTCCCGCTCCGGCACCGTGCGTGGGGCTGCAGCGACGCCCGGCCCCCCCCCCGCGACGGGTCCCGGCAGGAGAAACGGCCCCCACTGCTCCCAGGTCAGCCCGATAAACCCGCTGCCCCCTCACCCGGCTTGTGTCCGACCAAGCATCAAAGTCTGAAAGGGGTAAAAACGAACCGAGGCGGCTCGCCGCAAGCTCCCTCCCTCCATCCCTCCCTCCCCCCTCCCAGGCAGGAGCAGAGATTTCCCCACCTCGCCTGAACCTCGGGTTCCTCCCTGCAATAAGGCCCCAGCCTGAAACGGAGCCCAGGGTTAATTAGAGGCGTCCTGTCAGACTTGACTCGAAATTGAAAGAAAAATGTTTAAATATTTATGAATTTGACATTTACAGTCGGATGTCTTTTAAGGCAGAACACCTCTCCCTGCGCTCGTCCAGGCTGCCATGGTGTGTGTGCCTGGGGTGGAAGGGGAACAATAGCTGTTGCATAACAAGAAAAACAAATCACCTTTTTTTTCTTCCCCCTAAGGCTTAACAAATAAATAGACCACATAAATTACACGTAATTAAATATTAAACCCAGCTCCATGTAGCTATGCGTTTTCTCAACTTTATGTAACAGCATATATTGACATCCCCCTGAAAGATTGCCTTTTTGGAAAAATGGGTAGCACCACAGAGTCCCAGGGAAGGGAAAACAGCTAATTCCTAATCGGGTGGCTTAGGAAGTGACTCTGAATACGCAGGCTTTGGAGATTCAGCCAGGCTTTGCTTCCTTTCAAACAGCCCGGTCCACGCTGAAATGCTCGAAGGCAAAGCTTCGCCCTGCCTCAGCCCAACATCACACCTACCACTTCCACCCAACAGTGCTTGCTTGAGCTACACCGCTCCTCTGAGGTTGTTCTGTTGTTGCTGTTGTTCAAGAGGGGAAAAAAAATGCATGGGATCTGATCTCACGGAGGCTTTCCCGGTCCCTTGACAGAACGCGCTTGATGCACACCAAAAAGTGCATCAGTAAATAGAAGCAGCCGTGCCGCCGGAGCCACAAATCACTGCTCTAATCAAAGAGCAGCGTCCCGATCCGCGGTGTCATCCCGTGATGCAGCACAACAGCCGACATTTCAAACAAATTCCAGGCAAATGTCAGTAAATATTTAATGCACGCTTTCATGTAAATAAGTTCTCACACCTATGTTGGAAAGTGTGGAGGAAACACACTTTGTAAGAGCTCCCGTGCAGTGATGTGGAAGCTCACCTTCCAGATGCCTCAGCAGAATTACACTTCGTTATCTCCTCTAGGTCACAGGGCCTGATTCTGGTCCTTGCCAAAACAAAACTCTAACTGAAGTTGAGGTTTTATTCCCCTTTGTAAATTTAAAAGGGTATTTCTGAGTCAAAGCCCAGCTTGCCAGTTACTGCGCCCAACCTTTCTTCCAGTTAGTAAAGGAAAAATCCCTACGATTCATTTAAAAATAACCCGATGGTATATTTTTAGGATTTTTTGCATAGCTTGATTTTTACATTGATATTAGACAGTTTAGTTTCTGAGCAATAATAAAAAAAATGGATTTCTTAGTAAACATGGGCAAAAAGAGGAACTTCAGAATATGATTTGTTTCAAAATATTAGAACGTTAAAAAACTCGAGAGGTGCTATTTTTAATTTGGAATTCACTATAGAATCTAATAAATGAGAGAAGTGAGGCGGAAATAATCATGTATTAATTCTGTGCATTACAAAATCTTTTCAGAAGCTATTATCAGAGCAAGAGGCATTGTGGTTTGGATTCAGGGTGGGAGAAATCCTTTGTGCAACTGAAAGCTATTGTTCCTCTGTGCAGATGAAATTGTACTTGCAAATCTGCCATTCAAGGAGGGAAAAAAGTGCCTAGGCAGAAGAAAAGAATTCTACAAGAAAATCGTTTTTCTTGAAAATAAACTTCAGTAAAATAAGTTTTAGTTCACCATTTTATTTTTTTTCTAAAAGGACCCTTTGCCAAGTCTCAGCCACTGGTACTAAAACGATGTGTGTGTTATTTCCTTAATACAGAAAACATGAAGAAAGGGATGTGTGTGGGTGTGTATGGATGTACATACAACATGTATTCATATATACCCATTTTGGCTGCTTGCTGAAATAAATCTAAACTTAAATTCACTTCTAGCAAATTCCCGCTAAGAGGTTACTGGGGATAGAGGTTGGGATGCACTGTGCTGCCTAAGTTTTGATAGGTTACTGGAAAACCCAAGAAACACTTTACATCAGGACAAACCTGGCTACCCCCATCTGTCCTCAGGAAGCCTACAGGCAGGATTTTCCTTCAGTAAAATAGGAATGCAAAAAGAAAGGAGAGGAAAGCAGCACTTCCATCAGTCTTGGTCCCTGCTTCTCCTCGCCTGCCTTACACTCCCCCTTGGGTCAGCGTGGGGCAGCAGGGCCTGGGGGTGCTCATCTTAAGAGCACACTGGGATTTTTAGGGTCAGCACTGTGCACCCGAGCTACATGGTCCAGGCTACTTGTTGGTGTTTTAAGGCATGATTTTTAGAGTTAGTATGGGGTTTCTGGGGCTGCTGTCCTCTGCCTCCCTCTTCACCCCTCCCCAGAAAGCTCGCCTGATGCCAGGATCACTTTCAGCAGATGTCAGTTTGTCACCTGAAATGAGGTCAATTTAAGGCTTTTACTCGGGAGGGTGAAATCGGACGGGAAGGTACTTTTTGCATCTTCCAGGGGTCGGGAAGATTAGACAAATCGACCAACACAAAAGGCAGATGGGTTTCTGGGAACTGCAGCTTATTCAAATCGCTGAGAAAGGTCACTGCAAGAGCCACAGATCTATTCATCTGTAGGGGTACAATGATCTTTCCGCAACCTTCAACACCACAAAGCACTCTGGAGCATCTCTATACCTTTTAGTAGGATTAATACCATGAACAATGACTGAATACAATCAAGAATTCAGCGAGTTCAAAGATCCATTGCTCAGTGGTAGATATTTTCCTCTGGCTTCCTAAAGGCAAACAGAAGTGAAGTTTCTGGTTAGAGTTACAAGAAACGATAGCCATTGTCCTGAATCCCACTACAAGGTGATGCTGAAACGCCAAAATATCCGAGAGCCCCAAAGAAGTTTGTGGTGTGGAAGGCACACGGCTACGAAAGAGGAAAATCAGAGAGCTTCAAGACTTTCCTGAGGATCGAGTCGGGATTTAGGCAAAGCACCGCACGAGAGCCTACAGCATCACTGAGACACTGGGGATAACGCACGGCTCAGGGAACCGGACGGCCGCATCCTTGCCCGCGGAGGAGGTAGGTGAGACGGAGATGCCGGAGCACAGCCCGTCCTGCCCGAAGCCGCGCAGCGCCTCTGGGGTGGCAGCAAGAAGAGAAGGCACCACGGTGGAGAAACTTCCATTCCCAGCCCTAGGGGCTCAGCAGCGGTTACGAGAAAGCAGAGGAAGGGGAACACCGGGAAGCAGATTTCCTCCTTGGCCCCGAGTGAAACATAAACAGAGGGACAGAGCAGGTCCAAGCCACAAAGTGTCAGAGCCCAAGCGCCAAGAGGACGGCCAGCCAGAGCTGAGCGTAACCAAGCGTCTTCAGCAAGAGCAACCCAAGCCGCTGTGCCAGCGCTGACCTCATGCTGATGCTGAAGGCACATCCAGAATTTCGGGATTAGATAAAGCGCCCTCAAAGCCCAGTGCCAGCGGGCGAGCCGCCCCTCGGAACCACGTCGGGAGAACGAGAGGCCCCCCCGCGGCTGCCCCGTCTCACCGGGACCAGGTTGGGGCTCCGGAGGCGGCCTCTGAGACCCCCCCTCCCCGGACCTAGAGGGGGTCCGGGGGGGAAGGCAGCGTCCCGGCCCCGCCGGGTGCCCCCTGCCCGCCCCTCGACGGTTTGATGCCCCCCACCCGGGTACCGCTCGGCCGGAGGCGTCCGGGTTTTGGGGTCCGGGAGGAGGCTTCGGGGGGGTCCAGGAGGAGGTTGCGGGGGGGAGCGGGGTGGGGGGCGGGCGCTGAGCGGGCTCCGCACCGCACCCCCGACCCGATGAGACCCGACCCGACGGGGCGGCCGGCCGTTCCCCTTGCGCCCCCTCATCCTTCCCCCTCCTCCACGCCCCCCCCGCTCCCAAACCTCTCTCCCCCTCACCTCTTCCCCCCCCCCCCCCCCCCATCAGCACCGCATTTACCTTGCTGCCATGGCGCTGCGACCCACACGGCTCCTCCCTCGGAGGGCTCGGCGCACCTCAGCGGGCTCCAGCAATCCTCCTCCGGTGCCAAAACTTCCCCCTTTCCCCCTCCCTCTCCCCTTCCCCTCTCCCCTCCTCGGCGGAGACAAAGGCGGCGGCAGGCACAGGCGCTCCCCGGGCGGTGGCGGGGGCCGGCCGGGGGGAACCGGCGGTCCCGGGCGGCCCCGGGGGGCGCGGGCGGAGGATGCCGGCGCGCCCCGGCTCTGCCCTCCTTATATCGGGCGGCTCGCAGCCCCTGCCGGCTGCCGCACATGGCCCATCCACCGGTTGCTATAGCGATGCCTCCCCTCCACATGTTGCTGGCAGCAATTGGCTAAGGAGGTCTGGGCTGTTCAGAAAGCCTTCGCCGGAGTGAGGCGATGAATGGACACGGGCTGTGTCACTCATTTGGAAAAGCTGGTTGGGGTTTCTGTTGTGGATGCGGGATTTTTTTTTTTTTTTCTTTTCCCTACGTGTTGTCCCCCCTCCCATCTTTTTTTTTTTTTTTTTGGGTGTCACTCTTGCAAGATGGAAGCGGGGCTAGAACAATGACGGAGGAGCCAAAAATAAATAAATAAATAAAATCAAAGAATCAAAGCAGGACAGCAAGGAAAACCCAAAGATCATTTGCATGACAATACAGGAAAAAAAAAATCCCGCAACGTTTCTTCCTGCAAAGACTTTCCTCCATTAAAAAAATAATAAATAAAATAATTTAAAAAAAAATCACAGTAAGGAGGAAAGGAGGTGCAAACTTTTCCCCCTCCCGCCCAGGCTCCCCAAAGAGCCCGCCGAAGGAGCGGGGAGAAATCACGGCAGGGACTCGGCGAGCGGGGCCGCGCTGTGCCCGGCGCTGCACACGCGGGGCCGCGCTCACGGCGCTTTCCGCGCAGGTGCCAGGGCAGCACCACCCCCCAGAAAGAAACCGACCCCCCCCGGTCCCTGCCCGTCCCCCCCAGATTGTAGCACGACGCCTCCAAGCACGCTGCGGGGGCGCCCCCGAAGCATCCCCGGCTGCGGGAGCGGGACGACGGAGAAGGAATGGGGGGCTGCTGGGTGCAGGGGACAAGTCCTTGGGAGGCTCCTTTAGCACCCCCCATCCCGTGAATCCCCCCCCTCGCTTCCCTCTCCCCATTGTTTCCCCTTGCCACGACAGCTGGAGGTGGCCGGCAGGGCACAGCCGGCACTCCGCTGTCCGCGGGCGGGGAGGTCCCCTTCCCCTTCCCCTTCCCCTTCCCCTTCCCCTTCCCCTTCCCCTTCCCCTTCCCCTTCCCCTTCCCCTTCCCCTTCCCCTTCCCCTTCCCCTTCCCCTTCCCCTTCCCCTTCCCCTTCCCCTTCCCCTTCCCCTTCCCCTTCCCCTTCCCCTCCCAAGCCCCCCGGACTGAGGGGCAGCCGTCCTTGCACTCCTCACCCTCCTAAGCTGAGAGAGCCCCAAATCACTGGAGGATCTGGGAGGGGAGCTGCCACCTCCCACCCCGAGGTCCCCCCTTCCTGTCAGGACACAGCCAAGAGGGCTTTGTGCCTTCTTGGCAGCCTTTTTATGGCTTCCCTGGTGACACGGCAGCAACCCCATGGGTAGCTTTCCCTTTTCTCCCTTTTTTTCCCTATTCATTTTTTTTTTTCCCCTTCCCCAGTGATACTCCCCCCACTGTCCCTGTGAGGACAAGGGGCCTGTCCTGATAGCCATGGCGAGGTGGCCCCAGACAGTCCACCCTGCCCCGGAGTGACACTTAACCCTAGAGGACAGCACAGAAAATGGCATCACCATCGGCTTTATGGGGTTGTTCTACCACACTCCAAGAGTGAGGAGTTGTTGTGCCATAGGCTCAGCCCTGAAAACCACGCTTGGACCCTTCCCGTTTCAGATTTAGGATGATGCTCTTTGCATCAGCAAAACATGAGTTTTGACAACAGAGTTTTGGGGGAGAACAGGTACTCCTGGCGCTCCTACCCAGCTTCTGCTCACAAAAATCCTTTAGCCTCCTCCCAGATTAATGCCAACTTGGCTTCTCCAAACATTTAATCAGCTCCATTTTCAGTGCACGGTACCAACTTATTACTTTGTCAGTCTGTCAGCCTGATAGCACTGCTCTTCTTCCAACATCTTCCTGCCCCAGGAAGAGATGCAGCATACATAATTTGCTCACTAACCTGTATTACTTAAGTTGAAAGACAAATGAACCCGCCAAGACATTTCATTAAAAGGACACGTGTGTTTGCATATTGATCCTTTTAATGAACTGTCTAAAACTGATAAATACTTCCATTAGCTTTGTAGTTTATATTTTTTATTTACAAATATTGCAATTATCATTTCCTGGGCAAATATTGCATCTTCCCAGAACTGTTTGGGGACAAACTGCTTGCACAGGAAATAGACTGGCCAAAAGACTCAAGAGACAGAAAAATACTACTTAAAATGCACTTTTTTTTTTTTTTCAAACAGTGAAATTTTGAGGAATTTCAAGTGAAATTTAAAATACTTTTCATTTTCATGTACTTTTCATTACTGTCATCACTTGCTAAATACAACATTTGAAAGGATGGCAAATATATTTGAGAGTAAAATCACAGGGAAGAAATTATTTTAACAGATTAGTTAATGTGCTATTCATTAAAACCTAGGATGTGTTGCCAGTTAGAAATAATTTTGAATATTTTACTAATTTAAAACTTCTAAAATGTTTTTAAAGTCCTCATAGAACTGCTACTCACAGCCCTCATTTGTGAATCAGCTTACTGGTACTTGATAACAACTCATTTTCCATTGAATAACATACATTTAGGCAATCTAAGTACATCTTTTCATATGATTTAATGCATTTGTAAATGGGAAAACAAAAACCCTGATATCAGCACCGTTTCAGTAAAGAATTTCTACAATTTTTCATGCTTTTTTTTTTTCTTTGGAAAATACTTGAAATCAAAACTAAAAACGACTTTGAGACACTTTGTCTGTTTTCTGTTTCTTTGTCTGTTTTAGGGTTCCTGTTTGTAAAATGAGGTCCAACTTTTTAAGGAGATCAACTAAGCCCTTTAGTTGGTTGATCCTATAAATCCTATAAAAGTGTCACTCTAATAAGGTATTGCTTGTAGAGATAATCAGTGATTAAAAAAAAAAAGGGTACCTTTATATACATTTTTAAACAGACTAAGATTTTGTTTTATTACACTTTTCCAAGTTAAGACAAAAAATAGATCCTTGTGATCCATTTGTCTGCTACAGATAGTGATCCACAGACAAAACATCACAAAGCAAGTAGATGAACTGAATTGTGAATTTTCAATTAAATTAAAGTTGGCATGTTTTAGATTTGCAGGTGAACCTCTTTCTCGAGATAAACCACAGGACAAGATGGAGGCAGCCTTATTAGTAGTTAGATAAAAAAAAAAAAAAAGTGTCATTCTACATAATTCTGTAATAATTCTATCCTTCAAATATTTGAGCAGCAGCAGTTGAAGGAAAACTAGATATTGGAGAAAAAGTTTCAAAATACCTGGGGAGTTACAGCAGGTGTTTTGAAACATGTCCTTCATCTATTTCAGAACAGTCTGCGTCCCTTTGTAATTCAGGGCCCAATCCTGCCAAACCCAGTCTGAGAGCTTCTTTATAAACCAACAGTACTAATCAGAATAGCAACTGGAACAAAACACTAAATGTTTTGGGGGTCAGGCTTTGTGTAAATCAATATTTCACCAAAATGCTTGCAATACTGAAACCCTAATTGCATTATGATTAGGTTTATATTCAGTGAATATAAAAATATTAATTGAAGTTTTAACATGAGAGATTAAATACTGTCATTATGAAAGCCTGATTAAGAAGCTTCTATAAAAATGTCAACTCAAAACCTGTTTAATGGTAAAACATTATGAGAAATGCATGTTTTTATACAGTGATCTTGTTCTAACTAAACGTGGCAATGCTGAACTTTACACATAAGCACTGTACATGCCAAGAATTCAGAGAACTGTTAGGTATCATTTTTTTCTTCTGTAACATAAGCAGATTAGTTTTGTTAAAGTGCTATTTTAATATTGTAGTCAAAAGGATATTTATTTTCTCTTTCCTGAGATGAAAACCAACTAGCACCTTTTACATGAGAAAAAGTATTTCCAGAATGGTAGCCACTGCTGCAAATCCATATGAGATCTGAAATCAAGACGTGTTTTTTTCTGCCTTTGACACAAATATTGCTCTATCTTATCTTCTAATACTGATAGCCTCAGGCCAAACACAGATTATGTTAGAAAATTGTTCTTCATTATATTGATCGAAAATCACCTCCAACCTGCCTGAATCTAATGCTAAAACATTTTTATTAGTTTTAAATTGTTTACATTATAAATTTAAAATAACTAAATGTTTTTATAAATAGTTTAAAGTTCTAAAGCAGATGTTTTTCGAAGTTTTTATGTATCATGTACTCCCATTGAGTTTCTTTTTGCACTGACCTTCCCTTTCTGCATGAAGAAAAAGACCATATTTGTAGAAAATACGACAATGCCTTTCATGAGAATGCATTCAGACAGCATTTTAATTGGTATATGAAGTTGTTTTAATGATTGTCAGATTTAATGAGCACTGTTAGGCCAACTCCAGTTTATGCACCAGTAGGTACTCTACTGAATTTAAGATTTCTGCTTGGCTACCATTATTTTAGGGTCCTTTAACAGGGCCTTTCTGTCATACTGGTCCTGGGCTTTAACTGGTAATTTGGCAAAGGTGCCAGAGTAAAATCCTTCATATACTTGCACTACTTCTAATGAAGTCATCGTGTCACCTCACACCTCACTCCACACCCCCAGTTCCATATTTTAGAATCCAACTTATTTCCAGATTTTTTTTTTTTTTTTTAATTTTCTCTTCCTGCTGAATCAAATGACAAAATGCCCCTTGATTTCAACTGGTGTACTGGCCCTTGGGCAGTACAGAAAGCAGGCATGTGTTCTGTGTCATTTTTCATATAAGTACACTCCTGAAAGTACAAAAACTTGCCAAAAGGAGAAAGGAAGGGAGATAGACTGGATAACTTTCAGAAGGGCCCTTTTCTTCTCTGAGTCACACAAGCTTTGAGGAGCATTATAACATTTCACCTTTTCTGGCTATAGGAATGGAAAAATGACTACATTGGTTTATGCAACCAGAAGCTATAAACCTAGAAAAATAATCACGTGTGGCAGCACGCTAAAATAAATACATCACACAGTCATTTAAAAAATATGTGCTTTAAATGTATGCCTTCAGATTACATATGGAGTCACGAAGATGATTAAAAAAGTACTTATCCTATGTTTTGTGTTTTTCATTTTGCATGTAATGAGGCATACACATACACATTTATTATATTTTTTTCTATTAATTTCAAAACAAAATTCTATAGCTTTAAAATCCTACTTAAACCAGTGAGATTTTAGAGTTATTGCTTTACTGATTCAGGCATGTCAATGTACACTAAATGTAGCTGTGCTCCCCAGGCTTTCACCTACACTCAGTCACTTGGTGTTTGAAATGGTTAGCACCAAAGGCTTCTTGTGTTAAATGGAAGAAGAGCAACACTGGTGATTTACACAAGCAGGAGCTTTTATCCTTAAACAGTGGCTTTAGAAGAGGCACCGAGAGCTATGTCCACATGCCTGTCACTGGATTCCCGTAACTTCATCAGGAGTTTCCAAAGGGCAAAGGACACATGGATCATGCCAGAGCTTGGTAAGACATGCACTGACAAGTCTCTCATGCAAAGCTAATTACAGAGGGAAAGTCAGAGCTTCTGAAAAGATCTTCTGTTTATCACTTTCCTGCACAATACCTGCCCTAATAGATAAGGCATATACGATAATAATTGAAGAAATTAAAGGCTGAGCATGAACTTTCTTTTTAAACTTAATATTTGAAATAGAATCAGCTGTAGTTCTCCTATTTACTACTATAAGATTGTATGACAAGAATATAAGAAATTTTCTCATTTATGTTCTTGCTGTAGGCTTGTAGCTGGGTGGTTGATGAAACTCCAGCTGACTTCACTGGGAACGACATGCAACTGGGTGATGGATTTCTCAGGCTTTTGAAAGAAAATATAATCTTTCCTCATCCCTCCTTTTAGTTACCCATTCTATATGTGATTACTTTGTTCAAAAATCTTTCTAACAAATCTCAAAGATTCCTCTTAAATAAATATAAAATTGTGAGTAATATTAATGTTACAACCCTTTCAAATGCAGAACTCAGGAAAATGTAGGGGTTCTTGCATGATCTCAAACTACATATGGAATTTAGTTTCCAAAATGGATTACATATTCTCCAACATAGCTGCTCCTAAGCTTTATGTATTACATTTCTGTGAGAATTCAAAGGAATTAATGAAACAGTCCATGTGGAAAACCTTGCTTTGGATGTCTTTCCAGAATCCTTGATCCTGTTCTGTGCTCCTGTGGAGATCTCTGGGTGGACTTTAAGCACACCCAGGAAAGAGTTGCAGGTTTGGTGCCTGGATCAAACATTTTGTGAATGAGAGCATAAATCTACACCAAGCACGACAGAGCCTGTAAACGCAGGCCACAGCTGAAGCTCAGACCTTCTCCTACTACTTAGCACTGCTTATGGGACAAAAACACATTAGGGCACAGTAGAAAGGAAATTGAATCTGAAAGTATTCCATTGTTTAAAATGTAAATTTACTTAAAGTTTTTAATATTATAACCTTATGGTTAATAGAAACATTCTGCAGCTCAGCTCTTTGAGCAAATGGAGAAGATGCCATAGAGAAAAGGACAGACAAAGGCATTCTTTAGGGTCTTGATTTTCCTAAGTCATTCTCTTTAATTCACTATGTTTAATAATGTTCCTTTAGCTAAGTTAATTCTTGGGAATGATTACCCTGTTTTCTATTTCGCTAAGCCAAATATTTGACCCTGCATTGCTGGGGACTACTTGTACGCCCATGTCCTTGTATATCCATACCTCCTAACCATGTTCCCAGTTGTATGCCTGTTTCTTTCACCCTGTTTTCTTGCTTTCCAACACACAAATCAAGTCCAAGAAACACAGAAAGCCCTTTAAACCCCTAGTTAAGGGCTTAAGTGAGGAGCAGCCCGTCCCTTGGCATCCTGCTGGTCCAAAAGGGCTCATAACAAATAAAATTTATTCTCATTTACATTAAATATAGTCATTACTCTACTGTTGATCGCAATTAAAAACCAACTGAAACAAATACCGTCTTTTTAGAAAAGTTACCATAGAAACAACACCAGAGAATTCCCTTTAAAAATGTCAAGATTTCCCTCACATTTAAATATGAACTCTCAGGCATTACTCATACACCATTAAAAACTGCAACATATCCAGTGAGTCATTAGTTTAAAAATATATACATAAATACACACTCTTTCAAAGATAGAGACATTTTTGACTCAGTAAATATGTATTACATGACCCAACTTTTGATTTTATCTCGTTCCATTTTGCATCCCTAGAGAAAACTTGAACACTGTCATCCCTCATTCAGACACCTGATTGAGGAAGGAGAGGACAAAAATCAAGAATGACAAAATGCACAGAATATGAGAAACACCAGCAAAAGCTAGTCAGAGAGAAAGAATAATTTTGAATAGATATGTACATAGAAGTCAACAAGATGAATGGAAAGAAAAATGTCTGAAATGAGACAGTGCAGACAACCTCCACAAACAGAGAGAATTTCAATGTGGTGTCTTGAAATAAGAAATTTTCAAATTGAGAAATTTCCTAATTTAAGCTAATCGAGGCTATGATACTCATTTTCTGTCCTATAGCAGATAATTTCAATTTCTTTGTGCCAATATGTAGTATAACATTAATCTTACTTTTCTACTCCATCATTTGTCTATGGGATCACTGGCAAACTCTCACAGATTCTGATGAAGTAGAAGAATGTCCATCTACATAAGACACTGATCATATGTAAGAGGAAGAAAATGTGCCAAAGTGTAAGGTACTCCCCAGGTAATAATAATGCAAATGTAAAGAAAATTCAGAGTTGGTCACAAAGAAAGCGGATAAATATTTTATTCATAAACTCTTGCATATTTAGAGAAGATAATAATATAAGGCATTGTGTCTTTCCTTTGCATTACTGGCTCTGCTGTAGATAAATAGCATGGCTGAATGGAACCAGATTAATGATAATAAAGATAGTTTTCTCATTTTCTTTGTAGTAGAGCCAACCTGAAAATGAGGAAAAACAACAAAATTGAACTAATTTTTGTTCTGCGGGCTCTTATAGAAATGTTTCATTTCTTTCATTTTCTTAATGCAAGAATTCTTCAGAAGTTTGCTTCTGAAGTTTTAGTAGTAGTAGTCTTCCCATTCCTTCTTTGTCCCCTCCCCACTTTTTTTTTTTCCTGTTTCCCCCATTTTACCTCCTGTTTATTGTTTGCTCAGAGAGAGAAGTAAACTCTGAAGGCCAGGCACTTTAAAAAATGGCAAACAAAATTATTTGTTTTTCTTCCAATAATTCAGTCCAAATAGCTATTTGAATTATCAAAGGTACTTTAACCTTTTCCCACATTAAAGAGAAATCTGAAATGAAGTATTTTATTGCAATTTTAGCTAATTTTTAAATTACATAATCATCATACTATTATAGTTACAATATACCTTTTGTTCTTTGCTGTCAGAATTGTCTTTTTTATTCCCACCTCAACTATAGGGCATGGACAAAGAAGAATAAACCCAAGGAATGAATCTGAGATTGAGTGAAGATAAGGAGAGGTGCGGTATCAGGAAAGGTATATGTAAGGCTGGAGACACCAACAGAAAAAAAAGTTTCGTCAGTGGCAACACATTTTAAATTAAGTTTTAGATTTTGATTATATATTTCTTTGATTATATATTCTGCCAATCAGAAAGATAAGCATTTGTAGTGTTCTTCCTCCTCAAACCAGGAAGGGCCATGCACACTAGTACAGCTGTAGCTGAGTAATCTTTGATATCATGCTTCTGATCTAATTTCTAAAAGGAAAGACCACATTTGAGAAATATTTAGGTATCTTTTTTTCATCAGCACTTCACATCACTGGTGTCATGAAGAGTTGCATTCCCATATTTAGCCCAGATTGTGCCTCAGCTGCACCGATACAAGGCTTTGCTCCATAGGCATCTAGCAAGAGGCAGAAGGGTACAGCTCCCAGCAAGGAAAGGCTGAGATATGATACACAGACATATCTTGGCAAGTTTTCAGTTGGAAGCCAATTTTAAATCTTTAGTAATTATGTTTATATTCAGTGCCGTACAAGAAGTTTCACATAGAAATAGATTACTTTGCTTTAAAGCACAGGTGTTCCACCTTGTCTGGATCAGCAAAATACAGTTACTGGTTCAGGGACTCAATGCCACAAAATCACGTGGTCCTTGTGAAAGACATATCTTGAATTTCAATATCAAATTTAGGTGATTAACATGTTGAAATTGCCCTGACAGAGCGCTCCTTGCTGACCACATGTGAGCATGGACTATTTTTAGGTGAAGTGTGAGAACTGCTAAAGGGAGGTGCTGGTTTCTTCAGCAGACCTCCTCACCTTGTTTTTTCAGCAGGAGGTATTAACTTTCTCTTTCTTTGGGAGAGTTTTTCCATGTTCTCCTCTTTAGTCAACTGCCTTCAGACAGGAGAAAAAATGCAAATAGGGACCAACGTGAAGGCCTGAGGTTCAGCCCTGAAACCCTGAGTTTTTCTGTAGCTTTGCCATGTATGAGTAACACAGCTCGACAAAATTCTCCGTGCCACTTCTCCGGTCTTCTCTCCAAAACACAAGTTGCTGGAGCTGCGACAGTTTACACTAGGGAAGATCTGTCCTCATCTATTTTTATTCACATGGATGAATCACACTTCCATACACCACAGATAGAAATAAAGCAGTAGTCCACCTCAAAGCATTAAGCTGCTTAGAGCTTAATTAAGAGTATGATAGAATAAATATGAAATTTAAGATGCAGTCAATGGGTAAATTACTGTAGACACAAGCTCATGTGACTGCTGTATACCTCAATCTGTTAGTTTCATGCAGAACAAATTTCCCACTCATTTTTCCCCCTAGACATAACATAGAGTAGCGTAATAACTATGATTAACATTATATGAAAATTAAACAATTTTGAAATTGCAGGGTTTGGAAACATGACTATCATATGTATGACAAAGAAAAATGATATCTTTCTACATCGGTTTCTCTTGTACTTGGATGAGGGTTGGATCTTGGCCCACTCGAATTGCTTTGTGATACTCTGCATTTCTAAAGCAACTGCAGGGCTGGCTTAGGCAGGTCCCTGAGCACCCTCCTGCATGAAAGAGGCAGAAGAGTGGCTGCGTATCGATTCCTTCCATAAAGGTTACTCCTTCAGGGTAGAAGTACAGCACGGGTGCATTAAAACACGTTAAAAACATCATGCTTCTTTTTTTAGTGAGCCCCCTTTCACTTGTAATTAGGGTGATGCTGGGTGACTGGTCCCTTGAAAGGGGAAATGTCTCAGAAAGATGACCAAATTCTTCTTCTGTCTTATCCGTGTGGGATGACAAATCCTGCATGCTCTTCACAAGCTCGAGCATTCATGCACATGGAAATAAGAGATGGAGGAAGGCCCCAAATTACTTCTCATCTTTGCCATTGGAGTTGGCACTTTTTTCAATGAGATTCCTAGCTCAAATGGAACTATTCTACAGGGAAGTTCCCCTGTGCACTAGGCTGCCTGCAATAAATGCATGGTGGGGCTAAAATACAGCAGATTATCCAGCTGCCTTGATAGCATTTTGATTCCTTCAGCTGATGAAGAAATACAGGGGATAAGCTTAGGAACAAGCTATACCTTATTTCCCAATATCTGACCAACTTTGGATTTCTCTTTGCAGTGCCTATTCTGTCTCACCATTTATACCACCTATGAAATAATCTCTACATGCCACTTTGGATAATAAAAGGTGATTCATCTTCCTGAAGGCTAATAAGCAGGAAAGAAAGCAAAGCAAAGCAAAACAAAAAGAACAACAACAAAAAAAAAAAAAAGAAAGAAAACAACAACAAAACCTTCAAGACTGTTATTTGTTTTTAATGTTTGATTTCTGTGGGTTTCCCACCAAGTTCTAACTTTTGCTCCCTGCTGCTAAAAAACAAACAAACAAACAAACAAACTCACCCAACAACAGAAGGAGAAGACCAAAGATCTAAAATTAAGGTTCTGTTGCTTTACATCCCATTACAATACTGCATGAAGAGATCCTAAAGTTTGGCTTTAGTCCTGGCTGTGCAAGCCTTGTTGCTGACATGTGGTAAGGGGGATAAGAGAAATTTTTGAGTGTAAGTACTAACAAAATATGGTTTTGATTGCAATTTTGTTAACATGTTAACATGTTTAACGAAATAGATGTTAAACAAAATAAACTCTACATTTGTCCAGAAAGCTGGACCTCATTTTTATCAAGAGCTAGAGAACAACCATGCTATAAATTGCTTTCCAGTCACTGGGAAAGGAAATAAATCTAAAGTCCTTTTCACAGGAGAAGAAATCAGGCAACTGTACTATTTCACAGTTACAGTGTGTGGTTTAGGGCTACAATTACAGATCATCATTTTCAAGGGTGAGCTACCTGAATGGAGAAAACAGGCTGAGTAACCATGTCCCTCAGCTGCACGCTAAGGAATCGTGCCTGGACTGACAGCATTGACACAGCAGCTGCCGTAGCTCCCCTCATCAGCAGGTCACTGCTAGCTGCAGATGTTCAGAGCAATGCAGTGTCTACTCTCTGGCATGCTCAGAGCTGGGCACTTGTTCCTTTCCCCTCTCCATGCAGTATTTGGCTGAGGGAAGGCTTCTTATAGATTTGAGCCATGCTTTTTTGCAGAAGAGAGAGAACATTGCTGGAAGCAGACATGATAGTAAATGAAGGGAGGTGGGTCACAGCTTCCAGGAACTCACACACCTGAGATAAATGTGGCACTGAACATGGGAGACAGCAGGTCAGAAGGCAGGTCCAGAGCTCAGGGCCTGCTTTTTCTCCCCAGCACACATGACACTTGGAGCAGAGAAGCAAAAGATCACTTCCACACCATCCCTCATGCCTCTAAAAGAGACTTTTTTTTTTTTATTTTTTTTGTAGCCCTCAGCACATCGCCAGGCTCTGACACACAGAACTGCCCATGCCTGCACACCAGAGACCTTTACCACCTCATCACAGAAACATCCCGTGGCCATCATGGGGCAAGTAGGCCAGCCAGGCTTCCTCACAGAGAGACCTGATGTGGATGACAAAAACCAGCATGGACATTGCAGCTAGATGAGTTATAAAAGTTCACACTCTCTTACAAACGCACAGATTCAGAGCATCTTGGGTATAATGACAGGCAATAACTGGAGGAAAGCGAAGTGGGGGCAGCTGGACTGCCACTTTGGATGTTGGCATTTCTCACTTCAGGCTCCTAAATCCTGTAGCGAATTTAGCCACAATTTCAGGGGCAGCAGCTGCTGGCACTACATATTTTCCCTTAGTGTCAGCTCTCAAGCTTCTAAGAGCAGGGAGAACGTATTCATCATCTACAGAACTGCTGGATTATTTATCATTGAAGCAAATCAAGCACTCTTACTGATACATTAATTTAAAATATTAATATGAATCTATTTGTCAGCAAAACTCTAAATGGTTATAAAGTATGTGTGGTGCAGCAGTTTTTACTTACAGGAACACCAAAGCATACTTTAACATCTCTTTTGTTGGAATTCAGCTATAAACTCCGTGACTAAGATGTGCTTTGACTCTAACACCTTTCTAGCGGCTTGCTGCTTTTCTTTATTAAAAAGGATCCCAGTAGAGTACTTTTTCTTGTTACAGATCACTTTTTGCCCCTTCTAGTAGAAAATGTGTTCTCACACTAATTTCTATGTACCAGCTTATTATTATTATTTTTGCGATGATCATATCTGAACAACTTGTCCTGGCAGAATGATTTATGCATCTCATTTCAATAAGAATAGGACTCAATTTGATTTTAAAGGAAAAACTGGATTTTTTTTTTTTTAAACAACTGAAGTAAAAGAGGATTAAAATAAGAGATGAAAACATTTTATTTATTTCCTTACATTTGCCTAATAGGATTGTCAGCACAACAATAACAACAACAAATTGGAGGCCTGGAGGATTTTTTTTAACACAGTTGGTATTGTAGGCTTTTAATGGCAGGTGTAGGCTAGAATGGGCGGATTTGGGCAGATGGGAGGGGGACTGCAGATATTATGAGCTGATGGGGCCACTTGGAGGAGAAATTAAGACGCTTGTCTGGGGAAAAGTCAAGATACCTTTATGGAGAGTCCTGTTCAACCTCTCCTGGCCTGCGTACTCAAGAAAAATCAGCATCAACATAAAACCATCTCACAAGGTGGACCAATAAATCCTCAGTGGAAACTGGTATCAGTATACCTACTCCAGGCTAAGGACACAACTGAAAACTTCCGTAACAACAAATTCCTAATGTTACTTGCAGGACTTATTAGCCTGCTCTGAATCCCCCAAAGTGCCCATCCCCAAACTAAACAATGCATTTTTTGAAATAATAATCTCCTTTTCAAACTAAAGTAATTTGGGGGGCAGATACTGTGGTGATCTCCATCTTCAGACTGATGCCAGATCTCATCAGAGCAGCATACAAAGCCCCCCAGAGTTAACAATGACTGGAAGGCATTTTGTTCTACAGATTTCCATACATTTTTGGAACCTGGGAAGGTGAAGTGGTAAGTGGTCATAGAGTTTCTAGTTTGATTCCCATGTCTGTCCATGACACATGGTATAACCTTTTGCAAATCGTTACATTTCTCAGCTCCTGTATTTTCTTATTTGTAAAATGGACACAAAAGAACTTCTGTCCCTCACAAGGCTGTTGTAGAGTTCAATTCATTAAAATTTATAAGATGCATTCAAGTTTTTTGCCAAAAGTTGCTGTATAAATTGCAAAGCCTCACCATCAAATCTTGAAACATCTGTTTCCCTACACAGCAGAATACAAACTAGAAGAAAAAAAAAATGTGTGTACAGGTTTTCTTGTACTACCACAACCATCTTCTATCTGTTTCTCTATTGCCCAAGTTGAAAAGTTATAGGTATTCACAAGTGGCACGTTCTTTTTGAACAAGATGTGACTCCCCTTTAGGACCACCAAAAGAGACCTGTCTCTAGATTGTGTGGATTTCTAGCAAACAAGATTCATGAACTCACTGTCTGTGGTGTCAAATCTCTGAGCTTGCTGCAAAACTTTGACACAATACCACTAACAAGGAATTGAGTATATAAGACTGGGCACTGAAAAAAAAACAATTAAATTAAACAAGATATCCAAGTATTTTTATCCTGGCTTAAAAATAAGCAAGATGGACACCTTGCAGTTAATTTAAATATCACAGCTGATGGGCAGATGTTCAGACAGATTCCTGTAACAAGTGCCATAAAGCAGGAATAAACAAAGGTGGCTTTGTGAGAAATGCCAAGAGCAGAATGACAAGGGACAAAGAGGAATCCTTTTATTTTATTTTATTTAAAATATTATATTTTACTTTTTTTTTTTTTTATTTAAAAAAAAGTATAACTGGACTTCAGAATGATTCAAAGTTCACTAATATCATTATAGTGCCAACACTGCAATTTCATGATCTTGCTGGTATCTTATAATATGCTATGGATACGAGACATCAGACAACCTATCTCACCTCCACCCATAAAATATAACATACAACATATCCTCAATTTAATGAGGTGTCTGCTAAAGGACAGATAGTTTCATTCGACAACAAGAACAACCTGTTGTTTCAATGTAGTCTTGGAGTGAAAGAGGAAAAAATAAAGAGATAGGAAATAATAAAGAGAAATTGCAAAACCTAAATATAAAAATATCTGGACAATGAATTTGTTAATGTGGGCTGGCCAATGGAATGGAGTGCTTGCTGTACCTAGGAAAGCCTGATCTGTAATAAGACTCTCACATTCTAGTAATGTGAAAAAATAACAACAATCAACCAACCAACCAAATATCCACCCCCAGACAGTGGAAATGTTGCATACAATCAGTAGCAAATTTATTTTGAGGCCAGAACTCCCAGGCTCTATTGCTAGCTCTTGACATCTCCTGGGCATGCAATTTAACCTCCCTATGAAAGATTTTTCATAAACACCAGAGGGATTCAGAAACATGTTGCATTAATTTTCAGTAGATTTGTGCAACTCCACCCTTTGGGTCCTTCAAAAATCTCCCATCCTGTGTTTTATAGTTGACTCCCCTGTTAAGTAAGACTAATAATTTCAACCGATCAACCTGTTTAACTGTTAAGTACAGTTATAATATCACTATTATCTTCATAGATTATATTCAGCACTGAAATAAATGCATCATAATAAATAATGCACAAGTTTAACATCTGTTCTAGTTAGTAAATAATTCACAAGTCAATAATTAATTTTCTAGCTGTTCATTTATAATTCATAAATATTTGCCAAATATTCACAATCTGAAAATTTTTATCTGAACTATTATAGGAACCTTTTCTTTTAATTATTACATATTCACTATTTGTGTCATTTAGTTTTCCATCTAATTAACATGGCATTATTTCATTTATCCTGAATCAATGAATGAAATTTTTTGAATGTTAGAAAAAAAAGTCACTGTCAACAGCAAATCATGAATATTCACTTTGTGACTTTTTGGTGCCCACAAAAACTCACAGTGCTCTGCAGATTCACTAGCATTTTCACAAACATGATTTGTGGTATCAGTGCATTTATTCACAGCACATGCACTGGTACAATTTGACTTCACCAACCAATTTGCCTACCTCTCATCTTTTCCATTAGCCAGTTCTTCAATTTTGGCCCAGTGCTTACCCTACTTCTGTTAACTAATACCTGCATGATTATTTGGGATTTGATGATTAATATATATATATTAATATATATATATATATATATTTAAACGATACCATCATTTACAGAAAAAATATACCTTTATGATATTCATTCCATCATTCCCCAAGACCATAAATGCCATTCATAAACCTGCCACATTAGGAAATGCGATAAAGCCATCTTTGACACATCAGGTGTTGGCTGTCTTCACACACACAAAAGACCCCAAAAATCAATAACTGCTTTTTGTTCTGTAAAACATGCATTGCTAAACACTGCAGATAACCATTGCCATCAGTGTGCGTTTGTAATGGAGCTTAGCAGCAAAAGACCTTAAAGATTCGGATTATACAACCTGAGGCACCTTCCCTGGCCAGTTAAACTGGGTAATTAATTTCTGTAGGCTATTGGGGCCACAGAAAGAAGCAAATCTGCTCTACAAGGCAGTTCTGGCTGTGGGGTGAAACGTTTTGTAGAGGCACACCTTATTCTTCCTCCAGTGACTTCACAGAGCCAGAGCAGCTATGTTTTTTCATGGGGAAACTGAGCCCTTAACTGCCACTGGACATGTTCCTGTTCTTTCAAAACTAGGACAGATAAATATTCACTTGCTAATTTTCCCCTTAAAAGAGATCACTGCATTCACCAAGTGTTCCCGAAATAGTTCTGATATAGTCTGGAATCAAAATGAATAATTCTAGTCAGATTCTCTAGGGGACTCAAAATATGAAACTAGTTTACATCTGGATTGAAATATTTGTTCAGAACAACATTATGTGTGCAGACACATCCAAGCTCCTGCTTGTGCAGGTGCATGGGTAAGGGTACAGGAGTTAAAAATGGCACTGGAGGACAGGCTCAGGGCATAGCCTTCTGTCTGCAGCACTGATGGCTGTACTTCATTCACTAATTAGAACTCGTTCACATTAATCATGCACGCAGTCCTACTCAATGCAATGGGACTACTGCTGGGGACAAAAATAAAATGCAAGTTTAAGTGCTGCAGGTGGTTAGATCGTTGATAACTAGAGCCAGAACCTTTCATACAGAAACTCAAGTGGGGAGAGGCTCTTTCCTACCCAGTATTTCCATACCTATTACTTCACCAGAACCATTAGGATTGTTATACAGTGAATATCGCTGAAACAGTAAAGTATCATTATAATGGATTTTTTTTTGTTAAGAGTTCATAGCATCCATAAGCCTATTCACACACCAATGTGCAGCCATAAAGCTTTGAAGAGTGGGGTTTAGAGAGTGGAAAAGTAGCACAAAGGTAATTCAATAAGATGTTGGTCTCTCAAACAGTATCAAAAGACTAACTTTTACATAGAACGTGACATTTACTTTTAAAGCTAAGAAGATTTTTCTTGCGCATATTACTTTCATTAGGAAGCTACACTTGTTATGGATTTTCTTCCACTCAGGCACAGATGAATGAGACAAAAAGCAAGATATTTAAAACATTAGTATAATGGCCTGACACACTGTAAATAAAGCTTTGTCGATTATCCATTTGCTTTAAATGTCTCTTTTGTTAAAACACCATATTTAGGTCATCTCTGTAGTTTAATCCAAAATAGCTGTAACAGGTACTAGCCCTTGAATATAAGCATCACCTACAGATGTAGAAAGCAGATGGCAGGTGTGTTCATTGTACTCTGCTGTGAGGGTCTTTGCACCTTTTGAAAGGGATTTGGTGCAACCTAGGGTAGGGCCTTCATTGTTATTAATGATAGCATAAATTAAATTGGCTTTGGGACAACCTAAGTACTGAGAGCAATCCCACTGTTAAGGCTGCCAAAGGCACTGCTGCCAGTTACCTTTACAGTGGTCTAGGTATTTGTATGCCTGTTTACCAATGGACACATACAGGTTTGATTCTCTCAGTCTGAGAAGAGAATAAAAGAAGAAGCAAAGAAGAAGAAGGAAAGCTCTACAGTGGTTGCCTATGGTGGCATGTGTCCCCTTGAAGATCAGAGATCTAAGTTCTATGTAACTTATTCTCTAGTCATTTAGAGTATACATACAGTTTTCAAAGATTTCTTTTTATCTGCCGCCTGTCTCTAGAGGTCTCGAAGAACCGTAAGCTGTCAGGTTATCAGAGAAGATAACTACTCTTTTCATAACCATGTAAAGGGCTGTTATTGGGTCTGTTCTAATCCTAGTGGTGCTAGGAAGGCGGATGATGAAATCTACTGGAATCTGCAAACCAGCAATCCCTCTGCCTGTTTGGTGGATCCCTGCTCTCACAAATACTTAAAATGAAATGGACTTTCATAGGCAGAAGATCTCCATGCTTCACTGTAGAGAGCATCCTAACTATGATGGTGACCTTCTAGCCCATTAATTCTTCAATGTACAATGCAACTTGAATAGGACAGCTTCAAAGAATAGGTCTGGTAAGTTAAAACATTTCCAGGAGATAGGGCATGTATAATCTCAAAGCATGAAAATTGAGACTGAGTGGAAACTGGTGACCTACAGGACAGAAGATAAAGCATCGGCTTTTGTCTCCAACTGCTGCTGTTATATTTTTCCTTGAAAACAGTCTGATGGGTAAAAATCTACTACTAGAAGAAAGTTCAGGTTTTTAATTCCCATCTAGATCTCCTGATTTTCTGTTTCCTGAGAGCTACGTAGTTTTAATCCTCTTTGCACCACTTAAACAGATCCCTGCTCAGCATGCTAATTTTATAGATCTCTTGTATATGTAAGTCCTCTTACGGAATGGGTAACCTGGACTCTGAATTCTTCTGAGAGAGTGGACACCCAGAAGCGCAGGTGCTAAAACACTCAGAACAGGAGTCTTATGTCCTTCTGTGGGATTAGCTTTAACTGACTTCCCTGACTCAGAGCAACATTTTGAATTAACCTTGTGAGCACCGTGCTACTGTCATAAGCAAAGGACTATCCTTCCTTGTCCTTTAGAAGTTTCCTACCAACACATTCAGGCTTGTTAAATAAACTAGTTGGCATAACCATGAGATTTTTAACCACTAAATGGAGAAAGTTATTTTCAAAAAGAGTGCTTATGTATCACATCCCCATTATTGTAACCACACTGATAAGGTAAGGCTAAAAGAGGATACATCTAATGAAATCCATGTTGCATCTAAAGGAGTAATCTAAGTCACAACTGGTAACCTATTCCAAGGACCAAAGTATGATGACTTCACACTTGAAAAGAATTGATAAATTATGAAAGTATGCAAAAGTTGATAAAGATGCCTATTTCAGGTGAAAGCAAGGTAGAACAGATCTAGGCAGGCTTATATTAGGAGGAGCAAGTGAACTCACTAGAGTTAGACCAACATCTTCCTCTAATTTCAGAAATAATACATGATTAAAAATGAGAGCAAGCCAACATATCATCACCTGATGTACCTTCCTCTCACAAGTTACATCAGCATGTAGATTCCCAAAGTATCGATTCACAAAGATGCAGCAAACCTTTTGTCCAAGCCTTTTTAAGAATCATACAACATGCTATTGGAAATAATTTCACATACAACATCAAGTTCACCCTAAGCATATCTGGTAGCATGAGTTCCTAACAAATTGTAGGGCTAGAGAAGTATAAGGAAAAGGAAGCTTAGTAAGTCCTTTGCTGCAAAGGGACTAGCATTTTCTTTTTCTGAAGCTATGACATTTTGCCTTTGGATGATTTTCTTGGCAAATACTATAGATGAGTGTCAGAAGGGGAGGAGAAAAAGAGCAACTGTACAATACTTTCTATTATATGCATCACATGGTATCTTCTGGTTCAGTAGACATAAACAGCTTTAAAGTTCAAGGCTAATTCAAACTGGATTTTAGAAACACACAGTCTTAAAACAGTTGCACCAAACTAAGGGATTACACTCTTATCTTATCCTTAGAAAAGCTTTTGAAAAAAAATATGTTAGCTCAGTTTTTAAATTGGGTCTTCAAAACCCTCTTGTCTGTAGCTGTGTCATCTGCTTGGTTGCCTATTGTCAAAAGCTAAAATGTCTTATAGAGAGAAGGATTTGCATAAATTGCTATCACCTGCTGGACATCCCAGGTTAATGAAAGTGGGGGAAAAAATAAATGCACAAAGCCTTTGAACCTCAACTTTCTTGATTGTTTCTGTGCCAACACAGATGAGCAAACTCTTACTGTGGTTATCTTCTTAACTTGCAGATCATTTACAACCTGGTCCTACTTTCACTCCTTGCTACCGCTGAAATCTTTATCTCCACCTGCTGAAATCAGTCATCAGAAGATGGAGGAAGCTTTTCATAGTACAGATGCTTTTAGACTTATCCTACCCTAGTGGACTTGAAAAGATGTAGTACAGGATACTGTGGGAACAAGATGTACTAAAAGAAAATTCACCCTTAGTGTTTGAGTTAAGCATAAACAGCAATAGGACAGGCTAGAAATAACACAAACAGAAAGCACATTAGGCAAAAACACATATTCTAAGTTAATTGTGCAGAAGGAGAAGGGGAGTTGAAAGGGTTAGTTACAAAGATGGAAGAACCAAACTCTTTGTGGCAGTGCTAGACCACATACTGAGGACAATGGTCAGCAGCTGAGGTGATGAAGGTGGTGACTAGATGAAGAAAGCAGCCCACAGAGGCTGTGAAATCTCCACTCTTTGTGGTTTTGAAGACTCAAGAGGACCGTACCATGACTGACCCGAGAGCGTGCTGGCAATATCTGCAGTTTGAGCTGGAAGTTGGCCTAGACCTGCTCATGTCTTTTCCAATCACCATTTCTGTAGCTTTATATAATGCTAAGTAGAAAAGTTAACTTGGAAAACATAGCTATTTACACAAAAGGTAACAACAAGAATAGCAATTGTGAAAGCATTAATTTAGTTCAGAAGTATAAAGAATGGTGCTGACAATTTACTATGGTATAAGGCTTTTTAACCAGTCATGTCAAATAATTTGGTTTTAATACTGTCTGTTCTTTCCTGTTTAGACAATTCACAGGAATCTACTATTAATATTCATAAGGATTTTCTATTTACATCAGAAGAACAGATCACAAAATAATAGACAACACTCACCTACAGATGAGTGTCATTTCAAAAGCAGTCTCCACACTGCACTCTACTGTCTAACAAAGTTTCCCAAGTATTTCGACTTTCCAAAGTTTACTGTCTTTTGTGCAGAAGAAAGGGTAATTTGTCTTATTGTTGACAACTTTTAAACAGCTGTGGTATTGACCAAAGCTTTGCCTAGAAATCTCATAGAAAAAGTCACTGCACGTGTGCCAGTCAGTTCTGTTTTATATGCTATATTAAACATATTATCACATACGTTGAAACACATTGAGCTGCAATTTATTATAGTAGTGAAAACCTGGATTATGTATTGTAGAGTTGATATATCCACAAGAAAGGTGTTTGAGGCCTGTCTGTGTTATTGTACATGGACAGATCGACTATGCAGTGATTTAACTGCTGCTTGGTGTATCCCAAATGCACCCAGCTCACAGCACGTGCAATGCAACATGTATATTTCTTTCAGGGAACTCTGATAGATCTGTAGGACACATATCTGACTGTTTGAATGGGCATAAGAAGCAGTCTTGTTGTACATGCAGTGCAAGGAATGCACACAGAAGGTTAATCCATTCTCAAAATTTGCTAAGAAACAGTGCCCTGAACTCAGGATCACTAACCACTGGACAACTCATCTCCAAAATGGCTTGTGTTTTATTGGCTGAACATCACTATTTCCTGATAGTCTGTTTGGGCAGTAGGGGTTGAGGGAGAGGGAGAAAGCACCAGCTTAATTTACATCACCAGAGAATATGACTTTCTCTCACGATTTTGAAGTTTGAATTAACATCTCAGTAAAAACTCCCTAGTTATGAGAAAACTCATTGACTTCTAGACTGGTATATACTAGTATGCCAGACATTATTCACTCCAACTACAATAGCACTATCTCTTTAGAATGTTCAAAATTCATTAGGAGGCAGCTGAAGTAAATTTGATTTTGTCAAGCTATCATGTGAGTGTGGTATTACACAGAGAATGAAGTGCACTTATGTTTTGCATATCCTAGGTACATCATTTCTGTTTGCTGGAGGCTATTTTCTAGCTGCCAGGGATTTTTTTCCCCCTTTTTAAAGACAGAATCAATCAAGTCCCCTCTTCTCCCAGCACACAGGTAAATACCTTTGCACTAGCAATAGGATTAAGGTCAAAAACATAACCAACATTCTCCTGTAAATACGCAAGATTAAAATAAACATATTTCTATTAATGCTGTTTGAAATCTCTTCAACATTTGAATGCTGTGACATTTGAACAATAATAATCTTTCTACCTCTCAGTGAGACGTGCATTTTTGTCAGCAAATACTGTAATATATGGCTTTACTATTCAAAAGAAAAAACAAAACAAAACAAAACAAAACTTAAATAAAAAAATCTTGTAGCATACCTTTACATAAATAGCACAAGACCAAAGCCAAGGGACCTACATTTGGTTCACGGATTCCATTCTAATGTCTATTTCAAAAACATTTAAAAAATATAAAAGATACTGGTTCATGTAAAACATAATGAACGTGCCATTCCTTGTGGTGAAAGCTGTATTTTACCAGAGTTTGGCAGCAAGTGCTTCTGTAACTGAAATAAAAATCAATATAATTTGTTGCATAACTTAGACATAGCTTTATCTTCTGCTATTGATATTAATATATAGGTTAGCAATTTATATGCCAGGTCTCAGCTCTCAGGGATTAGAAACAGCTGAGATATACTGCAGCATTGAGGTTTATGATGTGAAAATGCTGACAAAATCAAATAAAATGGCACTGCTGCTACATTAGGTGGGTAACTTGATCCATGAACTGTTATTGGTTGGGTGTAAATGTCTAAATAACTATCCATAGTTTCAGTCCTAAGGGTTGAGGTTTGCACAGGGGGCATTAATTTTCAAATACTCTTTAAAGTAATATTGTACCTTAGGTGAGCTTCAAATCAGCTACTTCCAGAAAAAGTATGCTGTAGTGGATCACCAGCACAAGGCTTGCATGCCAGCTGAGCCTGCTTAACACCTTAAAGAAGGGATTAACAGCTGTATTTTCTTAAGCACTGTGTCTCCTTCCTTCTTTCTCCTCCACCTCTGTCTCAGGACAGCAGTGTGGCCTCTGCCCTGCTCTGACACCCCACGTGCCTGCTTACAGATGTCCAGTTCAACGGCATCCCGATGGAAAAGGACATCCTTCCTAAATGCAGTTTTTGCTCTGCGGCATTTCCCCAAAGCTGGAATGCCGGGATTACGTGGAAGCTCACGGCTAGACCTCAGGCTAATCCCTCTGGATGAGGGTGTTGTGGCTTTCACTCACTAAAGCTCATTGCCAATGTTAGTTTGCAGTGCAGCATGTTCATTTTATCTAGGAGCTCTTCTCAGTGCATCCTGGCCATCCTGGGCAGTTACAAAAAAAAATTTTAAAAATATCAGCTGCAGCCACTGTATTTGATCCCCACATTGATCATTAGAACACAGCTAAATATGGCTTGTGGTGCCTTGGGACTATAAAGATACTTTTTTATTTCATGGTGCATCTATGCTTCGTACAATACTTTCCCTCAAAAGTAAAAAAAAAAAAAAAAAAAAAAAGTAGCAAAATAAAAACAAAATGTAAGGAAGAAGACTTCAAATGCTGCACTAAGCATAAAATTCCCTGAGGTGTGAGGTAATTGCAGCACCTAGCTGTCATGGTAACAGGCGCTACAGCAATTAATAAAATTTAAAGTGTGCTATCTTTGGAGATGTGGAAGAGGTTCAGTAGAAATCTCCATCAGCCTGTTTGTTTAAAGCCACTCCCACCTTTCTCTATGTGAAAACTCGCCTGATGCATCTCAGCCGGGCATCAAATTTTCTCAGGACATTTCAAACCTTTGTGCAAACCCAATGCCAGATTGTATAAACAGAATAATGCTAAATTTCTTAGCCCTAAGGAATAATACCAAACACTTATAATTTGGAGAACAGAGCCTTCAGTTTTCTATGATGTGTGCTCTTGAATACCAGGAACTAATTTAATATTGTGCAAACCTCCTTTCTCCACTCAGCTTTACAGGCATCACATCGGCATGGTTTTCTAGCCAATGTCATGCTGCCCTGAAACAGAGAAAATCAATGAAGGTTAAACTCACACACATGAAGGCGTTTTGTTGATCTGCACTGCCATTAATTTAAACCATTTGGGGAGACTAAAAAGCAACCCAATTGTTTTCTATTTGCAATGCTACTGTAGGGCTAATACACAGAGCAATGCCTAGTATACAAGGAAATGTAAATCTGTCAGTTTATTGCTAAGTGACCCAGCTTATACAGATGTAATTAGAAAGTTATTAAACCTGAGTCCCTTTAGCCTTGGCTTCAACTGAACAGCTCTGCTGTTAATACTATCCATTAAATTGCATCCATTTATAGCTTGAGCACTATCACTTTTTAATAGTGTTACTCCTAACAATCAACCAGAATACGCTGTTTTGAGCATTAATCTTTGTCTTCCATTGACTATTTATAAACACAATATAAATTAAAATTAAAATAACTATAGTAGTGTTCTTGCAGGTTGTGGTTATGAGGGCAAAGTTTAGCAGAAACCAGTCAGTTAACCCTCTCATCAAGTTGTACCTTATTTTCTGTCCTGGGAGAGTTTGGGCCCATACTTGCTGCAAACAGCCCAAAGGATCACAGGACAACCTGACCCAAAATGCAGCGGGGCATAGGGATTTACAATTAGACACAGTCTCTCTTCTCTGCCTAGTCCTCCAGAGAAGTTAAATTCTGTCCCCAGGAAAGATGTTCTCGTTATTCCACAGTTCCTTTACTGACACCTTTGGGTACGTTTCTAAAATTCAAACTTGTACACAGGTCCATACATGAGTTCATTAGATCCACAAAAAAATCTTCAAAATAGGTTAAATGGGATGCAAATGAAGGCCTTTGGCAAGAAGATGAATTCCCTCTTTTTCCAAGTTGACCTTTTATATTTTCATCCATACTGACTGATCTACATTAGCATGAGAAACAGCATAATTTCAGGTGCAGCTCTTATTAAAATCGAGTGTTTTCCTAACTTCCTGCCCTATCTGTAGGAAGGACATTTTACTAGAGATTGAATCTAGAAGCATCCAGGCTTCTGAGGTAGTACTGCATGGAATAGTTTAATTAGGTAATGGTACATCAGTATTTTTAGGAGAACTTTCATTTATTACATGGAAGTGATCATAAAAGTTGAATGAGCTCTGGAAATAACTTGTTCTTTTCTGAGACTATTCAAAATCTCATCTTTATTTTTAGATTTAAAATACATCTTAGCTTTAAACTGTATAGATACAGCATACTTAGAACATACATAAATACATAATTAGAAATGAGAAGTCTAGATTGCTCTAGATCAGGTGCTGATTTTTTTTCCCCCAAGACTGACAGTTGCACTGAGTGCAGCTTAAGACCAGAGAGAAAGTATTGCTTTGTAATAAAATGGTTTGCTTCTCTCTTTTTTTTTTCCTTTTTCTCTCTCTTTTTTTTTAATTTTATTTTTTTCAGTCACAATCATCCATCAGCTGGGTCTGCCAGATCTAACCTCAATTCCAAAGGTATGAAAGCAAACAGAAATAGAGGAATTCTCCTCCTATTGCATCCTCTATTCTTTTCTCTCAACAGTTCCCATTGCATGGGCTCTGGTATTAAACTCTAAGCACAAAGGCTACATTAGCTTCTCATGAATTTACCCTCCGGTACAATGCACTGGAAGTCCTGCTCTTCCCATGCACCTGTGGAATTTCCTTTTCATTCTGTAGAAACTGTATGTGTCTGATCATATAGGTTTATACACTGATTTGCTATGAGAGCATGCTGATGTAGACCAAGGATTTTTAAAAATGGAAGTATTCATCTCCTATACTCCAAAAGCATGAAATACTAATATACAAAGAGAATCTGTGCTTGAGAAAACATTTCTAAGAAAAGGCCGCAAGCTCCAGTGGGTAAGACTCCCTGGCATTATGCAGTGGAAGATCTTAGAAGTAACAAATCAAAGAAGTGATGCAGTGCTAAAATACTAATAATGGCACCAGAACCACAGGTCTTGAAGCACTAAGAAATATATGTGCATTGTCTCATCAGAAATATTCAAGTGAACACTGGAAATATTAATGTGGAAAGAATTGATACAGAAAAAACTCAGAGTATGGCAGGCTTTACTGGAGTATGCTGTCTTTAACCATTGTTGGAGTTGAGTACTACTCCATTGAGTGGAGTAGTCTTTTGACAGAGAGGTGAGCAAACTTAATTGCCCTGTCCCTCACAATACTGGAAAATCTATAGTGTAGACCACAATATGGCATGATTTTAACTAAGCTGTATAAAATTCTTGCGTTTCTCTTTTCTAATTTCTGCTTGTTAAATAGTGATTGCATGGACATTGAAGATGATAAACGCCTTGCTGTATTAGATGTTTTATGCTTCCTTGTTACAACAGTAGACTATATATATCTAAATGTTTTATAAGAGAAGGACACAAAGGTCCTGTCAGGAGAGAACTCCCAAGCCTGTGTATTACCCCGTGATATTATATAACCAGGTCTGACCTGGTGTGGCAGCTTGCTGATATATCGTTGTAAGTAATAACTACGTATATGCATTGTAATACAGTTAAGGCCATTACGAATAAAAGTCAGTTATCTGGCCTCTGACATTTATACAAGTCATAAATATCAAGAAGTAAGAAAGCTAGATCTTTATTTCCTCGTTCTTCTCTTCCTAATGATGCAGGCTTTTTTTTTTTTTTTTTTTTTTTTTTTCAAACTTGTTAACAATCCTGTGTCCAAGAGCTGCTCCACTTTATGCAGTGGAACACTTTATGCAGTCATTGTGGATGTTTCCATTTGCCTAAAATAAATGCAAACATTTCAGTGAAGCTTTATAAGAGCAATTTTTCTTTCTGTGATTTTGACACCTAAGTTATACTTTCTCTGTGCTGTAAAATGAAAATTCTTAGAGGTTTTGGCACTAAATAATCCAGTTTTGATGTTTGTGTGGGACTAGCTTCTCTCCCAGGAACCTCTTTTCATATCATAAAGCCAAAGCTTGTACAGCAGACCAAAATGATTAAATATTGCAAAATAAATAAATAAATGTACAATAAAAATAGATTTTTTTTTTTAAGTTAATGAAGTAGAATTGCAAAGTGTCTTTTTCAAAAACATGTAGCCTATATTGGGTACAGTTTGACAAGCTCTGTTTCACTGTTACTCTGAAACCGTGTTCGTAAGTCTCCCCAGGCATTCATGAAATTTAAAAATACTTCTGTTGAACCTTGACACAGCAACACTTAAAAGATGCATTGGATAGTTTATACATTTACGAAACATCGTAAGTCACTTGGTTCAGATAAAATCTATGTAAACACAAGCAAGTCTCCTGTACCATACTTAAAATATTCATTGTGAGCAGTTTTAGCTCAGCAACAAAATACACAAAAATTTCTGAATATCCTGATCTATCCTGAATATCCTGTTGGCACTCAGAAGTCATTGTAATTTGAGGCTTCAGGTAATGAGTACTTTGAGAATTACACTTATTTTAATGTCTAAACATGAGCCTTGCTGCCTAACTTGACCGCCACGGTTACAAATGCTGGAAACCCCATTGCCCATGCCTGGTGAAGTCAGAGCCCCTAAAGACAAAAAGACCCCCTAAAAAGACGCCAAAGACAAAACTGCACTCCAATCATAGAATCACAGAATGGTTGGCTTGGATGGGACCTTAAATATCATTTAATTCCAACCCCTCTACTATGGATGGTATGCAACAAGCTATTGCCCAGTTGCGGCCAACAGCTCTTTCCAAGCAGCCAGTTGCTTTCTACCAAATTTTGTAGAGAGGCCTCATCCTAGCTTGCTGGTATCTGAAATCCTCACTTCAAAAAAGGCTCCTTCCTTGACCCTTGGTTTGACTCTTTCATGACCTCTCAGATTCTTGGTTTTGTTTGTTAAGATTTATCCCGACTTCTTTCACTCTGATTCAACTGAGGTTAACCAACAGGTAGGAACACAAATAGTAGTTTGTCACTTGTAGTTGTGACAAACTAAATCAATGAGTACTTGCTTCTACCAAGTTTGAGAGCCCCGACTACCGTAAATATATAATAAAAACAACTTGTGGGGACTGGAAGACTCTACACTCTGCTCAGTGTAATATTTTCTGTTGAATGTAACACGGTAAATTTAGGGAACAGCACATCTGCTCTTCTCCACCATTTCAAGGGGAAAGTTTGAAGCAAGTTGAAGAAAGAAAAATGTATCAAAGGCTATTAACACAAAGATACCATCTGTGGTTCTGGAAGTCCCTTGACTGCAAATCACCTAAAGCTGGGGAAATACATGTATATAAGTGAAGTGTCACTGCACACTGGACCTTCTCCATCCTGAGGTTGCCTGCAGTTGGACACAGACTTACACAGCCCAAGATGCTCTTCTGTTCTTGGGTAACCAGGGGAAAATTATCACCAATATTTATAATCAATTGTGTTTAGTGGTGGATACCCAGAAAACTGAAAGTGTGGCTCCTACCATCCACTTAGTACAGTCACTGCCTCAGGTACCTCTGCAATTGCTTGAATACCAAAGAACTGACTGATGGTACCAACAGACATCTTTCAAAACAATAGTATCCCTAAATGAAGATCTCCCCATAAAGTTTAAGGGGACCTGCCTCCTAGCCGGAAATAAGGATGGTGGTCGGGACAGGCACCTATGCTCAAGCAGTCTGTTAAAGGGAAGGCAGCAGAGGACCTGCAGATCTCAGCAGGGGAACTGAAGGGAGAACAAAAGCGGTCAGCCAGACTGCAACAATTCCCTCGCCCCAGCCAGTCTTTAGCACAGGTTAGAGGAAATACAAGCAAACAGTGCCCCAGGCATAGAGAGAAAGCTCGTTTTATGGCCTCCATAAGCAAAGGAGGCCAGAAAGTACAATCCCTGAGCTGGGCAATAACCTTGGATGACAGAATCCCCAATACAAGCAACCCTCCCATTATATGGTGTATCTTGAAGCCTCCCTATCAGGGGAAAGCAGAATTAAATAACACATTTTGGAGTCTTGCTAAAAGAGTAACAAAGATCAAAGAAAGGAGTTGACAGGAGACCAAGACCTACAGGTGGAGAGCTCTGGTTGCTGGAGAGGCACATGGCAGCTGGGCTGCACCACTGCATGGACTGACATGTGCCCCAGCCCGGGGCTGTCTGGGGATAGCCCCAACAGCTGGCAAGCTCATTTGCAGCAATGTTCTACATCATTTATCCAAGATATTCTCATTTTTTCCTTCTCATGACTCTTGTGCAGCAACCTAGGAAGAGCCCAGATCCAATGCAATTAGCACAAACATCAGAAAATGTCTCCCTGTCACACAGCTCCCTATAGCCAGGACAAAGCTTAGATGTGTTTATTCTGTGTGAAGCTTACGAAGAATTTGCATTAGAAAACAGAGACAAATGGAAATTTTGGCTTTTGCTGCTGTTTTAAAAGCAAATGTCACCTAAAGAGCTATTTACCTATTATCTAGATTCTGTTGTTGATAATGTTAGCTTTGCAATATGAATTTAAAAAAAATATTTTCAAGCAATATTAGGAAATGCATTTTGCACTATATAATTATATTAATAAAGAAATTTGTTTGATGTTAAATATTTATTCTTCTCTCACTGTAATCATACTTTTGATGCTGCATACATTTACAATGAAAAAATGCATTTCAAATGTCTGCAACCTGGTTTTATGATTATTTGTTAATCATAATTCATTAAAAACCTTAAGGTTTTGAGTGGAGGTTTTGGATTTTTTTTTTTTTTTTAATTGTTTTTAATTTTGAATGGTCTGTTTTGCTTTGGTTGGCACTGTGAAAAGAAAAAACTAATTTGGGTTTAGCATGTAGAATTTAACTAAGCTTTATTTATTTTATTGTCAGAAGTAATAATAGGGAGTAATTTAAGTACTTTGAAGATGTGCATTTAGTGGTCTTTGAAGCATAATCCCATTAAGATTAATAATGAATTACATCTGAGAAAGACTATGTCCCTTAATGCTAATGTCTTTTGCAAGGTGGATAAATCGCTCAATTTAACAGCAAAGACAAATGTATAGAGGAGCTGTAGTTACACTGGCTTATTTGACATTGGGGGGTTGTAACTTTGTTTTCTGGGGGGTAGGTGGGTGATTGTTTGTATCTAGAAGATCCTGAGACTCTGAGACTCTTGATCACTGAAAAGGTTTGAGGATAGCCGTATGCAGGGATGGGCAGCTCCCTAGAAAGTCACCACCCACTTCCCATGACTGCAAGCCTTGTAAATATTTCGTCCACTGCCAAATACTTCTGTTTCCCAGGTCTTGTTTGTGATGTGCATGGAAAGCCAGAAGCAGTCAAGATGCGCTGAAGAGCTAAACAATGAAGAGAATGTACATGGCCTATTTCTAATCTGTCTCAATAAACTGCTTTTATTAAGTGTTCTACGTGGTCTTTCGCAGGAATCAGTGTTCAGGATACCAACTTCAAACTCCACTTAGTTGTACTGCAGAATTTCAGAGGGAAGAGATTGCCTGGAATCACAACATTTTTTTTTGGTGATGCACATAGCTATGAAGTAAAAGGTGTAAAAAAGTGTAAAGAGTGGCCTGACACTTTTAAGAGCAAGAAGGATGAACCCAAGGACGGAAACAGAGTCTGCGAAGTGAAGGACTGAGTTATGGCTTGCACCCGCAAGACTGAACTAAGGCAGAAGCAATCTCTCCTCAGCCTCCTTCCAGGTCTAATGTTGCAGTAGGGACCTGGCAGGATGGATCTCTGTTCTCACTCAGGTAGGATAAGTATCATGGACATGATACGAGGCAGAACCTCCTTCCGTGCCTTTCTATTACACGTGTCCATCAGCTATGTCTTTATCCTGCTTAGTTTGTAAGAGCTAAAGGGATCACATGGGTGCAACTGCAAAATCAGGGCTGTTTTACCCAATAAATAATGGTCTATGTCACTTCCGATTACAATCGGTTCAAAGAGGCAACACACCTCACAGTATGCGCAGCCTTCAAAGCGCCTATTAAAAATACATTTTTATGTTGTAATTTCTTACTAAGATACATGCATTGATTTCTTTCCCCCACATCTGAGAAGTAATTGCACAGACTTATATTCAGAAGAATGCACATAATATACTTGAAAAACTAAGCATAAAGAATCAGTTTAAATTTCACTGAGTGTGAATTTGGGGAGAAAAATTATGCTTCCACCTTCTCACTACTAATGCAGTAGGGTTTATTTTTGAATGAAGGCAATATGAGCTTAAATTAAATGTCAAATATAATTTAACATTAAAGCATGAAGTGGCTGAGTGTGTGCGTGGCAAAACTAACAGCTCTTCTGAGTGGTTAATTGCTATCTACAAAATAATAACCTATAAAAAGATCTCTCATTTTCAGTTGTGAGGCTTAAATTTACTGTGCTGGAATAATTCTAACAAAATAGAGCTCAGAAGCCTTTTTAGTTACCCATGCCACATGAAGACACACAATGCCAAATAAAAACATCTGCAATCTGGCTGACTACTTTTCTGGGAGATGTCTAGACTCCTTTTATAATCAGCTATGAGAAATAGACACTTCTAGGCTGCAGTTCATCTTGTCCTAAACTAGATATCTAAAATAGACCAGAAAAATCACATCTGAAAAATGCCTATTTTCCTCCACTGACTGTAAAGGAAGCCAGAAGTGATTAATTCAGAGGGAGAAAGCTACAATGCAATGTGTAGTTTTGATCTTTTTCTGCCAATAACATCAACTAAACAATGATACAATTATATATATATATATATATATATATATATATATAATTATATATATATATATATTTACCCACTTACACCTGATAGGTAATAACTATTAGTACTAGAAAGTGGCTTCTATATGCAACATGCTGGTCACCTCAGAAATCAACAAAATCCTTTACAAAAGAAACTTCAGCTCCTCTTAGAAGGCATTATAACAAACCAAACAGCTAAAACTGAGGAAAACTGTTCTGAAGGATTGAACCTTATATACGTTTGTACTTCTGCTTAATTCTTGCAAAAAACTGTCCCATAGAGGAGATCCAGACACCATTTTAATGAAGTTGTTGGTTACCAGTGGGCAAAGGTCTGCACTCTGTAGTACAAGGGTCTAGTACAACGGAGCTCAGTTCTACCATAAGGACGGGGCAGTTTTAATAGTGGTAAACAAAACAGAGAGGGCATCACAAGCTTTTTGTATCGGTACATATATTGATATACCTCCTTTTTGGTGCTCTGCAGTAGGTGAGTTGCTGATATTGACGTGAGTCACTTTAGAGAAACCTTGGAAGGTTCTTTTCCTCTGGGAGTTAAGATACTTAAGGGAAACTTGAATGGAACATCTGATACATGTTCAAATGACATAGGGATCAGTTATTACTTGCCTTTATGTCCAAATTTTCTTCTTTTGTGATATTCCTAAATATATAACAGCATAAATAATACAGAAGATCCAGCCCCAAATGAATTGGAACAGCTAGGCAAAATCCTGATATGCATGAAGTTAACAGCTAAGCTATCACTGACTTAAATTGATTCATTACTCCAATCCCTCAGCATTTATAGCAACTGAAAACCTACGGGGGGTTCCAGAATATGAAATAACAACACGTCATTGTAATGGCTCTGAACAACTGCTACTGATAGAAGAAGGAAGAGATTTGAGATAGAAGAAAAACAGAAATCAGTTCGGTAAAGATATTATTATTGGAGTCAATGAATATAAAAATGATAGCCTATAATTTTAATTGTGATTTGCTGTACATCTTCAAGATTACTTTTCAGATGTGTAACACAATTGAACAATTTCTATGTGGTGACAAGGACTTGCTAGGTTCATTTGGGCATATCCACTGTTACAGAAATTTTGACAAGTAAGTCCATTAGGATCACATAAGACACATGATGGAGAGACCACGAGTGCTGGAAAGTTAAATCAATAAAATCACTTCAAAATGAAATATATCTTAAATTAAGAATGACTATGTAATCAGAAAAGCATCTTTCACATGCTAGGTATAAAATGGAGCGAGTGATAGAAGTGAAAGAAACAGAGGGTAAACATCCTGGAATCACAAGGGAAGGAGTAAGCAATTCCTGTCCAAACTTTCCTACTAAAACAGATGCATCCAAGCCCTAAAGAGCTGCCTTTTTTATTTTAAGATGAAGAATTCTGAAATGTAAGCAAGGATTAAGTCTCACTGAAAGGTACTGTTTTGTTTGGTCCCCTAAGTCTGAAGCCAGAGCTGACAGCAGGCAAGCAGCCTGGTGCAGGATGAGGCCAGAGACAGCTCGTGGCTCTGGTAGCACAATCACACTCTGAATGGCCACTGCCAAATGTGAGGATCTGCATGAAAGTTTTACACAGTGCCACGAGCCTCAGGCATGGTGCTGACATCTGAGCCTGCTTGCCAGCTTGGCCACCACTTGCCTTCCCTGTGGATCACCTGGTGCCAGCCATGAGCAGTTTTGAGTGGATCCCAGCAATTTCTGCCTGCTGTGTCTGAAACGAGGTGCTGCCATGTTGGCAACAGCATTGAAGCACCATGAGAGCAGCCCTGAACTTCCTCATTTGCAGCAGCGGGAGCACAGAGCTTCGTCTGCCAAAGCAAAGGTCAGTCTAGATAGTTGGGGAGGTTACAGCGGTTCCTCACCGCTGTGATCTCTGACTGATAATGAAAAGCTGTGTTTTTTACAAGCCATAGAACAGCATGCACAGGACACACTGCTGCCACCTCTCCCCCTTGACATACCACAGACATGCAGAGAAGGTATTAGGGCTACATCGTGCTCCCTAATGAGGCCTAAGGTGGAGGATGATGATGTACTCCAGATTTCCAGTTTGGCTACTGATATGGCACCTCCTCCATGTGCAGCTTGTATGAAGCCTTTTACAACCTCAATGCACTTCTTTCTTCATGACTTCTGTCTACCCTTCACTGTCCTGGCTCAGGATGGGACACAGGGACAACTTGCCCTATTACCAGCTGCGACTCCACACCACTCAAAGTAGAAGCACAAGAAGTAAAATTCCTTGATAATCATATCTTCCTTGTTTTACAGGTATCCCATGCATTGATACGCAACTACTCTTGACAGCCCAACACAGAAAAAGCCAAAGGAAGACTGGCACTTTGTTGCGCAAGGTAGAGAAAACACTTCGGTGAAAAAGCTAACCAGATGATGCTTCAGCACCACACGGAATGACACACATTGAACATGCATTGAAAGAGGGACATGAAAATCTTTGTGCAGGGACTCTAGTGATTAAGTTGTGAGAATGGAAAAGGCCTGTATGGAAACTGCAGGAGATGAAGTAAATGGGCACAGGCAAGTGTTCCTTAGTCTGGCATAAGGTCTGCTGGCATAAGCCCAGCCAGCAATATGATCTGTTTCCATGTTAGCAATTCTGAACCGGTGCATTGTGGTTTAGAGCAATTAATGATTTGTGTCATGTTTATTTTATTTTAATCATTATTATTATTATTATTATTTTCCTCCAGCAGAACACCAAAAGTCCTTTTGCTTACTGTCCAGCTACAGTCTTCTGTTCTCAAGCTACTTTAGAGATCTTGGAAGATTTCAGCTACAGTCTGGTAACCTGATCCTATCAGTGACATGATGTTTCATTTGCTTAATTCATTCAGCAGCAGCTCTGTCTTCTATGTATTTGAAGTAACAACCAAAGTTTTAAAATGATAATCACTTTGCAAACCAAGAAGGCACCTGACCACCTTAGAATATTAGTCTTCAGATTAAAAAACTACCTACAATATTTCAATGCACGGTCTCCAATTCTTCTACAAGCTAAACTGCATCACAAATAATTAAGAACTTTCCCTGAAACCTCAAGATATGCTGATTTATCAGAAGAGATGGGCTGTAAAAGATGAAATCTAGCAAATTTTGTTGAAGTGGTTTAGATATTACTGCTCTCAGTGATTTTTTTCAAGCCTTCTGCCAAAGTTACTATCCCTGGACAGAAGAGCAAACCACAATGTGGGCTTGTATTGCACAGCCCCTTCAAACCACTGGGATATCAGTCTGCAAAGTGATGCCCTTGAAGTACAAGAGCCCAGTCCTTTTTGTTCACCCTTCTACAGGGCAGGGTTAAAAGAAATACCTTCAGTAAAAGCCTTAAAAACAAAAGCTGGTAAAATAGAAATGTCTCAGAACTACCTGTTTTCTGTCCCACTTGTTCTCCCAATGAATTTAAGTTATAGCCCTACTCTCTACAGCTGTCCTGTCTCTGCCAGCTGCTAATTTTATCCAGGGTCCTCTGTTACAGAGCATGATGAAAAGGAAACTATGTAAGTATGGGATCCATAGCTTTCCTAAACCTTTCATATTTTTTAAGTCAGCTTCCCAAAGTCAGCTTCCAAATATATTTTCCCCAGTCAGCTTCCAAATATATTTTCTGGTTCTATCACAATTCTAGCACACAGAATGGAAATACAAAGTGCCAAACAGATTCAGCTATTTGTAAGAAAAAGCCAAAACCTTCTGTCCTCTCTCAATGATCTCTGACTTTCAGAATCTTGCCTGAACATTCATCAAATATTCCCTTTGTCTGTTGTCATCCCTCTTAAATACATAAAGAACTCATTCATGAATGTATAAACTTTTGTCAGTCTCCAAAGTAAATGGAGTTTTCTTTTAAAAGGCTTTCTTTAAATCAAAATCACTCAGTGCATGGTGCTCTGTACTGTTATCCTCCTTTCTTCAGAGAGTGTGTCTGCTTTTGATCCTTTATTCCAGACTTCTTCTCAGCACTGATTTTCTCTGTCAATTTGGGAGCTGTGCTCTGTGTTAATGTTTAGATAGCATATTTTGATGTTTTTCCTTTCTCTCTCTCTTTTTTTTTTAAATCTCTTTTAATATCAGTGCTGATAAAGGTTAAAGAAGCTCAAGGATAATGTGATTGAGGTTTTTGTTCAGCCTCCCCATCCCCACCATTACTTGAAGGACCAGCCAAGCTACTTCAGGTGAGCCAAAAACTGCATTTGGGTTTGTCAGTCTCTGCACCTACATAGACATGAATCAGGCTTTGGTCCATTCTACTATAGAATAAGGGCCTAAACTTATCAAGGTATGAAGAATGTAGTGAAGAAATAAGGATTTCGTTCCTCCTCTAGAAGCATAAATCATTCTCTTAGTTTCCCACTTGGAAATCCTCTGTCCGGAATATTACAAGCCGGAGGAATTACAATCTCACCATAAACCCTTTGTGTCACATTCTGCAAAGAGACTGCTACTCAGGATTCAGGAGTCATCTCAGCTGTTTCCAAACAACGTTCTTCATGTAATACTTTCCTCTAATGGCTAAATTGTCTTTATTCATCTATTTAGAAGAGTGACAACAAGGTTGGAGAGACTGAGCCAACTCTGAAACAGAACAGAGCCAAAAGAGTAAAGAAATCTTCCTCTGGCTGAATTGTAACTTCTATTTATATATATATAAACTTCTGTTATACATGTAAGAAAATATATTTTAAATAAACTTTTGCATTGCACTCACTTTCAGAGATAGAGAAATCTCTGTTAAGAAGCAATGGAGAACTCTGAGATAGAGTAATTGGAAATGTGTCCTTCTGCAGCTCCTATTCACTGCTGGTGTTCAGCAATAAAAAGAGAATTGCAACCATGAATCACAAACACTACCGTGCTGTCTTAATACCGCCTTTCAAGAACTGAAGAGACAAATACCATTTAGACAAGGAGAAACCCTCATATATCTGATATACCTCCAAATGCTCTGTGATTAATCTTTTTTCTTAAAAACAAACAAAACAAAACAAACACCAGTTGAACAAAAAACCCTACATCCAACAAGCTAGGTTTCTAAAGCTTTGATGGAATGAGACCATTGGTAAGCAATAGTACAACTTTACATAGAAAAAAATCCAAACACTTTACGAAGGCTATCAAAAGAGCTATTATTTTAGTTAGTTTTGGAGTAAATAAAACAACACTTACTCCTTTAAGTGATTTGTTTGCATTAAATGATTCATTTGCATTTATTTGTCTAATCCCAGAGAGGTTATTGTGCTGCAGCATACTCACACATTCAATCAGGCTATTCTTTAAAGCCAAGTGCTGTGGCTTCTTAAGTGGGAGCATGGATGCTGGATTTCAGCAGAGTTGGAATCCACTACATAAATTAAAGAGTTTGCTATTCTGTATTGTCCGTATCATGCTTGCTTGTTGAAACAACAACCTTTCAGCAGTGGGAATCGGGTGGCCCTGGGGAGCAGGAGGGATTCCTGACATGCCGCGTGGCTCCTTGGGAATCGCTGAGAGATGTGTTTGCAAAAGCTCTGGTGGCTGCCACTGTTCTTGCTGTGAGCACTTTTTGAACAGCCTCCATAAGCCTCTTCGGGATTATGGTCCTGTAGTGCTTGTAGTGGAGACTGGAAGGCAGTTTGAGTTTCAAGTGCCAATCCCTTCCCAAAGTCAAGCACACCCTTCATGCCTCAAGGTGGGGCTTGAGTTTTTGGTGAGCCTAGCTTTCACTGCCATTTCTGCCTATGTGCTTTTTCTACTTCTCCTCCAGCACTGGATCAGGGAGCTGAACTGGTAAAAGATTATGAAAATATGAAATTAACAAATTTTCACCCATTTAGCAGTCTGAGCTGGCTCACCATGGGTGACCACCAGCTTAGTGGAAGAAAGGAAGTAGTAGCACGTGGCTGGGGTAAGACAGAAGAGAGTTTTCACACCAGTTTAATTATATTGTTAAACCACACCCTCAGTTTATCCATCAGTAAATAGGAGTAAAGGTCCTTCCCGAAGAACACAATGCTTTAGGAGCTGTGGTTGTAAAAGACACTTACGTAAGTGCTAATGCAATCTGAATAAATGGTGGCATTTAGGCAGGGGCAATGGGGAGGGGAGACAGCCATTACATAATATAATTGGAGATTTATCCACCAAAGATTTACATCTTGAGTGGGACAAACTGGATGTCCTAGAAACCAGCAGTTAAACAAACACCAAATTTGTAAAACCCATTCAGAATTTGTAAAAAGTATTGTTGTTTTATTACAGTTATTTATCTTGATCGCGTTTGTTCTGCTTAGAAGAAATAAAACACAGGCACTCTTTGCTTTAATTGCTGGGCCTATTCTTTAGTAAACAATGAAAAGTGATTAGAGATGTTTTTTGGCATGCACAGTCCAAAACCACCTAGTGAGAGTTCAAAGAACAAAGCAAATGCTTATTGGAAGAAATTACTCAGCTAACTAAACTTGTATATCTTTGAGTCAGACATTTTTTCAGCATCTTTACCCCATTTATCAATGCACAATTACTGTCACTATTGTGTTGTGTCATTAGGCGTAAGGTTACAAGTGCCAGTTGGAATAAAAAAATTGCAGTAATGTTGGCATAATTTTTCATTATCATCTTCATTAACCACAGCTAGTGGGAGTAAGAGTTTATCCTTGCTGTTGTCATCGTCATGACAACGCTTCCAAAGCTTGTCTGCCGAGAGTCCAGCAGATACAAAAAACTGAATGTCCTCATTATTCCGCTTCTCACACTCTCACCCATGCCAAGGGTGATCCGAGATGCACAGGGCCCTTGATTTATCCCCTGTGATTTCTCTTGACAGCCTGGTATGGTGTCTCAGCTTAAGGCAATCGGTCTGATTTCACAGTTTAATTACTGCTAATCTGAAGGAGCGTGGCCAATGCTAATGAGCCAGCAGCAATCAAAGCAATAATGGCTAAACTCACCCTGTTTCATTCTTTTCTTTTTATTAAACCACCCCTGCCCTGAAATAAGCAAGTAATTTCTCCCTCTCTGCACAACTGCAGTGTGAGAACAGACAAGTCTGATGTATGATTTTGTGTTATTCCAAAAGGAGACCGTAAGATTCCTTTATATTTTACACTTAAAACCCTGTTTAATGTTAGTTTCTAAGCAGCTTTGATTCACTAAGTGAATCGATAGCTGGAAGAATCACTAGGACGACTCATTAAGGGATCACTAGCTTGACTGCAGAGCATCTACAGTGTCACCATGGGCCAAATTTGGGACGGAGACCTCCTTGATTTTTACAACTGGATGTCACTGAATTATGTGGAACATGAAAGTATCTATGACAGCCCAGTGAAGAAAACCTAGAATATTCAGAAAGGGTTTTACTGCAAAAGGAGCTAGTTGTAAAACTGGGTAACAATCTACCCTGTGAAATGAATGGTGCCCTCCGTCACCATCATCCAAAGGCAGTGACTTGAACGTTCTCTGTTTTCCCGAACTTTTCTCCTATTGCTGAAATAGATGAAGAAAAGTCTAGAAAAAATCTTCAGGACTGATTCTTCTCCTTCATACCAGCACAAAAACCATGAGTAACCAGGAAAATAAAAAGATCCAGGCCCCATATCCATATTTCTGCCCATCCATAGGCTGTGTCACGAGTTCCTTCAGATAAATTTTCATTGTCCATTTTCTTCCTCAGAGCAGAACCTCTGTTTAAAATATTTACCTAACTACCCTGAAATGACTTGATCAATGTATAAAACCTTTTACATGTTAATGTTTAACCAAACAGATAGTCATGTATTACAAACAAGGGCCCCAAAATCCTTGTAAATCTTACGTATTTCAGGCAACCCTCATAGAACTATTTCATATTTACTCTGGTGAGCCATAAGCAAACTCTGGCCAATTTCGAATTAAGCAGAAAAACTGTGTTTTAGTGCCACTATGTGTAATTTATGATATATAAATAGGAGGTTAGGCAGTATTTTGCTTGTTAAATGACACAGAATGAAGAATGATAGATAAATCAGCCATAAATGAAAGGCTTTTGAGCAAATTTTGAAGAATGTGAACTGCTTGTCTGGTTCTTGTCTCCAGATTTGTCTGTCATTAACTAATATTTGGTGTTGTTCAGTTAACCTGAGGGAAAATAGCTTTTTAAGAATTTTGTGTGCACCTGGAATACTGGACCAGAGTGGAAAAACCATTTCGTCTTTGCAGATAAAAGTGTTTAATAAAACAATAAATATTAGAGTGTACCATTTGCTTTTTACAGCAGTGTCAATTTAAATGTGCAATATAGCTAGACAATGTCGCTTTACAGGATTAAGTCTATTATAAATCATTTTATCTCATCCATTCATTCAAGAACTGTTCATTCAGTGATCATTTTCACATTCACAATATTGTATTTAAAAATAGAAAAGACCAGACTGCAATGCTTCAGAGATGTTATTTCGCAGTGTTTCTAAACCTGTCTTACCTGTCTTTTATCACAAGAGAAATAATGTTATGGGTACTCACAAAACATGGCTATTTCCATAAGATATATGAGAGAGCGAGTGTCACAAGAGGGAAACATCATTCTAATAATATTTTGTACTTCATCATAGCACTGTCAGGAGATGCCAATGGAGAATCCAAGTCATTTTAAAGAACCACTTCATTTACAGGGAAGGAGTTCACTCCTAATTAAGTTGGAAGGCCTCTGGGGCTTTCTTCAGCCTTTGCAATTCTGATTTCCTTGGAGAACTCCTGGTAAATCTAAGAGATCCAGAGATTTCAGTGTGATTAAGGCCCTGTTGACACAGACATTAAAATGCCGCTAGTCAAACTATGCCATAAACCTTACAGAAAAACTCCCTGTCCACAACAGCTCAGGGAACCTGAACTAGAAGTCTGCTGGCAATGACAGTAAGATGGTATAACTATGAGGCCCAAGTGGTAACAAGGAAAAGGAGAAGAAAAAACGCAGCTTAAGATCTTGCTTGTCTCTATTGATACACCTGCTCGATATTCATCTGTCTTAGCTAGCTGAGGAACTGGGAAGTGTTGGTGTAAAGTGGGGAAAAAAAAGAAAAAAAAAAAAAAAAGAAAAAAAATGTAATGCACAGAATTGGAAATTTCAAACTGCATACTAAAGAGTTATAATTCCCTGATATTCTAACCTACAGTTGTTCTATATGGCAAGAAAGTATTCTTTTTCTCAAGCCATATGGCAAGAATGTATTCTGGAGTCACCAGACTAATCAGACTAATGCTACACAGAAGATCTCAAGCCCTTTAATTGTTAAATTATTCAAATCTCAAGATCTTCAAATAGAATGGCTGATCTATGTAAGGCTGAATTCCCTTATTGGGTTCACTAGAAAACTCCACAAACTACATCAGTACACCAGGTGAAAGTGAAGGAAGAAAGATGAGGAAAAAAAAAAAAAAAGCATACAACTATAAATGGGAATTGAATAACTTGAATTCCACTTAAGCCCCTGTATTATTTGAGTGGGTTGTCCATAAAGAGGCATCCCAACAGAGAAGGCAAGCAAATATCCACTCTCAATTGTAATATTTGAATTGAAATATCTACTCTCATTGGTGTTCCCCTTTTATTTAATATCCATCAGGAGGTCTAGGCTGATAAGAAGTTGTCAGTCAAGAGTAGGCAGCAGACACAAGGACTTTGGCAAAATTGAGGCTTTGTAAATTTGGGTCAAAGAGAGCAAGTTACATTGAAAAGCTGCAGTATAGCAAAGGACTAATCTAATGTTTTTCTGAATAATGGAGAATATCACAGCTATTGAGTCATCCTCCTTTTCCTATAAATGGGATTTGGTGGCACAAATGTAAAGCTCTTTTTTTTTTTTTGTTTTGTCTCTGAAGTGATAGTCATCAAATAAGAGATGTCATTAGCAAATGTAAGATATTTTAGTAAAATGTGATTTGATGGACCCCATGACAAAGGAAACATAATAATGAGCAAAGGCTTCTAAAATACAATGCAAGGACACATTAGTTGCATGGAAGCAATGCAAACAAAAGAACAGACTGGCAAGAAACCTGAGCTAATTTCCTTCTGGGTGTTGTGAATTTGTAGAAGTCATCGTCTATGGCTAGCTGTGGTTGTGGCATCCTGGTACTCTCCCTCAAAAAGAAATTTCTCAGAGATTTACCAAGTGGCCAGACCCAGAGCTATTGAGACCTCACTTCTTGTACAGATTGAACTGGTTCAATTTTTATGCTGTACTAAAGCAACTGCCTTCTATTATCCTAAAAGAATGTTTCTTATGTTTGTTTGTTTTTTTTCCTCTCTCCTCCAAAACAAGAGTGAGATAGCAGTGGCAGGTCACTGCCATGGAATGAAGGAATCTGAGGAATCATACATGTATGAAAGAAACAGAAGAGATGGTGTTTGAAGCAAAGACAAAGAGAGAAAAACAAAATGAATTTTTTTTTAGAGATATCTTCAAAAAGAAAGAAACGTCAGAGGCAAAGGAAAATAAAAGAAACCAAACTTGGTTTGTTTAGCAACCAAGACTAATTCCCTTTCCTGTTAGAAAAGACCTTCATAGATCAAAGTATTAGAGCGCTCTGAATTCCACTTGGGCAACCAGCGATATCCTGATTAGATTTGTATTTAAACAGAATTCTCATACATTTCAATTATTAGAATCATTGGAGCCAAGTGCTCTTTCAAGTTAGACCTAAATTATCCACTCCTTAACAGAAAGTGAAAAGGCATACAATATTGATACCAAACATTGTTCTGTAGAGCCATATATACTTTAGCAGTCATGAGCATAAATGGAAGCACTCAGTATTCATGCGGTTTCACTGGCTAGTTGAAAACTTGCTATAGCAAACAAAAGCTAGCATATTCTTGTGTTTTAATTGCTAAAATATTCAAAGTACAATCTTTTAGGCTAGTCTTCAAAATTATTCTGAAGAATAATTACTTCTGTATGCACAAAGACAAAAGACAAAAGAAGAAGAAATACTACAAAAGGGACTGATTTTCATATATTGGGGCTCAGCACATTCCAAAAGTAAATGCCCTTGATGGCATGCCATTTGAGGATGCAAAGACAGATGTACCCCAAAACCAGGAGCCTCTTTAAGTGATGATATCCGGCCAATTGTTTTTCATTTTTAGCTATCCTTAATCATAAACAGGAATCTAAAGATGTACTGAAACAGTGCTGGAACAGCTTATTCACAGTTATTAAAGAATAGCATAACAGGTTTGTTAACAGGTTTGTTTCCACCAAACAAAACACAGAGGTCAGGACCTCTACAAGAGTTCTGGGAGTCAGTGGAAATTGCAGACTTTCTTTTAATGCAAATGAATAAAGGGAGGGGACAAAACACACATCGTTCACTTAAAACTTAAACCATAAATTCTGTAAATAACTGCTTCTTAGACTCAACAGCTACATTTTGAATCTAGGATATAAAAATGACAAAGACCTTTATATTTCTTTTGTGACATGCTTCCATTTTTAGGATATCAGTACTGCTACTTAAAAAATATGATTTTATAATCTTCTACTTTGATTTCCTTAAAGTACTGTATGAGGTTTAATATCTCAACTTTTATTTCTTGCTATTCAGTAGACCCCAGGGGTCATGTTGTTACTACATTTTATGCTGTCTGTAAATTATGAAGTGTGTGCAGGATAATGGTGAGAATTCAAAAACACAGGATATTTTCAGTGAATAATCTTCCTAGATTCAGGGAACTACCTCCCTCCTCCTACCTCCCAGTCTTTTACCACTGAGAAAGATGACTGTGAATCATGATACAGCAAAATGAGTTTAATCAGTGTTTGTTCCTGTCTTGAACCTGTAACTGCTTTGTAGCTACTCCCATACTTTTTACTCTACTGCTAAAAGCAACCTCTTTTCCTCACTGTACTTTCTCACAGGTTCTCTCCGGAGCATCTGCACAACATCCTACCTACTTGTATTCCCAGACACTTTCCTTATTGCAGCAATTTTCTCAAAAAGATGACACTATCTCATCTGCAAAAAGCAAAAGAATGCAAAAAATGTTTAAAAATGTCACAGTCATTTGGATATATCCTTCTTAGGAATCTCCCCTTCAAAGTCTTCCTGTGAGTCTTAGTTTCTCTGTTGTAACTAATGCAGTTACCTGGACAAGAAACTAGTTTTTTCCTATCTTATAAGAAACCTTACATATCTTTGAAATCCTAAAAATAAGAATACATAATAATAATAAACAAAGAATGCTTGTAACTTTTCCCTTAACCTCATGAAATTCCAAATGAAGCAAACCTAAACACATCAGCAGCATATCTGAATTACATTTTTCTCTCATTTGATAGTTTAAATAATTTAGAAAAGTTTTAGGTGTACACCTGCTGTTTCCACCATGTAATTCCTCCAGAAGGAAATAACCCTACTCACATTTGCAATTCTCTTATACAGAAAAATAAACAAGAACTGTATTATGAATTAACCAGTCAGGTTCAGGTCTTATTTCAAGTAAGTAAAATGTCTGGGTTGGAAAATTTTGATGTAATTCAAATGTACAGTGGATAAAAAAGTGTTGGTCTGAAAAGAAAACCCCAAAACTTAAGAGTAGAATAAAAATGGCAGATCTTGCTAATCTTTCCCGTTTTCTGTATGTATAAATTACTATTTTATTTCTTTGGAGGGCTAAGCTCATTTTATTAGCTCATATGCTTAACTGATACTGGTTTTAGCTATCAGTATAGATATTTATACCACACTGGATCCTGTGTCCTCTTTGAATCTGGTCTTATCATATGTTAAGTGTCTGTTACTATGTTCTACCTCACCAGGCAAAATTTCAGAGTCCCACTTTGCTTTTAGACACTGAGAGGGTGAAACACCCAAGTACTTTCCACTGCTAGAGAGAAATAGGTTCGTCATCATCATTAATGGCAATAACAGCTTAAGGTGGATGCTCAGAACCTCTGCAGAGTTGGAAATGCAGCACTGACAAGCCCAGATGTAAATTGTTTTGGATTATCCAAAGCCCTTCTGCGCAGCATTTCTCCCTTTTAAAACCTTTTCATACAAAACAGAAGCATCTCTCTCTGGATGTCTGCAGTCTTTTTCCTATCGCTGTGGCAATACTTTGTATTCACTCTGAGGGACTTTTTGGGGTGTCACTAGCTGCAGGTGCCATATTTGTGTGGTCCACAACTGAGGTTTGCAGCCTTATAAGCCCTTGTGAGCTCACCAGCCTGCAGCCTCTAATTTAGCAGGCTGCCACATTTAGCCAATGAGCTACAGAAATGACAAAAAGCAGGAAAGGTCTCTCCTAAAACTATTAAGGAAACACCTATCCCCATGAAGCACTATTATGTTAGGCACAGGACACTATGAGATTACAAATAAATCCTTCCAAAAGGATATATACACATTTATATATAAAAATAACGTGAAGGTGAGAAAAATATCAAAATTCCTTAATTTTGAGCAGCTTACCCACTTTGGTTGAAATAACGGACTAAGACATTTTACCTGCCCCTAGTATTTAATTCTCTCTCTCACATTAGATGTACTGTGCCATCCTCTACAATAATCTCTGTAGGACAGGAAGAAAAACAAACACCCACCTTCCATTTCAAATTATTTTTAGTAGGACATATGAATCATCTTTGTCAACATAACCCAGAGGATATTGAAAGCCTTTATAAAAACTAACACAGGTTACTGTTTCTATCACATCATTAAGCATGTCAAGAGTTCTTTAAATCATGCTCTGTCAAATATTTTGGGGGAAAATGATATTAAGCTTCTTAACCATGTTCTTCAAATAAGAAGAGATCTGATTTTTCTGAAATACGTTATTTATAGACAGGTAAAAAGGAGAAATAAGTACATGTACAAGCAATCTTTAGGCTCCCTGTTTCATATCTCACATGATTCAATAAATAACTAGAGATGCAACAGATATACATGTTTAAAGCAGCTTTAGTGATGCTAGGGAATGATTATTGTGAAGCACCAAAATGAATGTATTAGTCAGCCTTTATTTAGAGGCTTGAACTGCAAAAAGGTCAGGGAAAAACAAAAAGCTTATCCAGACCAGACATTAAGCCCTGCTAAGGGCTTGGACAGCCTGCTGGGCTCTTGGTCAGAGCCCCAAAGGGATTTAGACACGTAGTTCTTTCGGAGGTGCCCAGCTCATAATCCCAAGGGGACTTCAGTGCTTAAAGGCCATGGAGGATATCTTTGTGCTTTGTTTTTTCCCAGCTGTGTGATATCAGAAACAGGATGGTAGCAAGCACTTGCACTGAACATGAGTATATTATTTTATTAATATATAACATTTTAAAATACATATTATCTACCTCTCTCCTTGAAAGTTCTCCTTAGCAGTGAAAGAAACAATATCATCCTAACTGGACATCAGGTAATTCATCACCGTGATGAAGGCAGCCTGCTTCTCTCTTGTTTTAGACCATCTTCTGACTCAGTCTGGTCTGTTTACACTTAATTTACCTCATCATTATCTTTTCAACCATAAAAAGATGATGACTTCTTTGTTACTTAAACAGAGACTCAGGACATAACCAAATTTTCCCTGCAGACAAAACCTCTCTGGTTTAAGACGTGTTAATTTTCTCTGCTTAAAAATAAATAAATAAAAGTATGGACATTTCTCATTCATCCTAAGGCAAAGGCACCTGGGTTACTGCAAAAAGCAAGTCTTCCCTCAAAGAAACTTTAGAGTCTGCACCCTTACAATTTGCTACTCAAGCTGTTCAACTGATTTTTAGCTCTTGCTTAAGGATCTGCCTATCCCTGCCCCATGTTGTCTTCCAAAAAGTCTCAGACGAACAGAAAGAGTCTAAGGGATCATGGTAGAAAGAAGATGCAGAGCTGCATCTGTGGGGAGCTGGAAGAATGGAGAGAGGGAAAATGAGTTTGTGTTTCCTGAGGTTAACCAGCAGCACACACTGAAGCAGGGTGTGGGTGCAGGAAAGGTTACTGGAAGAACCTTTTCCCTTCAGAGACATGGAAAACGTATACAAATACAGTTTTCCAAGCTCAATTCTCAGTGGTCCATTCTCCAGAAAGAAAGCTTCTAAGATATCCAGAAAAACTGAAGAAAGCTGAAAATTCATCTATTTAGTAATCCATCTTCATTTAGCTGGAAGTTGTAAGGTGATATTTCCCTAATGTAATCTTCTAGCTTCTGTCAGTCAAAGACTTTGAGTTTTCCCTGAACTGGAGTTGTATCCAGAATACTGCATTTAATAACCTTTGATGCATCTTTCTGTCTTGAATTTGTCTAGTAATTTCTTAAACCCCTTTAAAATGTTCATCTCTTCTCTGCACCCTCTGGATCATTAATACTTTTGTACACCTTTAAACACCATTGAGGTCCACTGTCTCGTGCATTTCAAGAGATGACTCCTTCCCCAGAATGAAGAGATTTTGTGCAGTCTCACCTTGCAGAGAAGCTTAATTCCTCTGCTCAAGCATTCACCTTCCAGTTCCATGACATCCTGCTGGAGAGAGGCTAGCAGAAGCTGCACACAGCACACAAACCAGACACACATAACATGTTAGAGCCACAAAGGCATTTTCTGTACTATTCTGTACATATTCTGTACTATTTTCCAATAGCTCCTTTTCATTTGATGAGGTTGCATTTCTACACACTTCTGGGCTGTATGCCAGCATGATGTGAGATGACTTGACAGTTTTCTGTGTAATTTTTCTAAGCCCCGGCCTCTCTGCAGTTGGCCATGCTGCAGGATGGCTTCCTGGGAAAGAAACAAATTGGCCACAACGGAAGAGCCACAGCTACCGGTGCATAAGGCACCCCTGCTATTGATTTCGCCTGAAAGCAAGTGTTGCTGCTCTGGAAAGGTCCCTCTGGGAGAAGGCGGGTCACACCACGGCTGAGCGGCTGCATTAGATGCCGCAGTATTCTAATGTAATTAGAAAACAGCTGCGAAGGAACAGCCAATTGTTTTTTGGCAGTCACGGCCAATTTTGCACCAATAGAAATGATGAATCAAATCCTGCAAGTTTACAATATCTGCTGAGAGCGTAATGGCAGAAGCCATGCTAATGATTTTAAATCTCATTTATACCATTTTTGGCTGATGGAGTAGTCCCTCATCTCCCAGAAGCCTCTGGTGTGAAGGAATTCCCATACACTTCACTATAACACCTCTTTGGATGGGGAGAGGAGAACCAAGGGGTTGGGTATGGAAACTATGTGGCTTCTTTTAAGCCACAGTTTAAATATAGGGCATCCTTCTTCCTTTCCAGAGCAGGAGCTATGCTATTGAGCCATGCATTACTCACCCTTACCAAAAAAAAAGATAAAATTGGCAAGAGAGAATAACATAACACACACAGTTACTACTGGTCTCCACCTGACTACCAAACCCTGTCCACCCACTGTGTATTAACGCATCAGAAATACTCATCCAGGAGAAGAGTGTTATTCTTTTAAACATGTTCCTCATGCCAGTTCCTTTAACAAATAAACACCCAGCTCCATTAAGGCTATCAAATATCAGCCTGTGAACTATCATCTCCTCCTAAAATGTGTGCAACTTTACTGTCTGAACAATGAAAATAATCTCTAGGGCCACATTTTCTTGCTGAGGCCCCCACAAGATCTTCCAGAATTACTGCTTGTGTCAGCTGGGATTGGAAATACTTCTTAGCAGGATAACTGCTAAAAGCATATTTTTGCATTTGTCTCAGCGCCTATTAACATGAACAAATGCAATCCAGTTGGCAATATGCTCACATAAAGTGCAAACTTTGTGATAAAGATGTTAGAAACAACATTTGAAAATGGCCCTTTGCCCTTCTTGTTCTGGCCTGAAAATAGCTACATGTCAGTGTTTAGAAGGCAGTATTTTTGGCCAGATAGCCAATAATTTTAATAGAATTAGCATGGGACAGAAATACCATCCAAAAATGGATTCATGTTTAATCTGGTAATCTGATCCCATATGGCACTTTAAAGAGTGGGAGGAATTAGTGTTTGCTGCTTAAAGAAATTACCCAGAAAATGACTGCTGAAGACAGACCCAATAGCATCTCATCAGCATTTAGTGTGAAGAAGACAAACAGCACTGGAACAAGAGAAGTTAAAAGGTGAGCCAGCAAAGAAAGCCAAAATTTGTTCCTGCATGACTGGGAAAGGGATAACAATTGGACGATAAAGGCAACCTCACTGGATATGGCTAAGGAGGCATTAGAATATGTTGCACAGAAGGACAGAAGGCAGTTGGAAAGCCAAATCTATCGATACGTCAAGCTCCAGCCTTAAATACTCATTCACCTTCTCTGTTAAGAATGCATCTAAAAGCACAGTTTGTTTCCATATTGATTTCTAATCATTCTGATAAGGGAAACGGAGATCTCAGACACCAGGCTCACAATGACTGTCCTAGTTCTGACCCTTGGCTGTGCTTCAGGTCATAGTCTCAGGGACTTTTTTCTAGGAGGCAAAACAGGGCAGCATGGTTCTCCCTCCCTGACCACATCCCTCAGCACTGCTGATCCATTTGTCTGTAGGGTCTTGTGGTGAACTAGATCAGAAACTCACCTCACCACTAAGTCTGTTAAAGAATTAAAAAAAAAAAGGACCGAGCATCTTTTTAATTCAGCTGAGGTCACCCAGTTCAGCTGCAGCCCTGCAAAAAGTGGCCACGGCACAACTGAGGTGCCACCCTTGGAGGGAACAGTTGGGGATGAATGGAATAAACAGATGGGGATGAAAAGGAGGAGAGTGGGAACAGCTCATGCTGCCTTTGATGCCAAGAGCGATGTCTGCAGAAATGCAGCCTCAGAACTCCCAGTGTGTGATGTCTCTGGAAGCATGTTAATATCTGTGAAAACATAGCAAATATGGCCTCTGTGCTAAAAATAATGATAATAATAACAATGACCAGAAGGGATAAAAATAGCTAAGAGATGAGATGTGATGAACATCCAAAGCACTTCAGATTCTGGGAAGGCATGTCAATGATTTCACGATGCTTTTTCCTATATTCTTCTCCTTCTATCAAGATGTACAGATTCTCTGACCTGCCCCACGCTGGAAAGCCTCCTTTCATGACACTCAGCTCATCCCCCAAAATCCTGCAAGGCATTAAGAGCCTTCTCCTTCGCTGAAATTTTGGAAGCTGAAGGGCACCAAAATGGTGGCTGGTGAAGTTGCAGCTAAACCAAAGCAGGATTTTGTCTGCTTGCAGGTTGAAAATCTATTTAGTGATCCGGTAATGTGACATAGATGCATAGCACAGGTTAAAAAAAAACAAAGAAAAGCTATGTCTCCCCTCTCACCTACCAGGAAAGGGAAGCATTTAGCAGAACAAAGTGCTTGTTGTAAAATGAAATAAGATGTGAGTGTTGCCATATGGAGATTACACAAACTATACCTCTAAACAATTATTCTGTTGCTTACTTCTAGGGTAAGAGTGGGGGATTTATCTGTAAAAGCAGCTCAGACCAGGGCAGTGCAGTGGCTAATGAAACCCTTGCCAGTATGTGTCCAAATCCTTTCCTTTGTGTCACCAGTTCAAGCACACCAATTTGTGACAGAGCTACGAAATGAAAAATCACAGCCCAGTGCACAGAGATAATATAGACAATAACTAAGCTTTTGCTGCGTGCTTATGCACACATGCAACACCCAGCATTCAGCTCGGCTGGCTCACCAAAGCCAACAGCCCTGAGATAAGAAGTTCAAATTAGAGGAAAAAATAAATAATATAAAATCTGAATAAAATCTGTCAGGTTCAGTCTGCAAACATGACAAAACACAATACTTTTTTACTCTTATCCTGTGGTTCTGATCAGCCACAGCCCTTGGGTCCTGCACAAATATCCAATGTCAGGATTAGCGCTATGGTATTATGTACTTAATGGATATACACTTTCCTCTTAATTCTCCCTTTCCTGCCACCTGCCTCCTCTCCTTCCTTTTAGACTACTTAAAGATGTCCAAAAACTTTGAAAAATATACTTTAAGAAGCAAAATTAACAACATCTATAAGGTCATTTCATAGCTTTATTGAGTAAAGCATCCTTTAAATTTTTTTTTATTATTATTTTTTTGTTTGTTTGTTTGTTTGTTTTTAGGTGGCAACTAAAGCAGAGGAGGCAGGGCAATAGTCATTCCTCATCATAAATAAATAGATAAAATTATTGTGAGATTCCTTAAATTAAATGTACCTTAAGTGTCCACAGGAACATGCTTAGCAAAAAAAGCCCCGTAAATTTTGCTGATATCATAGTAAGCCCACACTAGCCTTTTGCCTGTCCCCATTTACAAGCCTGCTTTCCACAGCCAGTGGCTCTGGCCTGGGTGTCAGAACAGCCAGCACTGGCTCTCCACGTTATGTTAGCATGGATCATCATTATTTGCCACTTCTAAAACCTCTTTAATGAGTAAAAACCAAACCAAACCAAAAAAAACCAACAACAACGACAAAAAAAACCCAAAACATTTATGTGAACATAGCAATGTCTACTCATTAACAGTGCATGGCATGTTAAGGGGGTAGAAAACACAATAAAGGTGTATGAACAGGTTTCTCCTCATCCAGCTCTCCCTACAGTTTTCTAATCTGTGAGACACAGCAATGCAACCTGCTCTCAGGTTCCCTTTCGCTAAGGACTGGCCACTTCTGCAACTCCATAAGCCCTCCGTCTCCTGCCACTACCAGACAATTACATGGGTCAGTATTTTATGCGATTAGAGGTTTGGCCTGGTAAGATTACAATTTGCCAGGCTAGCTGGAGCCAAGCTAGAGGGCTTCCCCAATTAACAGCAACCCTGTTGTTATCAAGTGACCCTTCCCGGGCTGTGCTCCATTCCCCTTGTCCCATTTCCCCTTTCCCTCCTCTAAAGGCCTTGTTTAACTCTTTGCTGAAAAATACCAAACAGGTCAACCAAGATGACATAAAAGCAATTTCCCTACACCCATCTTTTTTGTGCTCTGGTCAGCCAGGATTTCCTTATTTCACATAAGAGAAAATAGAGCAATGCATCTCTAAACCCACATTTTGTTTGCCCAGCATGCTAACAGGTTGTGTCACTATCAGCATGTCTGGCTCAATAACAGCGCAGTGGTTGCTGCCCATCAGCTTTTGTAAAAGAGAATTTATTGACAGGTCAGAGAGCAAAAATGGCAGATTCAGTATACCTACAGCAACTGTAACTCTAATCCTTAACTAAACCTATCCTAGAAGTGTCCTTCAGTTTCTACAGTGTGATTAAGATGAGGGTGTCAGTATATGGCTTATTTATTTATTTATTTATTTTAGTATCAGGATTTGTCTAAAATAAGGAAGATACCTTGTCTTTTTGACTGCTATGTTATTTTCTTTAAGGTTTTTGCTTTGCTCCCCTTTTTTACATTGTTTCCAGATTAAGAAGTAACCAGGTCTTCTTTATGGGCATGTACTGCGGTGTGTCCTGCAGTGGGTACGATAGAAGAAGGACCCTTGCTTCAGCTCAATAACCTTATCCAATTACTGAGACTTCAGGACATATGTTTGAGACAAGTTCAGAAGAATAACAATGCTGAATTCAATACTTTTATCTAGGTTCAAAACAAGACGGGAGCCAAGTCACAGATTATTGGAGACTTTGGCAAGGCAATCAGGACACCGAGCCCACCCCTTCAAAGGAATTAGCCACTGCTTTAAATTTAGCATAAATTCCCATGACTTTCACCAAGGAAAATAGAAATATCATCATTTTGCATCCCTGAAAGGAATCACATTAAAAAAAATAATAAGTCAAGCAATTAAACTGTGTGATCTAGAAAGACCTAATTCTCCTTGTATCTCTGCAAGTACTTTTCTTTTACAAAAGTTCAGACTTACTTAACATGAAAAGCACATGCTGGAGGATGGGAAAGGAGATGGGTTAGACATGTGTCATGAAAAAAAGCTAGAATTAAAGGATGAGTCTCATCAATCTCAGCTTGTATTTGTGATGAAGACAGTGCAAAGTGAATATACACCTTAAATAAGAAAGGGAATGTCAAAAACATGACAGTTATAAATCCAAGGTCAACAGTTGCCTTGAAAGAGCTTTCTTAAGCAGTTGTGACGGATTCACAATTTGCTGAAAGTCTTACGTAAGACAGCTTGACACTTTATTGCCACAAGTTCCACAGCATGAAAATTTCAAGGCTTTCAGCTAACAGCAGATACATCTGAAGGAGATTATAGCCCCTCAACCTCGTGTTTGGTACCTATGTTAGTTAGTTCATGAAAAAGTTCCCAAAACATACAGGAGTGCTAAAATTTGCTAAGCAATGACACTCATTTCCTTACTTTGAGTACCTATAAAAACCTGTTTATTCTAAGCCAAAGCCTACAGAATTCTTGGCAAATATTACCACTGAGTTTCAGATAAAACCCAGTGTCCTTTTCATCCTGAAGGACATGCACACATTCCACACGTTAATACACTCCTGAAGTTCTGCAGCTTTCAAAATGGATACAGAGCAAGCAACCGTTTTACAGCGTAGAACAAACCCACACTACTTGGAAGAAAATGCGATTTTTTTTCCCCTTAGGTAGGTTTTGTGTAGCCACTGACATATTTTAGCAGCGTATGCTTTGCCTTGAATCTCTAGGTAGTCCCTCTGAGAATGTAACCTCATTTGACCTTGTGTTGTTTTTTGTTGTTGTTATTTTAAAACCGATCCCTATAGCTTTACCCTGTTCTCTCATGGCTCTTTCAGTTTACCCCAAAGTCCCTAACCTCCAGGTGAGGTCTCTAGCCTTCAGGAAACTGCACAGCAGGTCAGGACGGGCTTCCCATGAAAGCCAGCACCTGCAGTTTGCTGGAGTGCGTCTGCCTTGTCTGCTTCAGTCCCTGCGGTCCTTCCAGTTTCATCTTCCCACCCCTGATCTGCCATCAGTATTCCTACGTTGTTAACACTGCAGCTGATTTGTTGCAGTAGTGGGCAACCTAGCTCTGTATTTTCCTCCTTCCATCAGTTTTCCATTGTTCAAATATATATTTTTTTCCTGTCTTCAGCGATGTCTATACCTTCGCAATTCTACTGCAATTCACTCATACCAGCTCAGAGGACAGATGTTAGATACATGGGCAGATAGACAGACACACAGATGTAATTATAATTGGGATTCCTTCCCACTTCCTTCACGTCTAGGTCAAAATAAGAAATTATTTTTTCCCCACAGTATATACTGGGAATTAAAACGTGAAAGCAGAAATAGAAACTGATAGTAATTCTACAGAATTACCAAAACAGAGAACTTACATTCATACTGTCGCTCATATTGGCACCAGTTACAGAACAGCATATCCAAGCACTGAAATGTGTCATGGTCTCATTTCCAACAATGGATGCTAAATATGCATCTAGTCTGAAAGATAATTTTCATGAGCAACCAACCTCCTGCTACCAATATTGACTTCAACTGAAAGAAACCCACTTTTGGTGTGTCTGTTTTCTTGCACACCTCCCAAGGGACCTGATCCTTCGCTGCCTTGCCTAGATATCTACAGTTCTGCACAAAAGCCATTACATGCTGCACTTCTTGTGGCAGCACTCACTCCTGCCTTCCTCTCCTGCTGAGCAGGTGAAAATGAGCACACAAGCTGCAAGGCTGCAGAGTATAAATCCTTACACCTGCTCTTTCATCACCAAATCTTTGCTATTGGAATCACAGCATTTAAAACCTAGGAGAGAAGAGAATATTTTTTAAAGAAAGCAAAATTATCTTTTTTTTTTCCTGCTCAAGTTGCACAAATGCAACCCTATTTGTTGCCCAAAGGCCCTATTTGTTTTAACCTGTGCTGAAATTTTGAAAATGATAGTTACAACTTAGAAAGTAAACAGTGTTATTATCTTTAATAAAGTTTGAAAAACGCTTGTTTTCTTAGAAAACGCATCTTAGAGGTATTTTTTGGGGGGAGAATGGTGCTTGGGGAAGAGTATCCCTTCCTAGTTTGGCATCTCTCACAGCTTCTTTGCTTCTCCTTGAACCTCATACATGAGCTCAGTGCTGCTATTGGTAATAGCAGTCACAGGCAGCAGGGGGGGCTCACACACAGGGTTACTTCGGCCATGTATATTTTCATGTTCATTTTCACACTTTGCTGCTGGTAATGGCAGAACAGAGACTTCCCATCTCAGTACTAAACTCTGCAACCTAAATTTTCTGATAATTTTCCTTGGAATTTCTGTACATGAACACTTTTGATGATAATTTTTATCTATTTCTTGCATCGAGGCATTCATCAGTAAATCTCAAAGCACTTTAGAAAGGAGATCAATGTCATTATCATCATTTTGAAATTAGCTTAGCAAGAGATTATTATTTCTGCCATGATGTGATTGCTAATATAAAAGCAGTACAAATGCAATGGCATTTGCCTTTGTGCCATAAGATTAAGGCCGCTATCTAAAGATTTCTTGAACCAAATCGGAATAAAACAGCCTTAGCCTTTTCTGCTATCGTAAAATAAATAAATAAATAAAAATTGAAGGAAAGAAGACAGGAGGAGATATTACTATTTTTGACTAATTAAAAACAAACAAACAAACAAAAAAAAAAACCACCATAGTATTACTATATATTTTACTTAATTGCAAATATATAATTCCAGAGACTGAAAACAATTGCTCGCCAGTCCTCCACAGAAAGGGCTTCACTGACACCTATTGTGAATGGTGGCCTGACCTAGGGTAATGCTGGGCTTGCACTCTCACCACAGGGAACAGCCTCCTTCAGAGAATTTCATGCTATAATGCCATATTGAAAATTGTTGTGTACCATTAGCCATTGTTCTGGGCTGCATCCCTGACAGGGCTTAGACGTTGCCCTTACAATGCAATGCAGCGCTCCTGCAAGCCGTGATAACTCCCTGCAAGTGAGGGAAGATGGAAGGAAGACATTACAAATAAGAAACAGCCACCAATGTCTTCCTGAGGAGTATGATCTCTTACTAACACCTTTAGCACAACACCTTCCTAATTTGTACTTTTGTATATTTTTGCAGTAAGAACATGAGGAAACAAACAAACAAACGAAAAGCATTAATTACATGGGAATTGTACCAGTAATTGTTAACCACAAATAGTCATTTTTGTACTGCCAGAAGAAAATAAAAAAGCAGTCAAGAATGTGTTTTGAAACAAACAGAATATGAAGAGATTCTTATTTTAAATCGAAGTGAAAAATGCAGGTTTTAAGAACTCAGCTGTTTCTACTATTCGAGACGAAAAGCACAAAAAGCAAGAGAAAGTTCTGTAACCTTTTCAATATTCTTCATTAGACACCACCAGTCCCAGCCCCTAGAGTGAACTGCATCATCAAATCAATTGCACCAAAGCCTCCTCTGACTTATGAAAGGCCTCACCACGGAGTTTTCATATACCAGTTATTTAAGTACTGAAAAGTCTTACCTATAGATCCTCAAGTAATTACATACTGAGAGAGCTCATGCAGAGCAGATTTCCAGCAAAGGGAGGCCACTGTAGGAACAAAAGCCTTTTACAGCTGAAATCAGGCATGTATTACAGGTTTGTGTTTTTATAGAACTGCATTAAGATCTGAGCCCTGAGACTAGCTCAAAATGAGCACAATGGGACTTTCTCCAGTCATAAATTCGAGGAGTTATAAAGGCATTTCCAGGACGACCACCATGATGAAAGCCAGGTTCAGGGTTTTCCCTTTTCAACTGTCCGATCAAATAATCTTTTTGATGACCACTGGTAGCACACATACATAGACATGTATGTGGTAATTCTTACAAATAATATCACCTTTCCACATTTTTTCATGTTTGGAAAAAAATAAAGAAAAAATTGAATGATCTCATCATTGTTATCCTCTCATCCCCAGCTAGCACAGACAAGAAGAGAACATCCAAGTTACAGTTTGCAGGAACAGCATCTGCTGCGCTCCTGCTTCTGGCATTTGCATGCGTGGCTCCCAGTCTCCACAGTGGTGGAGCATTTCCTCTAAAACCTGTCTTTCAAACAGAGCAGAAACAGTTTTTTTAAATGCTTTTCAAGGGAGAAATATCAATTCGATGTCTCAGTTCTTTCCAGCTAAGTAAGGATTCTCCCCTCTGCAATATAGTAGAAGCAGCAAAAGAAACTTCAACATCCTCTTCTTTACCAGGGGAGACTATTTGTCACCCTTTTCTCCCCTGTCCAAAGTCTTTTTGAGACAGGACTTTGCAGAACCTTAGCTATGAAGTCAAACCAACTTAACCCCTCTGCTTAAATTCAGTCACTTCAGTTGGTAGGTTGTAAATTCATTGATGTTTTGGGAAGATCTCTGCATATTGTGGCTCCCCCAGAAATATCCAGCTTTCCCCAACAGCCAAATTGATCTATGATGCTTCAGAGTTAGTTGTCTCTGCTCATTACTGACAAATAGTTACACAAAACCAAGTTATATATATATAACTTGCTATAGTTATATATAAGCAAGAATATATATATATACTTATATATATATAAGTATATATATATAAGTATATATATATACAAGCTATATATATATAACTATATATATAAGAAATATATTTTATAAGTCCCTACCAATGTGTAGCTACAATTTAAGTACAGAAGACTAAGCCATTGTGACTCTGATGCAACTCACGTGAGCAAGGTTTTTAAGATATTAAAAAGTCATTGGTTTAGTTTTTATCTGCAATGTTTATATATAAATATATATTCATTGGGTTATAATTTTATTGATATCCCAGAAGCTTTTGATGGGTGTCTATAGATTTTTTTCCAAGTAATCGAATATCACAGACTGCATTTTGATGTTATTTAAAACACCTGTTTGACAAAGTCACTCACCTGCTGCATCCCAATTGTTACCAAATAAAATCCACACCTGGGCCATATTAGCTTAGCTAAAAACAATCCAACATCTTCCTACATAATACAGGGATTAGGAGAAACAGGAGGTCCCAACACAAGTGAGCTAAAAGGTCTCAAAGTACTTGCAGGTGGATGAAAAAGGCAACCTTGAAGTATGGCCTGACCTAAGGCCAAGAAGAAATACCCTGAAACCAATTCAAGTGTAGTTAGCAGAATACCTTTTATTTAAAATACTTTGGGAATCTGATAATTAGTTTTGATTATAATTAGTTTGTTCAGTCAAGAGTTGGAGAAGGCCAGAATAAGTATACTGTCCTGACTACAAACCCTTCCTACAAACTGAAAGGGGCAGGTATTTTGAAACGGTAAAGTATATGAATTTGTTCTGTACTTGTGCTTACACATACCACTGTCTTTACCTTAGTGTCTTTCATATAAGGCCTATATAAGGCCTTTCTAATGAAGGCCTTATATAGGTCTTATGTCTACTTTATGTAGACTTAGAAGAGGATTTTCAAAGGATTGAAGCCCTAACTCCATTTAGCATCTTTTCCTTAAACCCTAATCCTAATTGCTCAATGGGATCTTTCACTGACTGCTGTATCTTTACTATTTTTAAAATGCAAAGGCAGCAGAGCTGAGGTTTGGGTCTATCTATAAGAACCTGGAAAAAAAATACAGCATCTGGTCACAGAGATTTTGCTCTCAAAAGTGACTGATGTTTCTGATTTGTCATTGATTGAAGTGCAATTTATCTTCCTAAGGGAAATAAAAATGATTGTGTTTTTCAACAGGTGTGACTAACCATTTTCCTTGAACAAACTTTTACAGGCGAAATTATCATCAGATTTGGCAATGGATGCACTTGTTTTCCTACAACTGCTATTATAGCAGCACTAATGACTTCCACTTGTGCTGGATCACACTGAACAACCGTACCATGAGGCTCCCTGTATCCCGAGGGATGCTCTAGCTCCTCGGCAGCACATACATAACCTGATGTCAGACAGCACCGTCTCCAACGGCAGCAGCATCCATCAGCTGCCATGAGCCAGGAAAGAAAGCAGCTGTTTCCAAATCTTTTTGAAATGATGTGTAATACACTCAGCTGAACCTCCCTTGCTCTCCCCTGGGATGTATTCTAAATATTATGAATTTGTATTATTAATACTGTATGAGTGTTAGAATATTTATTGTAAGTGTGGGGCCCTAACATTTGTACAACTCAAGTGTGCCTAGGGATTCTCTCACTAAGTGCTGATATGCAACTGCTCCCAGATCAGTGTAAATATCACAGAACAAGACTGCAGAAGACTTTAAGGCAGAAAGTAAAAAACGTCATATTATCCAGCAGAGCTGATGCTGGAAAGTATGCAGATGCATGACAGGCAGCTAAGAGTGAATTTTGACAGTGCGTTAGGCAGCCAGTCTGGCAAAAGTGCAATGAGATTGTTAATGAACAAGAGATCAATAGTCTTTTAATTTCTCCACCTGAAGTGCTGCAAAATGCTCTCTGTAACACAAGGTTTTCCACAAAAGGATGTCAACCGCTTGCTAATCAAAACTACTTTCTGCAGCAGTGGTGTGCCTCACAAATCGCCCTCTAAGAAACTGTTCCTGATTTAGATGTGAATCAAATTGCACTTGCGGTCCAGTGTGGGTATGCTGTAACAGGAGAAAGCAACAAGGGAGGACACCTACTGATATATTAGTTTCTATTTTATTAGCAGAAACCGTGTTAAAGCCAATTAAATTTCATTGAACAGAAAACAGTTGTGCTCTTATGGAGATTCCTGTGAAGGTTTCAAGATAAAATTGAGTGTCACCAACAGAAGCTGTTAATTATAATTGTTCTTAATAAAGAGGGAGCAAAAATGAAGCCAGAATTTGAAACTATTGCTGCTGATTTAGCAGATCTTTTAATAAGGATTCATGTATGAAATCTGTTCTCAAAACTCAAGCTAATATTCCAGCAACACCAAAACTGCTCATCACAAGCAAGCTAATTTTTTGATTTTCAGTCTGCAAGAATGCATTAATTTTTTATTTATTTAATTTCAACATTTCTGTCATAACTTTCTGTTTCATAAGATACTCATTAAGGGGCTTGAAATGCCTGTTAAAATGTATTTTTCCTATTTGGATGCAAAGAACATTCTGCTGGATATTAATTCTCAGAATTAATTCTCAAACAGGAATGCTTTCTAGTGCCCACATTGTTAAGTGTTCAAGAAACTGAGCTAACAAAGTTTAACTTAAATTGCTAAACACATAGCTTACTGCTTTAAAAGCTAAAAAGTTGTAATTTCTATTTTTAATTATATATATATATATATAAACACAAAACACCTTATTCTGTTTTAAGAAATTCCTCTGACAAAACATAAATTATTTGCATTTCCATTTTTTTCAGATGCTTTTTTTTTTTTATTATTTTTTAACTTAAGACAATGTGATCAGGTGTTACTTCAGCAAAGGACATTTTGTACAGCCATCCCCATCAAGTGGCAACTGTTTCACTGCTGAATTAAAAAAATCCACACAAGGCCAAGTCAGACTATTCCTGCTATATAATCACCAGGCTGCTTGCAGACTCAACAGCTGCAAAATTCTTCTTCTGACCTGAGCAAGCCCTGGCTTTTCAGATTTTGGCAGCTGCCACCCACCTTCTCATATGTACCACATAATCACATCAAACAAATGTTCCTTTAGTCTCATGACTTGGTCCAAAAAATTCTATCATTTTAAAAATTCTGCAGGAATTTGCATCCATCACCATCACAGGCTTCCTCACCACTGGTATTAATTTCCCAGTTTGTTCTGATCATTTTGGACCACCGTGCATCTTTTTTCCATCTGACATAATGTCTTATGATCTTCCACTAGAGTCTATCAGCCCAGACTGAACAGCTACATTTGTGTTCTCCTTGGACTTCTGCCACTTGTACCTACCCCTCACTACTATGACTTGGCTCCCATCTCTTCCCTTTTTAAAGACCTTTTGTTTCTTTCCTACATACATACAAATATACATACAAGCACACATATATATATAGATATTTTGTAGAAAAAATAGAATATATAGAAAATTCTATTTTTCTTTTTGTTGTTAGTTTATTTTTTCTTGTAACAAACTGTGTAAATTCTTCCTGTAAATCAGAAATCAGCTTTATGAAGTTTTTAGGAACATGAAAGGTTAAGACTATCTACAAAATTCTACTTGATCTTTTTTGTTTGTTTGTTTGTTTGTTTTCCTGTGGGGGAAAAAGAGATATTAATTCCATTAAAAACATTCAGGATAACATTCTGGCTCCCTGTTGAAGCCTCATGATGTGAATGGTGTTGTGTGGAATAGTGTTTACTTCCCCCTTTCTGCTCTGTCATAACCTTATTTCCCCTACACAAAGTGTTCACACTGTAGTAAGATGTACACTATGTAGTAGTATGGGCTTTCCAGCTGCCACCTTCTGGGAGAATAACATCTGCTTTAAAATCTGCTTTAAATCTGCTTTAATAATGGGTCATTTTTATTCATGCATTTGGCACTTTAAAGCCATGATATATAATTTAATACAAAAATACAAAATCAATAATGATTTAGTTCTAACTATAAAGCGAGTCTCGGGCATAGATCAATTTTCATAACATGCTAGTAATCATTTAAACACCAACTGATGCCTGATTAAAAACAAAACAAAACAAAACAAAACCTCCAAGAAACATTTTGATGGTTCTGAATTTAGGAAACATGACTTCTGAGAGAGGATTCTGCATTCAGTAAAAGAGCCTTCACTCTATAGCCCCTTTCCCACTCCATTATTCCTCAGTTAGGATCACCATCCAAGAAGCACTGGATTAGGACTTCACAAAGAACAGTGATATTCTAGCATGTCATGCAAGATTAACAATTTTCAGTCTCAGAAGCTTTCATAGAGCAGTGGTTCTGACGTTAAGTAATCTCAAAAATGCAGGATTAGGTATGCTGTATAAACCTTGCCAATTAGGATAGCTAATGTTATGGAAATGACAATAAGGGTCAGCCTTTCCAAGAGCTGCCAAGACTCCATAAACGTGGACCTTGCACTGCTGAGTATGAATCAATAAAATGGAGATGTTTGGGCTATTTTCAGGGCAAACAGGAACAGTCATCATGGGATTGTCATTCTGTTCTTGTAAAATAAATAAAAACAGTACTAAACATATATGCATTTAATCACACTTTAGAACACCTAGTGTACACTTGTTCAATTCATAGTAAGCTCCAACATGGAACATCTGTATCTCCAAGACAAGGCATCAACCTCAAACCAGCTGTAACTTCTGTTCCTAAACAAGATTCCAGGATTTTTGAGCCCTGAGACATCCCTGTGTCTTTCTAGGCTTGGAACCTGCTGCCTAAAACCACAGGGACAATAACACAGTACGTGAATGAGGTTGCCCGAAACTAGCTTGGTGTAGGCACCTTCTAGTGGCCCCTGAGCCTTGCATGCAAAACCCCAAAGTCCAGAAGGCATTTTGAAGCTTAATGTGCTCCTTTTTGCCTGGGGAAAGGGAAATCATCTTCCTTTTCTGGAGAAATCAAAGCCAAGAGGAAGTCCTCCAGCTTCCAATTCAACTAACTCTTTTCAGTACAGCATACAACATGTATAGCCTGCAACTTGCTAATTATGCCTTCACCACAGTAAGACTAATTTCAGATTCTTTCTTTAGCATAGCATTTTGTTTTGAGCTAACAGAAATGCTTAAATGAAAATTTGCTATTCAGTTTTAGTCGACCTTGGACAGGTAACAGCTAACTAAAGTCAATGGATAAATCAGACATTATGGTATATATCAGATGTTAAAATAAAGAGTCTTCCTTTTCAGATCAAGTTTATGAGGAAAGTTAAGCCTTTGCAAAAGTGAAGTCTTCACCAGAAACCAGAATTCCCCCATGAAGGAACATAGGCTCATAAAACAGAGCAGCCTGCACTCACCTTCTCCCACTGTTTCTAGAAGCCTTATATGTGTTTTCTCATACTTTAATTAAAAAATTGGCAAAGCTCCCAATACCCTCAAATCCATGATATTCATTTTTCCCTAGTAAACTGCATCTCACTTTACTTTGGGGACTGTAACATGATCAACTCTTGTAGTCATTTCTCTATTGAGTTTTTTAGTTTGATCTTATTTAAGATTAAAAACCGGAACACCTTTTTAAACTGAGAATTTCAATAGAGAAATGTCACTTTTGCAGAGATATCTAGTGAAAGAGATGTTTCTTTACACAGTATTTATAGAGCAAAAGCAAGTATCTCAGAAATACATAACTGTCCTAAAGCAGTAGCTCAGCAAATTATTGTTAGTGCTGACAATTTCCAAGTTCCTCATATTAACACATGAAATTGTGTGGGATTGTGTGAAAGCATTTTTAGGATCGGTTCTGCTCATCTGCATAATAAAACTTACTTTTATGTATTTCCTGTCATCTAAAAGATCTCAAAGTCCTTCACAAACCTGAATATAAAAAATAGACTGACAAACATTAATTCCTCCCAGAAAGTCAGCTTCTGTTTAACAATGCCAAATATGAAATCGTTTTCTCATACCTACTTCTACAAGAGGTAATGAGACATTAATGAACAGAAAAAGATGAGCTCGCTAGAGTACAAGGCAAGCATCTATGAAATTCTGTTGAAAAATAAGAAATAAATTAAGACATCAATACGAGCAAAAAGAAAATAATCCAATCATGGATGTTTTACCCGTTTGGACCTGAGAGAATTTATGTCCCCTTGTAAGAGTCACATTCTTCTGATCTAGATGGAAAATAGAAGAAACTTCACACTGCTGTGGGATGAATATGGAGCCTGTGTCCTCCCACTGAGTCTGGCATATGTTTACACTTGCCTGTAATGAGCAGCACTTGGAAGAAGAGTGGCAGCCCTGCGGACCTTTCTGAAATGAGGATGGCTTTCACCCTGACAGTGTGAAAGAAAGCAAGGCCTGTCAAAGGCTGGGTGTATGGAGGGATATGGCTCATTTTTTCTCTTTCAAAGATCAAAATGAGGGCTACGATCAAATTGAGGGCTATGAAGATGGTGAAGGGCCTGGAGGGGAAGATGTATGAGGAGCGTCTGAGGTTACTTGGCCTGTTCAGCCTGGAAAAGAGGAGGCTGAGGGGAGACTTCATCACAGCCTACAGCTTCCTCATGAGCAGGAGTGGAGGGGCAGGTGCCGATCTATTCTCTTTAGTCATCAGTAATAGGAACTGCAGAAATGGTGTCAAGCTGAGGCAGGGGAGGTTCAGGTTGGATATCAGGAAGAGTTTCTTCACTGAAAGGGTTGTTGCACACTGGAACATGCTCCCCAGGGACATAGTCACTGCACCAAGCCTGTTGGAGTTTAAGAAGTGTTTGGACTCTTAGTCATGTGGTCTGAATTTTTGGCTAGACCTATGTGGTGCCAGGAGTTGGACTCGATGATCCTTGTGGGTCCCTTCCAATTTGGGATATTCTGTGATTCTATGAAAACGGGGATTGACCTCTCCTGGGGTCCTGGATGTAGATTTGGGTCTGAAACCTTGTTCCTTGCAGTCGGTAGGCTGCAGGATCACAGACCCAGTGTTTCAGTCTGTATTTTGTGTATGCCATCCTTTTGGAATTATTTCTGAACTACATCTTTCTTTTCTCTAAATTTAAACGGATTTGCGGTCTTTCTTATGAGTGCTTTTTTATTTTAATTTTTTGACTACAAGCATCAGTTTCACAGAGGGTGAGTATTCTCTACAGCAAGCTACATAATTAGAGGATTATTGGTAACACTTTCGTATTGCAACCTTTTCTATTCTGAAGTAGTTATTTAGAAATGTATGTTTTCATTCTTTATCGGTTTTACCATTGTCATCTACCTTCAAGAATATTAAAATCTGAGGTTTTCAGTGTTTCTTGCACTTTTGTGAAATTGAAATTTTGGAAAAGTGGGGAAAAAAAAGACTCACAAAACTATGCTTTAAGTGTATTAAATCTACACACATCACACTGATGGTGTATGATTAGATGCCATAATTATTTTCAGAATACCTACTTTTCACCTTAAGAGTGCCACACAGTATTTAAAGATTTAAATGCAGAGCCAATATCATTGTATAATTTCACTTCTTGAGCATCAATATGATTTTTTTTTTTCACTTCTAAATAATAAAAATTAATTCAAGACCAATCTGCTTATAAATAAGTGTAAATAACTGGAAGCACTAAAAGGTGAGCTACTGCTACAGACAGTGGAAATGCTTTCATCCCCAACACTGGAAGCCTGACCCAGACACCTGATGTGATTCCTTGTGTAAGCAAAGCAAAACTGAGGAAGGAGACAGTGACTGGAACCAAGCTCTGTGTCAGAAGCCTTTGTGGGCAATATATTCCAGTTCCTTGTTCTCTTTTTGGGTGTTCAAGCCATACCTCTCTTTTCCCATTCCTTTTATCCCCCTCCTGAATTGTATTTCAGGATCAGAAATATTTTATTTGGTCTATTCAAAAATGAGTTGTCTATTTCTCTCCCACAGCTACAAAATCCACAGCTGACCTTCACACTGCATTTCAGGATGGCATTGCTTCATTTTTCATGCATAATCTGATTTCATTATACAGGTCAGAATTACTCATAATGAAAAGTAGAACTAATAACAAGGGGCACCATTGATGCTTCTTGTCTCCTCATTAAAGGACTTCAGTTTACTATAAATGGAACCACAACAGAATATACATGCATAGGAATCACCACAGATTTAAGCATTTTGTTCTTTTTCCCCACCTCTCTCTCACTTAAATAAAAAATTCTTATTTTCTGAGTACAGAATAATCGTCTTGGTTTACTTCGTTTTATTTAGATTGGAAAGACTGTCATTAATCCGGTTTGGTAAGATGTTCCGCTCACAATACAACAGCAGCAGCACAGTTTTTAATGCACAACTCTGCATGAAAACAGAACACAAATCCCCAGCTCTCCACCCACTGTGCAGTGGAATCTGTGGGTGACAAAGTGCAGTCAGAAAAGCACATTTGCAGTCTGTAACAAAACAAATGCTATGACGGAGAAGAGAGGAAAAAAGGAAGGAATTTTTAGAAAGGACCCAAACCATCATTTACCCTAGCAGGAGGATGTGACTGACTTGTTACTTTATAGCTTTATTGATTAATAAGATTTGAGGATACAGCATTGCTAGATTTTTATTTTTTTTAAATAACTTCAAAAGATGGTTCGCAGCTATTCAAAGTTGCTCACATTTACTTTGGGATTGAAATGAAGCCTTTGAGCATCAGGAATCCATTCCAGAGGGAATGAATGATGTATTTTGATTTTTTGACTTGCTATTGTACTTTTAACAGATCTTTTTGCAACAATTCAATTTTTTTTTATTTAGTTTAAAATTGGAATGACTTGCTTATCTGTGGTTGAACACACCAAAGCAGAGGAGCCACTGTTCCTATATGCTACTGTGGGAAATGGGATGCTTACTGTTTGGTAAACACAAAACAAAGCTCTAGGTCTGCAACTGACTCCAAGTCTGCAGCCAGCATACATTGCAAAGTCAATTGCATGATCTTAGCTTCCATGTTATCTAAAATATATGGTTTTTATTACCCTGAAAATAGGAGGTAATTGTAAATTACTCTAAATTATAAATTATTTTCACATGAAGACCCTGGCCATTATTGGATCCAGTCAATGTATGTCTGTGTCTGACCTCAACCTCTGACAATTAGGTCTCGAAGAAAACAAATGAATAGGTCTGGAAGAAAATAGTGCAGTTTAATTCTATACTAGTTGTAGCAATGAGTATTTTCCCTAATGCATTTAAAAAAAACAAACTAATTCTGATGTGACTGCCACTGCCCATGCCAGACTAGAGAGTCACACTGATATAAAGCTGAAGGAAGAGAAAGCAAGGACCAAAAGAGTTTATATTTCTTCCAGCTATTTTCAGTTTTACTTATTAGTTCTTTTATATCACATACAAGAAAGGGTTCTCTTTTTATTCCCCACAACACTTTCATTAAAAGAGAAATAATAAATAAATAAACCAGTAATTCAAAGCTCAGAAAAAAATAAAGGATACCAGATTTTAAGAGTGAAAGATTCCACCCCCCCCCCATCCCCCCTTTCCTTCTTAAAATGTCCTGGTTAAGAGTTCAAAGTATTTTTTTTTTCCTTACAAGCTAGGCTGGAATAAAATACCGTGCCCAAGATTTGAAGAAGCACAATTTTTAAACCACATGTGGAATTCAGTTTGTCAACAGTAGGGGAAACTAGGTATGTAAGAAAAATATCCATTTCTTCAGTGTTCCTGGCATTTTTGCAATTTTTAAAGAGTTTTTAAGATATTAGGGAAGTGAACCACAATAACCAAGTTACATTTCCCATCCATTTGATTTAAAGCCACCTGTTTCTACCAAGGACACAGTCACCAAGCAGCTCACCTCCGGCCATCAGCAGGCCAGTAGCAGAGCTGGGGAGGGAACCTAAATCCCTGTGCCCCAACAGAGCATTGATTGTATTCATTAAGCATCACAGCTCTCTGATTTGTAAGCCCCATTTTAATGCCTCTAGTTTTGCATAAGAAATGGAGGCAACCAGAATATCCAAAAAGTTTGAAGATTCTCAGTATTGAAATTAAAATGGAAGCTTTGAAGAAAGACAAGGAAATAACAAAAAAGTGTCAAAGGATGGTGGCTGATGTGCAGATTTTTCTTTGTATTAAACTGAGTTGACAGAAAACCATCAACGATGGCTGTGTCTCTATTCTCTGTCATATCACTTGAAAAAAATGATCTTTTTTTAAAGAAGCTGTTATTTTCTCTGCGGAGCTTAAAACTTCTGCTTTGTAGCACCTTATTAAAGGTCTACACTAATTTTTAGACAATCATATTTACAAGTGCCACAGGAAAGGGGCTTCTAGAGGTTGGAGTCTCTAAAGCAGTAAATCTCTAGCAGCAAGGCTGTTCATTGTGCTATGGACGTTACAAGAGCCATTATTTGTAAAAGCCTCCTGTGGCCAACATTAAAAGTTCAGTTATTGGTCAGTGTTGAGTCCTCAGGGAAACATCATGAACAGCAGAGTTAGAGTTTTTTAAAAGCCTAGGATGCCTTAATTGTGAAGTTTGTATTTGTCTCTGTGTCTAACTGCAAAAACAAAGCCCAATGCAGGCTGTACTATTATGATTCCCACTAGCTGTAGAATGAGCAATCTACACATTTGCTCTGATTCTGCAACTCCTGTGTCACTTCATAAAGATCCCTGCCATTTCTCAAGAGATACAAGGCTATCCTACAAGAAACTGACACTGCCCTAATTCAGATTTTTTTCTCCTCTAGAATTCATCAGAGCTTTATGTGGTCTTATACAGATACATCCTTTATGTAACCAGATACATTCAAGACTAGCTACCGATTTCACCCCACATTGCCATTTCCATAAACAGCTGTCCTGCAACATATTCATGCCCACAGAGATGCAACCTGATGTATTAAAAAGCTCAGATCCAAATTATGTCTTCATTTTTCCCTTTAAGCAGTTGTTTCCTATTAAATCAAACAAAAGCTTTTGTTTAAACTGTGTTGAGTGGTACCTGAAAAGATGGTTTTAAAAACTGTCTTGGAAAACAAACAAACACAAATCCATAAATAATCTTGCATGTCCTCTTGCTATTTCTGAATAATGTCATAACCTGCCTCTTTGTGGGGTTCATATTACCACTTTGGAAATTTTGGCTGTTGTTCTATTAGATGCCTGTTAATATATTAAGTAAATTGCTGTTGTGCACGAAAGCAACCAAATTTGACTATTCGAATGCTAAAACAACTAGCAGTTTCTGTTTATTTCATAGCTGATTAGAAATCTGCCTTTTGAACTGAAGCAGTATTTACAGGGTATTCATGTAGCAGACAGACAGTGTAATCTTCTTTCTCTGCAGCTGACAGCACACAGAGATGTTCAATGTAAAACTCAATGATGTACAAAGAATTTGACTGCTATGAGATAACTGGTCCTTTTCTTAACCCTCTCCTGATGGATTGTGGGAGGCAGACAAAATAAGGATCTGCTACCAAGCTGATAAGTCATTTCTGTTCTCTAAAATAGGAAAGCAGGGCCATATTAAAGGTGAAACCATTTATAAATATAGCCTTGTGGAGAAGGAGATGGACAAAAGGTTATATGTGATGTTTGAGTACCTATTAAAAGGAGCAGGAACACAAAAACTGAGCAGATCAAGATTTGTGTTTGCATATGCCTATTAATTTTGGAGACAATCTTTTAAAGTATGCTAGCCAATATATTCAAGCTTGAGTAACAGAAATTGGACTAAGTTCACAGCTAAGCACTTAGTAAGTCACTTGATTTCAGAGGATATTTGAAACTCAAATACAAATTGTAATTGCCTACCTTTGGGCATCAAATAATGAAACAGCTGAGAAAATTACTAATCTTAGCAGCCATGAGTTCAAGGAAGCTCAAAGACTTAGATTCATACACAGGCAAGATTTCTTTTTTGCATGTTTCTCTACAATGTCTTCCATGTTCCAAACTTTTACAGATAGAATCAATACATAATATGCTAAAGCGACAGCCACAGTGGACATTTAGTGAGTCTGATGGAAATGTTCACCTTTACTTCCAGGGCTACTGCTCTGGTCTGCATCCCTTTCTTTGCAGAGCTTCTTATTGTAAAGTCAGTTCTCTCCTTTTGGATTAAAATTTTGTGTAAAAGAGATGTGCTCATCTCTCTAGGATTTAAGAGCAATAATGAGATGCTCTCTTCCCAGAAAACTTTTTCTATGTCTGTATATATACACATACACTCATAAATGCATGTGTGTGTGTATGGGATAGATCCAATACATATTATATTACCTTGAAGAAGTCCTTCCTTCAAAACAGATAATCATCTGGCGAAAAAAAAAAAGCCCTTGCAATGTACTTTTTTCAACATAACATTCTATCATAAGCCAATGATAGAACAGGAACTTGATGGCAGGTGCTCTAATCAGAGCCCTGCCTCTAGGAATTTTTGAAAATGTTTCCTCTTTACACTCTTGTAGAGGGATGGAGATATCTAAATCATACTAGTACATAATCACAAGAACTAGGGCAGGAATTGTTCCTAAGTAAAATGTAATTAAACTCTTTAATAATAAAATATTTTATAAGAATACTTCTTCAATAATTATTTTGGTACATATTGGGTTTCTCTATTTCTTTTATCATTAGTTAAAAAGCTAAACTATCATATTTTTTACTTAGTCTGTTATAAATTATCTTGATTTCCTGGTTCCTTGACTGTTCTGCCTAGCATGGCAGGACTGAGATAGAGTTCTATAAAAACATATTTTCAAATCTACATCTTATTAAAAAGGCACAGCAACATTCTATGGCTTGGATTCTGTAGAAGCCTGTTCTGACAAAACCTATATATTTTAGATCTAACACTTTTTCTTACATGCATTGATTAAAAAGGACAGACATACTCAAACACATTTTCTTCTCCACAGGAGCCAGGTTTTGTTTCAGTTTCAAACTTCACTGGCAGCATCAGACAACAAACCTTTGCCTCAGAAATTGCAGGCTGCACAGGCAGTTTCTGAAGGACATGCAAGAGTTTTATTTGCATGTTTTCTGTCTCTGTCTTTACTCCAACTGAACTAACCATCGTGAAGAGAATATGTAAGCATGGATAAAGAGGGTTTGGGTGGTTAAGACCCGAGAACACCTTTATTGGTTATTTAAAGCCATACAGCTTGATATTCAAAACAAATATACTGACACACATCCCCATTTGTTTTCAAAATGCTCTAAATATTCCTTGTAATTTCTCTCCGATTTCCTCACCTCACCTGTATTTGGCAGATAACTTGCATGCAAGTGGAAAGAGACTCAAAACTTCCTTGGAATGGGAAAAATTGGATCATGGAAATCATAGAATCATAGAATCATAGAATATCCTGAGTTGGAAGGGACCCTTAAGGATCATCAAGTCCAACTCTTGACACCGCACAGGTCTACCCAAGTTCAGACCATGTGACTAAGTGCACAGTCCAATCTCTTCTTAAATTCAGTCAGGCTCGGTGCAGTGACCACTTCCCTGGGGAGCCTGTTCCAGTGTGCAACCACTCTCTCTGTGAAGAACCCCTTCCTGATGTCCAGCCTAAACTTCCCCTGCCTCAGCTTAACTCCATTCCCGCGGGTCCTGTCGCTGGTGTTAATGGAGAAAAGGTCTCCTGCCTCTCGACACCCCCTTACGAGGAAGTTGTAGACTGCGATGAGGTCTCCCCTCAGCCTCCTCTTCTCCAGGCTGAACAGGCCCAGTGCCCTCAGCCGTTCCTCGTACGTCTTCCCCTCCAGGCCTTTCACCATCTTCGTAGCCCTCCTCTGGACACTCTCCAACAGTTTCATGTCCTTTTTATACTGTGGTGCCCAGAACTGCACACAGTACTCGAGGTGAGGCCGCACCAGCGCAGAGTAGAGCGGGACAATCACCTCCCTTGACCTACTAGCGATGCCGTGCTTGATGCACCCCAGGACACGGTTGGCCCTCCTGGCTGCCAGGGCACACTGCCGGCTCATATTCGACTTGTTGTCTACCACGACCCCCAGATCCCTCTCTTCTAGGCTGCTCTCCAGCGTCTCATCGCCCAGTCTGTACGTGCAGCCAGGGTTTCCCCGTCCCAGGTGCAGGACCCGGCACTTGCTCTTATTGAACTTCATGCGGTTGGCGATCGCCCAGCTCTCCAACCTATCCAGATCCCTCTGCAAGGCCTTTCCACCCTCATTCGAGTCCACAACTCCTCCAAGTTTGGTGTCATCAGCAAACTTGCTCAAAATGCCTTCTATTCCTACATCCAGATCGTTTATAAAAATATTGAAAAGTACCGGCCCTAAAATGGAGCCTTGAGGGACCCCACTGGTGACCGCCCGCCAGCCTGACGCAGCCCCATTCACCATAACCCTTTGGGCCCTGCCCGTTAGCCAATTGCTCACCCATCGTATGATGTTTTTATTTAGCTGTATGCTGGACATTTTGTCCAGTAGGATCCTATGGGAAACCGTGTCAAAAGCCTTGCTAAAGTCCAAAAAAATCACATCGGCTGGTTTCCCTTGGTCTACCATACGGGTGATCTTATCATAAAAGGAAATCAGGTTAGTTAGGCAGGACCTACCCTTCACAAACCCATGCTGGCTGGGACCAATGACTGCTTTGTCCCCCAGGTGCGCCTCAATACGTTCGAGAACCATCTTCTCCATGATTTTACCAGGCACTGATGTGAGACTGACAGGCCTGAAAGAAACCCTCTTCTCCTTGCCTTTCACCAGGAAGAAACCCTGTTCTCCTTACCTTTCCCCATGGACTGACTTCCCCGTTGGAGAGACAATAAGGTACTTTGGGCTCCTATCCAGTGCCCAGAAGGCAGGGAAGCCTCTTGGTCTCAGCAGGTTCAGAAGAGGACTCATCTGTGCCTTCTGATGCCCACCCTGACTGATGTACTGCACTTTCAGAAGAAACAAATATTAAGATTACAGAGACAAGCACTCAAAAATTAGGAAATACCAAAATCTGTCTAGCTCATGAATATGTATCTCGATGCTGTCATTAATCACACAATCACAAACCACTTTTTCACAAAGTCCTCAGCTGGTGCTCCATGAGTAAGCAACTGCTGAATATTTTATCTGCACTTTTTGTCCTGAGCCTTGGGGAAGAAGTGAGAGAAGGAAACCTTCATTATCCATGAAGTCCAAGTATTCACAGGAACAACTGCCATAACAGAAACGAACATGCTTTTGGGTTGCCCGGTTGTAGTAACTTTGCTGTAGCTTAACCAGTTAATTGTATTCTTGGAAAGTATCACACAAATGTATACACTACTTACTGAGGAAATTCAGCCTGTAAAATCATTTCTAAGGAAAAGTTCAGGTTTAACAAAGTAAGGATTGCTTTATTTATAGAAAAAATGCAAGGATGACCTTACTCTGGAGAGTTTTAGGCAATCATATTGGTAGGTGGTGACTCCAGTTCTCCATACACATTAAATCTCTTGAAGCTTTTGTTTTTACTTATTCTGTACAATTAAAACCAATTGGTACAATACTGGCCAAGCCCTATGTAGAGGCAGTCAGACGAAATTAATTTAGGAAAAAAAACAGTAATTAATGGATCTATATTCATCTGGAATGTTAAGACTTTTCAAACGGAAACATTGCTCTTCAGTGCTCAATGAACACAGAACATTTTCATGTGGAAAGATAATTATATAAAAATAATTCAAAATTGAAAGATAAAATGGAAATCACTACAAACTAGTAAATACAGATTTCATGATTTTGAAAGCTTAGAGCTGTCTTTATGAATGCAAAAGAATTATACATATATTATTGAAATTATTACTGCTGAAGTAAGCATAAGCCACTGATTATGCCAATGATTCATTGGATCTCTTAGTCAGAGTGAAGTACTGCTCCCATCAAAGTGGTTAGAAAGGTACAGATTTCACTTCAGCATTACTGAATATCTAAAGAAAATTTAGGACTAGGGGACTCCATTGGAGCTCAGATGGTTGGCTTGATTTGCAGTGAAGATGCTACTAGTAAGGAAAAAAATAGTGCCCTAAATTGCTTCAAGTCTTCTCAAAAGCTTCTCCTTTTCTATCACACACAAAGCAGCCAAGCTGAGCTGGAAACAGTCTTTCTTGCCTCATAGAAAATTAAGGGATTTCAAAAACTGAATTGTATTAATTGGATCAATTTTGACACATTGCAAATATTACTAAATTAGTTGGATCATCATAAACACTTTAAATAATTTACAATGTTTTGTTGTTTTGGCCATTTTCAAGTTCTAAAATAGCTTCTAAAATTTCAGAAAAAAATGGTTGTAGTTATGAAAACATTCCCAAATCCGTACCTCAACATTTCAAAATTGATTTTTAAAAACAATTTTTGAGGTCGTATAATTCTTTTAAATTGTCTATGAAAATTTTAAAAACTGTAGTTTCTCCTAGTAACATTTAAGAGGAAAATTCCAGACTAGACCCATAAAGTGAACCACATGTGGTGCTTAAAACTGGGTGTTAATTCTAGTTTTTTATTGAGCTTGGAAAGAACATTTCTAAGTGTTTTTTAACATTTTATTTTATTTTATTACCATTATTTATTTTGGGCAAACATTCAGAAGTGCCTGGCTGCGACCTTGTCTCATCTCTCAGTGTGCCAAACTGCTGTGCAACAGTTCTGCAGTATCTATGTCCATGTCCTGCCTCCTAGCAAAAGGGAAGATGCCTGAAGAAGCCCGTCTTATCTGTGCATCACCTTTACAAGAATCTTAAGTATCAAAAAAAGTGCTCCTTGCCATAAGGATATTGCTCACCACTAAATTGAATGATCCAAAAGGCAAGGGAAATTTAGTTCAAGGGGCAAAAAATGCAACTGTTCCCAGTGGTCTCTTCTGGCCTCCTACCAGCTTCCCTGGCTGTGACAGAAGTGGCAGAAAAAAATGTGCCTGCACCTTGGTGCTAAATTCAAAGGTTTAATGGCCAGGAGCAAGGGTTCATATTAACCCTCCAACTTTGCACCAAGGGATGTGAGTGCACACCTCTTCCTCCCAGGTCCTCTGTGCAGGTTGTAGCCTTCAGCAGAAGGAGGTAACTGGGACCTGGTGATTTCCTAAGCTGCCTAGAGCTTGGCTTCCCAGTGCTCAGGCCTTACTGCCAAATTAAACTAGGCTGATTTTAAAGAATAACTACTGTTGGTCATATCATTCATAGAATGATGTAATGGTTTGGGTTGGGATGGACTTTTAAAGATCATTGAGATGGTAAGATCTTTATTCTCCATGTAGCTCTGTTACAGACAAACAGATGTACAAAGAAATATACACAATGAAGGAAAATTTTTGAAATCCAGAGAAACTGTTCTCCCAGCATGAGTAAACATTAGTAGATTTTGATTAATCTGAGTTTTCCTTGACAAGGGTTAGCAGATTCAGATGCATTTTATCTCAGTACTTTAAGCACTGCACTATTTATTGCTATTCTCTTTCTTATTATTATTTTTAATTGCAATGCTGGAGTTAATGTAATGAACAAGAGCATTAGCATACCAAAGACGATGATGAGGAAACTTCCCTTGTAGCTGTGCCCCCGCAGCCTCAGGCTAATCTCCTGCTTGCACCCCCTGTCCTGATAATGCCAGCTCTCTCCCACACAAACACTTCACAACTTGTTGATATTCAGAATAGGAATTAGGGCAGACCGTTTTCGTTTGTGGCTGCATATTGAAGCTAGTGAAGCAATTAGGAGTGCCCTACAAGTCAGATTTAGTTAAGACTACAGGAATACCCAAGAGCCAAAAAAAAACAACTCATCTTGTTGAACACAGATCTGTTCTAACAGCCCTCCAGCAAGTATATATTCATCAGCGCCTCTAGGAAGAACATTCACAAAACAGTGTGGACTGCCATATAAAAGTGATTGCTTTAGTATGTGAATAGCTGTATGTGTAAAATTCAAACTGTGCTAGTACAGCAAACATACCCCCCCCCAAAAAAAATAATAATAATAATAAAAAAAAAAAAAAATATATATATATATTGCACTGTGGCATTGCAGATTTAATTAATAATCATCCCTTACACTTTTGTGGGCCACCTCTCAGCACTATCACACATTTCCCTCAGCACGCTTGCTTGCTTCTGGAGAAACAGCCACAAGATTGACAAGTGCATGAAACAAAATTACCCCCCTCAAACCAGAGTAGGGTGTCCTCTCAAGGTCACGTTCAGACAAATAGCATGAGCTGTGTGCTAAATCTCCAGCAATTTACCTGAGCCCTTCAGTATCCTCTGAAGCTCTAATGCCAACCCCTCCTCCTTCTCCTCCTCCATCTCCAGTATCAAATTCATTGTGAAGTTTCAAGGGGTAAAAGTATTCACAAAGGTTATTGTGAAGCTCAAATCTAAATGCATTTTTAAGCACTGCTGAACTCACTGCAGATGCCATACACAAGACAAAGAGAGGCAGGAGACCCACAATAATACGCTAATTCCATTGCTAGAAGAAAGGGAGAAGACTTCAATCAATCTTGAAATTAATTTTGCATTTAAAAATGTAACAGCCTCTGCACTGCGTAGAGTGTCAATTCTTTTATCATGATTACTTGTTATGTGTCAAACCATTTAGTCTCACCTCCTATTGTGCCATGATTGAGTTCATGGCAGCAAACATACTGGTCATAAAAACAATGAAAGCTTGAATGCTACCCTAAATATTTGTTCCACCGAAGCTGAATAATCAAATGCACATTATGATTTTTTGTCAACAACTTTTATTTAGTTCTTTTTAACAGATTGCCTATGCCTTACTTATTTTTTGCTATATAAAGGAGTCCTGTAGGACAAACAAGAAGTAAAGACAATAGATCAGGCTCATCTTCCTGTAAATAAAATCATGGCCGAGAGCTTTTTGCTTATGTGCTTCTTCCACAAACACTTCCTTTCCTCACAGTATGCCTTTTGCCTGTTGGATCCAACCGCTGGTTTTAAACTAGTCAACCTGGATTCTTAAAATGTTTTCACTGCCCTAAAAACCCATTGAAGTTTTGAAGACTTGGATTGCTCATAGCACATGTGATGGTGTGTTCCTTCCCTGTCCCAACTTCTTGCCTTCAGTCTGGCCATTGCCTTGCTAAACAGGGGCTGTTGCACCCAAGGCCTTGCTCAGGCAGATAGTGACCACAGTATCAGCTCCAGCTGGGTGCTAGAAGAACTGACAGACAGATGTCTTGCTCAGCAGCTGAGGGCCAATGGAACAAGCACCAAAAAAGAAAAAATGCAACAGTACCACTGTTAGCCCATCATCTACCCCATAAACAGTGAGTAGGCCAAGGGCCCTTTGAGCTCCTCTGCACAGTCCCTGGCTGCACAACAGGATCTCCCCCTGAGCAGGGATGCTTCTCAAGGTCACACCTGCTGCAGAGATCCCTTACTCCTCCTGAGAGATTCCTCGCCGCAACAGATTCTTGGTTAGTAATTAATAGCTTTCTAAACGTCATAAACTTTGCTAAGATTTTATCTTGGATTGATTCTGCACATGTAATCCTCAAACCTTTAGACATAAAACCACTGACCAAGTCTGGGACTATGAGTGGATTCAGCTGCCCCTGGGCTCCTTAACTCTTTGACTCAAGGAGTTTGGAAAGCAAGGAGACCACTATGAGCCTTTCAACTCAATGGGAGGGTCTACCTGACATGTCTGATTAACCCTGCCCTCTACGCAGTAAATAATCAAGTGTACCTTGCCATCTTGAATCTTGTTAAGTTGCAGTTTTATTTACTGCTTTGTTAGATCACTGCATTATATCAACAAATGTATTGCTTCTCTCTCTTATGAGTAAAGTATATAATTTCATCTGTGACAGCACATATGAAATTGTTTCTTTTAGACATGTCTTGGTGGTTCAAAGTCAGGGAACATCTGGACTACCTGGAACTTACTGCCTGGTGAATGTACCAGTAGGAGTAGCAGAAGCAAATGTGCTCCCTCAAGCGGACTGCAGTAACACAGAGGCAAAGTTCCAACTCATCTGCCATACTCAGCAGCCTTGGTGGGAAGTTGTGCTTTCCACTGGCAGAGGATGTCAGAGCCCCCAGGGAGGGCCACTGGGGCACGGAGGGGATGTAAGCATCAAACCTCAAGTGCTTCTGAGATCAGGAATATCTTTGGCCCTTTTCACATCTTAGGGCATGCAGGTATAAAGGCATATTACATACAAAGAGGAAAGTTGACTGAAGTGGCCAAGAAGAGAAAACTAACATCTAGAACTCCAGACCACGTTCCTAATCCTTTGAGAACTGGCATGTCACAACTGCAGTAGACAGGGGATCCTATGAACCCTATTAGGTTTATTTGTTTGTTCTACTTTCTTAAGACATTTCTTTTTGAAGTTGCAGAAAGCTCTGAAATTTCTGTTACAACTGTTATGCAAAACCCCTTTATTTGAAGACTTGTGTGAAATTTGTTAAAATTTCTCTGTATTTCTCTGTCTACCAACAGCCTCCCCAACAATTAAACAAATGTTGTGTTCTAGAAATGTAGTAAATTTTTTATCAAATTCCAGTTTGATAAGAAACATTTTACTCTTTCTGTGAAGCTAGGTGCAAATCTCAGCTTCCCTTGTTTATTACAAAGATATTTTCACCTAGAAAACGAAAATGACATTTTAGCCTTGCTGTGCCAGTGTGGATATTTGAATACAGTTTCATAAATAAATGAAGAAACATGCCAAGGTGAATATATAAAGAGATTAAAAAAAAAAAAAAAAAAAGAGAGAGAGAGAATGAGTGAGCTGTTTTGGCTGTGGTTTAGAGCAGAAAACAGGGAAGCAACAGTGTCCAAAGCTCCAAGGCCAGCATTGTTATTCACTGTGAATTTTTGCAGATCATTTCCTCTGTTCACAACCTCTAAGTGCTGGTCCACTTTTTAACCTACTCCACAGACCTGAGTGCACCACAGATCTGCCCACAATGCTACTTTATTAACTGCACATAATGAGGTATGCAACACTTCGAATAACAATGCATCAGTCAGCAGTACAGGAAGCCAAACTCCCAGCTTGGCTTGGCTTGCTCTGCACCATCACTCAAACAATTACAATGGCTTAAAGCTGAGCCTGGAAAAATAAAAGATGGTATCATTCCTTTTTTTGTTGTTGTTGTTGCTATTTTTTTTTGTTATTTTTCTCAAAGAAAAACTTTGTAACAAAGAAAAGTGATGTGATTTTTTAAAGTTGAATTTATGTTTCTTATTAATTCTTTACTGGATTATACATTTTTATTTTATACATAGGCAAAGCTAGAGGCAATGTAAGTCCTTTGGTTTCTCTGGCCACTTTCTCTGTGCCAGAGCACTTTAAATTTAAATTGCAACCACAGTCTAGCAATGATATAGGGAATGGCTTTTGGAAGCAAGGCTGAAGGCTAGGAAGAGTTAGTTTCCTATCTCCTGGCTGCATTGATATGGAAAAAATCCTCATTATAATGATATGGAAAAATCCTCTTGAGCACCTAAACCCAGGTAGGGAATGAACAGTAACTATAGATTGCAAACCCTAGGATCAACAGCAAATGAAAAGTAAGGTAAAAGGGGGTAGCTACATTGTCCTTTAAAAACCCATTCAGCTTGGCCTGATTTCCACTGGAATGGCTACTGTGTTGTGAAGTCAGACTGCAGAATCGCAACTGTCCTTCTGGGCTTTCCCTCTTTCTCTCTTTTAGTTCCACAGCCCTTGCTCAAGCAAACCCAAGGAATGACCTTCTGGCTCACAGACTGCTTCAGGGTAAGCAAGGAGATAACCAGATATCTCCCACCAGCAGATGACACTAACAACCACTTTCTAGCAATTAACAGGCAAAATAATCTCTTTTTCCCAAAGGGTTTTGAACCAGGAAGGTTTTGAACTTTAAAGATGTTACTGAAATTAAATATGAGATCTATGATACCAGTACAGAAATTAATCTTCCATAGAGCTTTGACTCAAGTAGCTACTAGATTATGAAACCTACAGGCCAGGTATTTCCATATGAATGTTTAAACTTGAGCATTTAAATGGTGATATTTTAACTTTAGACAGGTGAATTTGAAAAGACTTGTATAAACAATTCACAAAATTCAGACTCACAATTTTATGCCCACAGAAAGGGGTATTCATTGTGAGTTAAGGTTACATGGAAGAGGAAGAGCTAAGACCTTTCTTCTTCCTTAAACTGCATTATTGTGCTGTGTTACCCTAACCCAGGTGCTGGTGACATTTTCAATAAGCTGTCACAAAACTCAAACTAATTATGGAGACAGAAAATAGTGAGTGGGAAAAAAAATAAGAAAGAAAGCACTGAGGTAAACTTCTCACAAAAACAGTATTTTGCATCATCAAGACCTTTCTTGACAAGCTCTATCTCTGCTCTTTATATACATAGAAAATTAGCATATCATTTGATAATGACCTATCAAAACCTATGCTTTGATTACAAGCAGCTGCTTTTGATTACAATCAATGAATCACTAATTTGTGCTCAACCACAGAACAGTTGGACTCCATCTATTATTCATTCTTGAAGTGGAGATCCTATTTAGAACTGGATTCCAAATTTCACTAAAGCTTTTACCCTCTTGGCTATTAATAATTTTGTTTTGAAGTTAGGTCTCTAAGGTTTCATTGTGGCCTCTTTTGTTACGCTTATATTCTGAAATAATATGCTCAGCTGTTGCCCAGATCTGTGCATCTTTCTCCCTGACCGTATGTCTAGAATGGGCTAATTCAAGTTTAACAACCACATGGTATAGTTGTCCTTTTCAAAGGCCATCGTCTTTATGTATAGTATAACTGAGCTACACTTACATGAGACTAATATAATATGGTCTGTGACTGTGTGACACAGGATTTGGAGGTTTATGAAGTTCTTTACAGGGTATGTATACATGATATGATAAAAAAAAAAAATACACAAATATTAGATGACCTCTCAATTCAAGGTACTTAGCTTTGAGTTGTAGGATATAAAGCAGCCTTGTGTATGTGTGCATAAACACATTATTCAGATAAATCCAAACCTTTTGAGCTCCAAGATCTCATGTTCAACAAGCTTTGATTACATTATTTCTAGTTCAAGATAAGAAACCATATAGTATTTCTTAGATTATCAGCGAAACTTTTATGAGAATGTATGAATGACTTCTAATGTGGAAATAGCCCTCTCTCTTGTGTAAACTGTTTCTAGTGTAAGTCTGTCTGGCTCACAAATCTGCATGAGTCCATCAACCATTGACCCGTCAAGTAGCATCTCATTTGATAAATGGATGATGACTAGACTCAAAATGAAACTAATAATCAACATGTGCTAGTTTTCTATAAAAACAAACAAACAAACAAACAAACAACACAACACAATAAATGTTGACCATCCACTAGGCAAACTAGTTTACAAGCCAAAAATGTCAAAAAGAACCTGGTACTCAATTTGGGTGGTAGGTCTGATTGATGCATGCTTCTAACTTAAAAGATCTACTCTAAACAACTGTTAAACTCATAAATATGTATGGATACATTTTCAAAATGCAGCTCATACCACAAACCCTGAATATTGTTCTTTTGGTTAAATCTGAAGCAGACTGCTCAGGCTTGGGTCTCATTTTCCAAACGCATTGCCAGCACTTGGTGCATGGAATCACAACCCCACTTTCCTATTAGGGAAAATGTTTTTACTGTGAGGGTGGTCAGACACTGGAACAGGGTTTCTAGTGAACTGGTTGATGCCCCAAGCTTGTTCAAGAGGCATTTGGATAAAGCCCTTAATAATATGCTTTAACTTCTGGTTAGCCTTGAAGTGGTCAGGCAGTTGGACTTGATGATCTTTGTAGGTCCCTTCCAACTGAACTATTCTATTCCTATCCTATGCTACACTACACTATTCTTTTCCAGCTGTGAGCATTCTCCTCAGAGTCCCTCCTGAAATGTGGCAGAAGCAACGTCACCAAAAAAACAGCTAGAAACCTGTACCAAACATTCTGGAATACATCCCTCAAACTGTAAACCTGGGAAAGGAAAATGTAGATAGCTGTTTATGAGCAGTGAAGCCCAAAGAAAAAGTTGATTTTGACAATAGAATAAAACGCTCTGCCAATATCCTCTCTTAAATTAATTTATAAATTGGATTCTAATTCTGCAAGTGAGATTTACTGCCCATGATAAAAAGCTGAGAGAAAGTGAGATACCTTGTTATTTCAAAACTGCGGGCACAATTCATTGCAAGTGTGAAGCGGTACCCACAAAACCAAAGACACAATTTAAAAATCACACCTCAAACTTGACCAACACAGGCTCCCAGGGACGCTGGTGCAGTCTGCCTCTCTAATGAATACTTCCTGCTCCTCCTAACTCTGCCCATTGACTTTAATATAAATTGTGTCTCGTGATTTTTTAAACAGTCAACAGAATGCTGTAATCTGTAACTCTTACTCATGTTAATAAGTACTTAATCATCTCAATAGGATTGAGATACACATTGGGACTGCTCCTGAGAATAAATTACTTCCCATTGAACATGAGGACTCAGGCCCATTTTTATTTACACATTGTATGTGAGATTCACAAAACAACTGTGAAAATTCAGCCAGAAGCCTCATTACAGGAGTTGCTGGGAGCTAAGTGCCTTTGAATATCTGGCACATAGTACCAAACATCTGACAATCAATCCATAAGATACAAAATTTGCCCTCAGATGTACGTTGCTCCCTCTGAATTCAGCAAGAGTTACACATACTTCACCAGGGAATTTGACCATAATATAGTTGTTAAGGCAGGCTGGCATTTTATTGTTCATTTTTAAGTAAGGCAGTTCATTAGAAAAATAGCCATGTAACTAAATGTTTAACCACCAACATATAGATTTGAAATGTCAGGGAGGAATAAATGTTATGTTTGAAAGTCTTTATTTCCCAGGGAAAGCTACATAACTCACTAGGCTTTTTACAAACAAACAAACAAAAAGAGGAAAAGAAATGGCTTCACGCTCTTGAAACACCTCTGGGAAGCAGACTGGCTGAGCAGAGCAGTGCAGCAATTCAACTATAATGGCCAGTACCTTCAAACAACACAAAGCCTGCATAAATGTCAGATTTCCATTGCTGGCAGACTGAAGTCTTTGCAGTAGAGTTGTTTCTATTAAGATTCAATATCACATGCACTTTAATTACTGTTAAAATACTGTCTATCATGTCAGAAATCTTGCAATTTATAAACATATCTGCAGCTAGGGGCTCAGATGGATACACAGACAGTATACACCAAACCTGCTACTGATGGTTATCATCACAATAAATGAAGGAGGCAAAAATGACTCATCAAAGTGATAGACATGGGTTTGGTGCTTACTGCTCTCTGTAACAGACTTTTTAGGACTCTGGGATCAGATCCCAGAAGTTACAGCCCCTGCTTTATAAGATATGGTCTGCAAACTAAAGCTGAACATCTGTGGCCAATTGTAGAAGCCTAGGTTGAGGGAATTAAACTAATGAAATCTGTGTATTGAGCACCCTTATCTTATTTTATATGCTTCTTGGTTCAACTGAATTTGCCCATATGTAAGTTAAAACAAATATGAGGCCCTATAAAATTGATCTAAAGGATCCTGAAATGTCTCGTGCTGTTTTAAACATATGGATATAAAATATCTATGTGGTTATAATCTTACTTTCCTATGAAGACAAAGAGGAAGGTAGGATGAGTTTGTATTGACAGAAGTATTATGAATTATCATTATTTGCTATACCACAGAAATACAAATTTGTTGCTAGAAAATGCACAATCATGTGAAACAGCAAAGATCGATTCAATTCAAAAACAGGTTCCTTTTTGTTTTCCAAGGGTTTGCCTAAGTGTGGGGTTCTACTGCCAGAATGTGCTACCAAATCATGCAATACACATACACAGTTGTTGGAAGTAACCCTCCTCAATATTAGGATTTGGGGTTGTGGCAGACCATGTCATTACATTTCTAGAAGCCTGCTGTTGGCTGGATGTGTCTGTCTCTTCACATGTTTTTGTTCATGGAGCATTCGATTTGTTCGATGAAAGAGAGACACAGGCAAATACACACAAGGTAGCACACATTGCTCTTTCATTCAATGTTTATTTATTTTTTTAAATCTCTTAGCTTTCTGGGCATAACCAAAAAAAACTTAGAAAAAGTGAAGAAATAGCAAATCATGTAATTAAAATTCAGTAATTGGTAAGTTTTGAGTGCTGCTTCAGAACATGAGTGGGGTGATATTTTAATGCAATTATTAATGAAAAGAAGTCTTATTGGTAGGATGAACATGATATGCAGCACTAAAAGACTGATATTTTCCAGAGGTAGCAATTATCTGATGTGAGATTTTAAAAACACCAGTGAAATGTATGTGACTTACTTTTCACGTGATAGATAATTGCTTATTCCCTAAATTTCCTTATGAAATTCTGGTGTTTTTTGAAAATCAAGTTCATCAAAGTAACAATATGAAAGACAGAGTCTTTTATAAATAGCTTTCTATTAACTATCATTTTTGTCATCTTACTATAATCTTTTGTGACATATCTGCCCGTTTTGCCATAGGAATAAGAAACCATGGATAAGGAGGCTCCTGAGAGGAGCAAGTAATTTTCAAGGCCTGTAGGTACCCCCATACAATCTTCCTCTGTCTGTTGTGTGATTAGTAACTTCATAGTTTTATTACCCTTGTATCTTTACCTCTACTTAGGGCTTCTTAGGGCTTCTTTGTAACACTGCTAGAGATCTAGGGATAAACCGAGTTTTATTTATCATCAGATTTTTGATAAGCATGAAAAAGCAGACAGGAGAAATGCTGTGCACAACAATCTGCATAAAAGCAGAAAGCAAAACAGCAGCTACCTTCAGGAAACAGAATTGTTCCTAGAAAAGCGCTTCGCTGTACCTTAATCCACACAAATCTTTCTGCCATCCCTCTGTCTAGTGCTGGTCAGATTTTCTGGTCTTGTATTCGTGTTTTCTGGAGGCTATCAGAAGGAGAGGCTGGGCCATAGCAAAAAGAGAATATCATTCTGATTTTAAAAGAAGAAAACTATAGTTCCCTGATATCCACCTGGATTAGTATATTGTGAGTAAAAAGGATGTTAATTAATGGTGAATTTTAAAACACTAAGCTTGCAAAAATTGGAAAACCTGGACAGTTTGTACAATCAAAGTGGAAAGATATAGATACCCACTGCCTACTGCCTGGGGAGCAAAGTGGGTGTAGCTGCAAGAGCAAGAAACTGGTTGTGTCCTTTTTTCTCCAAAGTTCAGTCCCACAGAAAAAGATGGTCACAGCTTGGCTTTATCTTTCAGGAAGAATATATCAGAGACATCATTTCAAACCTGGCTATGGTGAAAGTTTAATTAAAAGAATGTCAGCATTCCTGATTGCCTTTCCTTTAGAAAGAAGGTGCACAACCTAGGAACCTAGAATAAACCAATACATTTTTTAAATTCAGCTTGTAGACTGATGGTTGAACTGGTTTCAGAACCATCTTCCTTCTATTTGAATTTTCTTTTACTGAGGGAAATGAAAAGCGGAAGACATGTTTTCAGAGAGAAAAACAAACAGCAGAGATTAAAGCTAGTTTTATGTGTTCCACCTGCAATGCTAAAACAACCTTTCAGATTACTGCTACAAAATTTCAGATTACCGCTTAAAGAGAACTGAAAGCATGACCTATACATTTATTTTTGCTCACACTTTTCACTGTGCTGTTGATTTTTATTGCAAGGCTTAATTAAAATTAATAGAGAATCAGGCTGGCTACAGATTGGAAATGCTACACAACAATTGTATTGTATCTCCACCTACTGTTAGCACTCTGTTATCTTGAGAAGGCTACATCTGCAGCATCTTAAAGTACTAACACGTGTGATGCTCCAGGATACAAGCTGGACAGGTCATGAAAAAAAGAAAAAAAAACCTAACAAACAAACAAACAAAAAAACCAACAAAACACAAAAACCCCACAAAAAACAGCAGACTGAATTGATGGGAAAATTCTAGTTTAGGCTAAAATCCATGTGTTATTACTCCCAAAGGGCTGCGACTGAGAGCTGTGAGCTTCTTCTGTCTACTGTTTCCTTTCTTGTGTCAAAGTCAGGTACATTCATGCAAGAGGAGCATTTCCTCTGATTTCCATATATTACTTTGGAGATTTTCTCCTCTTTTGTATATATGGGAAAGTTTCTTGTGAAGTAAGGGCTCTCAGAAGCATCAGCGTGCTTTGAAGTACATAGTTTAAACACACTTCAGAAAAGGTTTCTCAGGAACAACCTTGTATCTTACATTAATGAAAAGCTTTCCTCTGAGATTATGCAGATTTCCCAGCAGATGCTACCTATCAACATGTGGACTACATCTTCCCCATCCCTAAATATCCCCCCACCCCCCTCTTTTTTTTTTTTTTTTTTAAATATATCCTTGAGCTAGAGTAACCCAAGGAAGTTAGGCAGCTTCACTGCAACAACTACCTCTCAGACACCCTGTTGCTGAGATCATTTCCCAACTCTGAATTAGGCAATTTGGTTTACAAAAAAGGCCAGACTGAAAGGTTCACAGCTACCGCCTCACTGGATCGCCTCACTACCCAGCCTACTGAGTAGAATCACAGAACAAGATGTCAGATATTTAGGTATGGCTTCAGCCCTGCCTCACTCAGGGAGTCACTAGCACAGGGGCATTTATTTGCACTTAGGGTTCACAGATAAACATTATTCTGAAATGAGATAGCTACACCCCTTGTTTAGAGAAGCAAAGGAGGTCTGGTCTTTTCAAAGGATGAGGACAAGATGATAGTGCCCCTTTTCATCTAGTAGCTCAGTAATTAGAGCAGCTGTCTATCTGGTGTGGGCCCCTACCTTGATCAAACAGCTCCTCCACCTATGGGATCAGGACTTGTTCCTCCTGCTGGGCAGCTGAAGCCACCAGAGCTGGGGTTTCCCACTGAGGTCTCTCTCAGCCCATTCTGCTGAAACTCTTCCTCTTTGCTTGGCCCAATTAAATATTCATTGGGCCAGAGAGTGAGCATTGCACTGCAGCTTAGTAGCTGTGATGTTCCCCAGGGAGAGATTCCCATCTCTGCTCTGATGAATGTTGAAGTATTGTCTATGAAGTATTTACTGGAACAAAGACATGACAGCATTCAGTTCAGTGCACAGCCCAGAGGAAAGTGCGTGGGTGAAGTGCTGCAGCGGGGTGGAGGGATTTGACTTTTCATTCTGCATCTGGGATGCAGGAAAAGTCAGCTGATACTTCCCAAAACAAGAGTTTTGTTAGTGTCCTGTGGGACTTACCTGCTGCTCTCTGCCGGAACAAACTGTTCCTGAGAAACCTTTTAATTACTGGGCTGAGGTTGGAAAAACAAGCACTCAGATGGCAGGAAAAGCCAGGATTGAGGTTACCTATTCAGCTCAGTCTTGTGCTTATATTTTGAATTTATGTTTTTTCTCGAAGACTTGTCTGTGCTCACAGCCCTTAGTAGTTCACCACTACTGAAGAGTTGTGCAGTGCTTTTATGTCTATATTTGTGTTTATCCATTGGCCTTATTTACCTTACATTACACAAAGCCTTCTCTGATGACAGATATCAGCTGTAATGATAGATTAATAATTTTCAATATTTTCATTTCCTTCTTTGGTACTCATTACTCCAGTACACAACCACTTCAGAATTTTAATATCCTGCCTATGACATGAGTGGGCCTTATTCCCTCTTTAAAAAGAGGATCTGAGGCATGGAGAGATTTATGTCAAAAAGTACTTAGTTTTTGGGTACCCAGTTTGAGATAGCTCTGTATTCTGTAGTACTTCATACATTCACACGCACTCTCCAATTCATTTTTTTTTTTGGTTAAGTGCTCACCAACCTGATGATTCAGACCCTGTGCAGAGTGTCTTCTGTATCTAGAATATGAGAAAGAAATATCTCTTTCTGACATAACTGGGCTAAGGGAACTACATAAGTACATATAAAGACTCTTGTAAAAACAGAATAATTTTGCTGTTTTAACCGAGAGCTGTTTTAACTATCCAATCTCATTCACTCTGCGTTTTCTAACTTACTTAACAAATGAGGTAGTGGCCTCTTAATCGTTTGCTTTACCACCAAGTCCTAGTTCACTGCCAGACCTGGTGCTTTCTGCATACAAATGAAGCTGGAGTCTGTAATTAAAGATTCCATCTTAATATACATGGAAAAGTGGGACAAATTAAGGGTGCATAAACAATATAATTCAGGTGTTTTCTAATTTTGAGGGCTTAACTTCACAATGATGTTCTTTCAGAAAAATAAAAAAGACAACCACCAAATTTTGATTACAATAAACAAGCAAACAAAAACCAAAACAAAAACCCTCTCTCTAGTTTGAATAAATGTACCTTTACAGCTCATCACAGAACTTAATATCCATAATCCAGATCTCCACTGTTTGAGTTACTGGAATACACTAAGAACGGTGAAAGAGGTGAAGTGTTACAAGTGCCCCCATGTATGCATGTGCTGATGTAGGACTCTAAGACAAAACCTGTGACTTTAGACCAGAATGTTGAGGAAGGTACTCTAGGCAAAGCTTTTGTGACTACTGCCTTCTAAATATGAACACTTCTTTTTCCTTGCCCCTTGTTCCTTGCCTATCCAATCCCAGATCCTTCTGCTAGGGTGTCTCTGTAGTGCCTTGGCTGTGGCTTCCCTGGTCGTTTCCTCTGCAGCCTCAACTGATTGTGTGGTCTGTAACAAACTCCCGAGTTCATGACCCACAACCAACTTTTTGTTCATCCCCACCTGTCCACCCATAGGGATGTATTCCCTGGTGAATTCAGACACTAAAATACCACAAGTTTCTTTAGGGCATGTTCAAACCACACATATACACAGATTTAAAACTAATTTGAAAAAAATTATCTGGGTTTCCATAAAGAAAGAGTGAAAGGCAAATTCTTGTCACATGGATTGCACGGCCAATCAGCTCTGAGCTAAGGTAACAGGGATGGACCGCTGGAATATTTGAAAGAAAAAAGCACCATAACTTTTTCACAGTTGGCTAAGGCTAATTTTCCCTAGTGCAATTCTGAAATCTCTGGGTTGTTTGTGTTGAAATCTTCCTAAGAAAATTCAGCCATAGACAGAGAGTAGATGCTGGAAATTTCCAAATGATGAAAGCTTGCAGCAGAAAGCACCAAGAAACTGTAATGGTTGGTAATCCTGTCCAACCTGCTCCTAGGTATAAGCTATAAACAAACTACCTAATAAAGAAATTTCATTTTGTCTAGATGGGACATATTTTCACCGTACTTTGTATGTTACCATGAATGAAGACAGTCTCTACTTCCATCAAAAGTGTCTTTTATCTTCCAAAGAGGAAACACACAGAATACAAATGTATCGTCTGTACTGCTTCCAAAGCAGAAAACAAGAACAACTTCAAAAACTGAGCAAATATTCAATATAAGTGCACAAGCTACAGTGCTCAGCTCTTGTGCTGCATTGTTTCACATTCAAGTGAATTAATTTAGGAATTGCAGTTGTCATAATTATCTGTTAAGCTCTCAAGGATGGCAGAGACAGCTAGCTTAGAGGGAGATTAGAATAAGCATCAGCAAGTACTGCTGACAGTCCCAAAACAAATGAAAAAAGAAATGGTCAAGAGTTTTGTGGGGCCTGATAGCAGCCTGGTCTTTATAATGTATACCATAATGGATTTATGATATAGGGTTCAAAATGGGTGCAACCTTTCCTTTCTATTTATTGGTTATGCTTTCTGGGTTACCTCTTTTAAATTAAGGCTGTGATTAACTTTGATGTGTCTATCACCACTAGATCATAGGCTTACTTATCCAGTACTGCTGGGGAGCTGAAATATTTTAATGACAGTCTAGAAATGAGAAAAACATTAAAGAAAAAAAAAAAGTATGGTCCCAGTAAGATAACACTACATAAAAGCCTTCTTCTAGGGTACCCATGTACACCTCAAACACCCATTCGAAGACAGAGATGAACCTTAAACGTCAGTGTTGCTAAGCAGTCTGTCAACTATTGACTACTATTTGCATCATGAATACCATGTGAGTTGAATGACAGTCCAAAATTCTGTATCATTACTCAAAAATTACGAAATTACTAGATTATGAAAATACAACCTAATTATCACAACTTTTAACTTCTTCAGATCTTACCCAAGCAGCAATCCATAACTTTAAACAATCTTTGTGAGAAATTCCAAAGGATGGCATGGATCTATCAAAGCCTCCTGGAACACGAATTCCTGATTGACTGCATCAAAAAACAAGCTACATTCACACTGAGTTATTTGAATAGTCCCAGGAGTCAGTTTTATCTGTAAAAGCTAATGCCAGTAGGAACAGGTATTTTGTGTCTCAAAGTGATTCAAAGATAATGATATAATTACTGTTTCTTATCTGATTTTTTTTTTCTAATACTTTGTAGCATAGCTTGTTATTTTAAGCAGCCTCGTGGTATCTCCCTATGTGTGAGGCAGGGCTTCCTCCTCCTGGAGCCACCTACTCCAATGTTGATTTAGAGGTATATGCTGTAGCCAGATGTCTGTGGGAATCACAGGTCCTTAAGAAAATCAGCCTTGCGCTCAGGAAAAAAATATATTTCTTAAAAGATCTCCTCCCCCAACATTGCAATGGTAATTTTAAATGGGGGGTGGGATTTCTCCTTTTATGTTTTCCAGTGATTGTGCTGATGCTAGCAGAAAATGCAGAAGAATGTTGTGTTATTGCAAACAACTTTAATTTTGATGTATGTAATTCATTTTTAATCAGGACAACTACATATTTTTCCTTAGAAATGTTTTTTAAAAGAGTCTGTAATAAGCCGCATTCTACAAAGCAAGGCTATTTATAGGCAAAAACAAAAATCCAAGTATGCTGTTTTCAAAGAAATTGCTTAAGCAGGTGCATACTAAAAAGCTGATTTTGTTTGTGCACAAAAGCCTATAGACTTTTATTGGTAATTCAGAAACTTGTTTTGTGTGTAGGTGGGTTTAAAAGCAGCAAGTATACAATATTTCCATATCAAACAAATTTTAATATGAAAGATTACTGCAAAATATAAAAAAGCAACAACTCTCTCTATAAATAGGGATTCTGTCTTCAGAAACAAGTTTTCAAGATTACGTTATTGAAAATGGAGGAAGGTGACAAAGGATCTCAAATGAGATGCCCAACTAGAGCGGCTTAGTGCTGCTTCAGCCTCACCACTTTGAAGGCTGCCACTGTATTCCCCAGAACTCAACCACCTTGCTTTCAGCTCCTGAGTACATGGTGGGAACTATAATCCTTGGGTTCACAACTGTTTCAGAGGCTGTAGGATACAGTGGTTTATGCCCTACAAATATTCTTGGACTAATACCAAAACCACCTTTATTTATGCTTGAACAATTAGTCATGGCCTAGGGGTTTTAAATTTGGGTGCTAATGCAAGTAGAAACTACAAAGATTAGGTTGGCTTCCTTAGTGGTCTGTCCCTTGGAACAAAACTAAGAATTCTGCAGCAAAAAAAAATAAAGGAGTATGTCGGAAGAGTAAGCAGGTTGGCCAATTTGCCCATTGTTATGACCAAAGAGATCAGGGTTTTCATACTGGTATTCTGATTTTAACATACCCCATTGCCAGAATTGAATAATGCACTCCAGGATCTTCTATAGTCTTTAGTTCCTGTCATTTGTCACCTGGACCTTGCCTTCTACATGCCATGCTTGCATGCAGTTCATTGATGTGAGGACACTATCTGGTGTCATGAGGCCAGAAAAAATGCATCAAGTTCCTTGGGTGCTTCAAGGGAGAGAAGTGGATGAGAGGCTCGTGATGGTCTTCAGTGCCCATGTAAATTGTGCTGGTAAAAAGGACAGTAGAATAACCAAAAATAAATAGTGAATGATGACATTTGTGGGTTAAACTCTACTTTTAAAAAGAAATGTACCGGACATATTTGGCCTAAAGCCTTATGTGAATTTCTATGTTGTGTTTTCAGAAATAAGAGGATTTTTTGAGTTGTTCAGAGGCAGCTATACTTTTCAAAATGGCTTGTACTGTAAATGTACTTTACACTGCACTAATGGACTTTCCTGATGTAGCAGTTCTAATCCACTTGGGTTGCTATGGATAGCTACATTTCTGTAAACTGAATATAGTTTTGTCCCCAGTTCAAACATGGATTTGAATGAATATTAGTGATCAAACTGAAATTCTGGAGGTGTGGTTTGGTTTGAAAAAAAAAAAAAAAATTACTTATCCAAACCTCCTGGGCTTATAGAAAATGCAACTGCGAGTGGTCTTAGGAAAAGAAAAACTTTATGACACTTTCAGCATTTCATATATCCAGTGGAAACTAAACCCACAGATACAGGAAATGCAAGAGAATAAAAATGTATTGTTCAAATAATTACTTGAATATCACTAAACTTTTGTTAAAGTTTTGGGTTACATCAGTCTGGAAGATGAAGAAATATCTGGTTCATTTATTCGTACTTCTATTAAAATAAGGCTGGAGGGTATCAGGGAGTGTGTTGACAGTATTTCCATGCTGCTTGTTTTGACTTTTTAGTTTCCAGGATGTGTTATATTGCTCTGGAAGCATCTTCTCTGATATACCAATGAAAAGTCTAAAACCCCTAGCATTCTCTCAGGGCAGTAACTCATTTTCTCGGCAACAAACACATTCAGCTGTTATTACTGCCTAGTCTATATCATCCTGCTGATATTGTCTGCACATACAGTCAGTTTACTGAAGAAGAGGGATTATGCAACCTGTCCAAGGGCACACATCAGGTCAGTGGTAAAGACCCAGGAGTCTGCCCAGGAAGCACTTAGGCACATGTAAGCTGGGCAATGGAATGAGTGAGGAAGAAAGCCAGGGCTGAGGGGGCTGTGGTGGCTCTGAACTGTGGCAGCACAACACAAGCCCCTGTATTGCCAAGCATCCCAGACATGCCACAGGGTGGCACTTCCATGTCGAAACCAAGCTGCAAAAAGTTCATTGCACTCATAAGAATAGGAAATATGTGGATGCAGATAGAAATGCTTCACAGATTTCAAGTCTTTGGGTATTTCTTGATGCCTGTCAGGTGCCATCCAGAATCATCTCCTTTAAAAATATATATATTCTTTCTGAAGTATGTTGATTTCAAAATTTCTTTCTTCAGACTGTTGATTTCTACACCATTTGGGATAATGGCTGTAACAATAATGGATGTATATCTTTTTCTCTACACTAACTAAACTGGTTATTAATCTATATTATAACTTTTATGAATTTATTCCTATACAGAGAGGGAGATTTTATTTGGAGTTAATCTTTTATGCCCAAGAATACATTTGCCAACAGTGCTGTAAAGGTGCAGGAGGGATCATGATTTGATTATTTAATTCATACCATGAGTTCTGTAATGAAAGTAGGTCTATTGACTTCTGAATGCCTTAATTTAGGAATAATAGCATAAATAGTGTCCAAAGGGAAGGGCAAAAGTAGGTATTTGTCATAGCCTCAGCCTTCTGAAAGATAAATGATGATTTGGACGCTTCTGAAAAGAAGAAACAGAACTAGAAAAATATATTGAAAACATCTTTTGGGAAAAATGTTGACCATGTCTTCAGAGGAATGCTGTTTGCCTTTCTGCTGATAAAAGCCTCATACAAAAGCAAGCCACAGTTATGGCTTTTTTTTCCCTTTGCCTTTCCTCCAGATTTCTTACAAATCTTTCTTTAAAAACAGCATCCAAGTAATTTTTGCCAGAGAAAGAAATGGGAAAATCTATGCTACTTCTTTTCTTCTTCTTTTCCTTTTCAAGTTAGCTACATTTGGTCTTACCTCATTACCTCATATAAGTACAACTTGTTATGAATGGCTGAAAGCAGGGGAGTGCAATTACAAAAAAAAAAATAATAAAAAAATGCAGCTATTAGAAGGAAATATTTTTGCTTTGATCAGAGTATACAGTTTGACATAGCTTAAAAAGCAGACAGAAGCAGTATAAATACACATTAATTTGGGGGGGAGAGCTAGAAAAATATTTCAAGTAATTCATATTGATTTTTCAATATAAAAGATGAGCCAAATATGCAGATTTTGTCTAAAATGTACTTCCAAATTCCAAAGTAATCACAGATAAATGCACTTGGCTAGTAAATTTTTTGTAACTAAAGGTGATGGCAAGCTCTGGGCATTCCAAATGCATTCCTGACCTTGTCAGGCCAGTGACAACCAGCACCCCTACTCGTATTTTCTAGACTGACAGACTTCGATGCTGCCTCATGTATTATTCAATACCAAGAAGGACAATGAATGAAATAGACTTAAAAGATCTCTTAAAAAATAAAACCATGATAGAAAAATAAAGGTTAATCAGAGAACCCAATATTTTTTTTTCCTACAATTTATAAAAAAAATTGCAGCTTTTATAGAGCTGGAAGTGTCCTTACTGGTTATTACAGGAACACCTTCAATTTTGTGCATTTCTCCATGCTGACTTGCAGTCCACAGGGTGCTTGTAGAACAGCATATGGTACACTGTGGACATTTTTTTTTCCTTACTAGAGAACCGTAGTACAGCTTTAGCAAGCAAGCATTTTAAGGATCAACAGAAAACCTGGGAGTTTATTTTCTGTGCTGGTCCAATTAGAGTTACCCTGAAACTCCCAGAGTCTTTCCATTCTGACCTGACATAGCTGTCAGGAAATTGGAAGTGTGTACTCATTTAAATCGATACCAGATTGTCTTAAACACACACACAGATACAGTACACTTTAGACTGTTATTCTCTATGAGTTGGTATGAGAAGGTCTGTAAGACAGTTCCATGTTTCCTTTATGTAATGTCTTTTTTTTTTTTTCCCCAATTAATTTCTATTTAGACCTCTTATCTGATGTTGACTGTTAAATCTAATGCTTTCACTCTACAAAGATAATGTGGAATATGTATATGAACCCCATGCAAATATTTGCTATAGCAAGAACACCAACATATTTTAAAAAAGAAACACAAACAGACATGCACAGCCTTTGTCCAAGTATGGAGAGTAAAAAACATTTATTTGCATTTAGTTTTGTATTTCTGTGTTTTGTGCAATATTTTAGTCTATAAGTTTCTAAAAACAAAACTATGTGCTCACCTGATGTGTATAGGCATTAGCATATTGCTACTGCAGTTAATAGGTGTCTCATTTGCTAAAAGTCAAAGGTGCTTGAAAAAAGTTGAGATTTCTCCACATCTAAAGGACTCAGGCTAAAAGATAATTGGAATGCAGTTATACTGGAGATTTAGAAATTCAGTTCCATTGAAACTAGCCGTCCCACTGATCTTTTCTATTTTTTTTTTTTTCCCTGAATCTTTGAGAGCATTGTTCATGAGCATCTGATGCATGATATATGGGATGCTACTTTTATATGTAGGCACAGGCCCTGAGAACTCTATATAAGAAATTACACTAATAGAATTGAAGACCAGCTGGCAATACATGTTGGGTAAAAAAGGAAGATGTGACAACTTCAGCTAAGCCAACAGTCAGAATCACTTGATTTGGTCTCTGCACATCCTTAAAATCATGCTCTGTGAACATTGTTATGACAGGGAAAAACAAGATTTTTTTCCCTGTAAAATTAAATGTCACTCTTGATAGCATAATATCTGAAACATCATCCTTCCAAGTCCACACCAATACTTTACACAGAAAATTAAACTCTCTCTCTGTTTATTGAGTGGATAATGCAGTCTTCGAATGTGTGAGAACCCCTGCTAGGTGAGAAATTAAAAAAGAAGCACTATAAAGTCTAATGGTATGTATGAAATACAAAAAAGAGAGAAAAAGGTAACTTAATTGGTAATCAGAAGAAATCATAAAACTAATCATGCAATTAATGTCTTAAAAAGCCAGCATATGAGGTGTGTATAATTACCAGAAAACAATGCAGTGATGGTTTCAAGGATTAATGAATTAATGATTGTTGGGGGAGGAGGATTTGATCTGCAATTTTATATGTTAGCGTTAAATCCATCCACTATTACTTTGCTTTGTTTACAGGAAATGCCCTCACCTTACATGTAGAATTTATCTTTGAAATCAGTGTTTTTCTTAATATTAGATTTACAAATTTGCATTGAGAGAGACGCAGATGTGTTTCCTTCTCCTTCATATAGCTCCCCATCCTCCCCTCTTGTTCATGAAAATAGGAGACACTTTGCAAGGGGAAGAGTTTGGACAGCACATACATCAAAATGACACAAAGCCCAGAGAAATTCACCAATTGCAGGTGCTGGAATAAATTAACAAATATATTAACATACATAAATATTTCTATTTTCCCTTTAAAAATGTGAAGTGCTACACCACACATTAACAATTGCCCTTTGTTTTGTACACACATTAAAATATAAATTTGTGTTCTGGTGCTGATTGCCAATTTACTGATGATCTTATATATCAAGATGTTAATTTGTTGATAAAAGGAGGTGATAGAAAATTACAAATGATTTAAGACTGCTGTACATCAAAACATAAGTATTCCTTTGATTTAGTTGCCAACTACAAAGATTTCAAACCATCCTATGGTAAACATTGGTCTTTGTTCCTTTTTACTTTTCATGTGGTTCAAATGTGTGCATCTGCTTCTCAATGTGATAGCAATGCATGACGGATGGATGGATGGATGAAAGGATGAAAGGTTTTTTTTTTTTTTTTTTGAGAGTAGAGTCCCATAATTCCATAATTCAACAATCTTCAAGGAAGGGCAGAGAGAGGATTGCCCAGTGATGAGGGAGCTGGTCTAGGACTGGGAAGACCTGGATTAGCAAATGCATCCTCTGGGACTAGGGCTAGCACAGCCTATCTATCACTCCATTTGTAAGTAAAGGATATGCAATACTTTCCTACCTTGATGGACAGACAAAAAAGCAAATACTTTCAACACTACTAGGTAGCTGGATTCTATAGTAAGAGCACACAGCTGAGTAGCATGGGTACAAACTGATAAAATAGTTTGGCGAACAAATTAGAGATTTTTTTAAACTAAAAAATGAATGAGTCCTTGTGAAATGTGCAATTGGTAGGAATGAAAGCCCTTTCTATGAGAAGTTTGACAGAGGATGGTTCCCACAAGACCTGTGAACCATGGTGCTCTTGGAAGGAGCAACTCCTTCCTAAGTCCCTAGATATTGCTTTCAGTCAGAAGTAGGAGCACAGTATGGAAAAAGAACAAGAAAGAACACAAAAAAGAGGGTACAGAAATGAGACTGAGAAGAAATGAAGCTAATTCTCAGGTCTGGTGCTGACTTTCCGTGTGGGCTTAGTCACTCACAGTGAATTTCTACGCTCCAGCTCCCAGCTGTAGGAGTGATTATAATACTTGACTGCGCCTCAGAGGGGTTCCCAGCATCCCTTCATTAACGTCTGGGAGCACTCACACCATGGCAGTAATGGGGGCTATAAGAGAGGCAGAATTAGTATCACACGTGAAAATGGTGTTTGCAGATAGCTGTATGCTAAGAACTTGTGTGAGGCTGGATAACAATAGCCACTTCATATCAAATAGCCACCTAGATCTGATAAGCCCTACGTCCCAAAATCAAGCCTGATTCAGCCTCTAGTTGCTGCAGCCTCATTGTTTTCCATGTAGCAGGAGGGAGGCACCAGAAAGAACAGGACCAGGGGTCAAGGTCCCAAAGGCCACCACTTGATCCAGAGAGAATCCAAAAGGAAGATGAAGAGCTGTGATTTTTGGCAGGGCATTTTCTTCCTTCAGTGAGTTTGGGACTGTTTTCTGTGAAAGGTAAAGAGTCTTACAGATATTTGGATATTTCTAGATAACTTATCTTCTATTTTGCTGTTGCTGGGATGTCTGTGAGCCACCATGTGAGACAGTGACTGCCCAGTCATCCCGATGAAGTAAGTGGCACAAGGCTGCTGGGAGGACTGGGTAGGGTCATATTTTCATTTGGCATGCTAACAACTTCACTGAACTTCACCACTGAGAGTAACTGACCTTGTTTGTTTTTGCATAGATTTGGGCTTCTGCAGTCCTTTGAAATCACAATTTTGGTCACATAAATAGGATTTAGTTTTAGAACCATAGAATCATTTAGATTGGAAAAGACCTTTAAGATCAAGTCCAGCCATCAAACTGACCTACCAAGTCCCATCACTAAACCATGCCCCACAGAGCCACATCCACATGTCTCAAATACCTCAGGGACTGGATCTCTACCACTTCCCTGGGCAGCCTGTTCCAATGCTTCACCACCCTGCCCATGAAGAGATTTTTCCTCATGTCCAGTTTAATATCCAGTCTAGCTCTGGATATCGATCTGCTGGACATGGACAGAGGTAACAGTTGCAGACAAGAAAGACATAATTTTTCAGGATGGAAGTACTGCTATGGGCTGCAGGGGGACAGCCTGCTCCACCAAGAGCCTCTCCACAGGCCACAGGGGAACTTGTTCTGTGTGCCTGGAGCACCTCCTGCTTCACTCACCTTGGGGGCCGCAGGGCTGCTTCTTACTCCTCTCTCCCAGCTTCTGTAGCACAGCAGTTTTTTCCCTTTCTTAACTTTGCTCTCCCAGGGGCACAATCAGGGTCACTCATGGCTGGGCTCTGGCTAGCAGCAGGTCCTTTTGGGGATGGCTGTCTGGAGTTGGCTGCTGGGCCCTACTCACAGAGGCCACCCCTGCAGCCCCCCTGCTATCAAAACCTTGCTATTTAAACCCAATACAGCATCTGATTGGCAGAGACATAAATAAATAGAATTTCCATAATTTATTGTTTCAATAAGGAAATTGTTGTTCGTTATTTGAGGAGGAGAATGTCTGTATGCCATATTAACAAGTGGGATAAGCAAAGTTGGCACATCAATTTCTATCAAAACCAGCTGCACCTTTGCAGATAGGAACGAAGTTCAACTAAAGGTATGAAACTACTTGACTAAGCAGGTCCAAATCAGCTGTCTTAAAAATGAAAAACTGATGCAGTGGAGCATGCACAGAGGTATGATTTCTTGCACCATTTGCTATCGCTTGTAGCTATAAAAAGTGAATGTTCAACATCACTCTCCACATTTGGGAGCACTCTATTCCCACTTTGCATAAGTGTAGTTAACTACCTATAACTATATAGCTCTGGTGCGATTAGCCATTAGAAGAGAGCACATCTGAATTTTATTCAGAAAACAAAAACAAAATGAACAAACAAACAAACAACAACAAAACAAACAAACAAACAAAAAAAAACAAACAACAACAAACCAAACAAACAAACAAAAAACAAACAAAAACAAAACAAAACAAAACAAAAAAAAACACAGCATAAGCAGTAGTTTAAAAGAGAGGCACTGTTCTGTAACTACTGGGGATTTCCTCATTTGGAGGAGAGGGTTGGTTGGAAAGGGGGACATTCAGAAGGACCACCCTTGTATCTCTCATAGATGATCATTAGGAAGAAATTTTAGAACTTTTATATCCACTCGTAATCTTAAGAAATCCAGGAATAGAGCACTACTGGGTAATGCACCAGGATTATCAAAACCACAGTTACTCCTGCTGTGATATCCCTATCACTGGCTATGATAAACAGCTTGGTAAGGATCATGTGCAAGTTGGTTTTCATGGAGACATCTCTGGAAATCCTATTACTGGGATTTGTGTAAATGCCCTGCTACTGAAATTCTGTATTACAGTGGGGAAGCCAGTTCACTGGTTTCTGCCTCTCTGTCTCCAGCAGTTTTCTATTTTGCATACTGCAGGACAAGGCTTATCTTTTCCTACATTTGAACAGAAGATATATATAAGTATCTGTCTACAAAAGCAGAATCTGATCTTTTCTTAATTACTAAATGAAACTTGAGATGTAGACTTCTTTAAAAATGTAGAAGTGGCCATACTAAGGTAGAGCAAAAATGCATAAAGTTCAAAACACCACCTGTAGCAGCAGTGTTAGGGGGTACCTGTATAAAAGTATAAGAACAGCTGGAGAGGCAAGTCACAATGCTTTCTCACATTGTTCATGATCTTTCCAGTATCCATCCTACAACATGGTGGGATTTAGGTTGGCGGCTGAAGGATCTTGAGCTCTTCTGTGGACACCACCTGATATGAAACATGCTCTGGTATTCCATGACCTGCTCACACACGTTCATGCCTCTAAACAGATGAGGGATGTGTATTACTGCACCTCACAATGTACGAGCACCCCGTTTATATGGACTTCATATATTGAAGTTCAGAAATCTCTCACCTAGTTAGAAAAACCTCAGATTTTTTTAATGACAGTGTAGATGGAGATTTGTCTGCTATGCTTTATCAAGTGGAGCTTAAATTCAACATTTAATTCCCAAACATAATAATTCCTTGAGATGAGAAAGTACTGTAAAGAAAGTCTGAACAAACTGATCCTACAGTTCTGTAGTGGTTGTCTGTCTCCTTAACCATATCCTGCAAAATGTAATCCAATAAATTTGATAGAATTATGCTTTGCTCTGACCACCCATAAATACGACAAAAAATTAACTCCTTCATCTTAATGAATCTGCCTTGTCAAATACACAACACCAAGAAAATTCTATTTCTGGAGCCAACAGGAAATTTTTCAGCATGTCTTTTCTAGGCACCAGAGCCGCTGACAACATGTTCACTCTAAAATAGCTAGGTCAGTCAGTTTTCCTTTTCACGTACTGAATGCTCAAAATTTCCAATTTAATATCATATAATCTGAAAAGTTACCATTTCAAGTTGATGTAACTTTTCAAAAGAAAATTCAAATTAGTTTTAGTGAACTCAGTCTTAAATACTAAATGTGGAAATAGATGTTTTAATTATTAGGACTTGGTAATGCATGAGATGGAAAACTAGAAATTACAGAAATTTCTACTCTAAAACCACATTTACTGTATAAGGAAATTCTAAAAATAGGAGCATTGTGGTTTAACCCAGCAGGCAGCTAAGCACCACACAGCCATTCATTCACTCCTCCCCAGTCCCAGCAGAGGGATGGGACTGAGAATTGGGAAAAAAAGGTAAAAAATCATGGGTTGAGATAAACACAGTTTAATAGGACAGAAAACGAAGAGGTGATAATAATGATAATAATAATAATGATAAAAGAAAATAAAAAGCAAGTGATGTACAATGCAATTGTTCACCATCCTCTGAACAGCACCCAGCCAGACTCCCAGCAGCGCCCCTGAACAACTCCACCCCAGTTTTATTGTTCAGCACAATGCTATGTGATATGGACATCCCTTTAGCCATTTAAGGTCAGCTGTCCTGTGTCTCCTCCCAGCTCCTTTTGTACCTGCAGCTTTCTCACTGTCAGGGCAGCACAAGAAACTGAAATGTCCTTGACTTAGTGTAAGCACTGCTCTGCAACAACTGAAACATCAGTTTTCTAGCAGAATTATTCTCATCCTAAATCCAAAACACAGCACCATAACTCTATCCCAGCTGAAATCAGGACAATATCCACCCTTTATTCTCTACCATCAACATACTCAGGTCCCACACTTCCTGATGCATCCCAATTAATCACCACCACCTTTCCTGTCTTCCTAAAAAGTCTAAAGAGCTCAAAATTGAAAAGTATTTTTGAAACTCCATCTGTAAGAGCCTCAGCAAGAAAGAAAAATACAGTTTTTGGCAGCATAAAAGAAATTCTGAGCCTCCTAGCTACCACTGCTCAGCCATGACCACAGGACTATTCTTGCCACCTCTAAGTCATGATCTGCTTTGGAGAATGCTAATGTCTTCTGTTGCTGAGTTGTTCCTTAGACCAATCTTTCCTGATTGTTTGTGTATTTCAAAGCAATTCAGCAAGATTTAATCTTAAATGACACTCAGACAGTGACTTAATAATTAATATGCCAAGCAAAGCAGGTAAACTAAATCACCACTTAAATTAAGAAACCAGATCCTTTCTATTAGAGCATAAACATAATTTAAAACATTGGTCTTAATAACTCATGCTCTATTAAGGAAAGAGCAGGTGGCTTAGCGTTGCTAATGCTGAATTGATATTACAGAAAAATATGAGAATCTTAGGTTGGTGTATAATGTACTTCAGTTGCTTGCTAGCTGTACCATCAGCATTTAAATCATGAAATTACATTCCTATTCATGAGCCACACTCTTCTGAATTTTAAGATGCATATTATAATTATTTTTAGAAATTAAGGGATAATGTTTATTCCCATTGGATACTCTTTATACTCATTATTATTATTATTATTGTTATTATTATTATTATTATTTTATTTTTGGTTTCATTAAAATAGTGTGTTTTTAAACATTAGCTACCTAACTGCAGGAAGCAGCGCAAATATCCACTCCCTGAGTCAATAATCAAACATGTTCTTTCCATTAGCAGGTTGGGTGAAAACAGAAGCTAAGCTGAATTCAGTGTACACTGAAGTGCCCCCATCATTAAAAGGTCAGGAAGTCTCACTGGTGAGACTGCAGACAGCTTTATTTCACTCTTATTTCCTCAATTATCATTTAAAGTTTTTATTTTGATCTTTTGTGTTCACAGACCTGCACCATAAAGCTCCTGTGCATAGTTTGGCTGCTGCTCAGCATGCCTTCCAGGCAAACACTGACAAATTTGTCTCTTACTTGCTCCATAAGCCAAAATTCAATCTTAGGTTCTGCAGCATAGCTTTGTTGTAAGTCAGTACCTTACACTGGTTACGTCATATTATTGAGAGTAGTGAGACCTTGTCTTTTGCTGGGCTGTGCATCAGTTTTGCACTGTTTTTTGCACTTTGATGGTGAAAATGTAGTATTGAAATTATATACTGTAAAGCAAGGATGAAAACAGATGCCTAAAAGCTGGTACACAGAATCTACTGTCATGTCTTCATAAATTATGAACATAAATTTATCACAACAACCATTTACTCATAGAAGTTTCCTGATTTCCTGGTGTATATTTTTGAACCTTCAGGCATTACTTCACTTTCCATCTAGTGAAACAAAACCTCTGTTAAAATACTGTCAGTTTTTACAGATAGCTCTCTGGATTGATGTAAATGGATACATTGGATGGATGTAAATGACATATTTAGTAACACGACAACAGAATGAAACTATCATAGAGAAGAAATGCCACGGGAGGAAAAATATTTGTACTGTGAAGTGCAAAATAAGATTATCTATTTACATAAGCCTAGTATGAAATGCCTTATCATACAACCTGTAACAACCCTGTGAGAAATGAACTCCCAACCTGGATGTTAAATCACTCGTTTTCATTTCAGCAGGAATACCACTTCAGACCAATCCCTAAGTTTACTCTTTTAGGTTAAATATAAAGAGAAAGCAAGAAGCAAACAAACAAACAAACAAACAAACAAACAAACAAAACACCACAAACACCAAAATAAATAAACAAATAAATAAATAGATAGATAGATAAAGTGACCAAAAATCCACCTACAATAATGGATGTCTCCTGTTGGAGTTCTTTACTTGATAAGTTGATGGCATGGTCTAGGGCTTTCTTCTGATTCATCATCACCCATGCCAAGCCTATGTAGTTTAAATACTATAAGATTTTCATTAAACATGATACCAAGGGTTGACAGAAATTGTTATGAATTTAACACTAGGATGGAGACAGAGTTAGTGATCTCACAGATAATTTAACTTCAGACAAGTCCTTTCACAGGGAACACAATTTTCGAAAGAGAGACCACTAAGAGCTCACCAGTGAATGTTAGAGGTGGATGCCAGGGGCAGATGCTGCTCACATCTGCCAAGCTCACATTTGTGTCAGGGTACGTGATACAGACTTCAGGTAAACCACTTATTATTTATCTGTTATTTGTATCTAGGATGACTTGTTTTTTCAAGTATTTTGGATGTGAAGGCTCAGCTCTCAATATTAACCACTTATACATGTATGCACAAGCTGGTAAAACAGGTGTCTAAAAAAAGGGAATTAAAACTTTTGTTACCCAAAGCCAGTGGATGCAGAAGCTCCCACATTCAATGCTTTTGTTGACTGTGAAATATGGCATTAAAACAGAAATAAACACATAGCAGAATACTAACCTGGGAGATAAAAAACCTTAACGCAGTCATTGTTAAATAATATACTCATGTCAAATTGAAAAATAAATATGACCAGTGCCAGAAAAGCCTGGCATGTGAAGTTGTCACTTAAATAACAAGGCAGTGCTTCTCCAGTGCACGGCACAGTGTTGTGTACACTCCCCTGAGGATGACAGGAAAGCTCCATTCAAAATGTCATTAGTAACTCCAAACCTGTCTGCTAGGATTTGAAAACCATTTATTATGAAAGAATAAAAAAGGATATTTGAACGCGGGGATGAGGGACAGGAGTCTTTGGTCCCAATTTTGATCTCATTTTTATCAGGTTAATTTAACAAATAACTTCCCGTAACTTCATGCTGCTGCTTGAAAACTGCTTTTGATGAGACCAGAAGCAAACCACCTCCCTGTACTTTCAGGCAGGGCTTGCATCCAATGCAGTCAGTTAAAAAGCTAATGAGGCAGGGCTGTAGCAACAGCTCCTTTCACCGGGCAGATCGACCACTTTACAAATGAACATGGTAGGTTTTTTTTAAAAAAAGCCAAGCATGCTAAAATGGTAGTTAAGTAAAACTCCAGCTACATTTCCCCCTCAAAACAAAAAGAAAGAAATGAATGATTTAAAGTTGCTGTGCAGCTGACTGAAAGAAAGTCAGAAACACAAAAAATACTGTTCTGTGGAGAACAGCACCTGTGGTGTAGCACCACGTAGTGGTCTGGGGCTGCTGTTTAATAAATGAGAGCACAAATCCTGCTGCAATCCCATAGAAAAACTTCTGCAAGGCCAAACATCTTGTATATGTGCAGTGATAACCACACATTACAGAATGAAGCATAAATGGATTGTATGGCAATATCCATCTGTTGTACCTGCAGTTTATATTTAATACCGTGCAATAAAATATCTCAGAAGTCACATAAATCATTATGACAATCGAATCTAACCCTTGTGATCTCTGTTTAGAAATCTCAGCAGCTGTCTTTAAGTGTCCTTTCCAACAGTAACAAAATCTGACCCTATTAATGAGAGCAAATCTTAAAATGACTAGATAGTAGTCAAAGATAATTATTGTTCTAATTGCCAAAATGCGACACCTGCATCCATAAAGCACTTCACATTTTGCTAAACTATAAATATATTCTTCTTTAACTAACTTAAAAGTATCAGTAGGAACATGATGCATAGGTGGGGATCATGGTCTAGGAATTAGAGTAGGAGCATAAAGTTTATAAAAATGAGTCATATATCTTTATCTTAAGTTCACAGCACACAAAGAATTATTTTCTACATTCACTTTTTTTATCAACTTATATTGTCCTCATCACCATTAGTATTAGAGCAAGCTTCCGTAAAAAATACAAGCAGAACAAATCTCTGTCTTTTCTGTGCATGTAAGAACAGCTTGCAAAGGTACATAAGATACAAATAACAGTTTGTTTTAGTTTTCAAAAGTCTTGAATCGGAAGTTATCCAAAACACAATCCATCCTTTAAAGGCTTGCAAAGCCTTTAAGTACCCTTTGGTGGGCACTTAAAAGTCAGACTAAGGTTTTTTGGAGTGTGTCCACACCAGAAACCTGAGGAGGATCCCTGAAGGAACCATGACAATGCAACAGGCAGCTACACCACTCCTTCCAGTGGGGCCAGCTCTGCTGAGTACTATAGTACTATATATAGCACTATATATATATATTTAACAAAATTTGTCCAGTGGTGTTTTTGGCTTGAAATTAGGCCAGAAAAGTGGACCTGAGGGAGTGGGGTTATATGGGAAAGCTTCTCATTCTCCTTGTCTTTCCCTTTTATGCAGACACAGTTGGATATAGTAGACTTTCTACTATCTTTGCTTTATCTTGTATCCTAATGACCCTGATGCATTTGTGTGGCACCTAATTCAAAGCAATTCTTCCATTGATTTCACTGCATTTCAAATCAGATCTATTGTAGGCTCATGGTACTGAGCTTCTTCAGAGCTGGCAGCAGGCACAGGGGAATGAGCTCTAATAGCGACAGTGTCCAGAACAATTCCAGTCAATTCTAAAAGTTTCACTAGGGCCAAATAAGACTGCAGCACACTCATCCAATGCCCCTGGTAATTGATAGAGGGAAAATAGCTGCAGGGAACTTTAGATTTGTTTGTCAAGGCTAGCTTGCACCAGCCAGTCCATAAGGTAGCAAGAGACTGCTTTCCTCACCCTGTGTAGGAGCACTGGGCCACCACCACCCTGGCCAGGTAGGAATGGAAAGGATGCTTTCTGGGCTCACTGGTGATCATAACCCCAAAGACATCTGTGACAGATATTTTTATTGCATGCAGAGTCTTTGATGTACAGCTTTTAGTATGGATTTTGAGCAGGTTAAGAAAGACAAAGAGAACAGTGTCATTTATCATGTGTCAAATGATAGCAATGCCAAGTTCAAGGTCATTATCCTGGGAACACACCAAGGTCATCAGAAGTCAGCAAAACTCAAAGACCCTAGAAAACAAGTCTTCAGAAAAGGCATAAGGCCAGTTTGCACAGCAAGTGAGTACTAGGATCACCTGAAGGATGACATTTTCTTACATGTAAAGTAGTAGTTCACTCTTTTCTTTCTGCCTTCATAGTTAGTCCTTATCTACTAACACTGAACCTCAAGCTGCCTGTACAAGAAGGAAATCTGCTTGATACAGCATTGGCAACTGCCCTGTTTTGAGCAGGAGATGGGACTAAGTGATACCAGGTCCCTTCCGCCAATGTTTTCATAATTTTGTTTTTGGTTCTCTAGATGCTTTCTGGAGTGAAAAAAAAAAAAAAAAAAAAGTGAAATATGAGAGCAATATGAACAAATTTGACCATATTTCTCTGAAACATCGTCGCAGGTGGCCAAGGAAGGGCATTACAGTCATGGTTATTTGGGCTACGGGAAGAATAAGGCAGAGCTGACAGTACACTGGGAGCCAGAGATGCTCCTGTCCCTCTTATGGGCTACAAGCTTCATACAGAACCAGATGCTGTACATCTGATGAATGTCTGATTCAGCTAAGCAGTACAAAAGTCTGCTTTTCCTGCCAGGCTAGGGAATGCATCCCTCCAATTTCAGAAAGTCGTCATACAGAAGAGGGAGAATTTGTTAGGTATTAGGCAAAAACCTTATGCTCAAAGCTAAAGGATCTTTTGCAGACAAAAGCAGTTACAGACAAAAAAAAAAGTACACGTTTTTACTTGAGCTAAGCATGTGGCAGTCACCTCCCATTTATGCCATGTTGTAAAACCTGCAAAGGGTGGGTCATGACTGCTAATCTGAAAGACCTCTCCTCTTGCGCAGACCTAGTATGGTATGGGAGATGCGGACAGTAAGTTCTTTAAACACTTCCCACGTAAAATTTAAAATATGAACAAAGTTCAAGAAAATTACACCGATATCTTTTTGGGAGTTCATAATTTTCTCTTGATAATGTGCTTAAGTTGTAGCAATCACTTGGAAGACATAAAATATGATAGAAAACGTGGGTGAAGGAAAGGAAGCACTTACTGGTAACTACATACTAGATAGATAAGCAACCATCATGATCTGACCTGATACTAATTTCTGTATGAGAAGGGGTTTTCAGGAGAAACCAAATGCTAAAGACTTGGATATAATTGTACAATCTGTAACCTGTGAAGTCATGGACTATTAACTAATCACTATACTTCAGCTAATGACAGCAAACAGTCACTAGGTGACTCTCGACCAGACGTGCATTGCTGCCTGAGAAGTACTAGAGAGAAGCGATTCTCTCCACCACCATCAAAACCATCTCTGACTCAAACTGATTACACAGGATTTTCTGTTTTGACTGATTTTATAGGAGATAAATGCTGACTGCACTGTGTTGAGACAGACAAAATCTACATACTGGTTGATAAAACCTAAACAAATGCAGTCGCTGAAGTACATTTGTTGCTTTTTCAAGGGGTTCATTTACCCCTGACATTGTCATGCTGCATACTGGAATCCTGAGATCTCTGACTGATTTATTTTTATATATTGTGTTATATTTCATAAGATGTGAAGCATCAGATGGCTGGAAGCTGACTCTGAAAATCAATGAGGAACTGGCATATACGAGTAAAATTGCCCTTTTGCAATTTTAAAATACTTTTATACTCTCTGTTTCACACTACTGCAATTATGTTTTTTATAGAAACCTGAAATTTAATTCTATTTGAGCAACCTTTTTCTTGATTTTGGCTTACCAAGGCAATGTTAAATGAAAATGAATGCTAAGCCAATTCAGTAAAGAGTTTTTGAGGGAATATTATACTGTCTGATTTGTTCTGAATAAACAAACAAACAAACAAAAAATAGACAGGGAAAAGATGTCCCCAATATGAAGAAATGCATGGAAATGGCTTGCAGAATATACTATGTTTGATGTTTTTTAACCAACTAGTATTCAGTATAGTACATATGCTCCACAAACTTTTAGCAAATAAACTTGTTCTGTCACTAAGAATGAATTTTAATACCATTCCGTGCCCTGGAAAATCACACCTTCTCCAGCAAGCTATTTAAAAGACATTCAGACAACTTCAAAGCTATTTCACCGTTCTGAACTCATGACTTCTATAATGTGTGTGCGTTGTCTCCCTCTTCTGGCTCATCCAGACACCCTAAGGGACCTACAACGCTTCCCCTTCAGATGTGTGAGGCTACAGGTTTGGTGTGAGCAGAGCCCAGGCCCAGCTTCTCCGTGTCTGTGAGTTTTTATGCAGACACCAGCATCTACCTACAGGTACGGAATTGCAACTGCACATTTTCTTCATGTTATAGCACTCTGTCCTCTACCATGACACTACCTATCATCCCCTAGGAAGGGCTGAGCAAGCAATGAAAGAAAGAACAAAATAAAAGATGACAACATTATATTTTTCTTGTGAGTTAGCTTTGAGGTTAGGGAACACACTAGGGGTTTCTACACTACCTGAAGAGAAACACAGTTGTTTGCATACACTACAAGTGGCATGACTATTTTTGTATCCCAATCACACATCTCCTCTGTTGGCATCTGCCAGGGCTTTTCCCATGCCATACATTGCTCACAGCTTGATGCAACAAACTGCCCAACAACTATATTGAGAAACAGCTTGTTTTGCTTTTCTAATTTGGAAAACAAAGGCGTGCTGCAAGCTGTGCTGACTGGGAAGTCATACATCTTTAACACAAAGGAAAAAGGAAAAGAAAAGAAGGAAGTATCCCCTAGTTACAGCAGACGCCTTCCTCTTTCCTCTCAAAGTGCCCTGTCAGCATGGCCACCCTCAAGCCACTTTTCAACACCAGCTGAAAATAAATGAAATCTTTATTGTCTTTGTGTTTCAGACACAGACAATATTTGGCAATTTGTTGCCTGTAAGGAGAGGGCTTCAGGTTACTAGAAGAGACTCTTTCTCCAGTGGGATCAGCTATGAAACTGATGTAGATTATCGAATAGTGGCTGCAAAGGCCAGAGTGTCTCACAGGGCTCACATGGAAGGTAAGTTAACCACTGGGGTATCAAGATGCAGCCTGGTCCAAAATAGCATGGTGCAGCCTGAAGTCAGTCTTCATCTTCCCTCACATTCAGAGTCTCACCTTCTTCTCCCAGGAAAATCCCTCCCACAACAGGGGCCATTTCAACTCCATTCCAAGAAATCTCCTCAACCAAGTCTTAGGGATAGGGAGCTTAGGACAGGCCTGAAAATGGCCTCTTATGGCCTTTCAGAAGTGTATAGGATCTGGGAGACCTGACGGGCTTTGATAAACTGACTGTTCCAGCTCGGTGTGCTCACACAGTCCAGTAAAAACACAGCCTCAGTGCTCAGATAATCAAGGATGCCCACAAATGGTTAAAGATCACACTTGGAAATCCTCAGAACAAGCTCAGCAGACCAATATGGAATGAGACAAACGTGATTTCTACCATTCACATCTTCAATGAACTGATTGCAGGCAGATTCTGATATCTCAAATTTACCTAGTTATCTGTATGACAGGTTCATCTTGGCACCTCAGATCCAGTGGAGATCCAACCTATTAAATCTTAGCTTTGAAACTAAATCCCATTTAACTATGCAACTAAACCTTTGTCTTTCCCTGTAATCACAGGTGGGAAATAGAAGGCAATTCCAATCATGGCTGGACTCTGCTGATTATAAAGCTCAGTTGACTACACTCCAATCATAGATGATTCAGTTAAATGTCTGTACAACTAAGCTGGGGGGACAAGGGTAGCTACTAATAGACCTTTCTAATCAGTGGGCTCACAGCTTACTGGAGCAGGTAAGGATGGAGGGAAGGCTTGGAAACTGCGAACCAGTCTTGGTTCGTATTTACACTGTTTTCAATGCTCTGGAAACTGGGAGCCTGGAAACTGGGTGCCTGCATCTGCCTGCTCCTCCAGTGTCCTGTGTAACAGAGTTGAAGTGCAATTTCTGCAAATGAACAGAATTGCACCAATTAAATAACTTGCATTTATCATTCATCTTCTCAGGAAACCCAAGTATTCACTCATCTGTCAGGTATTTAGCATGAGGGAATCCAGTCTGGCAGTTCCCTGTGGGTGCTGCGTAATAGTAATTAATAAGAAATATATTGGACATTGGCCATGCATCATGAATGAGCTGGGTGGGAGAAAAAAGTTCATACACTACAAATTAGTACTTTTACAACAGAGGAATTCTGTTGTGCCACATCTCCTGAGCCAGAAAAAACATGGCTGATACAATTTTTCTGTCTGCTCTCCTGATGTGTGGTCTGATGGCAGGTTTCTAAGATCATGTTTTAAATCAAGGCCAGGTGCCAATACAATATATCATTGTGTCACTGTATACATAAAGGTGGCTGCCTTCCTCTGTTTCCTGGAGGTTATTCACATTCTGAATCACTGAGAAAATTTGGCTGAGCAAATCTGGGAGTCCCCAAGATAAAGCAGAAATTTCAGTGGAAACTTAATTGCTTGAAATGTATCAAGTTGCCATATTTTGTTTATTTCCTGAGATTCAATTACGAAAATTGCCAGTCTGCAACTCCAAATTGCATGACAACTGTTGAACTTACAGTCTCGCAAGAATAATCACCCCAGAGCACAACAACACACACATCACTCCACTACCATAAATTAATATAAGCTGCCAGTAATTGAAAAAGGCAGAATAAACTCCACACCTCCTTCATTCACTGACTGGTATAATGAGGATATCAGTCTATTGTCTCCTGGGTGGGATCTTTTGCCACCTCTGTTGTTACAGGTTTTTTCTAGACACATTGGGTACAAATATGGTTTCTCTTCACAAAATGTCTCTGTGCCCTCACCAGTCTGTTCATCCTTGTCAAATCAGGATTTCACACATTGTTTTCTGCACATTCCCTCATCTTAGCAAAAGTTTCATTTCCCCAGCCCATTGCCATAGGCTATTAGTCTGGCACAAAACTCAGGCTCAAAATGAAAAAGATAAAACAGAAAAGACAGCAGCCATAGCTACTGTTGCTCTGCTTTCTCTTGTCTCAGCTAACAAAATATGCTTAGCAGCTCCATTGTGTTACTGGAGAGCCAAAGAGACAGGTGTATCTCATCATGCCCTAAAAATATTACTGATTCCTGAAATATATCAGTCCTATATTAGTCCATTAATGTTTCCAACGTTCACAACAATGAACAGATGAACGTTTTGTTGTCTATTAGATACAAAACAGCAATAGCATCGTGGCATTAACCACTGTGGATACTACTGACTAGAGAGGGCACAAACCACACCTGGATCTGCTCCAAGCTTTGACAACTGAAACCAAAATACCTATATATGTGTCATGTATGTGTAATGACAGTCCAAAATTTCACACATTAATTATTCATGTTTTTTCTTATTTTATTTTATTATTTTATTTTATTTTATTTTATTTTATTTTATTTTATTTTATTTTATTTTATTTTGGCACCTTCATAAGATCTTATTTATCCAACAAACTTCTATCATTTTTGTCTACTTCACAGAATCATGGAATCACAGAAAGGTTAAAGGTTGGAAGGGTCCTCTGAAAGTCATCTAGACCAATCCTCATGCTCAAACAGGAACACTGGTATCAGCAAAGAAATTGAAATTGTTTAGAAAGAGCTGAAATTATCTTGCATTGAAAGACAAATATGTTTCAAAATGTAATGAAATCCTGACAATTTGTTTTAAAAAACTTGCTGGCAGATTCTGGCTTTTATAGGTGAAAAACACTCTTCTCTGATTTAAAAAAGAATGATTTTCCTTTTAGCATTCAAATTTGCATGCCAATGCACTTTGCATATAATTTACATACCATACCATACTGCAGCCACTTTGTCTCTTATTGTAAAATCCAAGATCAGCTCCTAGCATTTCACAGCTAGGATTATTAAAACATTTTGTTAAGTCAAGTCTGAAGATAAGCTTTCTTCCTGATGTTCCTGGAATTGCATACTAATGGACAGGAAAGGTAAGCATCTGGTTCAGGCACTGGATTGGGCTTTGGTATTTCTCACAGACTTGTTTTCAAGTTCAGGCAATTTCATTTAATATAACTCAGAACCTTATTTCTAAAACAAGAACAGTGACAATTTTTATTCCCTTTCTTTTCTAGTTTTGACTTTTCGAGTGATTATATGTAATCACTCAAAGGCAGCATTTTTCTAATACTCTGTGTGTGGGAATGTACCCAGTGAGATCCCAATCCTGTTTAGAAAGTGTTACCGTAATGCCCCTGTGACTCAAATCTACTCAGCCTATTTTTTAATTAAATGACTTATACAAGGAAATATCAGTTTGGTACAGAATGATTTTTTTCTTGGATCCACACAGGTTGAAGGCAACTTTGAACAGGGAATTTCTTTCATGCCAAAGATTTGACTTTTTGTTAAAAGTTGGGTGACAGAAAGCTTTACTACAGCTTTACTACATCTACAGCTTAGTGTCAGAGCATTCCTGTGGGAAATCAAAGTTCAAGTCTTTACATGCTTGACTCAGAATAAGCATCTTGGTGTGAACAAGGAGCTATATTGAATACCCATTTGTCCCAGGTTCTCATAAAAAGTCCAGAATATTAAAACACCTGCATAAAGTGAAACAGTCACAGGAGGCTACTACCCAGTGCAGTTAATGATGGTTGTTCCATTGAATTGAGACTTGGAGGAAGAGGAGTGCAGAAAATCTGAGTCTTCTTCCTTCTGCATGAGGACTTAGAATTCCAGTCTAGCCTGGCTTTCTGCTATTGTGCTTTCACCAAACACACAACAAAACAAAACAAAACAAAACAAAACAAAACAAAACAAAACAACAACAACAACAACAAACAAACAAACACACAAGCACACACAACACACCAAAAAAAAACCAAAAAAAAACACAAAAAACAAAAAAACAAACAGTAACAGCAACAAAAAACAACAACCCAACCACTAGGTAAAGACTTGTTTTCATCTTAAATGGAAACCACGAATGCTCCAGAATATGAAAAAGCTCTGCAGCACACAGAACTGTGTCCTTCTGAACATGTGTATGTACTTTTATGGGGAAAATGATAGCACCCACATATAAGCTACCTGTGTTACTTTAATAGTCAGTGTGAGTAGCAGCTGTCCACCAAGAAGGTGGCTAGAAAAGGGGCCTGGGACAACTGAGGACACTGAGGGCTGTGGAGCACCTGTTGTCTCTCCCATGCCTGTGGTGCGAACCCAAAGACTTTACTCACTACAAAGTATCTTAAGCAGTTAAAATAGGTTATGGAGGTTAATGGTGTGAGTACTCAGTGTTGTATATATTAATTATAGGAAACACTGTATTGCTTTTCCTCTTGCTTGAGATGTATTGCAGCTTAATGCTTCTCTAAACAATGTATCGTCATCATCTCTCTACTTGAGCTAAATTTAAATTAGTATTTCAGTAGAAGCTACTATAACTGATTAGATCTTTTACCCTAAATATTGATCTATTGTAGTTAAAGTTACTTAGTTACATATGAGGCATTCCTTATTCTCTTGGTGATGAAACAGGTTTTATTTACACTAAGATTAGTAGCAAAACCTGTAAGATGGTGAAGTGAAAGAAGAACTTGAATCAAGTTGTACAGCCTCATCTGCTGCTCTTCTGCTGCAGAAGACAATAACCTTAAAAGAACCAATTTAATGTCTTGTGGAAACATAAAAAGGTAGCTCTGGTCTAAGCACCTTTCTGGTCAAATGGGTAACTGAAGAGATCATTAATACTCTCAGGCACATGTCTTTCTAGTGCAGGTGGCACTGGACAAATAGGTGACTCTTTCTTTTAAGAATAAATAATGGGATTTCCAATAAAATATCTAAATGGCCTTACAGTTTCTTACACCTGTGTGCCAGACACCTGTATGCTCTTGAATACCCATCTGCGTATATGCCACATGCACTTTTTTTTCTTTTCCCTATTTTTTTTAAGATTGGTAAAGCAGTTGATTAGGAAGATAAAGTCTCTGGAAAACATTTTGGACAAAGATGTCAGTATAGATTATGCATTAAAAGATACCGGGTCTGCCAGTGCAAGTGCACCACACTCTGCAGGCTGCTTATACTTGCCTATCAATGATTTACTGCAAAATTATTGGAATACTGAAATAGTACAAGCCATATCTCTGTATTTCCATTTGCTATAGATTTGATAATGAAAGGATGCAACTTCCTCAACAAGCAATATTTATATTCTAGCTATTCTCCTCCTTTGGTCAGCAAGAATACACTTTCTTTCAGAGCAGTCCCTGCTTATCTTTCCTTTCTGCTCTTTCCTGCTACAGGCAATAAAACTGAATGCTCCTGATATGACTGTTGTCCAGTTCCAAATCTAAAAACCATACCTTATGTAGGACAATGTCTCCAGGAATTAAATAAGCTTACTGGTGTTGTTTGGAGTTTTAAAAGGACTGGTCATCCATAACTTTTGTATGCACAGTGATCAGTGCCAGATGGTACTGCCAAGTGGCCAGTAACACTCACTTGTAGATCTAAGTAAGTAGATCTAAGAAAACAAAACATCCTCTTATAAAAGGATGTTCTCATACAGGTGTAAATTTTTGGAATATCAGGAACTTAATGATATATTTAATTTAAAAACTAGGTCATAAAAATCACAGAAAGTACAAGGAAGGACAAGAAGCTATGTACAACTACTGGGTTTCCCAGTTCGGACCATTTCCCAGTACACCATGTGTACTTGTTGTAGAATAAAATAAATAAATAAATAAAATAATAATCTGAAAAAAAAAGTCGAGGCAAAGATTTCTGTTTGGAGACAAAAAATACAGTTTCAAGATGTATTTTTTTAATGGAATATTTTAACAGTATTAATTGAATATATTAACTGATACAGAAAGCATACTACACTCACTTTTTGAACAAATGACAATAAATTTTATTCATGTGATACATTTTTTACTGTAAAGAACCTATTTTGTTCTGGAGAACCTATTGGAGAACCTATATAGGTTCTGGAGAACCTATTTTGTTCTGTGCTAATTGCCCGACTCTTCCATTCAGTGCACAACACTAAAATAGTCAGAAAGGTTAGCTCTTCAGGTTGTGCATATGAACACACAGCTACATAGATACACACACAAAACCCTAAAGCAGCATACTGCACTTATCTTCTTCCCATTTTTAGATCATACATATTTCATTAAGCTTCATGCAGAGTGTCTTCTGATTTATGGTAATTGTCAACAAAAGCAAAAAATGCCGACAATTTTAATCCTGCAGTACTGAGGATTTAACTGGGATAAAATTAAAATGTCTGGGGGAGGGGTAGGGGGAACAACCCAACACCCTATGCCACTGGGAGGTTGACCCTTGAGATGTTGTCAATTTTTTATTTTATTTTATTGTGTTTGTTGTCTGTAGAAGCAGATGCCAGCAGCAACATCTGATGTACCGGACACCTCCAGTGTTATCCCAGCATGCTCATGGCCTGGAGGACTTGGAGTGAGACTAATTTCCATATCAAACCCAATTTAGATGAAACATCTTGGTTTAAAAAAAAAAAAAGAAAAAAAAAAGGAAAAAAAAAGCCAGCGCATCAATAGCCCCTTGATTAGATTTTCATCTCCTGAGCAGACAAATATGAATATTTATTACCATGAATGCAGATTTCTCTCTTTCCATTGCTCTGATCTTGAATATTACCCACTGCTAATTTTTATGAAAATTTGGGCAACATAATGTTTTCACATAAACTGACAGTTCTTGAGATAATCCCGTTATTGTTTGGTGGGAAATGACAGTTTCCGCTTATTCATGTGTTAACAAGGGATTAAATATTGTTTTTCATCACCATAATCTAAGATGGACTGGAAATTAAAATTCAAACATTGTGCATTATCAGAGCTTTGAGGACCAGGATTTGTTTGCATTCACTTAGTAAAGATCTGTAAATTAACAGTTTAACAACCAAGTGAAACCAGTATCATAAAAACAGCACTGACATTTGTGAAATGAAGTCATTACTCCACCTGCTAAAGGTAAAGAGCCAGAGAAAGAAATTGTTCACAAAATGACATCCTTTTGCAAGAGCAAAGTGCACACTGAACTGTTGTCAGCCACAATGATCCTCACGCATAAATGGACCAGGTCATTTTTCCGTGGCACAGAATCACCTCCCTTTTCCTTGTCACAAGTTCTGATGCTCAAACACTTGATATCCTCAGCTCACATTGAAAAATCGCTCCATGATAGATCCATTCATTGCACTAAAAGCAGTCATACTGACCCAGGAGCTGTTTTCCTGCATGCCAAAGTGCTGTGCTCACACCTACCTGTACAGGTCTTGGTGTGCAGTACCTAGGCACATACAATTCTTCACTGATACGGGTGTTTTTCTGGAGCAGCAGTGTATAGCTATAAAGTAAGTTACTTTCTCAGTGCCTCTGCCTAATGTTCAGCAATGCCAATCAGAGATACCTGCATGTGCTAAAGTGAAAATAAAGAGCCCTATCTGATATTCTGCAGTTCATGAGCCATTACTTTGCTTAATGTTTCCACAAAACTTTGAGTTACAATTTCAGTAAATTCACAGTCCTATTTAAAAAGCAGCATTCCCCTTTGATATCAGTCAAAATACAAACAAAACTAAAACTATGCTTAGTGAAAGCAACACAAACATCTGCCTAACTAAATCTTTAAACTACTTCCTCAGTAAACACATTGCTGATACAAGGAAAAAAAAAAAAAAAAAAAAATCTGATTCACTACCTGCAACTCAGACTTGAATTCTAAGGAAAACAGATGCCTTAATGTTTATAATGCCCAAAACAGATCACAGTGAAGCTGCCTGTCATGGATGGTCCCTGATCTGGATCTTGGGATCTTGCTTAGGCTTAGACACTTGCAGGGGAACATTTGTTGCCTACGTATTGCTACAGGTATGGGGAAGGAATGGGAACTGCCACCTCTTCCCCACCTTAGATTACCAAATATGTATTTGAGATTGCTTGAAATCCATGTGTTCCTCCCAGGATCAAGCACCACCCTCTGGAGGTGGCAGGATCTCCCTTCCCAAAATTTCTGACCAGCTCTGTCACAATCGAACAGAATTTAATCTTCATGTGCAGCTTCCCCAGCCATCCCATCACAATGAAAATTTTGTTTCCCTTTGAGTCACAATGAGCTGGCTGCTGGTAGAGGGAGGATGCTGAATTTCATGAATCAGTAAGATATCTAGTACAAACAATCACATCTTCCTACGTAAAGATCTTACATATCTTCTCTATGAATATATCAAATGCAGGCTGCTAAATCATAGGGTAGATAATAACATTGATTTTTAAGCAGAATTACACTGCATTTTGCTTGTGTAGTCAATGCTAGTATCTAAATCTTTTTCTCTGCAGATCTATAATGTTTTTTAAGCAGTGCTTGGCTTTAAAAACAGTGGCATGACATGGCCTAAAAAAAAAAAAAAAAAAAAAAAAAAAGACAAATGCTTAAAACAAACATATGCTATTTTTTAAAGGAACAATGTTAAAAAAGACAAAAAGAAAAAACATGGGTAGGATGCATAAGTTCCTGAAGCCACAAGGCAAACAGTATCTTGTTTCATTTTACATGATACTGAATAAAAATTGAATTGCTGTAGTTGCCATAGCAACTGCCACATCACTTGGCACTTCTGCTCCTTTAAATCACACAGTGCTACTGTAAAGGAATTCATGAACCAACATGACACTTGAATACTTGTGCTTTTTTACAATATTTCATGAGGAAAACATAAATCAATATACACTGAGTGTTGTCTCTGAAAATCGGGTTTGCTATACTTTTCTTAACATTATAATCTCCTCATTTTCTTGTCGTGTTCTCTACAAATTTGCAAAGAAGGTGGAGGGCGTTGTCACAATCAGAGCACAAGAAAAGAAATTACTACTGACACCTGATTTTCAAACTGAGGCTGTGACCTGTCACTCAGATGTCAAAATACCTCTGCTATGCAATATTCAAATCAAATACAGGGGATAAATATTGGAATTTTGCCCCTCCACAGCCAGAGATGGTGTGATATGTGACAGAAGACAGTCTCAGTAGCAACCAGGCATCTCTTTAAACTTATCAGTAGCTTAAAAGGGAAGTCTAACGATACATCTACAGCTAAGCATATTCAAAATATTTGCAGAGTTTTGGCCATGATTTGTATTGTTTAAGAATGTCCTGCATACAACATGCAGTCACAGAAGGTATATGACAAAATAATGGGGTAAAACAATATATATATATTATGCTGCATATTTTTTGTTTTTATTTTGCCATTTATTAACACTCTGGATGCAATTTATTAGAAAAGCAGCCCTCTAGTGGGCTATGTACCATAATGAATAGTTAATAAATAGCATTAACATTATCTCTAAATATTAGCTAAAATGCATTTTGCAAAAACATACAAGATCTTAAATAAATGAGCCATAGAGCTCCATCATTCTCTTTGGAGAAATTTAATGTTCTGTTTAGCTTTATTTCTTAAAGCCCTTGAAGCATTACTTTTAAATGCTGTTTTATGACCAACTTCTGATTAGTATCAGTCTACAATACATGTATATTCACAAAACTGTAAGAGTGCGATATTATTCACTGTCAGTAAGACTCCATAAAAGATGTATATTACTAGTAGCATTCTATTTAATATATAATCTATGAGTTTTTAAGGGTTACACAGCTTTAGAATCTAAATTTGTGAGTGGGGGTAGAGGGAATAAAGTAAATCATCTTCATTTTGTCTTTGCCAAGAATATTTCAAAGATTGTACTCCTTGAAGTTTTTCATTTAATTATTTTTCCTGTCTCCGTAGCCCTACAGTTACATGCCGTAAGGCAAAGAATCCATCTGTGACCTGAAGCGTGCCTTGCCCATAGCAATGTTTGTTGGTCCAAAACACTGTCCTCCTGGAAAACCCCGTTCAACTCTTAAACAACACAGCCACACCAATTAGCAACAGCCAACACTGAGAGCCTGCTGCAGGATATGTGATCACACATTGCAAGTAACAAGGAAAAAATGAATCTGATTTTTTGATCCCTTAGTTATGTTAGTTTTTTGTTTTTGTCCTTCCCTCTCCCCCCTCCCCCCCCCAACCCGTGGCTACATTGCTGTCCATATCAGAGCTAAGTGACCTTGGGTCCAATGTCCCTTTCTATGTCAGTGCACCACCTCTGGATAACATACCTGTTGCACATCAGGAGCATTGCAAAGATGGCACTGTAAGAAAGTCAGCTAGAATAGGTCCCTGGATAATTTGGGCTTTGCAAGCCAAAAGCCAACCTTTGGAGATGCTACTCAGCAGTCAGAGAAGATCAGAAAACAAATGGTACCTTACTCTTTGGCAATAGCAAATGATTTGTCAAGTTCTTCACTCACTCTATTTTTTTAAAGGAACTAAACTCCAATATCATTCTGGATCACATCTGGATACACAGACATTAATGACAAAATCTGGGAATGAGAGATAATAATTTAGAAATGTGACCTCTCACAAAGATTGCACATTATTATTGCAAATCTTCTAGCCTCACTAGAATGCAAATTCTAGTTGGAAATGCAAAAGAAAAAACTAGAATTTTTAAATGCACTTTTATTTTGTTTATTGTCATAACATCACTTTATGCAATATCAATATAATTCTAGGCCTATCAAAATTTCTATAATTGTGAATATCCCATAACACCAAAACATCACTGATCTATTTTAGAACATCCATAGATATGGTGAAATGTTCATTTCACGTATATTTTGGATTAATTCTGCTTTGTTTGAAAAACTTTTTAAATTTGTATATCGGTCATATAAGTGATAAGTATATTTTGTATTAATTTAAAATAATACATTCCAGGGTGGGTGCTGTTTTACCAGGTCGGAGACTGTGCCATTCCCTTGGTTTGTTTTGGGCCTTAATTCAGACACATTATTATTCAAATCACACTCCTAGCCCCCCCAAACTGATTTGAAACATGCTTTCTTGAGCCATTGGAGACCCTGACTTGAAATTGTGGAAATTTCAGCTGAAAGCTGGCTTAAGCAGTTATTTTTGCATGTATTTGAACAACCATTTGAATATTTCTTGAACTGGAACTGGGCTTGAACCAGAGAAACGCTGATCACAGCTAAACTCAGAGTGGCACTGAACTGAGAAATACCATGGTTTTGTAATAATTTCAAAGTGCTTAAAAGGCGAGAAAAAAAAAAAAAAAAAAAAAAAAAAAAAAAAAGGTTAAATTCCTAAAGGTTTTGGAAGGACTTCCAGGTCACCCAGTGGACTCTGTGTGGGCCCGTGGATCTTGGTGCCTGCTGAAGCTCCTGGGTACAAGCCCAGCGGGATGACCTCTGCATGGGATGGGGATCCCAGCCCTGCTGAACCCTGAACTCAGCTGAAGTCATGCAGCTCCCTCCACATGGGACACAACACTCCCTGCCACTTCGGGAGACAGGAGAATGAGTCCTGCAGTTTGGACATTCAGGCTTCTTACCAGTGCCAAGCCTCTTATCGCATTCTGTAAATAGGACACAGATACCACAATATTTACGCTTACACTTTCACATACACTCAACCATGGGATGTTCTTGAACTACTAAAGGTGACCTTAGGACTCCAGAGATTTGCTTCACGAGGGGGAGATCAAAAGAAAATACCTCAAAGGCATCTTCATCCTATCTGAATAACCAGGAAGGTGTGAAAATCTCATGATGAATTTGTGACGCACAAACATCATACATGACAATCATAGAGTCATTAAGGTTGGAAGAGACCTTCAAGATCATCTGGTCCAAACATCCCCCTACCGCCCATGTCACCACTAAATCATGTCCCTAAGCACCACGTCCAACCTTTCCTTGAACACCCCCAGGGACAGTGACTCCACCACCTCCCTGGGAAACCCATCCCAATGTCTGAGAATGACTCAAGCAAACCTTGGAGGGCTACCATTTAGGAGTTTCAGAGTGTTGTAGGTGCTGGAAAACTGTGAGTAGAAAATAGATGTCTTGGCAAATACAATGCCATAGGTAATTGGTACTATAGCAATGCACACATCTTCAGGATTTTTACATCGGCACTGGTTTTCTCTACAGCAGTTACTACTGTTTTTTGTTGTTGTTGTTGTTTTTTTTCCTGGTATAATAGCCATCTTACAAAAGAGATAGGTGCCAAAATAATTAGCTCTTTAGGAGTGATGCACAGCACCTCAAATCCCAGTCCAACTCTATGGCTTTCCAGAACCCTGAATATTCTGACAGCAAATGTTAGATGTTGAAGCAAATTTGCTGTAAAAGGGTCTGTTTGCAGTAAGGGTCTGTTGTTCTGCAATGACCTAAAAGCTCTGCTTACCTGCACTAGTTACGAGACCATGCCTTGCACTACATCACAGAATGGCTGATGTTGGAGGAGGCCTCTGGAGGTCACCTGGTCCAAACCCTTTCCTCCAGCAGGGCCACCTAGAACAGGGTGCCCAGGTTCATGTCCAGGTGGCTTTTGAAGATCCCCGAGGAAGAAGAAATATATATATCATCCAAACCTTAACATGAAATGTATAGAGCTTTTAAGCTAATGTCCTGGCACATGAACTGCTTTTCTTGCAGATAATGAACTCATTTTTATTCCTCCTGAATTAGAGCCAGAACCTACTCTAAACTTACACAGTGCAGCTAAATTCAGCGGTATCCAAAAGACTCACTGAGGCTGTGGAAATCTTCTGTATGACATAGGGATAATGAAGTGTATTGTAAGAGTGGTAAACTTCAGACCCATATTGTTAATGACGGTATGGCACATGTTTATGCAGTGGCATAATAGGAATTCATCAGCCCTTCCCAGAGTTGCCTGAATGGTTCAGTAAACTTGGCGTGAATTGTATTGCTGCTTTTGAAATGCTTTTCTTGAGAGAGAGGCTGAGGAGCTCTGAGAAGCATTTCACCTCTCCATAAGAGAGAGAACATTTCCTTCTACCAAAACATTTCTCCTCACTATAAGAGAGAGTTTCCTTCACCCAAAGCCTGGCATCTAAATGTTTCTAGCACAAATCCTGTTCATAAGAGACCAAGACCTAAACCAGATTCCACTGTCCAGAGCAACACATGAATTATTGCTGAGCTTAGAACAGTTTCTGTATTTGTTTATATAGCTGTTCCATTTGCCACCAGTATCTCAGCCATTTTTTTCTTGAGCTATTTCAGATATGAAACTTGCCATACAAAATAATCCCTTTTATTTTACAGTCCCGCATGTGAAGATTTTATATCCATTAATTTTGTCATGAATCTGACCTACTGTCCAAACAAAAAGGCCATTTCTCATTCTGAAACTGAAGTTTATTCTAAGTACTTCTTATCTGAGTATCTTGATTGAGATTTACAGTTAGTATTACATACAAATTTATTCTTACAGTGTGAAGCTAAAAATATCCTTATTCAATATTTTTTTTCATTGTGTTAAAATATGTACTTTGCTATTTCGATGTTGTTAAACACCAGGATGAATCAATAACAAACTGCAGAAATGGATTAACATAGTTTGATTTAACCTGAAGTAAACTGAATCTGATACTCTATCAACAAAGAAACAACTTGGTTACAGCACTCCATTATTTTTCATGCAGGTGAGACTTCAGAAATGTATTCATTTTGTACACGATCATAAGTGATAAGACTTAGAAACAGGAATATACACAGCTGGAAGAATTCACATCTAACAGAAAAAATATATATATAAACAGCTGAATAAATGCTCTTCCATCACCTTAATTTTTCCAAATGTAACCTGTAATATATTAGGCCTCAAATGTCTTCTTCTCTTTTGTTAATTCATTTTCACTTTTTGCCTTCTAAAAATACATATTTGGCAGAGTGTAAAACACAAGTTTCTGTCAAAAGGCTTTATTAAATCAAGTAGTGTCACCATTAAAAAAATATGATAACCTAAATATATGAGAGGTGAGTTCTGCAGTGACAAGTGACTACTTTTACTAGCCCAAGCACAAGAACCAGAGTAAGGATATCTCTAGCCTAAAAGCTTTAAGTTTTTCTCAGTCCTACTAGATGGTCTTAAAAGAACTAGGAGCTCCTCGAGGCTATGTTGCCAGTACATGCTTAGACTACCATGGTTACAACAACCATATTATTACAACATGATGCATTTAACAGGTGGCAATTCCTTGCATTTCAAATGTCTGAAAGTGCTTTCTTTCTCCATTGACTGTTATATTACATGTATAAAATAACAGTTCATTTAATGGTAAGCCAGCTGGAATCCATTCAGTGATAGGAATTAGGTGAAATACATGGGGGTATTTCATCAGCATGCAGAATTCCATTGAATTCTGGGTAACAAAATGTAATATGATATGGCTTTCATAGTATAAGCAACAGTCGTAGTTCTCCTGTTGTTTACCAGAAAAGAAGGCTTGGGATTACCACAAACACAAGCTTCACTTTGGCCTGAAGTCAAGACATCCTGAGGTGTGCATTCATGCTCCAGGATACACCTCCCAACTCTTGAGTTGAGGCACCCTTGAATCCCTCAACTAGTTAAATCAGTTTCAGTTAAGGAGAGATGCTGGCTTTCATTTTCTAATGATTTTACCTACATTGTTTTTGAAGAACAAATTCCTACAGTTTTGACCCCAAGAATCTCAGCATGTCTTACTGATGGTGCCTCTTCAGGACCAAGTCTTTTCAAAATGAAAATAAAGTTATACAAAGAATCTCAGAAATACTGGCAAGGTAAGTTCTTAAGCATAAACTTATAAAAAACAGAAATATCGAAAATGAAAATCAGTAGGAAAAAAAAACACAGTTGAATTCCTTCAGTATGTTACAAGTTATTCATTATTCTCAATACTTAGAATAATGTAATCACAAGAAAAAGGCATTTGTCTAGCCCTATGAGCATTCACCACTAGAAAAATTACTTAAATGAAAAGGAAAAAAAAAAAAGATAACTGTGTACACAAAATTAGCACGAGAATTAGCAATCAACTGTAGTTCATACAAGGTTCTTAGCAGATAGCATCATCTTTATTAATAAATGATGAACTGCTTAGTGGAGTTTTTGCTTAGTGATATCGCCATAATAACAGACACGTTTTATTTATGTTTCAAGTTGCATCCAAAATAACCAAATCATTCACTGACAGATTCCCTCTAACAGCTGAAGAGACTTTACCCCAAATTTAAACTTTCATTGATCTAGATGAGCTACCACTCCAACAAAACCAAGGGGAATAATACAACGACTTCAATTGCTGTGCTCATCTTTGGGGATTTTGTTCCTGTGATACAACAAAGCAAAAAACTGCATTTCTGAAAGCCGGCTGCACTTTCCTCATAAGGATGGTATTTTTTTCTCTGTGGGATACAGTGCTATTTGTGCAGCAGATTGTATTTTGACAGATGCAACTGTATCATAAAAAGGCCCTTAGCACTATCAGACTCGTAGTTCACAAACGTTCATGAGCTCCAGGATTTCATAAAAAAAAACACAACAATTAAAATGTTTTTGAGAGTGTAAAATGCCCCCAAGCCACTTACCTCCCCCACGCCAGTCTGCAAAATTCTCAGCCCAGTTGTTTTCTCAAGCTTCTCTTTGTTCAGGGCTGCAAGGAAAATTAAGATTGAAAGAGTTATGGGAAAGCTGAAATATGCACATTTTTGCAGCACTTATAATATAACCAACCTTCCTTCCTATCCTCCATCATCAAATTCATGACAGTCCCTACCTACACCATCTATGGAATATTTTTCCCTGATAGCAACTCCATCTATTCAGTGTTTTGAATACATAAGTGTGCCATTAATTGTTCACTGTTATATAAAAAAGCAAGTCAAATTAATTCTTGCTCCCTTGTATACAGAGTATCACATATTTAACACATGCACAATATATATGGGAAGTTCTCTTTTGTAGAAGCTTCACACTTTCTTGCAGCAAGGAGCAGAGCAGCATCTTACCACTGCAACGGAACTGTCACTGTGTAAGACATTTCAGAATAAATGACAGTCTCACCTAGCATGGAAGATAAATAGTTTATCTGACAACACTGGAATGTGATGCACAATATTTTTCTTTCTAAAATTGAGATTTTTTCATATTTATCAGCTTCCATATCAGTAAAAGCATCCAAAAATAATCAAGCATAAAATAGCATAGAAATATAAAATAGAGATAGTAATAACTAAAACTACATCTATACTTGTAACCTAAAAATGTCCTGGGCATGGACTTGAGCACTATTGCCCATACTAAACACGTATGAGATTATTTTCAGCTGAGAGTATGGGTAAGGTCACACTGTTTTGGACAGGAAGATGTTAACTATCTAGATGCACACTGTGTCAGTTGGACTCCTGGCCAAAAAAACAGACTCCTGGCCTGTTTTATTTACTAATAACAATGAAACCTTACAGCCGTATTAAACTCTCCTCACTTTAGCCATCTAGTCATTGACTATCTAATCCAAGTGAGTCATCTAGGTTCTCTCTGCAGTCAATGGAAAGAGATGGACATTTAATACGGTGAGTCATTCCACATATCTTACACACATCAGGAGGCACCCTTCTCTTTCCATTGATTACTGGGACAATTGGGATAGACTTAGCTTCTCAGTTTATGTTGGCTGAGGGAAATATTCCTACCAGCAAGCACAAGAAGTGTGTCAGAATATATCATAAACAGTTAAATTACTGCTGAAAAAAAATATTTTTTTTGTTGTTTTCATTTTGGAAAAATACGCTTTAATTGCTGCTGCTTGAAACATTCAGAACAATTCACATTGCAGCAGACAGTTCTTAGAAACAATATTGTGAGCTGATGTTTTATTTAGTTTGTCCAAAGTGCAACCCAAATGACTCAAATTTATATCAGAGGCGAGTCGTTTCATCAGGTCTCATTTTCACCTCATATATCCAAAATGTGAAATTATTTTTGTAAGGCTTCATATGTGCAAAGAATCAAATGTAAAAATTCAAGCAATTGTAATACCAAGAAACTTTCCTGACTTCTTCCATCAAGGGATGAATTTTTCACATGATTTAAATGGAGAGGAAAGCTCTGTCCAGCTTTTTGACCCATCTGATGAGCTGATGGGAGCATGGAGTCCCTAGACCAAACACATGGTTTGCTGGATTTGAGCCTAAAAAATAGGCACAATACTCATATACTTAATAGTTATACCATGCTTTACACATTCACAAACATATTTATCCCACCCAGAGTCACTGGGACTGCACTACAAGCAGAGCTGCCTGGATCACATGATTTGAGACTTTTAGTATTTCTTTTGTTATATATGTTGTACAGTAGGAATTTCCAAAAAGTAAATCTTTGCAAACAAGCTTGATTTTCATCCTTGAGATGGACTCTGGACTGTGTTGCTTCATGCATGGCTGATGACCTGCCATGCTGACATTTGCCTCTTTGGACGTGCTACGTCATTGAAAGATGTGCCAATCTAGCACACCAACAGTCTCTCACCCAACATATAACGGTAGATTTCTAACAAATGCAAAAATTTAGAAGATTTATAAAAACAAGAGGCTCTGTGGCATCCTTCAAATAAACTGGAGTCTGAAAAATCATTCTTCAGTAGTTTGGGATAAATAAAATGTCAGAGCAAAGTGGCTGCAAAATAAATGATGTACAAGTAAACAAAAAGGCTTAAAACCCAGTGTATAATTTTCTATCACACGAATAGGTGACAGAAAATACTAGGTCTGCTGAATCACTGGGTTTTGTAATTACTATCACATATTTGACCAACCTTCTTCTCATGGGTTTCCTGCAGACTTTATTTTCTGAAGCTTTGCTACATAAAGTGTATTTAACATTCCCTTCCCCCTTGATATTGGCTAAAAGAAAAAGGACAGCTCTGACAGTCATGCTAACATAAACCCTGCTGAAATTAAGAGGCATGAAGTCACGATGTGTTACTGATTAAATCAGAACCTGAAAATGGTCAAGCTCAGGCACTGTCAGATTGTGGAGAGAGAGACAGCCAACTGTCTCCAGCATCTTCACTCCAGGCATGTACAGAAGCATATTTTAGCTACCCTTGAACTCCACAAGCAGTTCAGGAAGGTCAACAAATTCTGTCAAAAACAGCGGTGCCAAGGCTAAAGCGTCAACCACATATTGAGATGCTGCTTGAAGCTGCTGAACATTGAATAGAACTTCTTAACTTTTGCTATCTGTAGTTGAGAATTTAAGACAAAACACAGTCAATAGCCTATAAATAGATGAGGAAGGAGTGGTGGGATATTAGATTCAGATATTTAGAACAATCTACTAATCCTTTGAAAACTGGTCTACATTTTAAAGGGTATTTTAGTGTACTACCTACGAGTTTGTACTCCAATACAAATATTCAGCAGACAATGTTTCTGCTGCAATGTCATGAACTAGAAACAATAATCCTAGGTAACATGGTATATTACACATTCCACAAAAGTTGATATTTTATGGCCATGGCTTATGGTCCAGAAATAATAATGCAGGACTCATGCACACTCATCAGCAAAGAAGAATAATAAAAATAGCTACTCAATAAATAAAGAAAGAAAGAAAGAAGAAAAAAAAATCCTAACCCAGTTAGCTACATATAAATCTCCTTTTTTTTTTAATCTTCCACTGAAACAAAAAGGGCTTCCAAACACACAAAAAAGGAGGCCTTTAAATTAAATTCACTAGATGAAGGATATGCAAATTACCTGGAGAAGCGGAGCCCTATAATGTTCTCAAAATTCTGCAATAGCCTATTTAATTAGTATTTTAATTTATCAGAATAATTCTTTGCACTTGACAATTTATGCAGTATTCCATATAATTAAGCACGTAGCTACAGTAGAATAATTTTGCCTACTCTCTGTATACCAGTTATTTTAACCTGAAAAAATCTGTGGAAGTCTCTTCTGTGATCTAAATTACAATGGGGACAACTTAATGGCTTTGCTCTATTAGAGAGCACGATGAGGGTGTTACTGAGTGTTTAAGGGTAGCGATTGTCACTGTTCATAGTCTTCACTAACCGGAGGGAGGTCTGATGTGTTTTCTGAGGGCTAACATTTATTTCCTTCAGCAAAGTTATCTGGCAGTGGCATAGTCAGGAATTTGAGTGCCTAGTTTTGTCATTGGCAGGTTTGACCTCAGAGCCTGTTGGTTATTAGAAGAAGCAAGGTACAGATGGCTTTGAGCAGACCTCCAGTCTCATTACAGCACTTCTGGAAGAAGAAAGTACTAAGAAATGAGTAGTTCACAAAGCTTTGTTTTAAAGCAGGTTGCCAAGCACAACTGCACCCTTCGGCATTCTTGTGGGAGCGGCGTGCACACTGGCACAATTGGGATGAGGGAAGGGTTTCTGCAGAAGGCTTTTGCAGTCCATCTCCTGCAGTGCTGCAGGATTTACCCACTCCAGGGAAGAAACCATCCTAAGTATGAAAAGTATTTATGGGAAGATGGTGTCACTCACTAGGAAACTTTATTTTTCTGCTGTGAATCTTACTTTGAAGGTGTGTTTTAACTAATTAAACACAAAAAACAAAAGTACTTACAGACATACAATTCCCCTGACCTCTATTATATGCCCATTTTAGAATAAGTCAATTCATGCCCTGGACTCACTAACTATATTGACTGGACCTCCAGTCAATAAAACGATAGAGAGCAATTAATTCAGATTTACTGTCTGATGAATTCTATACCAATCGTCCTCTTTCCATATTTTTGTTGCAATGCCCCTTTCATAAAGACACATTCAGAACAATTTCATCTGTTTTCCTGTCTTTGAGGAAAGAAAAGGGAAAAGGAGGAAGGAAAATCCAGGGAGATGGTATTTATTACAGCTTTAAACTTTTAAACACATTTCCCAAATCTAACACAAGCAGATGTTGCCTTTATTTACACCAAGTTAGTTAGTTTTTGCTTCCTCCTGCCCTACCTTCAGATTATATAGAAAGGTTTTTTTTATAAAGTGAACAAGAAAGTCTGTCTTTATGCCTGGTGGACCCATGCACATGGGTGGCTTGCATACACGGCAGATACAAAAGCCTTTGTCTCTTGTGATTCAATGAAAATGGATTCCCATAATGCTCAGCCTTTCTGTTGAGAAGTCCCAGAGTAAGCCTGCTTTTGCATGGTTGATGCACCTCCTGAAACTGCTGAGGCATTCACAACACTAAATGAAAGGAAGCAGATTTAAAAAAGACACAGGCAGTTCAGCACTCTCTAAGTTTTTTAGAATATTGGATATCTGGATATGTTATATTGGTTTTCCCACCTGCTGTACTTGTTGTTGTTGGAAGTAATTAAAGTGCATTTTAATGAACTTTGAATTAGATACTTAGGTACCCCCATGTTCAGAAGAACAGCATACACCTATGCGCCTCCCTGGGCACTTCTTCTAGGAGATGCACCCTGTAAGCTCTTCTCCCTAGGCAGGAGTAGAACCAGGCTGCAAGTAAATAAGTCATGAAACACAACATAAGAATCCAAAATGCTACAGCTAGGAACAAAAAATGACTAACTGAAGTAGATACAATGAGAAGAAGGTTCCCTTTACCCAATTTTACAATTCAGTTAGTGATGGACAAGTAAGTTTACAGGCTGTGGGCAAAAGGTATTTTGTCCTCCATTTGTTACTGGGTGATGAAGTGAGATTGTAGCTTCATATGTAATTTCTAGTTAACTGGCAGCCAGGCCTAGAATGAAAATGGTTACAGAGAAGTCAAAGCCACATATCTGCACGAGCGACAGCCTGCTAAATATTATGTCATATTCAATTTTCAAGTCATTTTTCAAATGATTTTAATTAGATATTGTTTCAATCTCACGTGCATTAATTTAATTTCTGATATCAACATTTCAGCTTTCAATCTGCTCAGACGGAGTACCTTGCTGCCTGGAGTAATTTAAAATATCGTTTGCATCTCCAGCAATTTTCAGGGCACACATCCTTTACAACCTGCTCTAGCCAATAAAACTAACAGATGGAAATTCAGGCAGTGTTCACCACTCCCAGTGCACCTTTGGAATCTCACAGTTTTTGGTACAAGATAGACAAATCTACATGTACACAATCAAGGAATTTTCCATCTCTGTTTGTCTTTAATTCTGTTAAAAAATACACAAAAACTCAATTTGTCAGGTAAATAGCACTGCATACTCCCATAAGAGAAAAATTGGTGCATACTTGAATAGCTAGCAAGATCTGTATGTTTTTTTAAACCCTTTCACTAAAATGACGTCACTGTTTCTTCTCTAAAACATTTACCTCCCATGTCCCCAAAGTCCCATGGACAGATAATATTGAAGCTGAGAGCTGCAAAGATCTAATATATCAGGACCTCACATAGCTCTCTGTTTGCATAGATTAGACATGTATTTTAAGCATATTCTTTTTGCCTGACTGCTTGTATTGATTTATTTTTAGTGATTTAATAAATAGCTGCTCAATTATATGTTTTCTCGTAACTGTACTTTAAAATGAGCACACTACTATTTTAAAATATGATATTTAAATTATAGTAAAGGAGTTTGGTATATATTAAATAATATTCTTGCATTTCTCCGGAGCAGTTATGTTAATAGTGGGATCCCTCTCTGCTTACTCTATCTGTCTCAATTAAAATGTCAGTTAAAGTTCCCTCACTAGTCACAAGGAGCAAACAGGTATCACCGGAGGTTGACTTATCTCATCTTGAGATAGGTATCATTTTCTCATCATATAGAAACATATATGATGAATATATATGATCATATAAATGAGATACATATGTAAATATCTTGGGTCAACCAATCCATTTTTTTTTTTTTCCCCACAGGCAAACCCTTGTAAGAAACATATATATACAAGCTCCAAAATACTTCAGCAGTAAAACAGCCTTACAGACTTAGCTACAAAGAGGAGCTTCGAAGGCACAGTATCAACTTGGGGCAGCTTTTGGACTCCTCTCACAGACGCCAACCCTGCAGCCCCACTGCTACCAAACCCTTGCCAAGAAAACCCAATACAATGCAAGGGTTGTGTTCCTGAAGTATAAACAATACCAGTTTATATGAATTAGCATTGTAGAAATGCATATCCTTTATCTGTTGTAGATACTGTCTTGCAGAGCTTCAGAAACCCATTTTCAAAAATAGTCTCCTAAATTATATGTCTATATGCATCAACAGAAGAGTATTATATATATATATACTATATATTTCTAAGAATAAAAATAACCATGTTTTAGTAGTGTATGTTCTACAATAGAGAACTTACTTCCATGATTTTTCAACAATGACAACTTTTAATACTGTTAACCACTTTATCAGTAATAATTACATGTTGCATGACTCCTTATGCTTTATACAGTGTATGTATGTATAATAATTTGCTTCCATACTTAAAATATTGATCCAATATTTACAGCTAAAGATAAATATTACCTTTAAATAGGTAAATAAAGGTAAATATTACAGTTCAGCCCGTGTTAGCAGAAAATGAACAAACAAACACACAACAACAGTGTTGTTCCACCATGGGGAATCAGAAGTCAAAACATCAAAATTTGTTATCTCCATACAGAAAACTCATATAAAACACTGCAGCATGTTGAGCAGAAGCCAGAGCAGAATATATTCAAGTAGACCAATGCAGCATGAGCACTGATGCAAGTGCAGACCATTTTTCTCCGTGATTTCCTTTCTGGGCTGATTGCTAATGTCTAGACCAACATTTTAATTGTACTTTTTAAAGTCCCAGTCAGCTTAACATTAAACTTCACCATCATATGTTCAGCCTTAACATTTACAAATTACAAGGCAAGCTTTGTGGTCCCAGGGGATGGAGGGTAAGAAGGACCATCTGGATCTCTCTCAGCTTTTCCTAGTGCGGAGAAGGCTTTGCCTCCTCACCTTCACAACACTGTGGAAAATAACACTCCATAAAATGAGCTTAAGGCCAAAGCTGCTTCTTTTTCCTTTTAAATGAACAGAATTTTGGAATAGCATTATAGAAGACCAGTTTAGCTGCCTTCTTTTATTTATAGTTAAGGATTTAACAGATTGTTTTAATTTTCTTGTGATGAAAATACTACAAAAAATCAAACACTGAGATAACAGTTAGTTGGCTTTTCAAGGACAGCTACATATTCTAGAGTTGTGTATCTGCTTTTTGCTTCTATTTGAATATTTTCTCCTTCCATATACTTCATTTTAGTCCCTCAGGATATCCACTGCATCTCCTTTCTGTGTATTATTGTTTTCATATAGGCATTGTCTGTACTCTTGAAAAATATAAACTGCTATGTAAGATCTGTTCCTTGTCCTTTCAGCATTTTAGGAAAAGTGGAAAAATTAGAAGTTTCTATGGCTATCTCCATCTAATGGGAACAAAAATGTCTAACTACCTAGTGTCTGGGGAGAGTAATATCTAAAATATATTTTCTTGCATGTTCTCTCTTTTCTAACAATATTAATTGTGGTGTTTTCTAAGCAGAAAGAACCAGCAAAGTGATTCAGAAATTGCTACTTATGATGGTTGCAGCTTCACAGAAATTAAAGAATTACAGCTATCTGGACTTTAACTGCACTTATGTGGATTCTCTGAAATGGATATGTCATTGAGGCAAGGGAAAGGATTGGACCATCCTTCCAGAAGCCTACCAGCTACATTTTCTATCATTTCCATTATTTTTTTTCAATATGAAACAAATGAAAAGACTCAGGAAAAGAGAACTAAGAACTATTGTTGCTCATTTATAGCAGGGTTCCACTCCTCTGACGACTATCCTGGTAAGTACACTGACCCTCTTTGGTATTCCAACACAGAATATTTAAAAGTACATATATTGGCTTCTAGCCGTTAAGCCTCATCTTCATTATGCTATACTTTTTTAGCATTCCTGTTTATACCACTTGGAGACTTCTCATGTTAACAGCCTGAAAGGTAGTGTGTAAAGCACACTACAGCCTGTAGATGCTGTAGCGTGTTTGCTTTGGTATATGAGAAATTTAAGGGGCAATACTACTAATTCTCAGCATGCCAAACTGTCTCTATTTTTAATAAATACACATGCAAGAACTGTCATTTTTTTCCCATTTTTTTTCTTCAACTTCCACAGTTAATAAAGCAGTACCCTCTAGGTTCATTTCTTTAATGATCCAAAACACGACTACAAGCCATGCTATTTGTTATTCATCTGCAACTACACTTAATGTCATCCTCATGGCACAAATGTAACAAGACTGAGTTGGGAAAACATTAGCAATATTTCAACTGACTGGTTCACTAAATCATGAATAACACAGCTAATGCACAAGGTCATTCACTAACAAAATCTATTTGCTGTGCCCTCAGAATAAAATGAAAATATTTATTACCAAGGATGCCACTAGTAACAAGAGTCACAATAAAGCTTTCAGGTGGGAGTGAACAGGGATGATGTTAACTTGCCTATCATTACTCATAATGATTTTTCATAATACTATTACAATGAAAATCTGGAAGGCTATTTTGTAAACTTTAAAAGAGTTACTTCAAAAAAAAAATTAGCAAAAAGTGGAAGATTCTGGAAAACCTGATTGTAAATTCCAAAATACCGGCCCAATGTTTTTTTAAGAGCACTTTAATCACATCATAAAAAAGCATCATGTTTACTGTTGGATGGGTGAAGTACGAAATAAAGAGGATGAATGCTTGTCTACAGAAATGACTGAGTCCTAAATGCATTTATATAATTTGCATATGCATGTGTGCACATGTATGCACATTTGATAAGAACGATGAGAAGGATTTAATGGAAAAGACCTATGTATGTGAAGAATTGTTACTTTGCAGGCCATGGGGACAGCTTTACAAGGAAAGGTTAAAGTCCTTATTGCCAGTCTCAGAAGGCTTTTCTTCGGAGTTTGTTGAGTAGCTATCAGAAGTACAAATCCTGTACACCAAAAAAAACAGTGAACGTTTCTACATTTTCTTTTTCCCACAGCCATCCTTACTTTAGGCAGAAAGGATTGCTGAAGTCATACTCAAAATATTACTATCGCTATTATTATTACATAATAACTATTTATTAGTATTAGTATTAGTGTTAGTATTAGTATTAGTATTAATGTTGTTATTGTTAATTATTAATTGTTATTAATGTATCACTTATTCTTCTCAGAGCCAGGAACCTCAAGAGTACAGCACTGTGCAACACAAAACTAACAGGTGGTTCCTGTGCAAATGGCCTTAAATCTACCAAACATCTGGAGACAGTGAATAGCTACAGACAGGAATAAAATGACAATTAATATTAGGTAATAAAATCGCAGGATACCAAAGCAACATCCATCCACACAGCATTCTTTCTCTTATGTTTTTTTTTGTTTTTTTTTTGGCACAGGAAATGATGTGATCAGTTAAGCCTTATAAATCCTTTAAAAGCTGCAGCACTTTCCCCGCTTTAATGTTTAGAGGAGCAGAAGAGATTTATTGGCAGGGGTTAAAATAAGGAGAAATGGCAGGAAAGGGCACTATGATCAGCTCTCCCAGAACTGCTGGAAGCAAAGGCAAAGCTTTCCTTTTCTGTAATTGGAGTGATGGGGAGATCTCTCTTTTGCAGTAGGCTTAACCCAGTGTGTATTGGCATGAGTCTCTGCTGGCATTGTCTCTCCTCTAACAATGCTCTGAAAACATTTTTTCAGAATTCTTTACAAAGTGTTAAAAAGGATACCTGGGTTTCCCTGCTCCCTGTAGGTTCAGTTCAACCCTAGTGGATTATAGGTCAGATTATAAACCTGTTGTTGGGCAAAATGCCATTCTGTATTTCAGAGCTCTGTCCACTTTGTGGGGAAATTGCACATTCAGAAAGAAAAGCATTTCTGTCATATTTTTAAAAAGAAATCATTAAGAAACTGAAGAAATATTAGAACTGAAGAAGATTAATTGAGAGTGGGAGGTTGTGGACTAATACTCTTTATCAAGAGGTAGCCCTGCAGGTAAAAACATTTACTGTCACTTAAAATGCCAGCTACGCACTCTTATGAGTACTCCTTCATCCTTTTGACAAAATGTGCCTCATTAGCAAAAAATCTTCCATTTGTACTTTCCGAGCTTTCCTGGTAAACTTTGACTGACATGGTTTACAGAGCAATGGCAGAGGCAGTTCCACCATCTGATACCAGATACGAGGCAGAGGTAACCTCTGTCAAGGGTACGAAAACCACTTTCATTGGCACTGATGCATTCAGAAGAGGACATCGGCCCACAGCCTTTATGAGACTGTCAGACTTGTATGGATTATGCAATTTAACACATAGAAATCATTACTGCATACAATTTACGATAAATGTAAATGAAATGACTATCCGCTTTATGCATACACGGGCATAGGTCACTATTAGAGTGTCAGCAATTTCAAGCAATTTCTGTATGCCATTTTCTGCAAAAATTAGCACAATAGCTTCCTTATGGGGTGAAAATCTATAGGAGAGTTAAAAGCTTGGTGAGATGTTTGTTCCATTTGGGCAGGCAGACTTTCTCCCACCAGGACAGGTTCTAAGGCCACCTAGGGATATGCACGAAGCCATCCATGCAGCACCCTCCCCTGCCTCTGCACAGGCAGGTTTCTATAGCTTCCCCTGCATGCACCTTACAATAAGTATTTGCTACTGGAGAAGTGAAGAAACTATCAAAAGGCCAGTAAAGACAACTTCCTTAGGAAATAATTTTGTGAGGAAATGGTTTGCATATATTCTGACTCCTCATTTGTAGCCTGCTGGATCCATGACTGATTTCTAAAGGAAAGGATGCTCTTGTGAAAGCAATTTTAAATTCCTGACACATACATATATAATATATATATTTTATATATATAATACATCAGGGCGCTACACCAATCCAAACATATGCATGTAACATACATAACATATATGTCTCAACATATGATATATACATATTGCTTATTCTACCCACTACCCTTCAGAAATGACTACAGAACAGCAATATAAACATAAATTAAGTATGAGGTATACATCTCCACCAATCGAGATGAATGTATATTATTATCCCTTGACCCCTTCTTAATGTTCCATTTTACCATGTTTCTAAAATATTTATACCATACAGGGTGTTAAATTATAGCAATTAAGACCATAGTATGGTTTTATTAATATTTCATCAAGAATGTTTCATAATTTGAATTTCCCCAGTGCCCTTCTGTTGCTTTGCTGTACACTGTGGGGATGGAGGGCAGTTCTGTTTCGTTCCTCTTCATCTTTGCAGAACTGTACCAGCATTCAGCTTTATTTAGCCAATGTTTTGCAGCTACTGTTTTTTTTTTTTACTCAGTGACGGATTCATGTAATATGTTGGGGTCCTTAATGTTCAGTTCTGCCCCCTTGAAAACTAAAGACATCAACAAACTGGAGAGAGACCAGAGAAGGGCTACTGAAGGGATGGGAGCATGACTATGAGAAGAGGATGAGGCAGATGGGTTTGTTCAGCCCGGGGAAGAGGAAGCTACATAGTGATTTCACTGCTGCCATCTGACACCTAGGCATGGATATAAAAAGACAGAGCCAGACTTTTGCGGAGACTCATACCAAAAGGATGTAAGGCAAAGTTCACGTCACAAGTTGGTATGGTCTTGTTGGGCAAAAGGAAGAAACTGTTCACTTAGTGAGGTGGTGATGGTTAAGCTCTGGGGCAGGTTGTCCTGAGAGACTGTAGAATATTTATGTCTTGATATTTCCAAAATTCAGGTGGAGCAGGGCCCCAGGAAGCCTAACTTCAGATTTGGCATTGCTTTCCACAGGATGTTGGACCAAATGACCTCCAGAGGTCCTTTCCAACTTAAATTTTTTTATGACTACAAATATACATATAGCATCTTTAAAGGCAGTGATTCTTCACAAGAGACTATAATTCCAACCTGTCATTTTTGAAATACTGACAAACCCTTACTTGAAATGGGCACTGCTTGTTTTTATGAGGAAAGGTTGCTGTCCTCCAGAGTGCCATCACCACTCAGACTCTGGTTCAGCAAAGCATTTTTATTTCTGGTTCAGTCTGTTCTCATGCAGCAAAGCACTTTAAGATATGTTCAACTGATGAGTCATGGTCCAAAAGCAGTAGAGCGAAGTGAAGAAGAGAAACACAGAAATTTGGAAAAAATCAAACCAAACTAATATTTGGGGTCCTCACAGACCCCAAACCCAGCTGGGTTTGCTACATTTTGACAGCAAAACCAGAGAGTTTTGGGAAAAAGGTAGAGGGGTAATGAAGACAGACTCAAGGAAAGAAAGAGTGATGAAGGTTATGGAAAAATTACCCAGGACTTCTGATTAACTTTGGCTATATTTTGCATTCTGTATTCCAAAGATGGACTCACAATGCACTTTTAAACATCTAGAAAGTAGGCATTTAGTAAAAGCTTCTTACCTACTTTCTCTACAGCTGACAGAGAGATAGAGGCTCTTACAGACAGTACTTCATCCTTTCTTAGAAAAACATTCACGTGTGGTATGGAAATAAGTAATAAATATCAGTATTATTTCTCTATCTATATACTTGCATTTTCTTTTTTTACATAATACATGATATTATGTAGTAGTGAATAAGATTGATGATTGACTTAATTTAGCAATGAAATGAAAGAGTTAAAATTATATTTGCAAAATATTTCATTAATTTTCAGAAATAAAGGACAGTTTTTACCAGGGACAGACTATTTTTTTGTCCTAAATAATTAAATTATCTTTTTTTTTTTTTTTTTTTTTTTGTGTGTGTGCGTTGCAATTATGCTGCATTAAATACTTTGATGACTTGTTTCAGTCAATACTCAGCACCTTATTTTCAAGCTAATGGAATGTTACAGTTGTTATATTTTGATTTGAAAAACACAGCATTTTGTGTATTATTGGAATCAATTTTGATTAATTTCTGATAAGGTCTACAAAAGCTTCCACCCCCAAAAAGTTTCCTGAACAAACAAAGTTGACAAATTATGACAAGGAACAAATGCCTGCAGGGTTATCCTGAAAGGATTTGGATGTTCTGGGAATTTATATAAATGAAGGCACCAGCAAAACAGCACAGCTCTCTATATTACATTGTCACATAGCAGGAAGAGTTGATGCTCCTTCAGGTAACATTGTGCCACATATAAAAAACGAGCAAATCTGAGCAATTAGTTTCACCAAATGTTGAATGAGAATCTGAACTTCCTGCTGTCTTGCAAGTGAAGCTATGAAGGAGAAAGGAGACTTGTTTGTCACTTTTAGGATGGGTGAGAAGATGAATGCAAGATAATTAACAGGTTGCTGCATCTCTTGTTTCTGATAGCCAACTTAATTAGATGTTCTGTAATTTTGTATCTGGACAATTCCTTGGGTCAAGTTAGGAATTTAATTCCCACAAAACCTCATCTATAATGGGTAAAAGTGCCAAGGTCTTGTAAAATGGAGATATATGTAGGATATAATTATATGTAAAGTGTATGTGTTTTGTGTATATGATGTATGGTGCTGGAATAGGATTTGCATATATTTGAATATTCATTAGATCTTCAATATCTTGTGAAACAAAATGCAATAAAGGAAGGAATAGAAACAGAGATAACAAGGAGAAGATGCATCTCTTTCATTTTCCTAATTTCACACTGTATAATGATCTACCCATCTATTTTCTTATTTGAAAATATCAACAAGATGTTTTATATTATAAATAACATTAAATAATAGACATTAATAATGCATTATAACCTTGCATTCAATTACAATCTTTAAATTAAATTCAAACATATTAATACTTAAATAATAATTAATATAAAATTAAGCTTTAAATATAGGACCATAATAGTTTGTGGAAATTATATTAGTAGTTATAGTTCAAATACCTTAAGAACATAAACCTATCTAAATCAAACAGCAAGCACTGTTGACAGTTCATCAGAAAGAATCAAAACCCACCACTTATCTGACAATTACAAAATATAAATACATTTTCCTTTATCATATCAATCATAATACTGCATGTACCCCATTCTGTTAAACTATTATTACCTGTAGAATTTTACTATCGACTTAAAACACACTATGCCACATTTTAAAGTTATTATTTCAGCAGCAGTAGTGCTAAAGGAAGTTAGCATTTTTATAAAACCTAATACATCTGAAGGGAAAAGCACTCAGAGTATCTAAATATGTTTTTTATGCACAGTTTGAACTCCAGCTGTTCAAAGTGAAGTGTCGCCTTTGGTGTGGAACATGAAGTACTTGGGATAGAAAAGCAGAACAGCATCAAAGGAAGACCAACCATCTGATGCCACCAAATACATGTATTGATTTCAGATTCTGAAGGATTCCTTTACTTTCAGTATTTAGCAGATCTAATGAAAGTTTGAACTGACCCCAGTAAGTTTAAATCCTGCTTTAACTAATGCAGTCTTTGAGAAGGACATACAAGTTATTCTATCATTACGCTTGCTATCAGAAATTATAATAGTAAGAAGATAGTAATTCAGAGAGAGATACATGACACATTGGGCCTTTGGACTACAGACATTACAAAAACTACAAATGTTACCCACATTTACAATCCTCACTAGACCATGAAAAATAAACTATTTTGAAATATCTTTTATGGAGTAGGCAGAGGTTACTTTTTTTTTTTTTTTTTTAACATCATCATAGTTAAAATTCTTAAATAACGAATTTTTCCCCCCAATGGTTAATATTATATGTCATGTTTTCAGCATTAGACAAACTATAAAGAAATTAAATTAATTTGGGGATTGAACTTTGGCATTGAGTCTTTTTTCACACTTATTGCTGGTTTTCATTCTATTCACTATTTATTTTACTTATTAGTAAATATTGACTTTCAAAAGGACCATGTTCATTACTTCATTTGTAATAAAATCAGAACTTCCTTGTAGAACGAAGAAATTATAGAAACAAGCATAGAAACAAACACACACATGCAATAAATAAAGAAAAATAAAAATGCAAGGTTTGACTTGAAAAACACAATATTTTGACTTTGTTCACCATTTATTTTGATTTTTTTTTTCTAGAACTAAACACTTTAAAGGCCAGAACAGAGATTAAAGCACAACTGAAACCATGTATTTAATTCTAATAGAAATCATGCAAGGTGATGTTGAAAAGGAGACAATTGCTCTTTACCTAAACCAAATTAAAGACAATCTTTTGCTGTTTTGGCTAGCAGGAAAAATATAATCCATTCTCCATCCCTTTCTACATCTCTGAGTCATGTTTAAGGTCATAATAAAGGAACTATAATTTGATTTGGCTATTCTACTGAATCAGTTTGGAGCAGTCTTTATCTGGAATTGAGACATTATAAAAAATTGTCTTTCTTTGCATGAAGTGAAGATGCACCAGTATGGGAGGAAGCATTGCACATATGTTCAACAATTTTTTTGAAGAACCAGAGAAAATGATTTTATGAAAATAAGAACAAAACAAGTAGACAACTCTCTTTATCTTCCTTTATTGCCTTTGCTTTAAGCGTATTTTAAAATATCTTTTCTTAATGGATATAATTCTTGCCATTGTTCATATAATTCACATCTGATCCATACACAGGCAAGCTCCCTGGCAGAGTCTGGAGCACATACTTGGGGGAACCTAAGACATTGCTAAATAATCATTGCATCTAGTAGTCCATTCATACAAATTGCTATTGTAGAGCAGAGTATGTGTGCCCAAGCTGCCAAGGTGAAATTCTGCATCTCAGAATTCTCTGCCCTCCCAAAGACTGGCAGTGACAGGGGATGGCTGGACACATGCCCCAGTCTGTTGATCTGCCATGGAAATGATAGCCCTTGGCAGAATAAATGAGTAGGAGCCATACATAACATTTCACATTTTGCAGCTAAAGCTATCTGAGCATGTCTGGCCGAGTCCTGTAGCTGAAACTATCCTGTGTGCATCTCTGCACAGCCCAATTAATCTCACTTTATTAGGAATTCAACTCTGGAAAAAAAAAAAAAAAAAAAAGACATTTTCCCTACTGAGCTTGCATTTTTTTTTTTTTTCTGTTTTGCTATTTTGTTTGAGCACAGTGTTGGTTATCTGCCTGATAAGACCAAAGGTGACTGAATAATTTGCAGTTATCATGACAGCATTTAAAAATAAATATGAATTTATTATACAAAATTCTTTTACATGTTTGTAAATTCTCCCCAAACAGGTTGGAATTATGCCTTTGTTAGATCTAATTTGAAAAACAGTACTTTTCTTGTGCATAATTTTTATGCCATAACTCACAATTTGATTCAGGAATGAATCTTGGTGTAAGGTCATAACTATTCTGTGCCTCACTGAATTCACTGCCATGATCCATAGAGGCACTGTCAAATGGGAAACTTACCCTCTTTTACAGGGTCACATTTTCATAGGGGTTCAGTTCAATTCATTTGAAATTTAACTGTTGTGCATTGATTACAGTTGGACACAAAAGGAAACAGAGCTGCTTCTGTTTTGTGATTTGGAAGGAAATATATCCTTTATACAATCATACCTATGTCAGTTAAAGCCTTCGTCTTCGATATGAGATTGGAAGGTTGTGAACGAATGAGATAAAAGTGATTTGCCCCAAGTCACTCAGCAGCCTACTACCAGAACTGGAAATTCCTCACTGTCCTGAAGCCAGATTTAGTGATACTACATTACATCCCTTGGTTCAGCAGTGAAAAATGTCTATAAATATTGATTGTTTAACATGTTCACCCCAGCCTGGAATTTGCAATCAAACACTACCATGGAGTATTTCAGAATGAAAAAATATATATGCAAAAGTAAAGCAAAACTATAGAGCTAAAGAAAGCTGGACTAAATACCTCGTATTTACCCTCAGCTAACTGCCATTTTTCTGAAGAAAGATAAATAAAATTCTTCTGGGAAAAGGAGAAGCTACCTTTGACAGAACAGCAGCAATCAATGCACAATAATAAAATCATAGATTAACTGAAGGGTTCTTTATTATAAATACATCTAACAATTCATTGTACTTGGTACTTTGGGCCCGTTTAAAATTGAGCTGATAAAGCAACACTATTTCTTAGACTGATAACCAGCACACTTATTTTCAGAGAGGTCAGAGGCTTACTTGTTTATTTATCTGAAGTAGTCTTTTAGCTCTCTGATCTCCCCAGTCTATTGTCATTATTAGTCTTCCTCGAGTTCTGCTTTTCAAATACCTTGTCTCCTGCTCACTTTGCATTTCCTATTCAGCAATTTAACCCTACAGACAGTTTATAAAACAAGATAAAAATCCATAAATTAGGCGTCCATGGGTGCTTGTGCCCTATATCTTTGTCAAGGATGATCACAATCAAATGCTTGTTTCTTGAGACAGGCTGTCAGCAAGCACAATTACAGGTTCTCAACTTGTCCTGCCTTAACAGAAGGTAGAAGTAAGGCTCTTGTAGCAAGGGAAATAGCTTCATACTCATTCTTCATCTTTTTCTTTGTGCCTATTTTGTTAATTCTATTTATTTTCTTTAAAGTTTCTAATTAATACTCTTTTGTAAAAGCAAAACACAATTACATATGCAAAATTTATATTCCTTTCAGAGACAGCATGAAAACTGGAGTGTAATGTAAATGCAGCCAAGCCAGGTTTAACCCGGGGCTTTGGCAGCTCTGCCGTGTCACTACAACAGTGTGAATGAATGCCAAGGTTAGGTGCTGGTCCAAGGTGCCACCTTTAAACTGCCAACAGCACCCCCAGTAGTTTAAAACCTTTGGAACATTGGTATACTTCTGATCTTTTTTTCCTCACGTGAAGGCCAAATCCCACCATCATTATGTTGAGCAGAAATTTTGCTGTGGACTTAATTGAGATCAAAACTTAAACATATATATATTTATATATATATATGTATGCATATATATACATATAACTCGATTTTAGATGAAGACATACTCTTAGGACAGAGAATGTGACTTAAAACCATGATCCCTGACCCTTGGATAGTAGGAAGAGTAGACTCAGAAGTATATGTCCTGTAGTGATAATTTTTGGATGTATGTTGTGGACCACCATCATCTGAAGCAGGACCTATTACAACAAATTCCAAATTGTGGTCTATTGAGCATGAAAAATGATAAGGTCGTTATAAAACCCTATATACCACAGGTCATTATGATGAAGTTTAGTGGGAGGGGAAATAATATTCTTCTGAGAGGAAATTCACACTTTTAAAAGATTCATCCTAAAGTGAGCCTTAGTACATTGCCAAAAAGAAAAAAAAAATCAAACAACAACAACAACAAAACTCCTTTCCTTGATACCCGTCTCCCATCCTCACCCTAATATGCTCCCTAAGGAATCCTCACAGGACAGGCTCACAGTCTTCTGTCAGAGTAACTATTTGAAGAGTCTACAGACACCTGTGGATTTAAGACCCCTGCATTCTGCAAACATTTAAATATAAGTCTCTCAACGTAATTTCCTATTTCTTCTTAAAGGGAGCAAATATCTCATCTTTAATACGAGCAAGCATCTAGACAGCCAAGCAATGTACTGACATTGGGGCACATCTTGGTCATGACTTCCACTGCTCTCTCCTGGCTGTCACATTTTCTGCTTCTAGAAAATATTGCTGGTTACACAATGTTTTTTCAGTCATAACATACAAACCATTAATTAGTTCCCTTTGATTCCAGTAATTCAGGCAGTTTTTTACCCTTGTACTAATCCACTCACTGAGACTGAAATGTCTGAATGTGAATTCTGACATAGGAGACTATGTCAATAGCCTTGCTTAGGTCAAAATAGATAAAATCCACTGTTCTGTGTTCATCCACTGAGACTGTCATTTCATTGCAGAAGGCAGTAAGGTTGGTCAGGCATGATTAGCCCTTGATTAATCCATGCTGGCTAGTCCCAGTCATCGTCTTGTCCTTCATTTGCCCAGAAACAGCTTCCAAGAGAACACAGTTGATAATATTCTTTAGACCAAAGTGGCCTCTAGTTCCCTGGGTCATTCTTTTTGCTCTTTTCAAAGATGAGTGCAATATTTGCATTTCTCCAGCCTTGCCTCCATATCTTTCTACCATTTAAGAGGATAGAGTGGCCTTTTGGTGATTTCAGCTACCTTTTTCTGCACCTTTGTATGCATCCCATCTTGTCCCAGGGGCTTTTCTGTATTAAGATTTCTCAAGAGTTCTTTGACTCAGTCACCTTCTATTGTTGTAGATTCTCTTCTTGAAAACTGTCTCTGCATGTAAAGTCCCAGCAGACCTTTTTGGTGGAGGTCACAAAGACAATACTGAGTACATCTGCCTATCTGCATTTGTTGTCACTAAATCACCTGCCTCCTTCAGCCTTCATGAAAGCCCTCATAATTTTCCTCTTTTTTTTTTTTTTTCTTTCTAATTCAGTGGTAGAACCTCTTCTTGTTGCACTTGACGTCTCTTGCCAGTTTGAACTCTGGTGCAGATTGGCTTTCCTAGCACCATCCTGGGTTCTGTATTATTTCTATATTTCTATATTGCCTTTCTTTCCTGTATATACCCTGTTTGTACTGGAAGTCATTTTCCTGAGTAACAGGACAGAGCATTCTCCTGCTTTATTGTTCCTAGAGACCTGCCAGCTCCCCTGAACTGTTTTGTCTTTAAAGTTTTATTCCACAGAATCCTACATAGTGGTTTCCTGATAAGTCTTATCTCCTTAAGTCTAGGGTCTACTACATGTCTTCTCCATTCCCCTCTAAATCATGAACTCCTCGATTTCATGGCCAGTACTTAGCATGTATTTACTACAATTATATATTTTGATATGAGTAGAGAAAATTGACTCATTCTATCAGGATTTTCACTTTTCCTACAAGACTCAAAGTGTGTTTACACTTTATTCAGAGAACCTAGGAAGAACCATCAGGGTGTAGTAGCAGGCTTGCTACTCACCTACATTGTACAAGGTTACTGGCCTGGGATAGTCTCCTTGTACCATAAAAACACCCTCCTTATGACCATACTCTGAATTCACTCTGACTTCACTTTGACTTCATTCCCTTTTGGTTCAATGTTGTGGCTCATAAATTGCAATAGTCCATACCTTGGTACCATATGCTGTCATTTACAATTTCTGCAAGGTATTTGCTTCTAAATCAGATAAGCTGCACAGCTATAAATAAGATGTGAGGCAGGAAAGAATCAAATCAGTGAAAAGCAATGCTGTCGTGACTGATGTTGTCTGTGTTTTGGAAAATCTGTTTTGTCCTGGTGAGGCTGGGCACCCAGAATGGCACCCTAAGTTTTACTGCTTCACATTGTTTTTCGGTCTTGATTTTTGAAAAGGTTTAAAAAATTTGTATTCCACTTTATCTTAGGCATCATGGGCTTTATTCATCCTAACTTACATTTTTTAGAGAACTTAAAGACACATTTTTTGAGGATTTTAACATTTTAAAGTGCAGCATACTCTAAATTAATTCAGACAGGTGACCCCAAAATGCAAAGGCAACAATATTTGAGGCCTCAGAGCTCTTGTGGTCTCGGCATTATCTCATCTCACAGCATTTCAAAGTCTTCAAACAAGTATTCAGCCCATCTAAAAAAACTTTCTGCCTTCAGAAACCAAAGCTCCAGGGTTTTTGATCTCAACTCTTTAAGTCTTTCCTTAATCTTAAAGGCTTTAGATTTGGTAACTCCTTCTCTGCTGACAGACCTTGTTACTAGAACATGCAGGTCAGAATCAGATAGCTGGTTCCCATTTCAAATGACTCTTTCTATGTGATTATTTATTTATTACAACTAATATTTTTTTTCTCCTATGGACACCAGATAACTGGAAAATTATTACTCCTTTAGTCTTTCTTTTCTTGACATTTACCAAAAGGTACTACTGAGGAATGAATATTAAAATTATCACCACGTGACTCCTGAACTCCTGATGCTCTTGTGGTTCTCTCCTTTTTTTTTTTTTTTTTTTTTTTTAATTCTGTATATCTCAAGAATGCAAAGGTTTCCAAGTAGAGGAAAAGATATGGAGCCCTTCCTATAAACCAAATGGGAATTTGTTCCATGCTGATCTTTGTTTTAATTTTGCCAACACCAGTCCCCTTCAGACCTTGCCTCCACCCTGTAGTTCTGAGTGCTGAATTTGTGTTTGAATGGATGAGCCAGAGAAGGATGAAGCAAAAGGCCCTCTCAAGCAGTAGATAAGGGTAACTTGAGGTAGGTTTGGGAAAGGAGAACCCTTGCTAGTAATTTGAAGGTTATAAATAACTAAGAAGAGCAATTCTCTCAGAAAACCCATAGAGATTTTTGCACAGGACTGGAGTGGAATTCAGATAAGATGCATTAATATAAGTTCAGGAAAAAATAATTCCTAAAGGTGAGATCTATTAGATTGTGAAACAGGCTCCTGCTGGAAGTGGTGAGAGGTGAATGGTTTGGGTCATTTAAAATTGAAATGGACAAAATGCTGAAGGATAGTTAGAAAGGCTGTTATATCATTGAAATGCTTCACATGGAAGTATATTTACACTGTCAACACCAAGCATTTCCATTTAAAAAAAATTGCTGCTATACATGTGTGTCAAACAGTCTATGTTTAGAAAAGCAAAAGGTAATATTCTCTTTATCACCCATTCTATGTTTCTTGTTATTATTCTGCTTACCAGTGGGAATGGTTTTATTGCTTTCTTTCATACAGATGCCAAAGAGAAGAACTGCAAAATGCATAGTGTTTATAACATTATAGACAGTTAGAGTTTTGATTTTTTTCTTCTTTTGGAGTGTAAAGATCAGAATGAAAATGTCTTCTGCGATTTGATGATTTTTTTATTTTTATTTTTTTCCTGAATGGAAGAACACCTGAAGTTTTGAAGTGTAATTTGGTGCAGAATATGCAATGTTACGTTGCAAGCAATGTATTTCCAAAAGAACTTTTCTCTTCTTAAGGCAGATATGTAACTGCCACTGACAACAGAAATTACACATCTGCCATAGCAAACTGCTGTGTCGTGCCCTTATATGGCCATTTTGTTACACCAGTATTTCAAACACTTCATATCCTTCACTAACCATAAGAATATCACATACACATGATTTTTAATTAGCATAAAATTTCATATATGGAAACACTGAGACTTATCATTGTTGCTTACTAATGTCTACACTTTAGAAGCATAACTTCTATGGGGAAAACAAACAAACAAACAAAACAAAATAAAACAAAACAACAACAACAAAAAAAACATCTGCATGCAAATACAAAAGAACACTTCATACAAAACTAGGCTGAAAATCAGCAGGTGTTTTACAGTATGTATCTGTTTGAACAGAGAATGTAACATTACCTTCTATACAAACCCCAGAAAGCTGAGAGGGGTTTGGTCAAACCTGAGTGCTATAGCTGAGCATCTCAGCACAGCTCTGCAATCCTGGCTCTCCATGGCTGCTCTAGGGCCCCAGCAGGACTTTGCTGATAGCTGGTAGCCCAGATGACTTCTCATACTAAATTTGACACCAAGTAGATATAGGAGGTTCTCTTTTAAAAAGCGTTTTGTTACACTTGGTAGCAAAGCCATTTAATCTGGCACTTTGCTTGGGTTAATTAGTCCTGCAGAGAAGATGAGTAAATCAGTTCAAATCACCATAATGTAACCAACCTGCTCTTTGTACCTAAGTTGGCTCACTAAATGCTCTCTTAGGTATCTGTTCAGGGTGCTGCAATTCTGGATTATTATGTAGTGGTATATCCTAAGACATCAAAACACAGAAGGAAGCAAGCTAACCAGAATGTGGAAAAAGAAGTCAAAATCCCATTTTCTATTGCATTTAGTCTCTCCAACATATAATTATCTTTGAAATAGATAACTGGGACAAAGCCCTTGACTGGACAAACCTATTTTCAAATCTTGGGCTTATATGAAGGTAAAGTAGTGCAACAAGTTTGATGAACACATTTCATGGACATGTAAATTATCTTTCCCAGAAAATTATTAGATCTGGAATGTTACTCTGACCAGAGCATTAATGTTAATTTTTCTTGGCTTACATTGACGCAGTTTTCAAATTTACAAAGAAAACTGGCCAAAAAAATGGAGAAAGTTATTGCAGAAATGGAATAAAAATTTTGTGTTATAGTAGGCTGGATGCAATTGATTTTGAAATCACAGTGAGGTAAAGAACATCGACATGACAAAAGATATATCTAGTTCTTAATAATTCTAATCTAAACTTAAAAAATACAGCTAATAAAGTAAATCCTATTGCTAGTTCTATTAGCACAGAAGAAAGCAAGAGTCACAGGTTTCAAGGGCATCTGAAATGTATGACATCTGAAATGTAAGCATCCTCTTTAATACTGCTGGGGAAGAAACACAAAGTATTTGAGATGGACTTGAATGCTGAAGTTGTCCTGTTCTGATCTTATGTTTAACTAGCCCAGGAATTATTGCTTCCTTCTGCATTTTCCACAATGAAAATTTATTCATTTAACAACTGTTGGAGCTTGTAAGATTCTATGATCTAAATTAATGTTAACTACTGTCACAGTCAAAGAAAATCATAAATTCAAAACAATAGGTTGCTGAGAACATCGTCAGAACAAAGTTACTCACTGCATGACCAAATTTGATCGTATTTCATATTGGTTACTTTGGTATTCATTCATGGTTTTAGAAATCCCACTAGTCTGCTTACTTGCCCATGCTTTTCATTTATGTGGATGACACATACTTATCACAGGTCATCTAACACTTCCTAAATGCTTTTGTAATTTTACTGCTACTGCTTCAACTCAAAGTGCAATGTTGCTTGGAATAGTATTTGATCTATATCAGTCACAGTATTTAATTCTTTGCTTCAAAGAATATTCTGGTATCATAATATAAATCCTATGGATTTCTAAATGTTGTTCCAAAGATCAAGCTTTACATCTCAAGCGATAAGCTTGTGTGATTTTACTTATTAGTGTTTGTATACATGCACTCTTATTAGTAACAGTATTGTTGCTTTTCAAGCTCAGAACAAGATGCAATGAAAACTTTGAATCATCAGAGCCTAAGGCTCTGTTTCTGCTTTCCCTGGATCACCTTTGATCCAAGATTTTGCATGAGTTATGAATGCGTTGGCACTACGCTGGCACTGAACAAAATGTGTAGTGGCAGAAGGAGAAAGCCTGCAGTGATCAAGGCAAGGACACTGATGTGCAGATTGCAACTTTCATGTGAAGGAGAAGGGCATTAAGCTAAAGAGACTACATTTGAAGCCAGTCTACAACTAATAATTAGCTGGTTGACATTTTAAACTTCAATGTTTCCTACTGACTGTTCTGTTTCGTACTTAAAGAAAAGATACTGCCACCACCATCTACTTATAGTACATTCAGATCCACCTGCTGTGGCGCTAAGTGATGCAAAGAAAAAACCTCTAACTAGAAAATCTGAATCATGGATTTGTGATAGCTCACTGTTTAAACCTGAGATGTTGAAGTCCACACTTTATCACCTGTGTAATGACACAGGCAGATCTAGAAGGAAAATCTCTGTTATATCCTGGATACCTACCTTGAAATAAGGCAATCAGAGGTACCTTCCTCTCTCTACTGACTACAAGGGAATATAAGTGACTAACACAGACTTACATGGCTAACTTTTGATGTTTAGATCACAGCAGATAAATGCTCTCCACGCTGTGAAAGAAAAAGTGACTTAGAAGGATGGAGCAGAGAACAATCAAATATACGCATCATAATTTTTTATTATTATAAAAGAAGAATTGTAAACACCATCTATATTCATCTGTCCCAACATGCCCACTAAGTGATTTATGTTGACACTTACTATGAGACAAGATTTGTAAAAGAAGGCAACATCTTTTATTCAATGGATTATGCATTTTACTCGTTTTTTTTACAGCTATAACAGTGGGTCCAAAATATTTTCACCATTAGAGTCCTTCCTTCTCTCACATCCTTAAGGATCAGTACTGTAAAAATTTTACTATACAAAGAAAATAAGTGACAGTAAAGATACATTTTTAAGAGTAATTTGAAGAAGAAAATACTGGCTATTAAGACAGGTTTAGGAGTTCCAAGTCTCAAATTAGGTAAAGGAAAGAGTTATTATTTCCATAAAAATAGAAAATTAAAAAATCAGAGTCATTACATAATGTACTTATTCAAATAACAGGTCAGGATAAACACTGATTATACAACCCTGTGAGAACGATTTGCATTCTAGCACATGCACACAGTAAATTAGAGACTGGGGTGCTATCAAACACAAACTCCTAAGAGAAATTACTGCATTTGTTGGTCCTCATCAAGTAATTCAATCAGTGTAGAGTTCAAACTGAGCCAAGTCTTAACACAAAAATATATTGTAAGTCCATTACAGGAATAGCTCTAGTGAAGGTTGACCTTCTGGGAGTTGCACCTCTGCTCATCATGGCAATCTCAGCTGGTATCAGAGTTAGATGGACAAATCATAACATCCACTCTGAATAGTCATGCACCACTTCCCTATCTCTGCAATCAACTGAGCAATCCCTTCTGTATTTCTTCCTACCGGACACGTAAAACAATGAATTTCTGCATGCCCTTGTAACAACCTGCATTTGTTAGAACCACAGAGTCCAATAAGCTTCAGTGCAGAAGAAAAAGCCAATAAAAATACTGATTAAAGTGAAAGAAATGGCTTTGCCAGTAAAGCACACTGGAAAACCAGCACTTCCGTGCTTGTGTGCTGATTGCTACATGTCTGATAGGATTGTGCTTCATCATCAGCTTCTTTATTGTAAAACCATAGAGAAAGGACGAGAGAAAACAGCTGGGACTTTGGTGAGAAATCTAATACGTAACAAAAACAGAAGCACTGAAACAAAAATAGTGACATTCAGAACAAATTCTATGAACCTGCTTGAAATGGAAGATACTGGGTTGTGGGCTTTCTTGTCTCCCCCACAGAAAACTGAAGAAAAGACAAAGGGCAAATTCTGTTTGAGAACAGAAAGATGTTTGTGGAAAATAGAGAGGACATCAAAAAGGTTCTTCAGCATTTCCTGGACAGTGGGCAAAGTCTGGAAGTGCAGTGCCCAGTCACAGCTCCCAGGGACGAATATCAGTGGTGGCTTTAACCTGTGGTGGCTCATGAGACGTTCCCATCACCAACACCCAGCTGCCATCTTCCTCTTTTTCAGTGACTTGCACTGAGTGGTGTTGAGGAACAGTACTTTCTGTGCTCTCCAGTGCAGTATACATTTTCATGCTTCATCCCCTGACCTCACATCCTAGTGATGACATTCCCCACAGAACACAAAATTGGATAAATATGGAAAAAGTTATTATGTGAGCTTTGGCGGAAGAGTTTTTTCCTCCAGTGTCAAGTTAAAAGAGGTTCCAGGTGAGAGGAAGCCAGCTGCATCTTCCAGGATAAAAAAGGCAGCTATTTGAACCTAATTTGATATTTTATTTCCAGCAGCCTAAAAAGCCTTCAGTTAACTAAAGGCCAAGTGATACTCAGCAGAAGAAAATTAAAAAAAATGTAGAGAGAGAAGGACGCTTTTTAGTCCCTCTAAAGTGAAATGCTGTGAACCATACAATTCCAATTTCAACCTCCCACTTAAGTATTCATGTGGATATCCTTTGCACTGCCGTGGGAGTAAAGGCACTCCCAAAGTCACAGTAATATAGCTCTTTCTCATGGCAATATACTTCAAAGGAATAGGTTTACAGATCTACTTACAGGTGCTTAGGATCGATTTGAAAATGTGTGAGGCATCAAGACTCAGCTGACCTCACAGATTAAACATGATATGTCATTTCTGCAATAACTTGGGAAACCTTCCCAGGGCTGTCTGCCTCCCATAAATCTTGGGTTTAGTTAACCAAACAGTGAATAGGAACTTCTGTCTGTTTGCAAGTGGCTCTATAAAATATTTGATCATCAGAGGACTCAGTCACACTGTGAAGTATGTCACAGATACGGAAGCAACAAACATTATAGTAACATCCATTAATGAAAAAGAAGAAGAAAACAACCAAATCTGGAAATCAGAACAAGGGAAGTGGATTTTCTAATTTTATGCAGTCAGATCAATTAAAAAATGTATTCATGACCTAACAGAATGAGGTCAGTTCAGAGCAGAGAAAAGAAAGGTTCAGACTGAGCAGTGTGGGAGTGAGATGTGGTACAATTTATGATATTATTTCTCACAGGCAAGTACAATGTTAAAACGTTTATGTTGTCTTTTGAAGCTGTAAACACTCCAAATATTTCTATTAACTAGAGAGAAGTTACTCTTCCAATTAAAAAAATATTACACAGTAATGCTAACAGTCCTCGCGCAATAGATTTTTAGGCATATGAAAGAAGAGAAGGTGACTGGGAAGAGTCAGGATGAATTCACCAAAGGTAAAACATGCCTGATCAACCTCACTGCCTTCTCTGAAAAAATGGATTTGTGCACATGCAAAAATGTTTCCCTCATTTAAGTGCACTCTTGGCAGTAAAGAGAACATGCTTAGGAATAATAGGTACCTTGCAGTTCTAGGTCATGATGTATATTTAAATTTCAACATATCTGAGACACCAGGAAGAAGCCTTACTTCATGGCAGAAAACATCAAAAACTTGAATATCAAATTATGATGCTATTGCAGTAAAGCTCATTTCATTCTGAAAACCCAAATCCTATCTCTATTTTTCCTTTAATGAGCATTTTACTGAGGAACTCCGATACTGTGAAGTTAAATAGCATCATTAATTTCTCAGAGACAGTCAGAGGCCAAGCAGGATTCCATTAGTCCTCAGAAGCCTTTGATGAGGTGAGATCCAAAATACTACTCTACATATAGCACTTGATGGACCCAAAATGCAGTGACTCCAATAGCTTCTTTCTATCAAACCTGAAAGAGTTCTCCAGGATTGCTCTTCCTTCCTTTACCAAAAATCACAGAAACACAGGATCATTTAAGCTGGAAAAAACCTCTAAGATCATCAAGGCCAACTGTTAACCTACTAACACTACTAACCTAACACTGTCAAATCTACTACCAAACCATGTTGCTAAGCACCACATCTACACTTTTTTTGATTTCCTTCAGGGACAGTGACTCAAATACTTCCCTAGGCAGCCTGTTCCAATGACTCATAGCCCCTTCTGTGAAGACTTTTTTCCCAATATCCAACCCAAACCTCCCTTGGTGCAACTTGAGGCCATTTCATCCTGTCCTATCACTTGTAACTTGGGGGAAGACAGCGACTCCCACCCAGCTATAACCTCCTTTGAGGTAGTTGTAGAGAGCAATAAGGTCTCCCCTGAGCCTCACTTTCTCCAGGCTAAACAACCCCAGTTCACTCTACCACTGGTCACAGGATTTGTTCTCTAGACCCTTCACCGGCTTCACTGCCCTGGACATTTTCCAGCACCTCAATGCCCTTCCTGCAGTGAGGGGCCCAAAACTGAACACAGTATTCAAGATGCGGCCTCACCAGAGCTGAATACAAGGGGACAGTTGCTTTTCTAGAGATTCTGCCCACTCTATTTCTGATACAATCCAGGATGCTGTTGGCCTTCTTGGCCACCTGGGAACACTGCTGGCTCATGTTCAGATGGCTATCAACCAATGCCCTGAGGTCCCTTTCTCCTGGGCAACTTTCCAGCCACTCTACCCCAGCCTGTAGCGTTGCATGGGGTTGTTGTGCCCCAAGTGTAGAACCCAACAATTAGCCTTGTTGAACCTCATACAGTTTCCTCAGCCAATTGGTCGAGCCTATCCAGATCCCTCTGCAGAACCTTCCTATCCTCGAGCAAATCAACACTCGTGCCTAACTTGGTGTTGTTGCCTGCAAGCTTACTGAAGGTACACTTTATCCCCTCATCCAGATCACTGATAAAGATATTTTTTAAAAATATATGAATAGTAAATTAAATATAAATATGAAATAATATTAAAATTAAAGATATAAAATCATCATTTGTGGAAAACCATACTTTTGTCTCCTCCTTTCTTGCTCCAGGAAAGATATACATTGAATAAGTAGTAGAAGTTGCTGATGATATTCAACTGTAAACTTTGTTCTTCACTGACCATCACCACAATAACATTAGAATACCAACAAGAATCAACATCAAAAATCATTGTACGTAAAAAGAGCAGCTCTGAAGAGCTAGGGATGTGTTCACTCTACCCTCAGCTGAAGGCAGGCCTTCCATTTCCCAGGGCTGTGCAAACCTTTGTGTTTTATCGCTTTCCAAAATGCAATTTTGGATTGCATTAAACATATATTTTTAAATCGTTTGTAGCCTTCAAGGATTGTCACTTCATGCTAGACAAGGTATTAGTCATATATATGAGCCATTTGTGTTACTTCCTCTAGGCTGGACTATTTTGATTTACTATATCTGAAACTGAATGTGAAAATACTATATTGCTGTTTCAGAATTAGAAAGACCCACTGATCAGCTTAAATAATACTATTTTAAATAGAGAGTAATTACGGGACGGAAAGCACTAATTAGAGTAATGGGATGGAATTGTCAAAAAACACTAGTTACTTTGCACTGTGAGGCTGAAGCAAAGCATCCATTGGTACCATTTATGCCACAGGGTCATTCACCTTTGCTTTCCAATACCAGAACAATATGGTTCAGCAACCCTGACAGCAACACAAATGTTTATTTTATATAAATGTTAATTTGTGCAGCATAGATGGTATTAATTCTTTTTTAGATATACATGAGAAGGCAACATAAATTAGGCAAAACAAATTTTATATTTGTCAAACTTCCTCACAATTATTGGACCACATGCTGACCTTCTAAAGACTGAAAAAAAATGAGGAGTTGTTTTATGGAAGTAACAAGAACTACTACATTATGAAAATGAAGCAAATAGAAGGGAAAAAAAGGTGTCAAACCATCACCAAGAGAATTCATTCTTTCTGGTGATAAGGAAAATAAAATTTAAAAGAACAAATAACTCTGACTCCCTGTCACTATTAATGAAATTTCATTTACCTTTTCTATTTAGCAGCTATCAGTCTTCATATATCAAATTTAATTTTGCACAGTTATACATTATTTTTCAGTTGTATCAATAAATTAACCTCATGGATTGTAGAGACAGATGGGACCACTGCGATCATCTAATCTGACCTCATAAACCAAAGAACATTTTTCTTGATTAAGTTCAAGCTCAGCGTGTGTGTGTGCACGTGCACTTGTATACATATATATATATGTATATTTTTTAAAATGAGTGCCTACAATTATAACAAAACCAAGGTCTACTAAATCCACTGGATGATGGATCACAGCCTTAAGACTGACATTTTAAACAAATATAAACACATTTTCCTTCTTTGGTTATTTGGCTGCCAAATTGGAAAGATGTTGTCAGCTGCCTTTTAGCATACATATTTCAGTGTGGGAAAAGAATCTACATTTTAAAATTAAAATTCATCGTTACCTTTTACTTACAGCACCTGAATAATTGTTAAAAACAACTAATTACCTGCATACCAGAAAGCACATTTAATTAGCTGCTCATAAACAGAGTACATTTCAAAAGCCCTCCAGGGGAGATAGGTGCAGAAATTCCATTAACCAAAGTTGTGTGTGAATTTGAGCACTTCCTCGAAAATATACTCTGGAGAACACTTTTATGCATATTAGCTTTTCTCTTCAAAGTACTTTCCTTCTTCCGCATGTGCATGAATGAAAAGATCTGTCCACCTACAAAGGTACAGGTTTTTATGAATGGAGGAGTTGGAGTGGGGTGTGATGTCTCTTGTAATTGCACTGTTAAGCACTTTTTTAGTGAAAAGTTATAGAAATTAATTCATCAGAATGGGGTGGAATATGGAACATTCATATTTAAGAGATTAGTCTTATCCACAGAGGGACCCGGGAATTAGCTTTTTGGGTTTGCCAGGCAGCTCTGTCTGAGATCATGAGTCATTCAAAGCATCCTACCCTGCTTCACTACAATACTAAGACAAATAATATGATAGTGAGAAAGCACACACTCCCTCTCTCACCCCAGTGATATTATGATCACTGAGACATATGCACACACATACATTTGATCTCTCCCATGCATTCACTCAATCCCATTTCTTCCTCTTTACAATCCAAAATGAAGCTGCAGCTAACATAAAACTTACTGAAACAAACAAATGTACAATCCCCTTCTCTTTTAAAAGAAATAAGTTATCTGGATTTCCTTTTGACACAGTAACATCAGTGCTTGTCTACCTTATTCCTTCACCACAGAAATTGTCACCTTCAAAATTAATGGTCCTTTCCAGAGGAGTGCCTATCTCAAAGCATTTATCTGATAGAGCTGGAAACATTTTTCCAAAGACCAACCCTCAACAGAAAATGCTGTTTCATTGAAATTGGAAGTTTTAAGTGAACATGTTGATTTTTATAGTATTTGACAGAAAAATTCAAATGCTTCAAATAAAAAATGGAACATTGGACTTTCTTACCTGATTTTGTCCTGTTGATACAATCTTGTTCCATTTCTATTTGCACTTATTTTAAAATGTAATTTCTAAATAATGCAATATTGTTTCCTATAATTCAATATTACATTCTAATGTGCTGAGATTGTCAGGCCTAACTGTTTGGATGTTGCTGAAATGAAATTTCTAACAAGAGTGACCTAGATGTTTTAAAATACATCTATTTCAAGATATCTTATTGGAATTTTGTAAATTGCACCTTTTTATTTCAATGCAGATTGAGACGAAGTTAAAATATTGGTATTTTCCCAAAGGAGAAATTTTATTTTTGATGAAATTTATAATAATTGTATAAATAATTGCATAAATAATTATAGATAGTTTAGATAGTTTTGTATATAGTGCTTCCCCCCCCCCCCTTCCTTGGTACAAGTAGTTCAATGTGTTCTGCAATGATAAAACAAACACATGGGAAGCTTCCACATACACATAATGACCAATAGATTTCCTGCAGTCTATAAATATTATTATCTTTTTTGCTTAAAGAAGGCATTTTAACTAAGCTATTTGTATCTGGTTGGAGAAAATTATTTTAATCTATAACTCATTTACATGCATATTCCTGTATAAACATTTACCCCCATCCCCTGTTAAGTTTTGACTTCACAGTTACTTCCCTGAGTAAATGTTTCCCTCCTTCTTTTGTATCCAATGTAATGAGCTGTGAGCTGTGATGACGTAAGAATACTTTAGATAAATCCCTTATGGAAAGCCTCCCAGTTTGACTATCTAAGTGATAAATTAGAAGGTAAAGCCAAATTTATTCCTGTGTTATTGATCTGCTATAACCAAAGCAGCTGCATTTTCTTAATCACAAGGGTATTTTCTCTCCTGTGATTTCTACATTAATATGCAATTTTATTGTAGTCTTAGGCACTTCTTATATTGCAATAACAGTGTCAAATAGCCTAATTATAACATGATTGATCTCCTGGTCAGAAGAGGTGAAAAGTTGTTGAGTAGGCAAGATGATGAATGGATGAAACCTATCCATTTGCCTGGAAATACTAAATCCCTCAGCAGACTGCTGATTTATCTTAGGTAGCAGACAGTGATAATGTTTGGAGAAAGCTACACATTTCACATCTACTTTTGCACAGTTTCAGCCACCTATTGGCCATGTTGTGGCCAGGTCTCCTGGCTCAGTTGGTACAAAACAAACCACTCTGTCACCTCCATTTTTTTGCCTTTAAATCATAAAACTCCACAGTTAAACACTTCCCTCCTTCAGTGGGTAATTTTCCTTCTGCTTTTATTTAGCCCAAATCTATATCATTTATCCTGAGGAATTAATATGTATATATATATATATATATATATAAAGAACAATCAACAAGCCCCCAAATGTGTCTGACTATGAATTGAAAGTTTATCTTCATGCACTCTTCTAAGATAAAGTTGGTCACCATGCATGCTCTCCAAAATGAGCCAAAATTCAGTCTGAAAATTTCACCATTTCTTTTGCACAAAAGACAAAATACATAGAACAAATTATTGTTGATATTTAAAACTGTATGTATTAAATAATAAAGTTTTGCTTGTTTTTTTGTTTGTTTACATTGTTATAGCACTTTGAAGCTACAAACATCATTGTTAGTTCTCTGGAATTTCTTATAATAGCATTAGTCATAATGAAATCATTCATGTTAAATTAGAAGTTCTCAAATACCTCCACAGTATTTCCACTGTAACTCAACATTAAGTGAGTAAAGTATCACAGAGATTTTTACTATCAGCTAAGGGATGATGCATTTCATATCTGCATTAAGACACGACTCCTAAATAAATAAATAAATTAAAAAAAAAAAAAAAAGTGTTGTGTTGCTATGAGAAGCCTGTGGTGAAATAGCAAGGTTTTTCTGGCCTGAGGCTACAATAGCTACTAGTTTAACTCGATGGTCAGAGCACTCCCTGGGGAAGCAAGCCTTAATTCTACTGCTGCCAGTAACTTTCCCTTTGTTAGCACCACATGTACAAAATTATTTTTAAAATAACATCATATGTATTACGCACTCACTCCAAGGTAACTTATAAAAACAATGTTCCATATGTGCAAATGAGATTTTGGCAAGCACAGAATTATATGCAGAAATTTCATTTGGGTATGGAAAGACTCTTTTCACTAACCCAGATAGATATTTAATTTCTATGGGATAAATTGCATGCTACCTATTCACTAACATAATTTTCCCACCGATGATTGACATTTAGATATCAAAGAGGAAAAAAGATAGCATAACATTAGATTGCACATCTCGGAGGAGTAAAAGGTATTCATTAGACTAGGTATTCCAGCAAATGGCATGCTAAAGTCTTGACAAAAATCATGTCAAATGTCATGTCAATCTTTTTTTTTTTTTTCCTGCTACTTCAAAAGCACAGCTGTCTGTGGATGACAATCACTCATGCTGGCACCTGAAATATAACAAATAATACCCACTCTCGAAAAGATGAAAGCCAGAATCACTGTGCGATACACAGCATTGCTGACCAGTATTCAAGGACATGAAAATGCAAATAAACAATGCTAGAGTATTCCCACTGGAGTGAGGGGCAATATGCAAAGAAGGAAACCATGGCAAAGGGACTCAAGCTCTCAAGGGTGTTTAACCCTCCGGGAGAGGTGCAAAGCAGTAACAGCAGTAAAGCCCTGGAGCAGGGGGCAATTGCCACATGCCCCTCAGCAGCACTTCTTTCAGCCAGTTGAGAAATAGTGTATCCTGACTCCAGAGAGAATACAAGCCAGTGCCTGTAGCTAAGAAGAAGATGGTGTTTTTGATTAAGCCTTACCAATTTTTGTGCAAGGGTTAAGTCGTAGGGAAAATGAGGAGTAATTTTTTAGAACTTTAACAAGGATGGAGAAAAATCAGAATTCTCCCCCTGGGAGAAAGCCAGGACCTATGTTAAGAAAACAGAGTGCTGCATTGCAGAATAGCTGGACAAAATGACTTCCTCACACCAGCCTGAACTATTCAGAAGAGATGCACTATGTATGGGAACATGTATCCTGCAGCTACTGCCTAGCTAGGCTTCCCTCAAAATGAATAATGCTAATATAACAATAGCAAGATAATACAGAAAAGGGGGAAGATTTGTGTTATCTGTGTTCATTAACCCAAACTATAATGCTTCCCTTAAATATTAAATACCTTTCTATCATTAGATATACAACGTGAAAGGCTAAAGAAATATATTATGAATATATTATGTGGTAGATTTTTTTAAAAAAAGATTTTATTTATTTATTTTATTTATTTTTTTAGAGACAATGAGAAAAGCAACACAGCTCCTTTAATCCTGTAATCTCTCTGGTAGCAATCAGCTTGGGGTATATTTCAGTTTGTTCACTTGTCATCTACATTAAGAGTCCTTCAATGAGCTTTTCTTTTAAAGTAAATACAGAATGACACATTTATAATTAGATCTCTCTGGCCATTCCTTTTTAGGTTTGAAGGATATGAAATGTGGACATGTCATGCAGTCCTCACTGCTGATCAGTGTGCTAAGGAGCTTAGACTTTCACTGTTGATTAGTGAATTTTAAAACAACTGAAAAATATACTATGGGTGCTGCTGTTTCAGATATTGTTGTCTCAGTTATTCCCTGCAAGAGAGAACAGTCAGAAACTCAAGAAACATTTTGAACAGCACTGAAAAAAATGTTAAAACCAACCCTGAATTTCAACCAAAGATTATTGAATCATTTAAGAACAACATAGACCCTTGTGAACATACTAGAAAGAAAAACTCCTGTTTCTGTTGAGCCTAAGAACAGTAGGTATGTTTTAAGATCATTAGGAATACAGTACAGTATTATATGTTAGTGTTTGTAATTCCCATTGATATTCATATCATGTCATAACATCCATGGCTATTCAAATGGTCTATAACATGATTTGTCACTGAGGGATAATTTTTTTTTTCTATTAATTTTTTGTTCAATTCCCTCATGGTTTTAATCATTCATGGCTTCAGTATCTCTGAGTAAATTTCTCAACAAATTTATTATATAATTTTCTTTTGATAGTCTGGGAATAGTCTAAGGATGCTGAATTTTCATAATTTTTTCAAAATAATATTTTTTTTCAAAATAAGAACTGTATTCCAATAGAAACATCTGTGCTTGTCAGCTGTTTTTTTTTTTTTTTTTTTTTAAAAACTTTACTTTTACTGCCTTAAAACAAAAATCAAAAATATTTGCCCCAAAGGTATTCCTTGCTTGTATTCAGTGATCAGGGGAAAATATAAGAATCATCCAGTACTTCAGCTGTGTCCTTATAATATTACTAAGGGAAGTCAGCTTTGGGGATTTAATGAATCAGCAACCTTCTTTAGCCTTCTGATTTTTACCAGGACTATTCAGCAGTAACACAGACCTCCTGGGACCCCGACGCTTCCACTTCCATCAAGACTATAATGGTAAAAACAGCTTAAATTTGCCACTGTTCCAGCCTCACTCATTATAACATGAAAACCATTTATAACTTCCCCCTTTTTTATCCACAGGTAAAACTTTCTATACCAATGCTCTATAGCCAAAATATTTTTATTTTATCCTGCAACATACACTTTCATCCAATCTTCACATTGTGGTTTACCAACTCCCCACACAGTATCATCTAGAATTTTGACATCTATGCTCTATTTTTGACTCAAGCCTACAATTTATTGACTCTTGTCCATCAAATCTCTTTTCAAACAATAACATTATTACAAATCCTAAGAATCCTAATCCTCCAGCTCATGTAACCATGGCAAGTCCTCTGGAGCTAAATAAAACATGTCCAGTGACTGAGCTCTCATCTTGAGGCCCCTTCAACTCTACCCCACACTTGGTCTCCTCTGGGCCCTCTGTGACCATAATTATTAATGTTTAATTATTAACATAGTAAAATCTTTCTTATAAGTCCCCTTAAAGTACTGAAAGTTTGCAACGAGGTCACCCATAGCCTTCTCTTCTGTAAGCTGAACAGCTCCAGATATCTCAGCCTTCATAGGAGAGGTGCTCTAGCCTCTTGATCATCTTTGTGGCCTTCCTCTGGACTCGCTCTAACAGTTCAACATCTTTCTTGTACTGGGGGCTCCAGATCTGGATGCAGTTTTCCAAGTGGGGCCTCAGAAGGACAGAGTAGAGGGGGACAATAATCTGCTGGCCACTCTTCTTTTGATGCAGCCCAGGATGCAGTTGGCCTTCTGAGCTGCATGTGCGCACTGCAGGCTCATGTCAAGCTTTTTGTCCAGCAGAACCCCCAAGTCCTTCTCTTCAGGGCTGCTCTCAATGAGTTCTTGTCCCAGTGAAGAACTACCTCTGTATAAAGAACATACACTACCTCTGTTATCTCCTTTCCATATATCTTTCTGCAAGGAATGGAGGATCCTCCAAAAGATAAGATGAGATAAGAACTGAAAACATCTTAACTAAAGTATGCAGTCTGAAAATAGTCTATTGAGCCTGAATTTAAAGACATTCTGATGATTATTTCAATAGGTCCAGAGCTTTAGCTGAAATTCCTAAGTTGGCACCAATTATCTCTCATACATACCAGGCCCTGGAAAGAACGATTACACAATCATAATGCATATTATGCGTCATATAATATTTGGGATTCTGAGAACGCTGAAGTCAAATCACTGTTTGAAAGTCATATTGCCAATAATTCCTAATCCAGTATTACACTTCACAATTCCCTCTCAAGTAAGTAAATTTTTACCGCAATGAAATATTTTATTTCCAATTATCACAAAGTCAAGAGAAAATTACAGTCCTGATTTCCTTGGGCACTACAAGTGCATAGCTCTTCAGAAGAAAAAGATTTTTTTTAGATGTGGACCATTAAGGTCCACATTAAGTGGATTTGGAAGCTTAATTTTAGACAATTAGCTTTATAGTAAGAAAACTAGAAATCTTACTTGGAAGACTACTAAAATAAAGAACTAAGAAGCATGACTGAGTAAAGACCAATGCATACAGGCCAGGGAGAACCAAATAAGGAAGGCTGTAAAGAATGCAACACAACATTACTATATAAGACTACATATATATATATATATATATACATACATACATATATATATATGTATATATATGTTTATGTACAGCCTATAGATGAAAAAAGAAGTGAAAAGAATTGTAGATGACTCCCAAGTTGATGGGGAAGATGTTGCCATCAGCAGTATATCTATTCCAGCAGTTATATACATGTATGTCTATTTTCTAAAAGTTACAGGCCAAAATTGAAGAGGAGAAGTTCAATGTATTTATCTTTTTTTTTTTTTTCTTCCTAAAAGTCTATTTATTTATTTATTTATTTTAAAACTCAGCTCTGGGATGCAGACTGCCTATGCTAAATACTACAATTCAGTCACAAATTTTCCAGAAAATACTGAGGGGGTATCCCTTGGAAAAAAAATAGATAAAATAGTTCAAGCGAAGCCCATACCAGCTGCCAGCAGAACACTGCCAGTTTACTCCATGCAAGATTCTGAATCAATACATCTGATTCAGAACTGATCTCTCCAAACCAAGACAGAGATTGACATTAAAATACAAGAATCATAAACAGGCAATGAATGAGTACAGTGACAATGTATGGCATTAAAAAAATAATAATAAAAAAGTGCTTTTCCTTTTAATTTCTTATTACTAGTAAAAACACCAACAAATTAAAAATCATGCTGATTTTCTGAGTTAATAGAATTACAGATGAGAAAACAGTGGACTTGATTTTACATTCATAGAATTGAATATGAGATCAGAACATCTCATACTGGTATAGTTCCACTGACTAACTATAGAGAACACAAACAGGACCAATTAGTCTCAATGAGCATGAGCGTCACAAGGAGCCAACAAACCTTTCAATTTAGGCAATATTTTACAGCTCTCTGTGGAAGACACTAAGCAGTCAGTGTTAGTTTTGTATGGGTTTTCATAAGCCCATGTACTAGAAAAAACATCTTAATTAAGCTAATTTAGAAATGTTCTTTCTGATCAATGTATTGATTTAGTTATAATTTGATTCCTGGCCTGGTGATCATCTTTATGTAGCTCTGTAAGTGTATTGTGAATTTGAAATGCACACATTTAATGTAATGAAATCCATTAACTAATAAAACAATGATCAGTCAATTCATGACGAATGGTGCAGATTTTCAAGATAAATGGCTAGTCTGCTGGTTGGGATTCTTGCACAAACATTTCATAGTCCACTGCTTCAGCACCATCTTATTTAATAGTGAGAGAACTATTATAAAGGACAGAAGCTTGCTATTCATCATTAACTCTAGAAGAAAATCCATCTGCAGAAAATTCCTGCTGAAGCCAAATGTAGAGTTGAAATTGTTCTTTTATGTTGGACACTAAGTACACACCAATATTCCATTAGCACATTTTTTTTTTTAAATACATACTCTGTTTTCATTGGACCTCAGTAAGGTTCTATTTTGAAGTGCTGAGTTGGTTTTCCTGTTCACTAACAATTCCCTAAAATTGTGTGAATCTACTTTAAAAAATAATTAAAGTCTGATCTTGCTCACATTTATTGAGTACTCCCACAGAAATTGTGTTCTTAAGGTGAATATTGTTACTGAGCTGATGCTTACAGTGTGAAAACTAGTGCGTAACCAGTAGATGCATTTGGACCTCACATCACTGTAATTCAAATCTCTTATAGTCTTTGCAATTAATCTAGTCTAAATTAGATGATTTTGATTTCTTCTCAAAGTGTTCCCAATTTCCTTCTGCACAACAGAGAACAGAATGATTTCCCTGAGACTACCATAGCTCAGGGGATTTGTCAGTAGCTCTTTTGTCTGCATTGGGTGCAAAATTTCCAATTTTCTTTGACATACTAGGAGCAGAAACATTTCTTTTTCTATCCTTCATATTGTGTTCTAGCAAACAGTGGAATTTTACTAGAATTACAAAAGTTGTAACTTGAACCTTATTATTTCCCAGCCTCTCAGGATCATTACTTCCTTGCATCCAAAATCTCAATTCAACTTGAGCTGGAGGCAAAGTTAGGTTTTTGACTTTAGATTTTAATTCGAGCTCATCTTTCAAGCACTTATTATTTTTCTTGCTGGCATATGTTTGCCCATCGTCAGTTAGAATCTGCATGATTTTACATTTATAAAGAAAAGTTAAGCAATTTAACCAAAAACATAAACTTTTTTTTTTTTTTCCTAAGGACCAAAGTAGCAGTTTTCTCATTACATATCAATTTACAGCTCAAAATCAGGAATAGATCAATGCTAACCATCTGCACCTTGCAAGTTTTAACATATCTCCCTTTCGTCACTCTCAGTAAAGCAGAGGAAGTTATGCAGAGCATGTGGTCTGCTTTCACAAATAATTTCTATGGAAAACAGCAGTCAGACAGTAATACAGGCCCAAGGTGACCTCATTACTGAAATTTGTTCTAGTTGTCATTAGACATATCACACTGTGTCACTCAAATCGGGAAAGGAATAAGAGATACTGACACGCAGCACCAGTGATTAGAGATGAAAAATACTGTTACACCATAAGAATCCCTTGGTGGAAAAGAAATATGTATAGTGTTTGAGATTCAGTCGCCCCCTGATCTGTCACTGCTGCCTTTATGGCTCTATTCTTTTTCTAGTTGTTAATTCTCCTTCACAAGGGACAACACCTTTTCTTGAACAATATTTCATAGGCAGATGTTCACTGGCCAGCTATCTCTTATAAAATATTGATGAATTCTTGATAGCAAAGCCCGCATGTTGTGTAAAGATATTTACTGCAGTTATAGCAGGCCAACTTGGACAACTGCTTTTTCGTGTTTATTGTCACTGCCTAACTTTAGACATGGCTTCATTCTTCAGATTTGTAAGCTATGGTTAAACTAGACAAAAACTTTACCTGATCTTTAAGTCCATAAACTGAAAGGAATCATATCAGCCATTTAGAAACTGGCACCTTGTTAGCCAAGAGCAAAGCATGGTTGGCAAAGAATTTAGCAGAAGGAATTAAACTGTCCAGCCAACTGTCAGTTCCCATTTTTAGCTTTTACCACCTTGGTAACCAGAGATCTGGGTCAACATGGCCTTTGGGATTTAGTCCCACTTGCATTCTTGATAAATATTCTCCTGCTGTGCATCCCCATGGATGGAGTCAAAGTCCCTCAGTAGTTTCAGGACACACCTCTTGAGGCACAATAATTTCAGAGAGACTTAGTACCAGTTGCTAAGCCTTTGCTGATTTACTTTGACTGAAAAAAAAAAAAAAAGGTCCTTAAAGCTAGGTGCTCACCATTTATCATTATCAAAGATAGTAAGATGCTTTTTGCAGCAGTGTCCAGACTAAGAGCAAAAGTATTGGACATCATCCCAAGCGTTATGGCCAAATTCCAGTTTCACTAATTACGTTCTGCTTACCAAAATTCTCACTGCTAAGCAAAAGGAAAGGGATTTACTTTCCATTTCTGGCCTGGATAGTTGTTACTGTGCACTTTAACACTATTTTTTCACCTGAGAGCATATCAGTCAAGGGACATCTTCATGCGAAAGATCTGTGGAGTACAGGATGAAAGACTTTTCTTTACAGACTTTTGTAGCTGTTTTGCTGCTGCAAATAATTAATTTTTACGCTGACCTCAATCTGGAAGGGGAAAGATGAAACTTACAAGAATTTTGTGGAATGCTTAAAACAGATGAGATCAACCAGGAAACAACAACAACAACATTTCATCTCAATTACTTAACTATAAAGCTCCCTTTTAAAAGTTTAATCTTTCATGCCTCAAATTATTTTAACCTGGCCTCCTCATCTTCTCTTGAAAGTATTTCAGTTATTTTTGCCATTCAGACATCTGTTCCAGTTGCATGTTGAAAAAAAAGAAAAAGTATTTATGGTTACCCTCCTCTTTCTGAAGTCTAATTTTGATCACTGCCTTCAGAAGGCCACTATTTGATTTTCAGTCAAATCTAAATAGAATCTTTCTTAAGATTCTCATATTTTACAAATTTTCAGCAAAATTATTTCCAACGTTAACAGTACTGCAAAATGTGAAAATATCTACCTTTCATTCAACCATAATATTGATTGGCTAAATTTTTCTCAAGGTGTATATATTTTATCAGTGTATTTTCAGGTTGGTACCTACTACATTTATTAGTCCTATCTGAAATCAGTGACAGTCCTGCCATTAACTTCACTAAAAATAAAAATATAGTACAACCTAAAAATGAGAAGTCCAGTCTGAGACAGTTCATCATACATTATAAACCAGCCTCAGTGCAACTGTGGGTAAACTGTCTCTTGTGAACAGTTCTACAGCTGTTAAGGTTCATGTTGGTCCCTTATAAACTAGAAATAGGAATTTTTATTACCTCTGGCCATAATTTAAATTGCATGAGCCTAGCTCCGTGCTGCAGATTAGTATACTGCCACACAGCCTGGCTTTTATTTTGGCATACTACAATGCAGCTCACACATGAACTTCACCATCAGTAGACATGTGATAGGAAAAGAAAGGATAAATACACACAGTATTAAAAATGCTAGAACAAAACCTTAGGTCTATAAAGAATTATTATTGCACTTGCACCTACTCTCATAGGTTATATTCTTGGCAGCTTTACATCACTAGAGTGGATGGTTCAAGCACTTCGCTCGTACTCAACAAACACTCTAAAGGTCAGTGCTGTCACCTTTTCACTAAACATCACCAAAAATAGCTACCTAGCTGTTCTAGGAGCTCTCGCTTCATTTATTAAATAAAACTTGTGCTATATGTTTTTTTCTAAGTCTTACATTGAAAAAAAAATAAAAGGGAAATTTTTAACAATGCTTAAAAGTCAGAATTTGTGAGATAACTGTGCAAATAAAAAATCTATTTCACTCCATTATTCTTCAAGATAAATGTACTTTCAAAAATGTAAAACATAACCTATCAAGACTAAGAATGGCTTTGCTCTTCACAAAAAATATCACACACTCCCCCTCCTCCTTACATGTGTTTCTCTAAGTATAAAAAGGGATTATTTAAGAAATATGGAGAAGCCACAAGAGAAATAAAAGATGTAGTCCAACTTGCAGTTATCTGAGACAAAAAGAAATAACAATTTCATAAATATCAGCAAGAAGCTGAAGTTGTCCCTGCGTAGATTTAACCTGAAATCTGTCCTTTTCCACTCAAGTGTTAGCAGAAAAACATAATTTGGCACGTACATTTATCAAAATAAATGTTATAATATATTTTTTTAATTATTATTATTATTTTCTTGTACAAAATAGTATATTCATTGCAATCTTCTGTGAAGTCTTACACTTTGATATACCTTACATTGAACAGCAATTTATACGCTGCTAGAACACAAAAGAACATGAGTGTTACCTAAGCCTGTTTCAGCAACTTGCTTTAGAAAGTCATAAACATTATGGCTAATTAACAACCTAATGGAACGCTGAGAATGAAGGTCTTGCTTCCCTGTGCACTTCTGGGCTCTCCTTTAATTGGTAAGAAATTTCCAGGGCTATAAACAAAACGCCACATCTAAGCAACATACAAAATTTACTCCTAGCTTTTCATCTCAAATACAAATAAGAATTATCATTAGCTTTCTGATCATTTTTTGTAACTCATCATGGCTTGGATAAAGAGTTCCTCAAATCCAAGACATGGATTAAGGATTTTTGCATGTCTTCTCTTTGATTTCACTTGTTTCTTCATTGTAGGAAATGATGTCTAAATGAGCAATTATTCCTTTGTTTTGATTGCAGGACAAAATGTATCAGACAAGCATGGTTTCATATCAAGGATTTGTGGTGGTTAAAATGAGGACCTGGATTCATAAACTCTCAGGAGTCTCATTCCCTGCTCTGCCCCAGATTGAGCCACATGACCTTGAGCTAACAGCTCACTCTCCCCCTGCAATGACGAATAATAAGCATTCCCATCCTTGTCTCTTGAGACCACATGCTCAAAAAAAGTAGGGGTGGCATCAAACCCAGATTTGCATACAGCCTTGGACAGCCCAACATATGACTAATTTTGCTGAACTGTTCTCAGCCTCATTAGGAATATTGAATTATTTCAAAAAGCAGTCCATGAGAAGTATTTCCCACAGCTTTTTAATGGTATATAAAACATCTGATAAAATGTTTTAAGATGTGCAGCATGTGCAGTGAACAGACATGATTTCTTTCAGGAATGAATAAATATAATTCTGGCTCTAAAGAACCAAAGGAATTGGTCCACAGTTTGAAAATAAAAACAAAGAGATTTTTTTGTTTGTTTGTTTTTATTCCCAAACAAAACAAAACAAAACAAAACAAAAATAGCTATTCCAGATGTGAGCCTTACCAATACTTGTTTATTAAATGCGAGGCCTTGCTCCAGCAATTAAAACCTTCGGGAGTGTATGCAAACCAGAACATTTGCATTTGGCCTTGAGCGATATACCTTCTGCACGACAGTGTGCTCCCCACAGTTTTGAACATGCTGACAGACTAAACTAACCAAACCTCCAGAGAACCAATGACTAGAACCTGCAATAATCCAACAGGAAGGATTACAGGCTTTATAAATAATAACATGGCAAACTAGCAGAAAGTTTGTGCAAGAACCAGGCTCTGAGGTGACCATTACTATAAAGGCCGAAAGGTTTTATCGTGGGTGCCAGACACACAAAGGTAGAATAATGAAAACAGGGGAAGACTCATTATTTTGGAGCTGATGAATGCAATTTCTGTTGTTGACCTTTCAGGGCCAGATTCTGATCTCAAGGGAATAGGCTGACTGTACAGCTTCTGTTGTCAGCTGCATGAGCTCACACAGATCTAATGATAACGTGCTTGTGTGACCTATCTGGCCAACTGCTGTCTTTAGGCTAGTAGTTCATAATCTTTGAAATTAAAATGCATTTTAATATCTTTAGAAATGATTCAAACAGTTTCTAAAGAAAAAATCTTGTTTCACCCTGAACAGAATAATCATGGGAGTTTTCATTTATATACAAATAAAAAATTAGGTTGAATTTTGAATCTGTAGCTATTCTTACTTTCGTTTGCTCACTTGTGAGAAAAAGTGTGCTTTCTTTTTTTTTTTGCAATCTGTCCACAGATCAATAGAGATCTATGGACCTCAGTTTGATAAACTCTACTCCTAGATAAGGTTAATTTTATTCCTGAACAATCAGCAGAACATCGTCTACTTTTTTTTTTTTTTCACAGAATCTTCAGAACAGAATTTTAGTGGACACAAACACTGGGGGCTTATTCAGTCAGTGGCTTATTCTCACATCCCTTTTACATCTTGGTGGGGACAGAACTCATTTCTATGCAAACTGTTAATTATCCTCATAATTTCTAAACACTTCACAGCACATATCCTAAAATGAAATAAAATAAATAAATAAACAAATAATCTGATTAGACCAGAATGAAGGCCAAAAAGATGCTTGACATTACATAACTTTTTAAAGCTAAGGTATAAAATTAAAAAAAATAAATCATCTCTAAAAATTCGTGGGGATGGATTTCAACCAACAAAACAGATGTAAAAGTCACAGCAGAAATCACGATCAATGTGATCTTAATTCTTGAGCATAATTCATTTATTAAGAAAAAAAAATGCCAATAAGGTTCTTAAGAGTTACCGGGAAACTTAAAAGAAATTCTATTTTCATGTGAGGCACAGATGCAGTAGGCAAACAGAAACCTGGGTTAGTTTGAAAGGAAAATATACAATATGCAAGCAAGCCATAGCTTCTTTTGCGATCTGACATGCACTAATAGCTAACAAACGAGAGGCTATTTCAAATGAGCTGGTCCTGCACAGCTGAATTATGATAGGCAAATGGGATAGGAATAAATTATAGAGCAACACTCCCTGTCACAATTCTCCTTTGCAAAAGCTACTTCTCTTCATAAGTTATCGGCACCTGCCAAAGTCACAGGGATTATCCTTTCCCTAAGGCAGCATGTAACAGGAGAGGACATTTTGGCTCCTGACCAAGAAACCAGAAACTGAAAAATATACTAACAAGCGAAGTGAGAAAGCTAAGCCAAAATTCTTTAGGAAAGTAATAGATTTAGCTGTGCCCAAGCCTGACTCATTGACTTTTAGCCTCTGCACTGCAGCATTAAAACTGTTCATAGACCACTGTGGAAAATGGCAGACAAATCAGGATATAAAATGTTATGCTTCATCACATAGCCAGGAGTAGGTTAAGAACATGAAATTCATTGAAGTTTGTCCCACCAGTATCCTCCATCCCACATATAAAAAGTTGACATGTGACCCCCAAAAGCCAAGAGTCTAAGCATGGCAGGAAGCCCTGCCCTATGGGAAGTATGGGATTGGTGGTGGGCTGATGCCAGCTTCACCCAGAGGCATTGCTCTGAGCTGATCTTCAAAGGACACTGATGTAGCCTGGGACATCGACCCAGTAAGAAACTCTGAATTTCTGATGGAGGGAGAGAGAATCTGGAGCCGTTCAGAAAGGAAAATGTGGGACACCACATGATTTCCCAACTCCAGGCACTCTCCTCTGCATTCCAGCTTTCTGAAGGTCCTCAAGAATGTAAAAGCATTTCAGCTCAGTTACGTACTACTCCTATTCTCCAAACATTGTTATCACTTGTAGAACCTAGATAGGTCATGCCTTCACCTCTTTTCCATTTATCAGTTCCTGCAACCTGTTAATCAGCAAATATACCTGTCCACAGAGAAATATTATGTTCTGAAGCATATGATGGCAAAAAATCAGTGAAGAAGGGGCAGAACTTGTGTAGAGTGAAGGGACAAGCAAGGTACACAAGGAGAGAAAGATAACCTAGCCTTCAGAGTTGATAGGTCTTCCCTGTCTACACTGAAGTTCCCTCTAGACTTCTATGCAAAGGCAGAGATTTCTTTTTTTTTTTTTTTTTTTGAAAAGAACGTGCACTTCATTTTCACTCTAGTGACTGATTCCTATAAAAGTTAAGTAGCCGTCTATGAATAACATTTACTTTAAGAGCTCAGGTGCTAGTCGTCTCCACTATAACAATGAAGATATAAATTCTGATTATCTAAGCTGAAGTAAAGTATTGTTCAACAGAAGGGAAATTCTGTTTTACTGTTTCTTTTCAAAGTATCAGAAATAATTACTAAGGATGCCATTCAAATTCAAGTATTCAAAAGGTAGGAAATACCAGATTAAAATTGCTTATGCAACTCAATTTGGACCTCTTCAACATATCTACTATGAAACCATCTTCAATTATGTGATCACAGACTATTTTTCCATGGCATAGCTGCAGCTCTTTTTGTGTGCACTGTGGACGGTATTCTGAGAAATGGTATTCTGGGAATGAATCAGGTTTATGTAGTGAATGAGGCTTTCATTTCTCTCTGCCTCATTTGTTTCAGGAACTGGAAGGTATATAATGAACCAGCAAGGGACTACAGAATGAGAAAATAAGATTTAATGGTTAAGGCAGCTGCCACTGAAGACCTGAATTCCATTTCTGGATCTGCCACAGAGTTCCTATGTGATGTTGGACAAATCACTTCACATTTTCTATAGATGACTATTAGTTTGATGTTCCTCATTTTCTGGCCTCTATACAAGACAATTGCGCTGCGCTATTGAACACTTACAGATGCAATTGATGTAGATTAAAACTGTACTTATATACACATAAAGATTGATTACAATTATGAAAAAAAAATTAATTTAGAAATTAGCTAGTACATTGTCAACTATTTTATTCTTCATCTGTCAGTGCCTCTGTCCATCACCTGTGAAACAGGGATAACAAAACCATGAATGACCAGGGCGTTATGCAGATACTGTCATTACTCTGTGTGAGGTATTAAGGTATGATAACCATGAGAATAATGACGCAACTAATAATTTTGTATTCATTGCAGGTTTTGAATGTTGTGTGGTAAGAAAAGCCCTGGGGTCACATACCACATGAAGAGGATGGAAAGAAACACAAGCTAACTGCCCATAAAGCAGGGTCATGTGGAAAAAACTTTTGTTTTTTTTTTTTTTTTTTTTTTTTTGTTTTTAAAAAAAAAAAAATTTGTTTTTAAAAGACTGTCATGGTGCCTGCACTCAAAGGGGCCAAATTAATTTTTGCAGAAGCAACCTTGGTTCTGACATTACGTAGTTTCTGTGTGGGCTTGATTTTTTCAATTCACACAGGTGGCAAGTGGTCTTGTCTGCTTCTAAGAAGCAATCAAATTAATAATGTAGGATTTTTGTGAAGAAGAGAAGAATCCAGGCACCTACCACCCCTTCCATTTCTAACCTAGATCAAACAGGAAACGGAGCTGGAGTCTAAACCTATGTTTCATACAGGTGTGAAAGAGGTGTCTGATGAAGGTGTCATACAGGTCTGATGAAGGTTGCCTTGGCCTTGGGAATGGAAAGAGACCCTCTTGCGTCTTTGCCATCTTGGCAGGTTGCATCTAAGCTTGTTCTCAGAGACAGGTCTGCCTCATCTTGGTCTACAAAAGCTAGAGGATCCTATGGGGAAAAGATACCCTCTTGGTATCTGGACCTCATTTTCTTCATCATTCCCTCAGGTAGAGCAAGGATGAGTAGCCAAACACCCTAGACTGACATCCAGTCATTATTTCATGAGCTCCGAGGATGTTAAACCTGAGCTGGTCCATGAGATGGGCTAGGCAGGCTGTGATCTGCCATGGGGCTCATCTTTTACTTCACAGCATGCCTAAGCTGGGCAACTCTTCCACAATGTTTGCCATAGCTGGGACAGGGAGTGTGACCACATTTAAAGTATTTTCTGTCTGATTAATGTACCTGCACTTAGGCCTCCCACTTTTACTTGTGTAGATGAAAAAATAAATGAGGGAGAATTGCTCTTTCTTATTAACACAAACAGATTCAAGAGGAAGAAGTAGGTAATTTTTGTAGGTACTTTGGCAATTCAGTAAAGCTTGGAATTATGATAAGAAAATCACAATGCAGGGAAGTCCTATCTTGTTACTAACTTTTCTATTATATGAAAGCCGTAAAAGAAATGGATATTGTGACGGGGTCATGACTTTGCTTATAAAACCTGCATATTAAGTTGTAAGAAAGATTACTGCTGATGCCTTGTTGTACTTTCTACCATGCTATGCAGCCTTCTATTTTCTAATACCTCCCATAGCTGATTCTCACTTCGCCAAAATATATCAGAGGCCATACAGATCGTATATCAGCAAATAATGGAATCAAGTTAAAATTAAAAGTTTCCTATAATGAACTAAAACAGTCCATTCGCATGTTAAGTTCAGGTGTTATGTAGGGAGAGGACATACACCTTTGGGTACATTTTAAATTTTATTGCCTATGAGAAGGCAAATATGTAACTTCAAAGATTCAGGAAAACATGTCTGCTTTTCTAAAACTTAAAGCACTTTCATTCATGAGGTGTACATTTTGTCAAAGTATTTTCACTAGATTTGCATACAAATTATGAAACACAAAACCTAGTTAGTACAGCAAAGAAAATTATTTCAATCACTATGGGAAATAAAAGTAACTTTTACCTAGAGCATGAGAAGAAAGGAAAAGCAAACAAGAGATTCAAACTATCCTCTCTTGATGAATTCCAAAGTTTGGCCTAGAGAAAACTAGCCAGAAGAGGAAAAAATATTAAAAAAATATATTCATAAAAATTACCTATCCTAAGTCTACAGGCTGAATAAATTAAATATTCCTAATTTTTCACATCTTAATTCTAAGCTTTCCGTATCAGAGCAGAATAAAAAGTATAAGTTGGATCTTTGGACCAAGCACTGGCAAGAAGTTGCTAATTCTAACTCCATCTGGCAGAAATCATCATAGACCCATAAAAGTCCTTTGAGCTGTGGTATTTACACTATATGAAGAATCAGCCCTGCGTTACTTCCCTCTCTATATTAGTTTATGACTATGTTTATCTTGGATCACACCAAACCTGTCTGCATTCTGCTACCAGTATTCAAGCTGATGAAGTAATCCGATGTTCATGCGTTAGTTAAAACAGTGTTTTAGTACTGAGGTTGTAAGACAACAAACTGAGGGGAATAGTTTAGCACTCAATTGAAAACCTTCAACAAAGTATATATATCTCACCTAGCATCTTATTCATATCTGGAAGAAAATACAATTCCAGATTTAAAAGTAGATGGCCTTTCTCTTCCTTCTCACATACATACACAATTTTAAGCACAACAGCACAGTAAGAGAACCAAACAATGACTACCCTCTTAATAACTGTTACCAAAATATAAAACAGGTTAATTCTTAAGACAACTACCTATTCAGTAACATTCTGATTACAAATAGATGTTTTAAAGAGTCTTCTCATTCATTTCTGTTTTAGTATCAAGAAGTCAGAAGTACATGGCTATTTTTGTTAATTTGGCTGATCACCTTGCAAGCAATGAATGATCTATGGACAAGAGGTATAATACCTTCCAGGATTGAAATAACATATTTATTTAACAGAGAGTTAGATCCAGGTAAATAGGCTTCTTTGATTTTTGATCTAAGCACCAGGAAGCTTCTTTCAGCCAGTATTTTTTTGTCTGGCTACATAACAAAACAGTTTTACATTCCTGGACAGAGTATTAATATATTTAGACATACATGTAAAATTCTAGTATGTTTTCTGTTACCTTTTAGTACTATTTTAATGATTACATTGCTCAACCAGTATTATGTTTATGTTTTGGCAATCGCTGTAGGAATATAGCAGAAACAAAGAAGGCAATTTATTTTAGTTTGTCTGTTTTTTTTTGTTTGTTTGTTTGTTTTTTTCCTGATACTTCCTCGTGGACCTTCCAAGATCAGAAGAGGAATGATGATAATGATGATGATGATTTGTCAAACACCTTACAAAATACATGACACGACTAGGTTTTAGGAAAATGCAAGAGAGAAAAGGAAAAAGCAGAGCAACTTTAGAAAACTGTCTAATTTCTTACGGTAGTAAATATGCAGCAAAAACAGCTTTAATGGAGCTGAATGGTTTTGTATGGGTTCATCACAGATATAGTAGATAAAATAACAGGAAAAAACATTGTCTTCTAACACTGAACACTTTGGAGGCCAAGAGTAGCATTTATTTAATGCATGGAGAGCCACAGCCCCTTACCGGTTCTATAAACGGAAAGTGAATTTCCATAAAACTTGAGAGAACCATTGCTCAGTCAAGTTTATGCACTGCACAGCACAGCAGAACACTGGCAACCATGCATGACCGCAATGAGAATAAATAGCAGCAGCAAAGCTGAAGCTCTTGCTGCTCCTGCCACCACTGCTTTCAAACAGAGGTACTTAATCTTGTGGTGTAAGGAGGGGAACCCACAGGTAAGCAGGATGAAGTCCCTCACACCTACCTCTGACTTCAGTCTCACCAACAGCAGGAGAAAGATCATTTGGGAAATGTCCATTGCAGTCAGCAAGGGATACAGTGGTATTTGCAATGAGCAAATATAAAATACATCAAATTCCAGCATATGGATATTGCTCTTAAAAAAGACGCACTGTGAACCATTTCTTTAGGCAACTTCTTGACTTGTGAAATCAGCCAGAGGTACTCAAAGACACAGGAAATCATCAACCTATCTCAGGAAAGCAACTAATTTCTGTTTGCACTAAAGCAATATCTTAAGATTTGTTTCCTAGAATAGTGATACAATCTGACAAATGTCTGGCACGATATGCAGAAAGTCCGGATGTGCAAGTACTCCTTAACACAAGTCATCGCATAATTTTAGATACATGTGAAGAGAAAACTCCACATTAAGGAGATTTGATTTTATTTGATGAAATGAGCCACGGATGTTCATCAACCCAAAAGGATGGATTAATTTGCAAGGGAAGGAAACACACAAAACTGGAGCAGCACAGAGCTATCACATATTCAAGCCATGACTCAAATATGAAAAGCATGTATGGGAGCAGCTACCTGTACTACTTTGAAGTCTATAGAAACAGCCTCTACATAACTCTGCTTCCCAGCTGAACAGCGAGGCCTTTATTAATTTATTAATTTATTAATTTATTTATTTATTTTTGCCTGCTTCTTGTTTTTATTTTCTATTTAGACACAAAAGCTCCTGAATTGAAGGACCACCATTACCTACACCACTCTGCTCCACCATGGTTGCAGCAATGAGAGGCCACTGGCATACAAACACAGGGCTGTCTGTCATGGTGCGGGTGTAGTCAGCATTAGGAGGATCTCACTATGCACGTACTCCTACAATACAAGCAAGCACAGTCATTTCATGCATGAATTAAGCCTGCATGACAATCAGAAAATTCAGCTCTTCACATCTTTTAATGCTATAGCTGATACTCAGTGCAAAATGACAGCAGATTTCCCCTTTCATGTGAAGTTTACATAGGAACATTAAGGAGCAATTCTTAATATAGAGGATGGAGTGTATGTTTTGAATATCTTTAAAAGCTCGCTTTTACCAAGTGGAGTTGAAGGAAGAATTTTTCATTCAATGTTTTGTAATAGCTTTTGTGTACTTATCATCATTAATATTTAAACAAACTATTTAAAAACAAGGCTATTCTTTACTGAGATGCATTAGTCCAAGACATTTACCTGCAATTAAAGTGGTAAAATATTACAAAAAATAGCAATTATTACTATGGAACTTTAATATAACTGCAGAATTATTTAATTCACAATTTATCTTAAATGCACAATAACTTTTAGAGCTTTGAAATTAACACCAAGGTATGCATTTTACTCCCTATAAAAGAGACTGAAAATAGATTTCTTTTGATATTTATGGAGGAGCTGAAGTGGGGCGTAAGTTTTCTTAAAGAAAAACATGAAAACTCGCCAAAAATTACAGGTAACTTTTCCTGAAGCCAATGCCTCAGGAAGATACTAATGAAGAGTACATCAACAGAAGTGCAAGAGCTCCTGACTGTTTGGTTGAGAATGACCCCGGGGAACTTGTGCTAATACTGGAGACTTAGGCCCCAGAATTTCTGAAGAACCAATTTGGTTTAATTGCATTCTGCACACCTAATTCTCTCCCTAAACTCCTAAACTACTGTGGAGTGCTAACTGTATCTTCCTAAACACCTAATGCACTTCAACATAGGAACCTTTGACATTCTTTGCCTATATTTCTGTGTTTGATTACATATATTTGCTGTATTTTGGGGAAGTGTTGTTTTGCAATAAAAGCCATTCCAAACATAAGTTTTTAATTTTGGTGGAAGAACCGTGAGACTATCAAACTGAATATGGACAGAATAGTATTACATGAAAAAAAAAATAGTGTGCAGGGAGTTTTATTTCTGGAATTTATTTAACATTCTCCTTTTGTGTTGGCTGTTTCTTAAAAAAGTAAACGGTACCATCTGTATAGACCATCTGAACTGAACTGGCCCTGAACAGGAACATGAACAGAATGAACCTACAGATAATCCACAGCACTTTGTCAAGCCTGATGGTAGCTAATTTACTTCCAGATAATATGGACAGACAATTATTACCAGAAAACTTTAATGAATAAAAATTGAGAAGAATTCTGCTACTTCTGCAAACATTCCTTTCTACAGGAACTCAATCCAAAGCAAAGTTTTCAGCAATACAAAAACATAAAGAAACAAGTCATAGGGGTTGGTTCTGAAACCAGCATCTGTTTTCCCAGCCCTGTCAAAATCGTTTACCATTATTTAGTGTGAAGTTTGGCTTGCACATTAGTAGAGCCTATGATACAGAGTATCAGTATATGCTTATGAGAATTGCATACGCTGCACAGACATCTCCAGTGTGCCTGTGTGTCCAGTCCCACAACTGCTGCTGGTTCTCCATATGCTACCCATAGCAGCAAATAACAAGCAAAGAGAGGCAGATGAAGAATAATTATGTTTAGGGAATGGTGCAAGACACCGAAGAAGATCATCACACATCGAGACATCCCTGAGGAGATCTTGGTTTGTGTGCTTTGGTTTCATTGTCTCTTGGTCCTGAAAAGCTCCGTCTCTTCCTTCCCTCTGCTAGCACCTGGCCTTTGGGTGCTCCGTCCCCCCACAAGGGCTGGTGGCATGAAGGGAAGTCACTGGTACAATTCGACATCCTAATTTCCTCCAAATGCTCAGCTGCTGCTGCACAACCAGCCTGTGCAGGTCTGGAGCTTGTCTGCCCCGCAGGGAAGTCAGGATAACTCGATTTGCTCCTGTCAAGGAGATGGGTGCCAAGCCAAGAGATTTGCTTCTGCCGAGCCCTTGGCACTGAAATCAAGCCTGCGGTTCTGTCATGCCCTTTCTGTTGCTTGGATTCACAAGGAAAGTCTGTAGGACTGTTTCCTCTCCCTGCACAACTAAACCATACCACCGTGGGAGGCTTGAACTGTGTTTTTAAACAGGCTCCCTGCTGTTCTGTGTCACATTCTTTCTTCTTCTCCTTCCACAGCAATTTCATATATATTACATTCTAAAACAAAGGGCAAACTCCAAAAATGAGCATCCTGCACACAATTTTCCGATGTTCATGGCCAATTTGCTGTGTTCTGCTGTGAATTCCACAACAATGAATTCAGAAAGTATTAATATTGCATTTGATCCCTCCTCCTTTTTCCCTTGTACCCATCAATGCTTGTGTTGCACAATATGTGAAACAAAACAGGGGGGTGTCCAAATTCTAAAATGTTACTGCTTATGCATTTTTATGTGAATTAAATTAAGCCTGCTATAATGATCAGCTGACTTGAAGAAAAAAAAAAAAAAAAGATGATAATTGATATTACTACAAAGGGAACACCAATTAATGTATTTAGTCATATCCAGGGGGCTCATCCAATGCAGAATTTAGATTTATTTATGCTTAATTCTCATTTTAAAATTGTGAATCTTTTCAGTAATGTAAAATAAGCAACATGTTAAATTAGCTGCTAGCCTTACACTAAGAATTACAATGTATTTTCATACAGTGAGGTGCTTCACAAGAGAGAATTAATGCTAATCATAAAGGTAGGAAAAAGTTAAAATCATAGGATCTCTTTGTCTGTTAGTTCCTTATTGCCAAATACATACATATGGTTGTGTATATATATGTATATATATATAAAATTGGAAGCAGTGAAATAAAGATTTTCTTTGATTTAATTTCAAGAAAAATGTCAAACGCAAAGACTCATCTTCTATCCTTTCCTAGACATCAAAGCTATTTTCAACAGAAGGGTCTCTGCTCAGCCAAAAATATAGTCTGTTTCCATACTGCAGCTGAAGTCTGCAAAAGCTCAGAGAGAAAGAAGAAAAAAAAAATCAGTTTTCATGGCCATGTACCAATTTCTACAGGATGAAAGATGAAAGCATTTTTGGTTGAATCAGCCAGTATCTTTTAATTAGGAAAAGCGTTTCCAAAAGTGTCTAGCTGTCTCTAGGAACACAAGTCTCGGTCAGTGACTTCAATTTTCGAACAAAAATTACACTATGACTTAGCGACATCTTTCACAAAAATGGGTCAATTTTTCTTTCATAAAAAATGCACAAAAACCTGACTTTCAAGTCATTTGGCCTTTTATTATAATATATTACATCCCATGCACTGTCTTGATGACATTTACTGTTTCTTATGCAGGATCCCACAGTATGTACAAGTTGTCCGAAGTTCAAAGAGGGCAATCATTAAAATTTGACATTTATGTCAATATGTACACAGGGAGTTTGCCTTTTCATTAGCTGCGTATACATGTATATATATATATATATATATAAAAATATATATATATATTTTTTTTTTTTTTCTGTTGAAAGATGCTGGATATGAAGTCATGAAGGACTTGGAGCAATCACTTTTGTGTGATCCCAATTGAGCCTAATGGGTAATTCTATATGATTGCAATTGAGATTACTGGGTAAAGGAATTGATTAAAGATTTTTTTGCTGTTGTTATTTGTTGAGTTGTCAGGAGGTGTTGAGTCATGCTGTGAGAAGTTTGAGCGCTGAACCTTCTCCTGTCATATACAGAAATGTCATGTTATATTACACAGCCTACAAAACCTAGTTAAAAAAAATCTTTGTACATATCGCGGTAGTTTGGTAAACAGAACCTATCAACTTTACAACTCTGGTTCTCCTTCCAATTGTATGCTATTTTTGATGCCTGATAAGCTCAGTTTTTCCTAGTGCACAAGTCCTAGCAGATGTCTTTCTCCAGATGAGCAAAGTGACTGGAATACAGTAATGATGTACGTGTTGTCAACCAAGCTTTAATAGGTCTTTCTTTTGGTTATGAACTGTTTCTTAAAGTCCTTCTCAAAACAAACAGCATGTGTTGCAGGTTTTCCTTGTTTGGCCAGGGCAAGACAGTTCAGAAAACTTCTGCCTCTTAACTCATCCCAAAATACTTCCATAATTGCACTGTGATTTACTGAGAAGACAGAGACTGATGGTTATGCAACATCCAGTATCAGCTTGCAGACCCAAGGGAACAGTTTTTATGCCTGGCATAAAAAAAAAACAAACAACTGATACACTCAACATGAAGAAGACTGCAGGAAGTTTTGCTGTGACTTTTACCTTTAACCAGCTTAGCTCAGATCAAACAGCACAGCCAAAATGCCATAGAGGAGTCTTGGCTTGCACACAGCTGGGCTCTCCCCATTGGGCTCTTGGGAGGGAAAAACAGAGCCACTTGGAGGAAAAAAAAAAAAAAAAAAGTTGCCTATGGCTCATGTGGCTGTGAAGGTCGATAGTGACTCCTCATGGGCTTTATAGAGAAATCACCTGGAAGAAAAGCATCCTGACCTCCAAAGCCTGGCACAAAGGAAGCTGGGGATGGTTACCCATGTTGCATTTAGAAATTCTTCTGGCAGGAGCCCAGCCCACCTGGTAATATCTAGCCAAACCTTTTGCATTAGTTCTTATTTGGTCTAACTCTAATCTTGTTCTTTAATCCTGTGATTAGAAGGTAGGCTAGAAACTTTAGGAAGAATTTTCTAAAATTATCTCTGTGCTCAATAGAGTCAGTGAGCATTATACTTGTGAATTTTCTCAGCAACATGAGCACAACCAGGTTTCTCCTGTTATATTAAAGGCAAGACCTTGCCATGCAAAAAAATATGGACACATATTTGAGAGGAGGAAGAGAATCAATGATCTAAGTGTATTCAGGAGCCCACATTCAGTAACTCTTATTCAAGGTCATTTAAGAGGGCAAATTTGTCTTATACAAGTGGATTCATGACAAGCAATCAAATAAATGTTCTTATACAGCCAGTATTCCTTGCCTGCAACCTTGGTTAGCTGAAACTTGATACCAGGGGCCAAAATCCACCTTTCCAGGAAGAGTTCCAGAAAAAGTTATTTCAATATGACTTGTTAAGGAGCAAAATACTACATAATGTGAGCAAGAGTGGAAAGAACTGACTGAATCAGTCCAATAGGTAGTATTAGGCAAAACTTACAAAATGACAGGTGTTTTACTTCAGAGCTTTTCTATGTATTGTTAATATCTTTGCTTAAGAAAGAGAACATCAATTAGGTAATTTTCATCTGAGCTCTCTGCTTTTATTATATTTGGCATATAGTAAAAGCTTGTACGAATTACAGAAGACTTTTAAAGCAGCAAACTAGAGAATATAACATAAATAAGACTCATTAATTTTCATTTCTGCAGAAAACTTAAGAAGGAAAACTACTCCATCAAGATAAAGCAGAAATTCATACCTTCTAAAATCTTCTAAAAATTAGATTTTTTTTTCAGTTAGATCAGTACAAGTATCCTCTACATCTCCATTCTGAATTTCTATAATGTTAATAATTCGTATGCTTAATAATAATAATAATATTTTTTCTCTATTTTGTTATTAATCTGATTGCCTCAGTAGTGAGAGGACTTTGATAAGAATATTTCAATCCCCAATATGGCCATCCACAATACAATTCAATGAAGGTATAATTCGGGCCAGAGTACCATGCCTTTCCATTTTTTTTCCATCTCTCTCTTTAGAAATAAACAATCTAACTTTAAAAATCTTTATTTAAATATCTGTGTTGCATTTATTGTTGAAACAGTTGTTCTGATAGTTCTTTTGCACTAGTATGTATACATAATTATTACCATAAATGCAAAATAAGAGACTTTAAAAGCTGCCCAAAACAGGGTGTGGGGTATGTGTGTGGGGGGGTTGAAGTTAAAAATTTTGTGGCTGCAGGTAAAGGTTTCACTTTGCTCAGTTTCCCTGTGCTCCTTTTACTAACTAGCGTGCAGCTTCTAACACTCTGCTGACAGCCACATTTTAGATTTCTATAAATCTTTTAAAGACAATTACTGAATTTACCCAATGAGCTAGACTAGGAGCATCCTAATAGGAGTGTGAAAGGCTAACAAGCTGGAAGCCTTTGAGGTGGCATCAGTGTCTCACATCTCTTGATGTCAGTGAGTTGATAATATTGTTACTAGTTCAAGGAGGCACGCACCCATGGTTTCTCCTTTCAGGCATTCCCTTCAACTAATGCTAGATAGTTAAGGTCTTGTATTTCAGATGCAGTAAGTGGGCTGAAATGTCAGAATTCACTCCCAGGGAACTTCATAAACAAGGGAGTTTTATGTTGCAAGGACTGAGCTGTTAGCTGTAGGGAAAATTGTCTCATTCCCAACTCACCTATAATTTTTTTATAAAGTGAATGCCATCTCCAGCCTCCTTACCCCTATAATCTAAGCAAGGTGTTGATGAAAAGACAAAAGTTCTTTTAAAGTCTATTCTTTCCTGGAAACATCAAGCACGATGCAGCTGTTACTTGGTCACGTTTGGTCTGACAATCCTCAGTTGAGAGAAAAGACATCCACTACATGTTCAGCCCAGGAAACCACTCAAGTCTGTGAAAACCATCCAAGATTTAACTTCTCAGAGCTGACAGCCTCCCAGCACGGGAGCGGAGTCAGCCAGCCTTGCTCCTTGCCAGGCTGAACCTCCCTTTCTGCATTGCCTCACTGACATCAGTGGGATTATTTCAGCTGCGGGTACAATTTGCTGGGAGCCAAAATAGCAGAACTTAACATGGAGCTCTGCTAATAATCATAACAACAGTAATAATTAACCTAGCAGCTTCTGCGTTCAGTAAAACTGTGAACGTGTCCACTATCAAAGAGAAATAGCGAATGTCACCACCACCACCACCAGCCATTAAGAGTTAGGAGCACACAGCTATACGAGAATTTAGGGCAGCAAGTAGGGACTATGTAGTTGACTCAAGTACCTTTTGCGTAAACTCTGCCTACTGAAATTGGACGTAAACAAAGATACCGGTCCTGGTATCTCATATAGAAAACAACTAGCACTGTATAAAGGGCTAGATTGATGCAGAGCAAAGAGTGCCACCTACAGAATTACTAGCAACATTTCCTTCAACACATTAAGTCCCTTTCCACTTGCAGACCATCTACTACGATGTTTATTTAGCACTGTCTGTGAGCTCAAATCCAAGCTGCAGTGTTCCTAGGACCAGCAAATTAACTGGAAAGTGAAGTAATATAAGAGACAAGCTGCAAAATGAAAATAAATGTTTTAAAAAATTGCTAATACTACAAGAAATAATCTTATGACTTCAGAATAAACCTGGTTTGGAAGTATAGTCTTCCCATGTGCTTGATAGTAATACTACACATTTAGTACAGAAAATCTGCAAGGCCCAGCACCACGAGAAAACCTCAGAAGTACTGTAACTGTGATTTTAGCTTCATAAGGGCACGCAGGATTACAAGATCTCAATGAAAGGAAGCACAGAAGATAAAAACTGTGCATTTCTTCCTATTCTGCCTCCTTTAGCAGAAGACCAGAAATATGCTGTGCAGTAAGGCTAACTGGATGGCAGCTTTCTCAGTAACTAGCAGCTAGTCGGCAGTTCAGAAACAGATGGTAGGTTAAATTGTCTCAGCTGGTAGGAGTTTTTGCTTTGGTCTTTTCCACTTCCCTTTAGACTAATATATGACCATATTGTGGCAGGAAGATTTTAAGTAGTAGTCAAAAAGTACAACAGGCGGCCCTTATCCACATGCAAATATTTCCCTATCCAGCCCATAAACTGCTGTCGTCCATTTAATGATGACCGTAGAGATAATACTAATTACGTGCCTGGACTGTGAGCTCCAAATTCTGTTAACAAATATGGTTGTTCTGGGGGTGGTAATACTCAGGTATTGGGTCTAAAATAAACAAGGAGAGCAGAGCACCATGGCAGAGAAGACGGACAAAAAAAAAAAAATCTTTCCTTTTGCATCCAATATCTGTAAAAAGTTTTAAGAACATTTTTTTTTTTTTTGGTGCATGTGTCATATGGCTTGTGTATCCTGAAAAATCAGACTATTTGGGGCTGAACCTCCTCAGTCTGCTCAGCTACTATGTGTCTGCCAAGGTCTGAGCCAGTAACATATTGCAAGAGCCAGTGCAGTAATTACACAATCTGATCTCTGCATGCTACCAAAATAAACTCATAGCTAATGATGGCAGTGCTACCACCATTTAGCAGGTTGAAGATGTGTGCCATATTTAATGCCTCCTCATGAGATTGGTTTCCTAATCTGAAAGAGATTTAAGACACTTAGAGGGAAACATGCAGCTACTCCTTTCAGCTGTTTTCAAACTCCTGGCCACACCGGTCCTCTGCTCTATCCTTCAAATAAACAGAAAAGCTGCTTTCACAGCTCATCTCCAGATACAAAATTACTTTCATGGTGGCTGAGCGCTCTCTGTTATCCAAATTTCTCACAGAAAGCATTGCTTTCATTTTCTTGTGCTTCTGAGCTGAACAAAGATAAAAGGAGTCAAATCAAGATTATTGATTTAATGTTATCATTTATCATTCTTTCTCCTCCTTAGGAGTATTGTTGTGTATTTTATACCAACATAGGCAGGGGCAGCAATGCCGTGAACAAGTCAGCTTTGTGACAACTTGCAGGCTTGAGTTATCAGCAGCTACCTGTGCCGTACGCTGTACTGAAGAATTAGTGATTTGGAAAATTATCCGATCCATACTATCAAATCAAGGGGAAGATCTACTGTTTGCAATTGCTCTCTCAGACTTTGATGCTTTTCCTCCTTGCATGTGATAAAATTCAGCTAGTGAACTACAGAACTGGCCCTTTGCAAGCGAGAGTTCATCTGGCTTTATAAGTATATTCTCAAAGCCGCAAACTCAGATAGAATTATTACTAGGAGATAATTGTAATGCTTTTTTCCTTTCATGTTGAAGCTGGGTTATACAATTGAGAAATTATGGTTTCATCCCCATTCCTGCCATGTATACAAACCAAAACAAATATGAAAATTAGAAATGCAGTGTTGCAAAAGATAACATCCTCCATGATTGTCACTGATAACAAGAAACAAGCAGTTTTCTCACTTTTTTTGTAGATGCCTCATGGGGCAACCTCTCAAGATTCAGAACACAAGCAGGCATGAGGCCTCACCAATGCCTTTCTAACAGTGCCATTAACATGCGTTCATTAAATATTTCCATGAAGGGTAGAAAAATAAGACCCTGTCCCCAGCTGGAGATTTTGATTTTATGGACCCTGAATCTTGATAAAATCCTGGTATAGTCGATGTCTCAACATCTGTGAAATGCAAAACACTGCAAGTGTTTATTGGAAAGAAGCCTCAATAACTGAAGACTTTTTTCCTGAAAGAAAAAAAGAGAGAGAAGGAGAGAAAGAAGAAAGAGAGAAAGAGAAAGAGAGAGAGAGAGAGAAAGGAAAGAAAGAAAAAGAAAGAAAGAAAGAAAGAAAGAAAGAAAGAAAGAAAGAAAGAAAGAAAGAAAGAAAGAAAGAAAGAAAGAAAGAAAGAAAGAAAGAAAGAAAAAGAAAAGAAAGGAAAGGAAAGGAAAGGAAAGGAAAGGAAAGGAAAGGAAAGGAAAGGAAAGGAAAGGAAAGGAAAGGAAAGGAAAGGAAAGGAAAGGAAAGGAAAGGAAAGGAAAGGAAAGGAAAGGAAAGGAAAGGAAAGGAAAGGAAAGGAAAGGAAAGGAAAGGAAAGGAAAGGAAAGGAAAGGAAAGGAAAGGAAAGGAAAGGAAAGGAAAGGAAAGGAAAGGAAACTCATCACATAATCACATGACTTTAAAAGTGAAAACTAAGAACAGTGAAAGCCGTACTTTATGAATGTAGACTATCTTTCACTGTTTTGGAAACAGTTGGATACATTTAAATTTCAGGAAGGCAGACTTTACATTTGTATTGCTAAGTACACAACCCATGCTTTACCATGTATTTTATGACAGATTGGGAATAGAAACAGGCTAACACAGTTCCCCGCTTAGGACAGACACCTCAGGCTGTGGTGAAACATGACCTTTATAGATATCTAGCAAAAAACATTTAAGAAGCAGATATAACATCATGACCTTTTTAGATATATAGCACAAAACATCTAAGGGGAAAATCCTGCCCCTCTTCCATTCTGCCAGAGAAGCCAGGGACAGAGGAACTGCTCAAGGGGCTGGTGGTGATATTGGGAGATGCAGGTTTTACTGAATCCCCAAATGCTAATAACAGCAGGACTGATTACACCCAATTTTGCCACCTGTGTGTCTGTTTTTCATGCTCTGTCTATAGTTGCTGGAGGCAGGCAGGCAGCTCTAGAAGTGGAGTTTAAAATAAATGTCTAAACCAGAATATATGACTTGTAAAACAGAGTATCTGAATTGTTTTTTGGAGGTACTTCCAATGCACTGACTACAGAGGGACTACTAGTTACTAACCAGAGTTAACTCAGATGGCCTGCACCTCAAGGGATGGCACTATTATCATATCTTTTGGTGACCAGAGGCTGTTTATATTGCTCTAGCATGCAGGAGAGCTTGAATTTTAATGGAATTGATAAAGGACACAAGACTTCCTCAGTTGAACAGTAGCCAAGGGTTAGCATTATTTTTCTGCTGTTGCTACATCAAATACTTTTGGTTCTTAATGGAAAATAATTTTGTAAAAATTGAATTCTCTGTCCCAGATTTTTGTTTCTTTCCCTCCCATTGTAATGGCATAAAAAGCAAATGAGAGTTTATTCTCTCTTGTAAGTCTGAGATACTAAAGATGGGAATCCTAGGAAGCACTGGTGTGCTTAAAGAAAAATTACGAGGGTATCAAAAGGCCTGATGGAGAAGGCATAAGATGAGAATAAATGCTTAATGGCAAGATTCAATAGGTCAGTTAAGTTGGATGAAAATTATTAAAAATTTGGAAATAAAGTGTTTGATAGAGACACAATGAAAGCTACAGCCACAAAGAGGAAAATCTGAGACCCTAAAATGATTTTGAATTGAAAGCCAAATAAAAGATACTTGGAGGATATGAGAATGAGAATGATAAAAAAAAATTTGCTCAAGACTACCAAAATGTAATGTATCAGTGAAGGAAGGGAAAGGTCCACCTGACAAGTCGAATGATCATTTGCCTCAGTGAAAGAGGAGGCTCATGCTCCTTTCCAGTAACTAGGATGAAATACTGTCAAAATGGTGGTGCCAGGCATTCTGCAAGAAATAGCAAGTATCCAAAGCTCTTGAAAAGCTTTCTTGAGCTCATCTACAAGTTATTTGAAATGTTTATAAAATGCACTCTGGTGCTTCTGCTGCATGCAGCACAGCACAGCTATATTTAAAATCAATCCAGAGCTATAGAATCACTCCAGTCAATTACTGACCAGTAGATGTGACAGTTCAAATCAGAAAAAACAAAACACTTGGAAGATGATGATAATAAAGGGGCTAATCAGCACTGTTTCTGTGAAGAAACACCATGTCTTGTCTGATAGAATATAGCTGTTTTACTTTCTAGTAAAGCTATCTTCAATAGTCCACCCCCATGGTTTCTACTCCTTTGACATATTTTATAATGCCCTTAACCATTGCACTAATACAGTTGTTGGAGAATTAGTATGTCACTTAGATCAGAAGTAAAAAGAACCCCACCCCCCAAACACACACACAAAGAAAACTTGAAAATGATATTGTGTAATAAATTTTAAAATCAGTTCATGTAACCCTTCTCCATAAACTGTTGTGTGCACTACAGAGGCAGTGGTAATAGTGGCATAAAACAAAAAACAAGCAAGATGTTCTTTGAGTTTGGTTTTGCGCTGAAAAAAACATGTCTTAGAAACTTTGTATGTTGATAAAGTAGTGAGAAAAAAAAAGAACATTTTGACATACTTTATTCAGATTGCCAAAATGATTTTTAAGGTCCCTTATATACAAGTATAGGTAAAGAGACATAAAGTAAAGAAGAAAAATGTCCCAGATCAAAAGTAAAATAAAATAAATACAAATAAATAATTATAGTGGCCAGAAGAGAAAAACAACAAAGAACATGATTAAATGGTGCATTTTTATCATAGCGAAAAGTTAATGACAGGGCATCTCACGGTTACTTTCTAGGTCCCTAGCTATTTAATAGATTTGTTAATAATTTAGAAAGGGATGGTGCATAGGTAGGCAGCAAAACAGGTACATAGTATTTTTTCAGGTTATTCAGGACAGAGAATACAGGGAGTTCAGAGTTTTTGACATAATATAGGTTTGGCTGTTTTCTGACTATTCTGTATTAAGTTTTCACTAACTAATACCATCAGTCTAAAAACTAAAAACTAACTAAAAACCACCAGTCTTCTCAATGTAGAATGCAATAATTTTATCATCATGTAATTCTTTATCAACTAGAAAATATTTTGATTTCACCAAATAAGCCTACAAGTTACACATATCAGTTGTATTTTTTATTTTCTCTCCTCCTTTTTTCTTTCAGCAAATCTCCCAGAAAACAATGTAGAGTTTAGCAATAACACTAATTAAGATATCAAAATCAAATATCAAGAAACTCCAGAAACTCCAGGCTTAATAAATAATAATGTAGATTTATCAATGCTGAACTTACCGATTCTTTCTATTTTTTCCTTTGCCCTTTAAACACTAATCCCCCTTATTTGACCTATCCTCTTCTTCTGACAAAGGAAAGGAAATATAGTATTAATTTTTTTCTCTTTTTTTTTCTTTTTTAATTTTCTCATTCTCTCAAATATTGCATACAAACAACAAAAAACTTATTTTTAACTAAAATCAAAACTAATCATGAAAATGATCCTGTTCTTACCAGATATCTAAGACACCTATAAAACTTTAATATTTAGAAACAGAAGTTTATTTTTGAGGAAATATTCACAAAAGCTTGCTTTTACAATGCAAGGTTTGGGAGATTCATCTGTCTTTCTGTCTTGTGTGAACACAGAGACTTTATAATATATCTTCTAATTTCTTTGTCCCTCACAGCCCTAAGAACAGAAAAATTGTCAAGTTCTTGAAATCAGCACAGCAGCCTTACCCTGTATACAAGTGTGGAATCATAAGGCTGTTTCTTAAGGTCAGTGCAGCTTATGGTAATGAATATGGAAAGGTTACTATTGTTGTCTTTTGTTGATTTCTCCTCAAAAAATGCAAAGAACAAAAAGGTCACTAAGCAATGTTTCTAAGCTACTTTGGAATTTACTAATCTATCATTGAAGAAAATAAAAAAGGGTTAATAAAATATATTGTAGACACAGAAAATCAGATTAGAGGTGGCATTTCACTGTGAAACCTTCTTTAGACAGAGAAAAAATAACCCAAAAATCAGAAAGGAAAGCTACTTTCAGACCTTGATCACTAAATAAATATTTACAAACCGAATAAGGCTTTTTAAAGTACAATGCTGGAGCGCTATAACACGTCATTGAGAAACACATCTGTGACAGTGGAGCTGACATCTAATACCATAATGCATGCTAGATGCAACAATTTTTTTGAATACTGTACTTGTCCATATCAGTGAAAGAAGTTCCTGTATATTGAGTTTTACAGACCCAGCCTCCCAGAAGGTGACAACGTAACGGCAAGAAGAGACTGTAGCATTACACACCAAATTGCCAATTGAGAGATTTTGCACTCTGACTCCAAGGAGGATGCAAACCTGCATTGTTAAGATTGAATATCAAAAGGTTACATTTGAAATTAGAGGAACTTCGAAATGAGAGGAGAAACCCAACTGAAGGCAGCCTAGATTCGCAGGCTAGCAAAGGGACAAAGGGACCAGGACTCTGCAAATCATGTCTAAAGGTACTACTCATTTTTGAATCCAGGCTGGGGAAAACTTAGATGCAGTCTAAGTTAAAACACAGGTCTCTCTACTCTGATATGCTTTTTTCCTAAATAAACGATGAATGGCTTTCAAGTCATTATTTGGTTCCTGCCACTGTCTCAAAGTGAACACATCAAGGTCTGCAAATAAGTCAGATCAACAACAGAAGACCCTGTTGACATCTCAGAGCTCTAAGGTGCACTCTGAGGTGCACTTCAGGAGGTATCTGAAATAGTGTGAATAAAAGGTAAAATTTAACCACGGAAAATTAGTAAGTGACCAATTGTGTTTCTATATGGATATATATGTCAACAGAATATGAACAGCATAGATTCTGAGTTATTGCATATATTTATACTTCTGTTGTATTCTCAAGTTGTGTGGCCATTTAGCTTTGTAATAACTTGCCTACCTATTTGCTCTCTCAATGACAGAGTGGAAAAAGCAGCATAATCTTGACATTTTGGCATTACTCTTCATCTACCTTGTCTTCTGTGGCCATTACTATGTTATTTAAAATGCCAAATGTTCAGACTGTATAGATAAGCCAAATTCCATGAATTTTAATGGGAATATTTTATACTTTAAACTCAAAATAGTTCTCTTGTTTGAATGGAGGATCAGCTTTGAAAATAACTGCACAAATAGTGACATCGTTGAATTGAGCCATTTGGTAGCATAAGTTTTTTATGAAGTTTTTAACCTGTAAGTATTTTCATGAAGCAGCCCTTTGACTGTTTTAGGATGGGTTAATCTATTAGAAATTCTAAAACTCATAAAGCAATGTAAGTTTTCTATGTAATGGCTGATGTTGCAGGATTTATGTGATCATTTGTTCATATTATGTTGAAAAATAGAGATTACAGAATTAAGGGACATAATTAGCCATGTTGCACTGGAAATAAGCACCACTAATTTATCCATTTTCTATTATAGAGAATGACATGTTTAACAAAAGGATATTTAAATAGAATTTTTAAATGGTAGGACAATTTTCTCATGCTGCACTTATTCTTTTGTGTGTGTGTGTCTATATAGGCAAAGACTTGAGACTGAATTTGCTTCTCAAGCAAAATTCATATTGAAACCACACATGATGTTACGTACAGATGAATTGTACTGAGAACAAATGAATTTCAGGTCTCATCTGAATTTTCATTTCAGTTTATATGTCAAATGCTTTCCCTGGTTTCGATAAAGGTCAAGAAAACACAGAGATTTTTGTTTTATCTTAAGAGTTTTTGTAAAGCCAGGAAAATGTAGGTGGCGTGTTTTGGAAATGAGTTTCTTTTGAAATTCTCTATAGTGTTCAATTCAATTCCTGAAAATATAGTTTAAATGTTGGAAGATGTATTCTACACTGATAGAGCCTTAACTACTCCTTTGTACTGCAAAGAGGAATCAGCACAAACTGAAGAACATGACACAGTCTGACACGAACTGTTCCAGAATAATGGAGAAGGTACTGAGCATAACAGTTCTGCACAAGGAGAAAAGTGAAATAAAATAATTATTTCTCCTTTTCCTCTGTAATATTGTCCTCCAAAGTCTCTGTGGAAACTTAGCTGTGGATGTACGCTATTTACTTCAATAGCTTGAAGTTAACCACGTGTATAAGAATGAGGATTTAGGAAATGTAGCCCTCCTTATCATTAAATTGTACCTTTAAATATTGCAACCAAGAAATGTTTAATATTTATTTACTTTTCCCGTTACTTCAGAAGCTATTATATTTGGCAAGGTATTTATAACAAACTTGAATAAGTACAAGACTAAACTGAACACATTCCAAAAAGATTCCCTTCAGTTTAACTTCTGCATCTGTCTCAAATTATTATGGGACATGTCAGTTTTCTTTTTTCTGAAACAATTACGAGGTTGATACCTGTGTTATTTACCTGCTTTCAGGGTGTTGTAATGATTGACTAACTCACACTTGGACAGAATGGCAGCAGAAAACCCGTGCATTAGCTGGACAAAATCAGTAAAGCACTCTGTAACTGATGACGATAATGACTCAACAGTGATTCACCACCACAAGTTATCAAGGTAGCAAGGGATGAAAAACTACTTGACTACTCCTGTAAGAAAGCAGTCATAATGCCTTTTCACTCACTATGGGAAAAATAAAAAAGATACATTATTTTGTGTCATGTGTGCTGGAAAAAAAAAAAAGGTATAAAATATAGCAAAAATTACCTAAACTCCTTTTACATTTTGTTTATATCTACATATAAACTGGGTTGAAAGTTAGGTATAGAAAAGTGGCTCTAATTTGATTTCTAGAAAAAATTACCATCATTATAACCAAAGTGAATAATAAATGGAATGACTTAATTTCAATGATGTCTATCAAGCATAAAACAAAAATAGATCAATTTTTTCATATATCATTAAGATGACAGACAATATCAAGCACAAATTATTCAGGCAGTCCAGAATTTATTTTTTTTTCCTCCCAAAATAATGTAGAATTCTTTAAAAAAATTGAACTGTTTGAACAATGAAATCAGACGTGTCAACATATATATGCACAAGAATAACAAATTTGACATAAATTCTTACACAGAAATGTTTCTTTATGTGAATATATCAGATGTGAACAAGGAAAAAAAATTTTTTTTTTTTTTTTATTAGAATGGAAACTTAAAAAGTTTCAAATGTTCTGGAAAAGCAACTTTAATAAAATATTTTGTATCAGACCAGAGACTATGTTTCCATTCTGACATATTTTATTTACTTTCTATAAAAATGTAACATTGGTTTTTCAATATATTTTCAATGTATTTTGATGCCAGAATCTTTTCATATATATATATAAACATATATATATATATATATATATATATATATATATATATACTAAAAAAAAAAAAAGTCAAACTGTTGTTGGCTTGATTAACATGAGCCTAAGTATGTACAGCAATATAGACATGGTACATTCATATCTTTTAGAGTCAGATACTAAGGAAAGATTGTCTTACTGAGACAGAATATACATGTTAGAAAACTGTAAATAGCAGCAATATTCACATAAATCCTTTTCTAGTTCGAGGGACAAAATTCAGCTTTCCATTTCTGCTCCCTTATCTCTTTTAAAGTGCAAATAATACATTTCCTATAACCATGCTTTTCAAGCAGAAAACAGCCAATGGATTGTGGGTTTTGTTGCTGTTGTTGTTTTTAAAGGAGCCTTTTCAGAGAACACCATAACTAAGAGAAATGGAACAATTTAGAACTTTGTGCTTCCTCACTGAAGACTTTGAATTGACTTTACTGGCATTGGGATTAGTGCCTTAAAGAGGATGTAGAAATTAGGTTTGAACAGCCTACTAAGTAGCTCTATCTGTACTCCTTGACCAGATACAAAGCTGATCATTAATAAGCTGGTAATTTAGGGGAAAAAAAATCAGGGTTCTCAAGCACTTTTCAGAACTAGACTAGAGGACTGCATTCAAGGAATAATGACAGAAAGGAAAGAATAAAACTGCAACTGCTTTTCTTCCTATAAAAAAAAAATAAAATCAATTTCTAGATAAACCGAGGGTCTCAGACACTCTTCACACAGGAGAACAGAAGGCATTGCCATTATTTTTTTTGAAATATATATGAAGATAAATACCTTAATTGGTGAAAGAGAAGCACCTGACAGTGATTTGAAGGAGATTTTCGTTTTTGTGAACATAAGTCAACTCTTGTAAAGAAGGTCAGCAGAACTTCAAAAGGATAAAAAAAAATAAATCAGTCTAGCCTTTACTTTATGCATTTTTCTATCTCATTGAGAGAAGAATCAAAGTCCTGCATGAAAATGCCTGTTTTGTTCCAATAACACATAGCAGGGTCTCTTCCTGAAGCCCTTCTACAAATAAACAGCTTTGAATTGCAGCCACTGCTAAGTTATCACACCGTTCTGTTAGGCTGAAGAAGCTGCAGCCAACAATTTAAATCAAATTTATAAAATGCAGGGATTGGTATTTTCAAAAGAAAAGAACAGCTAATACAGATGAAAATAAAAGAAGGGTTTATATTAATCTCCAGTTTATTTCATTTTAAAGAACAAAGCTTGGAATGGGGAGGGGGTCAAGCTTAGAAATGATCCATTGTGAATGCAAGGTGATTTGATACTGCACCAAATGACCAAATTTTGTCAAGGGAGGCTTGGAAAGGAATGACAAGGAGGGACTGAAAGCTCTTTCAGCAAAGGTTTAAAATAAATTCTCTGCACTAACACAGTTTGAAGATCTGGTGTAAACATGTCTGCAGCTCAGCTAAGGAAACACCTGATATCTCAGTACAGGTTTCATCCCTTTTCCCCAGCAAGCTGGTGCCATAGCCCCATGGGAGCGGTGCTGCAGGAGATGAGCACCTTCAGGACCACAGACACAGGCTGGTGCCATTCACTAAGATTTGCTTAAGATTCGAAGACTTGACCCCCGAGCAGACTTGTAGATCTTTTGTATTTTTGACATATTTCCTACACTGTGATAATAATAAAAGAAAAAAAGGGACTTGTTATAATAGGGACATAGCCCCCTCTATATTAATTATCTCATTTCTTTATTAATGGCAAGGATCAAAACTTTCAAATCAAAGATTTTTAAGTGAGGAAATAAAAATTTGAACATCCTGGTAGACAAAACATTTCATATAGTTCCCCTATTAAAAGCAGTCCCTTTTTATTCCCTCTTATTCCCTCTGTTTCAATATCTTCCCTGCATTCTTGATGATCTTCACCACCCCCACTCACTAGAATGGTGGAGGTGGATATAGGTAGCTAGGTCATCTCCAAATTATTGCAGAGTAATTTTATTTTTTTTTTTCCTGAGTTCAGCTTCTTTTCCTTGCTTCTTGTCATTTTCTGTTTTTCTCCTCAACTCCCAGTCTTTATTCAATCTTTCTTTGTCAGGTGTTTCTCTGTGGGGTCTCTCTACCTTCAGAGCCTCTGTCTCCCCCATGGGAGATGCTTTCAAAAGTGCCTGCTCATGGACTGCTTGCAGGGCAGGGGAAGAGGCATGGCAGCAGCTTTCCCAGTTCTCTCCTCCAGGCAAGAAGCAGCAAACTTCAGGAAGTAGCAATGGTCCAAAGCAGAAACCAGCCCCTCTCCTGCACATCTCCCTTCCACTCCACATTGTGTGACCCTCGCACCTTGGAGGCAGGAGATGCACCACCTTGGTGATGCTTTTTCCTTAGACTGCATCTCAAAGCCAAGGATATTTCCTAGTTAACAATTAATACATAAAGGCCAAAACTATACCTGGTCAGCATGAATATTCTGCCTAACACTGAGGTGCCATTTGGTCTGTAGGATTTGAAAATAAACCCACAATCCTCTGTATGAGTTTGACAGCTCCTATATTAATTGGCTATCATATGGCATCCATGCATGCAGTGCTGGTAATTAAGGCAGAGTCAACAGTTATACACCCCCAGATTTAAAGAACGATTGCTTGGTTAATTAGGATACAGTTTGGTTTTGTATGCTTCTGTAGTGTTCCAATAATGTTTGTGTACTACTATTGCCAAATTCAAAACTGTCAGCAAAGCAGCTACAATTGTTTCTGACTTAAAAGCATGTAAGAATTTTGAGAATTATCTTTTTAATTGTATCAGAAACAACATTCTTCAGATTTAAAAGACTGAGTCTAAATGGGCTTAAAAAGAAGTGGAAAGTCAGGTTTCTCCCTATTTTTCCAGGATAACACATCTTATTCAATTTCTCTTTATTTTTTCTTTTTTTTTTTTTTCTTTTTTTTTTCTTTTTTAATCAGATTTAGATTCAAAAAAAACATTATTACAGCCAAAACGGTGACAAATTCCCATAGCTCAATACAAGTATTTGCAGTTTAAGGACCACAAAAACTTTGCATACTGTACCTGATACACCGTATCTGTTACAAAAGATATGCATCTAAGCACTGCAAATTGTAATTTTTGGGGCAACGCATAGCAGGGAACAGCAAAGAAGGAAAGAAAACCACAACAGCATAAGCTACAATAATAGAGTTTAGGATGTAATCACTTAGCTGCTGTCTCTGACCACAGTGGTAGAATACTACTTTCCAGCTGAGTTTAGTCTCTGAAGGTCATTAGAGATGTGTACCAATAAACATGCACTCTGCTATCAGATTAGCACACAAAACAGTTTCCATGGCAACCATTGGACAAGAGAGCTCGCCTGCATTCAGCATTAATTTAAAATATTTTTTTTTCCTCCCTCAGTCTCCTTGGAGTCAGTACTGTGAAACACAAGTGCTTGCAAGCTCTCTAATCTGCGGCTGTCTTTGAAAACCCATCCAATGTGTGTTGAAGCTGAGCCAATTAACGTTACGAGAATTGGGTGAATTGCAGAGAATCTGGCAAGGCTGTGTTTACCAATTAGGGTTTTTTTTATGATGCAAATGTTGCACACCATGCAGCAGGAATAAAAGCCAGCTATGCTGAATATGAAACTGTTAATTGCATTTTTCAGAGACACAGCTACAAGGTGAAACTAATCATACAAATGATAACTGGGTTTTACCACCTACAGTGCTTTGGTATTGCACTTTCACTAATCTGTATTAAGATAGCCCATAAATTTTTACAGCGAAGGAAAACGCAGACCTTAGTACACCCTTCTGAATTTTGGGGGACATAAGGAATCAGGGAAATTAGATGTAGCTAAAAGGGAAAGCAATCAAATTATTGTTAATAAATGCCATACTGTTTGTTTGTTTGTTTGTTTGTTTTTTTTTGTTTGTTTATTTTTTTTAAAGAAAAGATACATTTGCTACAAAACAGAGAGAAGTATAATCTCAAATAAAAATCCTCCTGGTAAAAGAGACTGGTAAAGATCTCAATCAGTAAGAAGTTTCCTTGATGAATTGGTTCAAAAGAAGATTGGGGATGAGGATGGAAGACGCTTGGATCAAAACTCCTACAGAAAAAAAGATAATGTATATTTATGGAAAGTTTACTAGACACTTTACTAACAGCAGGGAAGTCCAATATATAAAGCCCCACACTGATGACAGGATTTAGGCTTACCTGAAGAGTGGCTTATGAAGAGGTCTAACCAGTCTGAATATGTAGCTTTTATTTTTTTTTTAAGTGAAATATTATTCATTTTCTAGTAGTATAAATCAGTATAAGAAAGGCAGGCAAATGAATATGGTAACTAGACCCTCCCATAAGTTAAAACTCTCCAACAGTAAAACTCACCTCAGTTAGGGGACCTCTTCATAAGAAATATCTTGGAAAAAAAAAGTTAAATGAAATATTTCGATAAAGTTTTTGATGGTATAGCAGTATTTAGAATAAAAAACAGTGAAATCTTACTTGAATTGTATTTCTCCCTCAAAAATTTCTCGGTATGGAAAATGCCAAAGCAAATTCGTTTTCTACCTTATTCTCCTGTATGTGACACATCGAAGTTTAATCATTAGATAAAACCATTAAATTACTTTTCTGATATTGCACCTCTTGAATAATTTGACAGAAAGATCACCTCAATCTGTTACACCTAACTCTACCAGTAAACCACACATACTGCCACCAATACTACCACTATCTTAGCCACTTGGCTAAATATGCAGTACATTACAGATACGTAGCTAATTGTTTGCTGTGACAACTTAAAATGATGAAAAATAAAACCAGAGCTCAAGCACATTTGAATAAGTAGTCTTAATTGTCTTCAGGTCTGATAAAGACCACAGAGTCCCAAAGCGGTCAAGAAACTTAAATCAATTCCTCTTTGCTGAAACTTTATGAGAAAAAGCAGTAAGATCTTTCCTGTTCTGCAGATAATTTGCATACCTCACTTTCCCTAATTATCTCAGTCACATAGAATTAGAAATAGATCCAAAATTTCCTGTCATCAATTGATTTGTCAAAAAATTGTCCCTATGCCTGTACTTTTGTGTTTTAGAAGACAATGCATGCATCACGACAAACATTTGGAAAGCACAAATATTTGTTAAACTAATGTATTTTGTGGTCAGCAATCACATGTACATGACACTTAGTAAAAGAAGAAAAGCATCAGGCAAAGAGGGGTTTCAAATGCTGCATTTAGAGAAGAGGATCAAAGTAAATGCTGCAAAGAATAACCACAACTGGAGTAATACACTAGACAACTTCAATTGAAAGTGGCATGGCTTAAAGTAACAAGATAATAGAGTTGAATAATGCAAATGACCATATCCCATGTGGGTTTGCACTACAAGAGATCCTAAAACCACAGAAAATTAGGAAAAGGCATTGAAGAGGAGATTCTTGAAGAGATTTTCCTAAAAGAATAGAGAAAATGAGGACAGCTGGGAACCTTGAATGCACAGCAGGATGAGGGGCAAGGGAATGATTTGCTCTATAATAAGAACTGAGAGAAACAGTGACAATTGTAGAAAGTGCATGAAGAAAACTAGCCAGGAATGAATGGCCCATGTGTTTCTGAACTGCACAGGCAATCAATCATCTATTTTCCAGCAAAAGACAAAATACAAATTTGAATCGCAACTGCTGCCAGAATGTGCTTAGCCCAGATCGGTACAGCATTAAGACAGCAAGAGAAACTCTGTCAGACTTGATAAAATGGTTATTAGGAAGGACTAGTTTTTGTGTGCTTTGGGAGACAGATGGGTCATGTCAGAAATGAACTGCTTCTAAATGACGTGCTTCTCTTGGTTCTTTTGTGTATTTATTTACTTGAGCTTTTCATATTCCTGGGTTGAATAATAGGACACTAAAGACATCCAATACCATTGGCATATACACCTCTGATAGCTAAAGGTTTGAATTCTGTTCAGAGTTTTCTTCTAATCAGGAATTTACTGCAGGTCTGCTCACTTCCATTGTCCCTAATGTTAAAAGATAAAGATTTGTAAAATTTGTTTTGCAAGAACTTAGCAGCTACTCAAAAGTGGCCAGAAATCATTTTGATTTCTATTGTTGCACTGTATAAATTTGAAGACCTTGAATCTTGGGCTAAAAGAGAAAGAGAAAAATTAAAGTAATCAAGATAATGATCAATGGACAACAAAACACAATTGTTACTGAGGATTATAAAGCACTGAAAAATCTGACTGATTATCTCTGCAAACAAGCTATCAGATTGCTGGAAATTGTTGGAAGTGTGGAGGCTATTAGGAAAGGATAGCTTTGCAATGAATGATAAAATTATGATCTGCTTTGTATTCCTGAAGTTGTAGAGAGATGAGCAACAAATCCTCTGATTTTTTGAGAAGGAAATCTCACTTTAAAATTATTTCATGAAAAATTACTTCATGCCCAGTGTCTGTGTATAATGAAACTCACCACTTTCAATAAGATTACTTGGCAACAGAAAGCAACTAGGACAGGTAGAACATAAAGTGAGTAGTACAAACTATTAGTTTATGGTTGTAATAAGCTAGATGCAGGACATTTCCCAACACTTAACTGGTCAGGTGGGAAGTACTCATATACTCAAGTAATAAAGTCAAGGAAGTACTTTAGGCCAGAAGATCACCAAGATTAAAACTGCAGTCTTTCAAAATTCTCTCTTTCTTTTCAGAGATGTTTTCTGTTGCTTTTCACTTTGTTGTGAAACCCAGCCCTTTAATTTTATAATGTAGAAATAAAAAAAAAAATAAATAGGGCCAACAAACACATAGAAGGATGGATGGTGCCTTTCTTGAAATTTGTTTGATACTAAAAAGACAAGAAAGAAGGAAGAAGGTAAGAAGGGAAATATAACAATCATTAAAATGATAACTGGTCAAGATTTCATGGTGCTGCTGATTATCCTTGAATGCACTTGGATGGGAATGCATGCCTGAGGATACACTGCTCCTTGTTCTTAATGTCAGTTAGCTTGGCTCTTACAGGTGTCGTAGAAAGGATTCAAAACCAGAAAATAATGCACCTTAAGTGATCTAGCCCAGGAAGAGATGCCCCATCCTTTTAAAGAAGTCTGAGAAAGATGTGACTAGAATACTATCTAGGACATGGATAAATCAAATAAAACTATTATTTTCTATTGCTGGAACACAGATGTTTCATCCTGCTCCAAAGTTTGTAATACCAGCATAATGTGCCTATACACAACAGGTAGTAGAAATGCATTCTGAGTATACTGGAAATCTGGGTTGTTGCTTCTTTATTATTTTCTGCTCAGTGTTGCTACTTTTAAGATGTGATATCACAGATGACAATCTTTACTATGTTAACAGGGAACTTCTCCAAGTTATTATTATACAGAAATGTTTTCTCCCTCCCAGGCACCATGGCGACTGCAGCACTAAAAATAAGCACTGTCTACAGAGAGATGAATGAAGATATGAACGTGGCATTCTGCAAGCCACAGCCAATAAAATCACTGAAGTTTGGACGGAAATGATATGGAAAGAAAACTCACTGTCATTTTGCCAACAAGCGTTTGAAATGCAAGTATCACAGAGATGGAACCACATCAGCATGAGTCAGTAGAATCATACCTGTCCTTTCACTAACTGAGACAGTTTGAACAAACTTCTACACACAGTTGATATAATTGCTCTTGACTCAGACTGGATACTATAGTGGCTCTAGGGGTTGTAGTTTCTTAAGATTACAAAATATAGAACAATATATTAATGACAAACCTAGTAAGTAAAATATCTAGACAATTTGCTCTTGCCTAAGATGAATCTCATTTCCATGCTATCTCTGCTTCTCTCAAATTCCATGGGTTAAACCTGTGCTTTCTGAGTTATAGGATTAGGTACAATATGTACGAGAGTAACTCATTTGATAAGTTATGTAGCTTCTGTAAAAAACCTACGGGACATAAAAATGTTAAGAATACCTGAAGACTGTATATGTTGAGAAATATTTTTTTGAACCAGAAAGTATTTAGATTTTTAATCTGACCCATGTTATTGTGTATATGTGTGTACTACTGGTATCTGTAAAAATAGAGTGAAAAGGAGCTGTTCTTCTCTAAAGGTCATTGAGACCTCCACAGAGAGGAGGAACAATCAAAGTGCAGGATAAGTCTGAATAGTGTATAATTTACAATACAAAGCAGTAGTGTTCATTAGATTTCCAAATTATCTCAAATCTGTATAGATTTGAGGTAATACAAGAAAATAAAATTCTGGTTTATTCCTGCAAGGTTTCCACAAATGGAGTTTGGAAGATTCACCTGCTGAATAGAAAAGCTTTAGTTTTCTGAGAAATAATAGGAAAAAGAACATTTTCACTTGTGGATTGAAAGTAAATGAAAAAAAGTGATGCTAGAACATCCCTTAATCTGTGTTCCCAGACCTCTATTACTATTATGCCTTTCACTACTCCAAGTGGTATGGTTATCAAGTCAAAAGTAAACTGACATGCACATAATACATAAAGACCATGTCAATTTTCAAAAGTCTGAAAGGCATAAATTTTTTGGAGAGTGCAACATTAATCTCCCATCCTAGCTGTATACATAACTGCAGTGTCAACCTGCAGTTATGGGATGATTGAGAAAAGAGATGTAGCCAATTCAGACACCACTGTGAACATTGGGATCTAGCAGCAAACCACTGTTGGACAGAGGAGGACACAAGAAGTCCAGCTGGAGGCTCACTATACGGGACTGCCATCACATGTGACAAGGCTGGTGATTTGGTTGTGTGCAACCATATGGATTCACTGGGCTGAAACAAACAGCTAAGATAACAAAGGTAAAACAAACAAAACAAAACAAAACAAAACAAAACAAAACAAACAAACAAAACAAAAAAATGGCCTTGCAAGAGGTACCACAGCTAATCTCAATAGTTAAGTTGGAAATGTTCAAGTGTTAGTACTGAAAGTTTATAGAAATGCTTTGGCGTAATTTTAGGTGTACTGAAATATTTCGATACAATTTGCAATAAATTCAGTAAAGATACCTTGCTTACATAAAATTGTAGCTACTGAATCTGCACATATTTTAAATAACATCATATGGATTTAGAAGAGCAAAATACATATGATGTATGTACTGGAAATTCTCAGTGGGAATGAGAATCTCTTTGGGATGACCGCAGATAGCAATCTGTTATGTTAAATATGTAAAAAAAAAATATTATTATTACGTTTTAATTCTAGTCTCCTCAGACCTATCAATGAAAGATTATTAATGCCATGGGAATGAAAGAATGGAAATATATAATGTTTAAACAGCATACTGAAAACAGAGATAGAAACTAAAAGGAAAACCAAATAAATAAATAAATAAATAAATAAATAAATAAATAAATAAATCCGTGCACCATTTTCTTTCATCTTTCTCACTCTTTTTAAGGATTTCTTCTCAAGTAACAGCACAGTGTACAGTCATGATTACTAGAGTGGTTGCTCAAGAGTTGCAAATGTATATTTGTGTATATAATAATGGTCCTGAGATTCTGAAAATAAAAACAAGAGATGTATGGCAGTTTTACTGTACTGATTGACCTTTGTGTATGACAGAAAAATGCCATTACTTAAAAACAAAACAAAACAAAACTAAGGCAATTTGGACTCACGGATTTCAGTTTCTTTTTCAAACTACAGTAAAGACCAAAATACAGTTCCACTGCTCCAGTGTAAACACAAATTGAATGAAATTTAATGTTTCCTAGAGCCCCCTCAAATTTGGGAAGAAAAGCTTACTGATAAATGTGTTACCACCACATATTCCTCTGAGTCCCAGCCCAGGCAGAAGTGTGGAACACAGCCCTCTTTGTAGGTCCCATCCAACTGAACTATTCTAAATTCTAAATTTTCTAGAGCAATGAATGCGAGCAAAGGAAAACGGTGTTCCCAGTACACGGGAACTGCACATCAGCTGTGGCCATGTTTGAAAGATGAAACTCTTTGTTCTCTTTGAGATATCATCAGGACAGGCTACTTTTCAAAAGCCAGAACAGGTTATTCAAAATCTGCATCACAGAAAACAGGCTGTCCTAGTTCACAAACTTTGCACCTGTACCTACAACTGATGTCACATGCAAAAAATGTGTCCTTTAACAGTAGAGAAATATTGTGACTGCTGAGTCATTATTTGAGAAATACTCTGAGATTTAATAGCTCCCTGTTAATCCACCTCAGGAAGACTTAAAAATGAGGAAACAAACCTACTTCACCTTCTACAAAGCTGCTACCCAGGAAGCATTTCCTTTCCCAGTGATATGATAAAACAATCATATTTTGCCAGAGGCTTGTTTTGTCTCCCATACATTTTCAGCCCTGGCTGAAATAATACAACCACACAACAGTTAGGAAGTCCTCATCAATCCCTGAATTTTAGAAACTGGCTGATATTTCTGTTGCAGGATCTTGTAAGACATGTCACCAGTCATTACATTTTATTTCACTGTTTTCATTTATAGTACTCAAAATAATAATTCAAATATTCTCACTTATTTCCAGTACTGCTACAGGGAAAGGAATGGAACTATAACTTTAATGATGGCTCAAAATTAAATTACTGCTGTGGATACAAATATTTCTCCATTACATCAACAAAAAGACAGAGACCAAAAAAAAAAAAAAAAAGGAGAAGGACAAAAAACCAACAAGCATTAAAATCACATAGCAGGCCAAATTCATTTATGTCTATAAGAAATGCAGTATGTTGTCAAAAAATCAGGTAGTAAAAGAGATAAAGACAAGAGACAAATGCAAATAAAGATTTTTTTTAAAGTATATATTACCAAAGTTAAGCTTTCTGGGTCCCTTCCAACTAAGGATATTGTATTCTATGAGAAAACCTGCTATGAATCAAGAACAAAAATTTCCCTTCATTTTATTTTCTGTTGTATGGTTACTTTTCCATTTCACTGACTTTTGTAATGGAAGCAATTGGTCGTTATTGACCATTTATATGGGGCTTCATTGGCAGTAGCATTTTGAGGGACAAAATACCTTTCCAAAAGATCCTATGTTGCTTTAAAGCATGTAACAGTTTCAGTATGCCAAATGCACGTCGTGCTGTGAGCCATCACAGCAGTACACAGATATTGATTTAGATAGAAACCAGAGGGCTGGGGAAGATAGAAAGGGCACAGTGTGCTTTCTGATGTGTATGCATTATTTAGCTTTCATAGTTTCATCTGAAGTTAGTGCCTATTTAGATAAAATTATAGAATTGGTATCACCGCGTTCAATACAGGTACATCAAATTACTTCAGAACTAAGGAGATACAGACGACATGACTTATTTGTTCTTATGGCTACCAAGAAAGTGGCTTTTAGTGATGATCTATTTTTGTTTCTATTTGAAAAATACACCTGGAAAAAAGTGTTTCACCATATTGTGAGAAACAAAGAAAACTACAGTCTTATCAGCTTGGTTCACAAACATGTTTTCTGGAGAACTCTCTCATACAAATTCCACTGATGCTAATACCTAGAAATCTCAGATGATTGATTTGAGACAACTAATTGGGAATTTCTCTAAGATTGAAACCTGCTAAAATTCACAGAAAATGAGAGGCAAAGGAAAAAAAAAAAAAAAAAAAAAAGGAAGATGTATTCAGCTAATACAGCTAATAAAGGTAGGAAAGAATAGAAAGGTCAGAAGAGATCATAATATTTACATTAGTTATTTGGATTAAAGTTCAATTTTTTTTTACTGCTATTTTCAGATTTTCCTAGCATGTATTTTACTGAAATAGACAAAGAGTCAAAACTTAACTCAAATGAATATATTTGCTCTATACAGCCCTACTTCATATATATAACGTTTTTATTGGGCCCGATTTTGCACCTGAAAATGAAATCACAGTAATTTATGCAATATTTTATGACTTCACATGGGCAAAAACAAACATGAGAAAAAGCTGAGACCCTTAGATGCCACTGAAAGATATTTTGAATACCACTTGATATCTAGAGTACCATATTTTGCAACACTTGGCACACTTATTTTTATAGGGACGTGTTAGAATGATTGACCAAAGCTAGAGATAGCCACTACCTTTATATTTACCTGTTCAATGTGATCCTGATCTACCAGCCACTTGTACAGAAAAAGTCTAAAATAACAGTATTACTATTGAAAGGAATTATTCTTGAATAAGAACTTGCAGACCAGACTGAAACACTGCACAATCTCTAATAACAAACTGGTGAATAAATGTATTCACATGGAAATACTTATTTGAGTTAGTAGTGCAGAAACATCAACTTCCAGTCAAACACACATGAGCAGATGATTCTTGCACATTAGCCTATGAGAGGTAAAAATCTCTAATAGTGATGAGTAGTTTTAAAATAAACAAATGAACTGCCTCCTGTTATATCTTTCTACCAAAATATTAGATAAGTATTCAGTAAACTTTAATATTTAGGTTATGATTCACCTGACATGTAAGTTCTTTTTTTCAAGCAAAAATAAACCAACTATGACTGTCAAAAGCATCTTCACCAACTGCATAACATAAATTCATACCATAATGTAAAGTTATATAAATATATAGTATTATATATATAGTATATATATATATAGTATTTAGTATAACATTAAGGAAATAATAATAATAAAAAGCCCAATACTGATACCATCAAAAATATAAATTATAACTGCAGGCGATTTTTACACTGACAATTACCTACAACCATCATAAGAATAAGAGTGGATAGAATACTCCAATATTGCATGGTATAAGGAGAAACATAATTTAATCAAAAAGTTTCCAACAGCCGTTAACACCAGCCATTGCATTTTATAATGCTGATGATACCTTATAAACATGGAATCCTTCTGGGCACATTTAAATTTGTATCTTTTAAGTTAGGATTCTATCTTTATTAGAAATGTTATTATTTATAACCTTTCATAGAAGTGTGCAAATAGACTGAAAGCATATATTTTGCTGTAGAACTGCATGTGAAAAACATTGCTACAGTGGCTTCTTTTCTATTATCTATTTTCTAATTTATAAATCCCTTGAAGGCCTTAGCTAAATTAATGAACTGATATCCAGCAAAACTTCAAAATGACATTTAAAATTAGAAAGAAGCAATATTTTATTATTTAAATGGAATTTTAATCACATTTTGTCTAAGAAAAATACCAAAATACCCCCCCCACACACACACACACACAATAAAACACACACAAACACACAAATACCCCAAATCGTATCTTTTCCAAAATTTACTTGGAAAACATTTCTGATAGCAAGAAGTCCTGAATATCATGCTGTAAATAACAGTTAGGAAGATGGGCAAGTCAGGACTAGCAAAATATCCTTTCCCACCCTTAGACCTTATAGAAACAACAAGAATGGACAGTTCACCAGCATCATTATTTGGGGCCTGGGTCCAGCTAGCTTTTCTGTGCACTTTTCCTGCTGAAAACATCACAAGACCAGCTGCTTTCACAGGATTTTTCATGAAGTCTCAGGGGATCTTCTTGTTATGTTACTGCAGTATTTTGAATGACAGTCAGCCAGCAAAAAAACAACAAGAACAAGATCCAAAGAGAGGAATGAGTGGAGATAGGGAACATAAAAAGACAGGGAAGTAGAAAGAAAGCTAAGGAAAAAATGGATTACAAAAATGGAAGGATCAGAGAACATCAGCAAAAATATACTGCAGAACCAGAAAATGAGGCAAAAATAGAAATGAGGTAAAAAATATTTAGAGGAAGAAGATTTTTAAATAAGATAAGTGAAAAAGAAAATCCGACATTGCACTACATAATTTAATAAAAAATTAAAAAAGAATTATAAGAAGAATTAAAATGGAAGGACAGAATAAGTCCTGAATGAAACTTGCAGTAAAATCTAAGGGAGGCATATAGACACTGTCTAACCAGAATGAAAGAATAATCAAACGGTGAAAAATAAATGACATTCACAAAGCTAGCCCAGCTAAGAATACATGTGTTATTTTATTTTCAATTGGTAATAGATAGGTGTGTTGAGTTTTCTAGTATCCATTTATATCTTCCCTAAAACACTGTAAGAACAGGTAGGACTAATTGTCTGACACAAGTCTGGTAAACAATGATTGATATTTGTATATTTATAAATCATAGTTTTGGTATGCACTTCTTCCATTCTTTGTAGTAACATTGATGTAAAGTCAAAATGCATTGTCCACACACACATATAAATGTAAAGTGAAGATGTGTTTGTTTCTTTTGCACAACATCAAAAAAATAACTCTACAAATACTGATATGGTATAAATTATTGCACTAGAAAGACAACAGTAAGCCAGTACCAGCAAAGGGACTGCTACTGACTTTTAAAGCGCAGCTGAACTTTGATCCTGATGTTTATCGGGTGCTGGGGAACCATCTATGGTGGGACAAGATGTAGCCATAATGGTGGATACTCAGATAGGAGAGGGAACAGATGAGTCATGATTTGAATCATGACATGAGAGTCATGATTCGAAGAGAGGACTTGAAAAGGAATTAAAGGTAGCAGCAATCATTGCGTGCGTTAAGCCTGAGATGAGGGCTATGGATGTCAGGCAGAAAGCTTTCATTAGCAGCTGTGGCCTCTGACTCGAGTTCTTTTACATCCCGGAGGACAGGAAGGATCATGTTTTGGAAAGGTGAGAGATTGAAATCTTGCTATACAGGTTTAAAAACACTTCTTCTCTGCCTTCAACACAGCATCCCAGTCGTGGTCCTGGGGCAGGAGTCAGCCTGGAAACTGAGCCCTGGCCATGAGAGTACAGCTGCATACAAATAACCTATCAAAGCTGGACAATATTTTCATGTTTTTTCTCAAGTTACCTCACCAGCTATTTTTCCCTCTTCTTCCTACTGTTAGTGAAAATAACACAGAAAAATATATATATATTAGAATGTCTAGTTCAGCGGTATAAAATAATTGCTTCCTTCAGATTCTTATAAAAGTAATATTAACGATAAGATGGTATTTTGACTAATTGGTGAAATTACATTTCTTCAGTATTAAGTTCTACCTTTTCTCATCAATGAATATTTTAGAGAAAAATTAAAAATGTTTTATAAAAGAGGAAATATGTGTTCTAATTAGGTAATAATTCTTAAGTCTCTACTGACAAAAATGGCTGAATAAGATGCAGAATGTTATGTTTTCTCTAGCCTCCCTCTCGTTTCTTTCTCCCCCTACCCCCAGTCACCAAAATACATTTTAAAAAAATCTAATGACAGCATGAATAAAAAAGTGAGACTCTAAGAATAATTTCATATCTATATATTTTTCTCATGCAGTTGTCTAGAAATAGCTTTCCAAAGGGAAAAAAAAATACATTATTGTTTCTAAATCTCTCTTTTCTATCTTAAAATATTGAACTATTGCATGAACTGAGAGGGTTATGTCTATTTTTACTTTAGAGAACATAGATAAAAGGAAGGCAAAGCATTTTTTTTTTCCTGGACTGCTTCACATGCACATACACCCCTTTCCAATGTTGTTTTAATCTCAACTGGAGGTGACTACTCATTTGTAAGAGAAAAGAGGTTAAGAGGCACTAAATAAAGATGACAGATAGCTTCATAAAATAATTTAAATTACTCTGAAACAGAACTGGGTAGAAAACAAAGATGATGCTGTTTACAGTAACAATATTTAAAATGTATTAATTAAACCCAGAGCAGAACTACAAAAGAGAGAGGTGCTTTGAAGATGGAAAGCTCTGAATGCCACAGGAAGCTTTGAAGTTTCTCAGTTTCCTTTGTTTCTCACTCATAATACATGAGGACACTCTGCAGTAGCTAAGCTTTAACTTTCAAGGGACCTTTTTCTGTTTGTACCACCATTAATGAGAAAAAAAAAAAAATCATATCCCGCTCTTGCTATCAGTCTTTAGAATTCATGGCAGAGAGATTCACTGCTGCCGTGAGAGTTTCTGGTTCCTATTTGGATAGGCTGATTTAATCTATTGAAGGTTACTCTGTAGTCAGTTGTGCCAAATATATGCCAGATTTTTGCATAAATTAATCAAAGAAGTCACCTAGTACTGTTTCAGTAATACTAAGGAGGTAGCAACACTAGAGCCAAGGCTGGTTTCAAACCTGCTCTTAAAACTGAAGCTAAAAATATCAGTTTCAAATTCAATTATTTGATTTTGTCTCCTCTGGCAATCGTTTAGCAGAAAGACGTGTCAACAGTAGGCAACACTGTCTAGTGGTACCATCTTCATGCGTGAGGATCGAGGAATTCAGAGATCTGGAAAAGGAAGTTTTAAGCGTGTTTTTTTCATTCCATATGATCTTCCTAACAGCTGTTGTTGACTTCAGTATTTGAAAATATTGAATCAAAAGGTGAACTCATTCACACTTACAGGTTTCTTGACCTTCCAGTTCACCTAGGGGAAAAAAATGCCTTCATTTCTTATACACGATCCCTTCAGCAACAAAGTTGATTTCCCTACACCTCTTCCTCCAGGCCACTTTATAGGTTTGGGTAGAGCAGTTTCACTATGTGTTCTATGTGCATTATCTCCAGAGATAACACCATCACATTGTCATGCAAACATGCAAATCACCACTTCTGTTGCCATGGTTTCAAATTGAAACCCTGGCATCCTTTTATCATGGCCCAGCATAACTTAAAAAAAAAAAAAAAAAAAAAAAAAGCAACTTCTGGCCTAGCTTGCATTACAGTAGAGGAATTTACATAGCTGCATTTTGTAGAGGACTAGGTATATATTTTTTAACTTCCAATAGAACTTCTGATGCTGCAACTGGGTCCTGTTAATTAAAACATTTTTACATAAACTGACTCACATTGCCTCTAATTTAAACCTTAATGAAAGGAAGGAAAGTCAGGTTCCCAGCCCCAGCCACAGCACAATACCGCTGGGAATGTTCAGTCTTCCAGTTTTAATGCTCAGGAAATACTTCATTAATGCGGTCAGAGTAGCTTTATGTTAAAAAGAAGAAAAAAAAAAAGTTTTACAAGTATATTTATTGATTGCTTTTACAAAGGCTTAAGAATGAAATACCACAGAAGAGGTGAAATCCAGGAAGGGGCAGCACAAAAGTCTGTGTTGTCCTGCCAAGACATTCCTGTAGCCATCAGTATGGGCTGGAAACAGTGACACAACATCGCTGTCAGTGCCAGGACTGGACTAATGGTTGGAGGGATGCAGAAAGAACAGTAAGACTTCATATTTTCTTGTATAAAATTAGCCAGCAGATGCTAACAATTTTGAATATCTATTAGCATAAAATAGGTCCAAAAGAGGAGAATAACTGCCATTACTGTCTCACCAACCTGTATTCCACCACTGGGCATCTCATTAATGTTAGGCATCTAACTTGCAGTGCTTATATGAAGATGGAAAGAAATAACCTCCTACACAGAGCAATTCAGAGTTGCTGCTTAATTTAGATTCTCTGAGTTGTCCTCTGGGGAAACTTCCCATAGTGCAAGGTCTACATAAGGAGACTGTCCTAATTTAGTTATATAAATTAGGTAGTCTGAAGGCTGGGACCTGGAAGGGCTTCCCAAGAACTCAATAACCTGTGTATAGATAGGAACATATTAAATGAGATTAACCATACAAAATGGGATTAACCATAAAGGACAGGTTACAGAGGGCACCTCTGGTTATGGAAAGCCCCAGGATGAGACCTGGAGGACCCGTCTTGCCCTTATTCTAAGAAAATAAGAATTTTAAAATAAGAAAATAATTTACTGTGTCCAGTTCTAGGCTCCCCAGTATGAAAACAGACAGATCTCCTGGAAAGAGTCCAGCGTAGGGCAACAAAGATGATGTGGGGCCTGGAGCATCTCCCCTATGAAGGAAGGCTGAGAGACCTGGGTTTATTCAGCCTTGAGAAGGCTGAGAGGGGATCTTATCAGTGTTTACAAATATCTTAAGCATGGGAGACAGAGGGATTTGGCCAACCTCTTTTCAGTGGTTTGTGGGGACAGGACAAGGGGCAATGGCCAAAAAATGGATCACAGGAAGTTCTGCACCAATATGCGAAAGAACTTCTTCATGGTGAGGGTGACAGAGCACTGGGACAGGCTGCCCAGGGAGGTTGTTGATTCTCCTTCTCTGGGCCCGTCTGGACGCCTACCTGGGCAACCTGCTTTAGGGAACCTGCTTTGGGAGGGGGGTTGTACCCAATGATCTCTGGAGGTCCCTTCCAACCCCTTCTGCGATTCTGTGAAATAAAGGAGCCTGGGCATGGTCTTCTGCAATAGTTAGCATGGAGAAGCTGCTACTGCATGTATGGATGTGGCTGTGATGTGACAATGCCTTGTTCCTGTTTTCTCTCCCAGAACAATGTTTTCTGAGGGTCTGTGCCTCAAAAACATGAAATGAGTGTTTTGAATGCATTTCATCCGAGATGAGCAAAAACAAAATCATTTATCTGGGAGTTAATAAAACCCTAACATTCTACATTTGAAAACAGAACCTGAACTCAGATTTACAGTATTTACTGTACAAGAATGCTTACTGTTGTCTTCTCTCCCCAAAATTAATATTTATTATATTTAATTAAACTCTCTGTTACATCCATGTATAATACACTTCAAGCCTGAATTCTAAATGTTATTAATAATTATGGCTAGTACACTGATTCATGCAAACACAAATCACATATCTCTAGAGTCCAAAGAGGTAGTCAGTTTTCATTAGGAGAAATCCCAAGACATGAGCTCCGGCACTCCTGATTTTATGGAAGATTTTCTGTATGTTTGTGCCTTCTTTCAGGAAGTTAAAATAGCATGTAACTTCACATTACTTTGAAGCCTCTTGTGGCTTTTTTCAGCAGCTTGAGGGTAACCTTTTCACTGCCTGTGGCAACTGTGTTCTGCACCCTTATGTCAATGCCAAAGAACAGAATCTTTTTGTAAGTTGTAATTTTAGTGTCAAAGAGAGATGTGATCTCTTTGTCCACTTCTGAGACAGAGAAGCATAGTCCAAAAAAAGTGAGTATTCTAGCAATGACTTCAGAGAAACCACCAGTCTCCAGCCTGAAAGGGCCTTCAGTGGTCACTCTATGGTGGTTTTGTTGTTGTTGTTTGCTTGTTTTTTATTTTTGTTTTTTTTTTTTTAACAGGAAAGATCTTAGAAAGATGATTTTCACCTGTATTATTTCATTTACAGTTGCCATATGAGTCAAACAAGAATTTTGACACTTTTACAAAAGACTAGATTGTATTATACTTAACAAACCTAATCTTCAACCAGAAAAACAAAACAAAACAAAACACTCTAAAAATCTATTATAAACAAAAAAAAATCTATTATAAACAAAAATAATATTTTAAAATAAAATAGCAGCAATTAATCCTAACAGTTTTGTTTCTATTACACCTTCTGACTAGTATCCAATTGCTTTCAGTTGTCATCTCACTTCTCTCTTAATACCATATTTGAGGGGCCAATTACTCAAAAAAATTCAAATGGACTAAAAGAAGTTTTGATTTAAGGAGATGGGGGCTAGGGCACTCAAGAATCCTTATTATCCTTTTAAAGAAGGGTAAATGAAATTGTCACGCCTAGGAAGCCTTATCATCCTTTTAAAGAAGGGTAAATGAAATTTTCACACCCAGGAAACACACATTAACAAAAGTATATCCAAATACTGCTTTTTTTTCTACTTTATCTTCAACATATGACACTTTTCCTGGAAAAAGATAGCATATGATTTGTCTTAAGTAGGAAAAGAAGCATAATTTTAATGTCTATTTTTGTATTAAGTCTCCTAAGGCAAATGTTCTGCCCCATCTGTCAGCACAAACCAAAAGGATTCAAAATTCTTTCCTCTCCAATTTTCGTTGATGTTTATTCTGCAATGTGTTCTCTTCACATACTCTCTTTTTGCCACATGTGCTTGTCAGATGATTTGAAAGTATGTAACTACCTTGTGGCTTTTCTATTTGAAATATCTTTACCAGCCACATCTATATAACATCTTAGTCTTTGAAACCAATAGAGGAAAAAAATTGTCCTAAAGCAGACTTTATAACCATTGTTACTTCATTGATTTCAGATAAATTCAAGTAGAAATATATCTGGACCAACAGGATTCTAAATGGCATTATTCTGTTAGCAGCCCTTAAAGATTTCCTAATTAGTCTAAATTGTTATTATGATACCAAGCTGTAAATGTAAACATCTTGTTTATCAAGTTGAAAAATGTAAATGCAGAGCCCAAAATGCAATACAGAAGTGGCAGAAAGCTAATACAAGGCAGGATACGTAAGTCACTTGACACAGTTGATGGCACAAGTAACTTGCCTTCCCTGTCTGCAGTATATTAAAGCAGTCATAGTGAGTCAGAATGAAGTTCCATTTAGACTAAAACCCTGTCTCTAATGATAACCAGCCCTAAATATTTAGGGAAGCCTAGGCCAAAAAAGTCAAAAAGGGAGACCTGTAGATGTATTGTCCAGAACAGTGCTGCAATCAACTGCAGCTGAGCCAGAGCTGCTTTTTATTTGTTTGTTTGGTTTTTGTTTTTGTTCCATAAAAATTTAAGATTCCATATAAAATGTCATATTCACAACAAACTTTGGCAAGGACTTTGTCAAATTAATACTAGGCATTGTTTGAAAACAAACAAACAAACAAACAAACAAACACTTTTTTTTGTTTTTTGTCAGCTTGTTTCCCAAGGGTCAGCACTAAGGATGTTGTATATGCAGTGTTTAAAGGACTGTTTGTCATACAAAAGATATCAAAAATGATGGCCCCTAGTTCTTGTTTGGAAGAAAAGATTCAAATTCTACACAACTTCTCCATGCCAGTCATGATTTTATAGACCTCTATCATATCTTTCTATCAGTCACATATCTTTAAATAGGCTTCTATTCTATTTAATCATTCCCTGTTCACCAGATGTTCCATACCTTTGATCTTCCTTGTCATTCCTCTCTATACCTTTGCCCATAATAATATACCTTTCTGAGAGGAGGAGCAGAACTCCATGCACTTACATGGGCACAATGTGGATTTGTAAAAATGACAAAATAATGTTTTCTCTTTTTTTCCTCTCTTCATTTCCCTAACACCTAATTTGCTTTCACTGCTGCTGTTGAGCACTGAGCTGGCATTTTCACAGAACTATATATTATATCTTCAAATGTCACTCCTGAGTACTTACAGTGAGCTCAGTGTCCATCACTGTATATGTAACACTAGGATTGAGGCTTTTTTCACCCCTAAATATCACATAACATTTTTTAAAACTGAATTTGCTGATTTATTGCCCAGTCACTCATATGCCCTTCTTAAACATTACACAGTCTTGAATATCCTGAATATTTCAACATCCTCAGCAAATGATTCTCGCCTTTTTACAGACCATTTGTGAGTCTGTTGAAGACCACAAATCTCTGTGGAATTCATCTGGTGACAACATTGCATTGTGAAAACGGCACGTTTATTCTTACCCTCTGCTTCCTTTCTTTCTCCTGACTATTTATCCATGTGAAGAGCTCTCTATTATCCCAGAGCAACTTGGTTTCTTTGGTGAGTGATACTGTCAAAAGCCCTTTGGAATTCCATGGGAACTGCATCAATGGCATCTTCCTCCTCCACACGCTCATTATTGAATTCAACAACCCAAAGCTGGGAGACAGGACTTTCCTTTTCAAAACCTGAGTCATCCTCAATATACCATACACACCCATGTGTCCACTAATCTTGTACTTGGAATAAATTATATTAATTTATTCAATGTAGACACTGCATTTAGTAATTTGTAGTTCCTGTGAATCTCCTCTGATGTCTCTCCTAAAAACTGGCATTATATTTGCTATCTTCTGGCCTGTTAGGATGAGGCTTTCTCATCACACTTAGTACCTCAACTACTCCAGACTGGAGATTTGTTTGAATTATTTTGTGCAAGTATCTTCTAGACTTCTGAATCTGGCCTATTTGTTCCACAGATTCAATTTCAGAAATTGTCTACATAAAGAAAAAATTATTTCATAGAAAGCTTGCTAAATGCTTGAATAGTGACCATAGCTTTATAAAGTTAACTTTCTTTTTTTTTTTCACTTATGGTGTCTTTTTTTTTTTTTTTTGTAGGCTATTAATAAATACCTTCAATCCTATGGGCTCTGTCAATGGCTTCCAGCACCTGAATCATTTGAAAGTGATTTCTTATTGGGTTTTATGAATTTTCAAAGTTGCTTTTCCAATCTTTTTGTTTGTTTGTTTGGTGGGGGGGGGGGGGGGGGAAGGTCTCTATTTCACTGTTTTTGTATTTAACTTGCCATTATAATTCTTCCTATTTTTCTCACATGAATGTACTTTTGGTTTCTTCTCATAATTTCCATTCTATTTCTGTTTTACTGTATTGGCTCAATTTTGGCCTTTCTCAAGTTTTTTTTTTTTTTTTACTACATGGTAAAAAGAGTTTGGTTTGAGTTTCTAGTATGATGTCTTTAAACAATCGCCATAAAACTTGAACATATATAGAATTTTTCACTAACTCTTTAGTATATTTTTAACCATATTTCTTCCCACTTCATGCATTTTCTGTCTTCAAAATTAAGTGAGGGAACAGTGAATTTTTGTGCCTTTGCTGGGATTTGAAACTAAGTAAAACATGGTTTCTGTTACAGAGCAGTTCACTGACAGGAACATTTTCAGTCTTTCACTAGTGTTCATGACCAAGCTTCTACTTCACACAGGTTCCCTGCCTGCCCAGTTCCATCAACCAATCATTAATGGGGTCAACAAAATGATCTATGGCAATTCATCTAGACAGGACAAAGACTTTCTAAGGTCACTCAGCAAGTCTTACTGTGTCCACTAATCCATAATAAATCTAACATCATAGTTCCCCTACTGCACCACATATTTTATTATTTGTGTATATCATTTATTTTTTTCTTTTTTACTCTCTTTCTCCTGTGTGAGCATGAAATTTCAATCATAACTTGCTGACATGGCTTTGCATGTTGTGCTAAATCTGATTGTCAGCTTCAACATTAAAAGCCTTGAAACTGAAACTCCACCAAATTCACCAAAACACTCATACTGTCCTTTGCATATTTGGTACCCTAACACCGCCTTCCTTCCAAATTTGTTGTATGTTTCTCATGTCAATTGTTAGGTATTCTATTTGCACTTCAGCTGAGGGTGAGTCTTGGGACTCCTTCTATCCCTATTGCTCTTGCAGAGAGATAAGACTAGGTTACTAGGTGCAAAGAATCTGAATTAAACCCACGTCTAGACCTTGGACAGGCAGAGGAAAATGAACTGGTGCTGTATTTTTGGAACAGCCTGCAATTCAAAGCACTCTGTGTGTACTTCATGACCTTGCATGAAGATGTAACTATTAGGAATCATTAGCTTTGGTAAAAGAATACTACAAAGCTTCATTTTTTCTTAGTAGGGTAAAATGGCAAGACAGAAGAGCATTTATGGACAACATATTCATTGATTTACTGAATAATAAGAACAGCAAGCATCATTAAAAGGTTATGTTACGTATCAATGCCATTTATCTAGACACAATCCACCAACAGAAACATCATAAAATACTTTTTACAATTCAGAAAACTATGGCATGATACACACACAGGTTTTAATAACATCACAGGTAGGCAAAAAGTACACAGAAGTTGAAGCTCAGGTGTTGAATACATAGAAGCCTGAGCAATTTTTGATATTACCACTCTGGAAATCTCAGTAAGATCCAAGTTCTAAAATACATTTTCCATACATTGTACATGCAGAGATGACATGCAAATTTCCATGCCTTAAGCCTCCTCCCATTTCAAGGGGAAAAAATGCGCACATGTTCTGCCTTAACCTGTGCTGAAGATACAGAATCTTCACTACCAAAGATTAAATTGTAAATCTTCCCCATGTTCTGTTGCATGCAGAGGAAGTGTGTATTTTCGTGCCTCTTAAGCAGGCTGATACACAGGAGCACTATACGGCCAACTGAGTAAAGAAATGTCACTATTTACTGTTGTTGTTCACAGACAGCGAGGAATCTGAAATAAAAGCCAATAACTGTTGGGTATACAGCAGCTGTGCAACCAGGGATGTGTTTTTCATCACTCCACGTGTTACACAATTTGTGCATTAGAACTTCTTCTCCTTTGACAGTCGCACAGCCCTTTGCAAACTTTATCAAAGCTCAGAAACTTGTCTCTCTGGCTTAGGCCTTCTGTTATTTTTCCCACTTAAAAGATGATCGAAGGGACTTCACCAGGGTCACACAAATGGCACTGGTTAAACTAAAGGTGTGTTTCAAACTGATTGAGTTTAATACGCAGAAGATTGTGAGAGACTAATACACACTGGTCCTCTCAATTCATTTGGCCTTACCCCAAAAGAAACCCAGAAAGTCAGCTAAAGTAAGCAAAATAATAGTGTCTACAAAGAAATACACATTAGCTTAACTAGGCAGCTTTAAAAATATTTCATCTAAACTATTTAAACTAATTGCTTCCTTATTTTATGTTTCAAACATAGCTTTTTTTTTTCTTTTTTCTTTTTTCTTTTTTTTTCTTTGAAATATATACAGGTAAAAAATAAATAAAGCAACATCAGGAAAGTTAGAATTTCACAATGAAAAATTACAACATACACATATATAGATTTGTATCTGCAATTTTCACCAGTTTTCCCCATTCCTTCAATGGCAAGCCAACGATTTAAAGACCCTATGGCTTTATTTATACTTATAGTTGTCTTTTTCTTGTGTTTGAAATCTAAGCAAAATTTTACAAATTAGAGAATGACTAAGCATAGCCATCCATAGAACAGAAAATAACAAAAGGTAGTCAGAAGTAGCCACAAAAGAACAGATCCCAGAGCATGTTTTAAAAAAACAGATAAAGAGTATCATCTTTAAAACTGCCTTTAACAGTGAAATTCAGGCATCAGTGGTAAATGACCAGAAAAGGAATGCAAGAGTTTTGTAGGTTTGTTTATACTTATACCTATATTGTAGAGGCTTTATACCAGCATAGGTTGTTTTCTCTTTAGAGTAAACCCATTGCACCTGAATAAGTTTGAGATTTGCCTATAACATTATATTTTAAAAATGTATTAGAAATACTTGAGCAAATCCCCAGGGCAGACAGGGCTGAAGTCTAAATGTCATTGCTCTTTTGGAGACAAGATCAACCTATAACCTTATCAGAACACAAACGATGTCAGTGAACAACATCCAAAACCTGCAGAGGCATTTCAGAGATTTTTGGCATTCTAATTTATGGCTTTCTTGCTGTTTTATAACTTTCGGGTTGCTCCTTTGTAGAATTTTTTTTTTCTGTTATATTTTCCTTATTGGTTACAAAAGTCCTGAAAATCTATCACTTTTATCTTTGCACTTTTTTATGATGCTTAATGCTGATTAGAAAGCGTCTCAGCTGGTAATAAGTTCCCTTCATATTTTTTTTTCAAATGCTGTTTTTATGCAGTTCATACAGGAATCCAATTAGCATATCATTGTGACTGATTAAATATGCCACACGTAAATTTCCATGTCAAAATACATACTGTACTTAAACAAACAGACAAGGATGCCAGTCTTCTGTAAACAGCTTTGCATGCATAAGCTAACTGAAAAGCACAAAAGCTTATATTTAAATTCTCAATGACTACCTGAATAAAGATAGAGTGAAAGGGAGACTGAAAGGTAATGTTACTCATGCATGAAGTGAGAGAATGAATATAGACATTTGTCTCTCTTTGTCTCTGAAGAAAACTATTGACAAGAGATTCCCCATCTGCATATGAGGCTGTCACGTCAGATTAGCTCATCAGGTAATGGAAATTTGGCCTCTGATCCAGAAAAGGTCCCTATGCACTAAGAATCGAGACTGTTTCAAAGAGATTTTATTATCTTAGACAGCAGGATTAAATTAATATGGGAATGACTTCTACTGGAGGAAATTTTTTGTTAAACATGTGCTAATGTTTATTATGCATAGCATCCACTTCTCATAAGTGATCTTTCTTGACATTTATTCATTACTTTTTGACCTTCCTGGCAACTGAAAAACAAACAAGTGAAGTGCACCCCCTATGAAGCATGGATGATATGGTTCACACCAAAACCTCTAAATACACATTCATACTACAGCATATTATGAAACAGAGAAGAAATTACAGCATTGTCAGATAGATCAAACTTATCCCCCCTAAACTGAAAAAATTATTGAGGTCAGTTAAAAAAAGACTATTCACAAAATGGATGTTATTACTATAGTTCTCAAGCAGCAAAAGGAAGACCTTGGTTTCAGTCCTTTCTCCAATGAATAGTTCACTAATTTACATTAAGAATGCAAAGAAGGAAGGACTTGGAAATGAGTAATGAAACTCCTGGGAAGCACCTGCATACCAGGCTACAGTGCATTGCTTCTTTTTGCTCTCATGAACCCCAGGCCAGTGAACATTTAATTACTCCATCCAAGGTGGGACAGCTTCTAGAGGAAAGTCTGAGAATCTCCTCCCAATACTTTACCAGCATGTTGATTGAGGCTATAGCTTCAGACTCCCAAGGCAGATGAAAACAGTGAACCCATACCTATATCCTGGCCCAGTGCATTTCTGAGATGAAAGCTGAGATGAAAGCTGAGAGCTTTCATCTATAGAAATTAATCAGGAAGTCCAATTATACATATTTACACTGTGTTTTTTATTACAGACCAGAAGGAATAAATATGTCAAAAAAATAGTCAGCGGTTGTAGTTTACAAGACAAAAAAAAAAAAAAAAACAACACAATGTAAATGCCTAGGTAACTTTAACAGCTGCGAACCATTCCATGTGAAGTCAAAAGTCTTTTCAATGACTTTGTTAGAAAATTGGTTAGGCTATTACTGAGCATGCCAGAAAAAACAGAGACCACTTCACAGCTTTGATTTTAATCATGTTGCACATGTAAATGAACATGGAATTAATTTGACCCATATCATCTGCTTCTGATGTCACACAAACCAGAAAGGAATGAGAAGACAAATAGACAGCACGGAGATATTTTCTGTAGAGTAATGTTATGTCTCATAAGGGCGAAAGAATCTAACTGCATATGCATATTAGTATTATAGTGCCTCAATCTTCTTTATGGAAGATTCCACACTAGTATGGAAAGATGAACTACGTAACTCAAGAAAGAGAATGAATTAAGAGATGTGATTGAGGGGCATTTCAAAATAAATGTAGCATGTTGAAATAATAGAAATATCGGAACAATGAAATGACATCTTATTGACATTATGAAAAGCCCTGGTCCCATTTCATCTAAAATAATTGATATGCATCAGTGATTGTTATTAAATCTAGATACAGGTTCTGTTATTTTATTTGATATATCAAAAATTTAGAACAGATTCCTGCACTTTCCAGTATCTAAAATCGGTAATTTAGAATATTTCTTTGCCAGATTTAATATTGGCAGAATTAAATGTAGTTTAATTTTTATCCCAAAAGTGAAGAAATATTTTTAATGAGGTTGAATCTACATTATAACCTTCAGTCTATATTAATAGCAATCTGAATTGTGAATGTTCTAAAAGAAACTGAAAACAGAAATTTATTGTTATAGCTCTAATTGCTGTCAAAGGGATGATGATGTTATAATACTGACAGTGATAAATGATGTCGAATTTTCAAATGATACAGAAAGGAGAAAAATGTTATTTTAGTGAATTCAAATCAACTGCCTACCCATTTATTTTATCTTTGCTAGAAGCCAGGTATAGATGCTTAAAAAAGTACAATGAATTGTGACTGGACAATCACAGAAGAAAAATCACCTTTTCACTTCTTCCTGCTTCTAAAAATGAAGCATATCCATTCATGAACACTTACCACTTGCATTGTGTTACCAGTGTGTTATCGCTAACAACACAAAGCAACTAGCAATGTTTTCATTACTCGTGGAAAGCAACAGACAAGCTCTTATCTTAATAAAATAAATTAGTTCCCCAACTTTTGTTTATGACTAACTGGAAATCTGAAGGATGTCTCACATGGTTTCTACTGAAAATTTTGGCCTGTGCCACACAGTAAGTGTTGACAATTCTTTTGGTGCTTAATAAGTAGAAATATTAAGAACTCTGGTACACCAAATTCAGTTGAAGCTATGAGTGGAACTTTGCCCTCGAATTAAGACATCTAAACCTCAGTGCCTACACAGATATGCCTGCATACTAGCTGGTTGCCTAAGTTCCCAATGTAGTTAATAAAAGACAAAGCTAATAGAGTTTTGAGGGCTATTCAGATCTCTCTGAATCAGACACCTACTTTTGTCCATCTGAATAGCTCTCTGCTTTACTCACTGCAGATTGTTGAGAAATATGGAGTTGGACTTAGAGAGCTAAATGTCTAGTCCTCTTTCAAGTGTTGTTGGTTACCCTGCTTGGCCTCTAGAAAGATGCAAACATCCCATAGGTGAAGCCCCACGCAGGTATCTTGGATTGCTACAGCACCTCAAGTGGCCCCAGATGTTTCCATGTGGTGACTGAATCCCACGGATGCTATAATGAATGCTTACACATATAGGTCACATGTGGACACAGGTATAAATCCACTTCTAAGTAGGTATCTTTATGAGCCAAATATCATTTAAAACACCCCTTAAAACTCCCATCCCCTTCTTTCTTCCCAAAAAGTACTTCAGGATCAAGCCCATGGAAAGAGACAGAAATATAAAAGATAGAACATGCTCAAATGCATGTTCCAACCATTTTGGTTGGAAATTGTTTTTAGTAACACTACTTATTCAGTAGTATATCTAAGCACTTTCTTCTGATAAGCCAAACTGTGCTTACATTCACACACACGAGAAACTAAAGATGCATTCACCTACGTGGAAATTTCTGAGAAAATAATCTACCCCACAAAAATTGTTTGAAAGAAAGTTAGTATTTGATCTTCGTTTAGATTGTGTCATTAACAATTGTAAAAATGGTGGAATATATCAGTAATTACACTTCATGAAAAAAAAAAAAGATTTTGCTTTGGATTACTAAGAGAAAAATCCACTATTATACAGACTAAAAGAATATGTATGTATGCTGTGTGAAAAGAAGTATATATATGATTTTCCAGAGGGGATTTGTCTTCAAAGCAGTGTGAAATTACATATCCTGTGGCTTAAAAATATATTATTTCAGCTTTATCTTCAATGAAGACATAGCTTATTTTATGTAAAAAAGAATGTCCACAGAAAAGCTTCATTAGAGAAATACATCTTTTACATGTTAATAACTCTGTAATTTGTTTCTCTTAACAATCAGCACTATGAAATTTGTACCCTGTAGTTTTCAGAGAATGTATAAGTTTTGCAGATGGTTACTTTCAGATTCTGCTTGTCTACAACAGGGAAACAACTAAATCACAATTCAACTAACAATGCACGTATTATTCCTATTCAAGCTAAGAGAAATCACAAGAAAAATCAAAAATCACAGTGAGTAAAAGTGATAAAATCAATGTCTGTCATGTAGGAGCATATGATTTTTTTTCTTATTTTGTAAGAGCAATGGCATCTTAAGCCGCTAAATAAGATAATACGTTCAAAATGGGAATTCATGAAGGTTTTATTCATAACTCAAGTAAAATTTGAATTACTCTCAGAATAATAAAAAGATTGTTTAATAACATAGCAGCTTATTTGATTAGAAAGTGGCACAAATAAGAGGAAGAAGGCACTGCATGCTCAAGCAGCATAACAACATGAATTTAATGGCTGATAGAATTTTATATGCTGAAACATCCTCTTCCAAGTAGAACACCCAAATATCCTACATTTTTTGTTTCTTTTGTTATCAAATCCAAACTTAGTGAGGTGATGGCTTCAGCAAAAGACAAGGGAAGGCTAAAACATGCTGGTCTAGCAGAAATGACCACAACAGGGATACACCCTTTCCAAGGAAGAAATTAATAAATTTCAATGGAATAATGATGTTCTGCTGCTCTTATCAACAAGTGAGACAGAGATATGTGCATTAGGTGTAGGAAACTGCATTTCTTATTTATATTAGAAGATTTTATAAAACCCATGGAATTTGAAAGAACACTTGGAGATGATCCAGGCCACAACAATGCAAAGAGTTGCTCCTGATTTGAAGAAGACAGAGAGGAAAAAGAGTAAAAAGAAGTAACACTTTATATGAGAACCAAGCTAGCCTTTAAAATAAATTTATTTCAATATTGACTGCAACCTACCAGAAAACATCTTTCAAAAACGCCTGCTGTTCTCATGCACTGATGTGCAAACTGGTGCCTTAACTTTTATCACATTTTGCCAACTGTTGCCAAAAAAATGGCAGTTCTCTTGGAGTAGAGTCAATGTAGAGCCAATGACTGCTACAGAAGCACTAGAATTGCAACAGGCAATTCTGTAAGGACATTTTAGGTTTTGTTTGTGCTTTTCATAGAATTTGAAAGGAAGAATATGTACTACTTCATTATTTTTAAGTGGATGGAGTTTGTTCTCAGCAGAATCCAGATGTGCATTGAAGTAGAAGAAACCATTACAAAATGACCTGCAACTCCTTTTGAACACCCAGGATACTCAGAATTAAAAAGCCACACAAAATAAATAATTCTGTACTGATCTAACATAAAAGCAGATATATGCAGGTGAACACTATGACCTACCTTGCCACTAACATTTATCTTCACTTACATACTTATGTTAGTTATTTCTATCCTCAGACCATTTTCTTTAATTTGTAAAGGATGGAAAATATCTCACATCTCCTTAATTAAGAGTATGGGCTTCCATAAATAAATAAAATAAGTTTAAAATTCAAAACATATGTCCCAGTGGTGGTGGCTTAGAAGGTCAAGGTCTTCCAGAGAATTTGCAATTACAAACTTCATTACCAATTCAGTAACATTCTAACTGAAAGGAAAGAGTCATAGCTCAACTACATAGGGCCGGAAATCTCCTAAGACTCAAGCAGGCTTAGAACAAGTCTTTTCAGATGCTAAGAAATTTGTCATTGTGAATAGGGCTACACAGACACTGAAGAATATTTTCACTGCATTACACTCATCCTAAACCTTACCTCATGTGCATAGACAGAAGCAAAAGTGAAGCAGGTGCCATGATTAACAAAATGACACCCTTCCTCCTTTTCCCCCATTTTTCTATTCTGTTGACTAAACACACATGACCTTGGAGATGGCCCAAGCACCTCAGGTATCAGCATGGGACTGGCAGAGATAACACAAAGCCATGTGAAAGCCGTCACTTTTCAGAAGCAGCATTTGACAGCATAACACAGGATATTGCTCAGTGCCCACACTGCTTCCAGACTGTAGAATTTAGAGAACCGCATCCCATCTTTGCACAAAGGAAGGCAGAAATATCTTGCTCCATAAAAATGGTACCTATCCCTCAGCAACAGATTTTTGTCTATATTAATTCTGAAATGTGCTCTAAAGGTGCTTGAGACAGATCTAAGGGATTTGCTTTCATTAGGAGATCTTGGTTGGCCTTAAATTTAAGCAAGACTCCCATTGTAGTCAATGGAGAATAACAGGATCCTCAAGGGAATGATATACTCGACCTATCTTAGACACCAATCATAAGTGCAATAGACATGTATGAGATAGATGAGATATAGGAGATACAGATGAAGCAGACACCTCTCATGGGATGAAATGAATTACCCTCTGGAAGCACTTATTACATTCAACTGATTGTGAAGGGAGCTGAGGTTGACTAGCTTACACTTAAAGTACCTAAAAGACAGACACCTGAGTTAGAGAAGATGAAATCCACTCTTACGTTTAAATTTGATTACAAAGAATTGAGTTAGCTGACACAATGCTGACCATGACTGATTGGGTCCGTGCACAGAAGGACAACTCCAATTCAACGCAGAGCTGCAAGGCAGCCACTGTAATTAGTTGACACAATGCTAAACACAACTTTTTTTTTTTACTTTTTTTTTTCCCCCTAAGGCATACACTCAACTCATTTTTAACACAAGCAGAATTGTTTACCAGTCAAATAATGCTAGTCTCAGAAATATAGGACAGTTGAGGATGATGCAACTGAGATTTTTATGTGAAAAATACATTGCAGTTCCATTCTGGACACTCTTTAATATAAAATATAAACATCATTAAATACAAGCACAGTAGCATTTCATTAAAAACATTTGAAATGGGAAATTACATATCTTCTGATGAACACATGAATTAGTTTGGAAATAAAACCTAGAATTTGTAATTGCCAAACTGAACACTTTTTTTGAAAAGCAGGACTGTATGAATTCAAAAATTGACACATTTTGTCATTGTAAACCCATAATATTTGATTTTTTTTCTTTAAAATAAAATGTGAAATTAGATTCCATGGTGTTATAAGCTGTGTAAAGATATCTGTTTCTAAACAGCAAAATTTTTGTTACCATAAGGAGAGACAAGAGAGTTTATACATGTATTGAAACTTTTAAACACCAGTACAGCTTATACATATTAAAATCTTTATGTAAAATACAGGCATAGAATTATAAAGAGAAACAAGTGACAGCATTAATGTAAGAATGGCATTTTATGTTTTGCTAGAGATGACTAACGAACTGAATTCCTATGGAAATATAGCGTGCATGACATTCTCATACCTACCCAATGAGTTCATAATGATTACTGCTATTACAATGAATACAAAATTAATGAATAATAAATTAAATCCTTACACTAAATTGATATTAGGAGCCTCTTTAAGTCATTAATTTTTTGTAACAGTCAAGTCACAATCCATAATAACCTTCTGAGAATAACAAGTTACGGATTTAATTACAGATAAAAAGAAATGTCTTCTATTAAAAATGTGGGAAATTATGCCCTAAAAAATTAAAAATGGAGCAGATCTTGGAAAGCAGCAAAGAATGTTCATAAACTAAAATAATAACATTAATAAAAAAGGAAATTAGAATGTCATGTTTTTACTTGTGATACTTTCAAAAGAAATATTCCAGGGTTAGGATAAAAGATGAACTAGCCAAGCATATTTCTCAAAGTTTGATTGGTTTATGACATGTCAAGTGCAGAGAAATTCATTTTTATACACCAAAATCCTGTCGTAAGAATTTAGTTAACAATCACAATAAATGTCATATCTAAATCTGGCAATTCTCACTCAGGATTTACCAGGAATCTAAAATACTAAAGTGAAATTTTCTCCATCTAATCTTCCCAGATATCTTCCTAAATAAAAAATAACGGTCACCTTTAGAGATATATGGAATTTTATAGGTTTAAGCCTTCATGGAAATAAAAAGATTTTTTTTAAGCAGGCATGTTCTACCTCTGTGTGCTACCACATTTACAGCTAGAAACTCTGTACACCAATAGTTTAAGCAATGTGGACAACTTTCAGAATTAAAAATAACTATTTCACAAAAAACAGAGATTTTGATTTGCCATAATAAATACTATCCTCTTAGAAGTGATCCTGAGAGAGGATCACAATATACACTGAGCTCAATTTACACTGAGCCTATACAAGAGCATAGGCTCTGCCAGAGGAGACCTGTGATTTCCATCACCCTTAGTGCAAGGGCAGAACCTATCCTTGTATTTTGTAATACATTCAAGAACTCTTTTAGATCCATGAATAGAAGAAACATTAAAAGTGCAGAATGCACAAAAGGCCAAGTATTTTCCATATGTTAAAAATATAACCAAATTCAAGATCATTCCATTTCAATGAAACATTTTTTAATTTCTAGCAGGTATAATAGCTGTTTCTTTAAAAATAACAGTGGACAAAGGCAATCTAATGGAATTCCTTGTATTGTTTGCTGTATGAAGTTCAGGCATGAAAAAATGAGAATTATACAGTGAAGGATATATTACCCTTAAAAATGCAAAGTGATGTTTTGCTAGAGTTGGTTTCTATATGGATGGCCATATCTGTTTCCTTTAGCCATCTGTTTGATCTCCAACAGTGTTCAAAACAAAAATACCAGGCAAATTCAGATCTAACTGGTTTCACTTTTTTTTTTTTTTTTTTTTTTTTTCTCTTCTGGATATGTAAGTTACTTTCCATATACTATCTCTTTAATGAAATAAGGTGTCAAGGAGTGTAGAGTATATATAAATATATAAGGTATAACTGTGCTACCAATGTTTGAGTATCAACATAGACAATTTCTCCCACTTAATTGCCTGGGTGTGGTTAGGGTTTGACAAACAACAGAAGTTCACACATCTCTAACACAAACTCAAATTTGCCACTTGTGATAACAGCCACTAACAGTAGTTTTATGTACATATGTAAAATGCTTATGTTTATACAGAAGAGGAAGTAGGAAGGATACTCAGCAACAGTAACAGTACATTCTGAGAAAAGCTGATACCCATTACCAGATGGGTACTAAGGGCCAAAGAGAAGCTATACCTAGGGGCACCAGCATCTGGACTTGAATGTGTGTAACATGTGCTAGCAAAAGCAAGCTGTGGACTGTCTGTGTTACTAATCAATCTGTCTTGATATTTTCCACTTTTTTTTTTTTTTTCATTTTCTTTATGGAGAAATCTGAGATCTAAACATCTTTTGGAATGAGGAGTCTTAGATACCTACTGCCTTATTTTTAAAGCAAATGTTTATTTAACAGTATGGCAGTACTCCACTCAGTTTGTTTAAAACTCTTCGGGACAACTTATAATTAATTTTGATACATAAGCTTTTACACATAAATATATGTCAATTCTAATGCTTATGATTGCTTGCAGTATTACAGATCTAAAAGACCAAATGAGGGTTCTTAAATTCTGCGATAGTCTTTACCTAACAAGCAACACACCAAGAAACCACTATAATATAAAAGATGGGTGCATTTATTAATTCTGGCAAAGAGTAACTGGAGCAGTATGTTCAACAAAATGTGATAAATATGCAAACTCTGCCTCATCACTAAACTTACCAGTTCAATAACAAGAGAAAATGATCAACTTCCTCATCCATACATCACTTCTGGAAATAGTTACCTGTACCTCTGATATTCTAGGCTTCCAACATCTCTCAACTTTCACTTATTTTTTGTCCAGTCAGCTGATTTCAAATGTTTAATTATCCTATGAGAGCTCTGTTGCTAGCAGGAAAAAGAGCAATGGATAGAATATGAGAGGAAAAGGGACCAGAAAGGAAAAGCAGAATCACAGGAACACTGAGAAAACCCTTACAAACATTAGAATTCATTCATGTTCTTTACCTGATAACATAACAAAATATGAATTTACCATCATATAATAATCATTAATGTATTTTCCTAAGGCTTACATAAGGCAGAGTATTGGGAGCTGCCATGTTAATGAAATGCCTAAAATGTCACCTAACTTTGAAAACATTATGCTGAAATATAAAATAACTGTTTTCACAGCAGGTAGATTTCTCAATTTGAAATGCATTAAAAATAATGTTAAAATACTTTTAATTTAACATGAAATAATACAATAAACCAGTTGAATTCTCAGCTCCTAAGTGGAAATAATTCTTGTTTGAACATGCCAATCTGTTTTACAGCCAAGGGTAGTAACTACACTGAGTGTGGTTGATTTGAGCTGCACATTTCCCATTAATGCTAATGTGAGTTTCACAGCTATATCCCTGCACATGGGCAGAGAATATACCCTCAAGTTGTTAAATGGCAATGAAAGACGAGAATGAATATGTGGTGATGCCTCTGAAGAGGAAAAATGCCAAGGAAAGAAATGTCACAAAGAGTAACATAATACACAAAATCCATTCAGAGAAGGAAGGACAGAAGGAAAAAAAAAAAAAAAAAAAAAGCATTCTCTGATCTCCTTCCAAAACCAGTATGTTCTGGATTTCCTGCAATGATTTTACAATTGAAAAAGACTTAACTGCCTCCAATAAAAGCCCTATCATGAAATCCAGAAGAAATAAGCATTTTTTTTTTCTCAATTAAAGTCTATGTTTTAGATGGATCTACTGCTCTTCAGACATGTATGTAAAGCTTTATCTCTTATTTTTATTCTTTATCTACAAGCTTTAAATCACATGTAAAGTCAAAAAGAAGTACAGGAATATTTTCATGAGTGTTGCATCCTTGTTATTATTGGTGACATCCCTGGCTTTGTTGGTGACAGTTAAACAGTTTGTCTGGCAGAGCTGATCAAGGTTAACAACTTGGCAAAAAAAAATGGTCCTTTTTGTCTGGTACTAGTACAAGGTTCCTGTCCAGCTCCGACTGCAGCCTCTAACATAATACATCTTTATCTTCCTACATTTAGATCAAGGATTAGGCTATCCAATCGTGACCTGAATTCCAACAGTACATGTCAGTCTGTCCAAAGATTTTTAAAGATTTGCAAGGTCACCACATTAGCTATTTCACTTAAAGAAGCAAAATTAGAGGGGATGAACAATTAAGTATGTGTGAAATCACTGCAGGCTTGAGGTCATACCTGGAGTTTGGAAGCATAGCTGAACACCTCGCGCTCCTATGAAAAACTCCCTATTTATCTCTTTCTGTCATACCCACACATACCTGTACACAGATACACTTATTGTTGCACAAAGAATAGTACAGCTGCACAAAAAAATATTACAGAATGGTATTTTTTTTTTTACTTAATCCCAATTAGAACTGGAATACAATGCCTTGAAGAGGTAGTCAACACTAAAAAAATTATACCTTTTATAAAAATCATAATTTTCATAATTATTTTAATGAATTTATTTGTTTTTGGTTTTGTTGTTTTGCTCTTTTTATTTTATTTTATTTTATTTTATTTTATTTTATTTTATTTTATTTTATTTTATTTTATTTTATTTTATTTATTTTGAGGGGGTGCTTATTTTCTTATATTTCCCCAGAGTACTTTATCAGTTTAAAATCCATAATAGGAGTTCATTCATAGGGTTAAGTGCATTAAGAGACTGGTATGTCTCATAAGAAAAACAGTTTTTCACATGTACTGAATTTTTGCATATGAAATTTACAGCAAAATTCAGCAGCCTAGTCTAGTTCTATAAATACATTTTTTCTCTTTGTTTTCTTTGACTTTATTTTATGACCAACTTTTTTTTTTTTCAATTTAAATTGAAAGTACTAGGATTATGCATCTCTGTTTATATGTATATTCAGCTACACACACACATATAATATACACATACATGTGTGTATATATACCATACTAATATATATGCATTTATACAACACCATACATACATAAATATGCATACAAATGTATATTGCATCTGTACCACAGTATCAGTTTTCCCATAGTTCTCCAATTTCACATGGTTTGCCTACTCCTAGACATCCATTTAGCTAATTTTGTAAACTATGATAAATGAAATTACTCTGTGTTATTAGTTCACTTCTACTCAGTACCTAACTACAGTGAAAACTGGTTTCCACAACTTCTAATTACAAAACATTAGCTACCTGAGTCTTCTCCAGCTGAGCAGATTAGCATAGATCTTCTCCACTGACAGCTTTGACCTTCACTCCAGCAAACACTTGTCAAAATGCCAAAAGTAATTACCTGGGTGTTTAGGAAGGAGTAATGGGGTGTAGCTACCTACCTTTTCTTGTTACTGATCTAAAATGTCTATAAAACTTTGCCAAGAGGCACCCTCCAGATTTTGGCACACACATTTTTTTTTTCTCATCTGTCTTTTCCTTTTTTTTTAAAAAAAAATTAATAGACTATCAAATATTAGCTATATGATCTTCTGCCAACCAATCTCATCACAATTCTGGAGGATAGGCTAAATAACCTACTAGATGGATCTTTCAACCAAAATGATTTTATGATTGCTGTCATCCTGATTTTGTTACACTGATGCAACCAGGGAAAAAATACAGAAAAGCAGCAGAGCTAGCACAGGAACAAATGACAATAATTATGCAACAGAAGAACATATTGCCAATTCTCTGAATTATCTTTTAAAAAATCATTATGTTACAGTCTTTTGTTCATAAAAAAGCCTTTTTCCTATACACATTTCAGATTCAGAATTAAGAAAATAGAGGCACAGAGAATTTATAAGTACTTCTTGAAAATCTGTAGCTAGATTAAATCTAGCATGTCTTCTGACTTTAGCCAACAAAAAGCTATACAATCTCTTAATCTAGAACATTCAAATTTATAGCAAACATTTTCTAAAGAGAACAAATGGATTTAGCATGTTTTCCTAAAGACTAGATAATACTAGAAAGATTAAGTATTTGTAGATTATTACAATGGTCATTAATCTCTAAATCCTGCATACAGTTTTCGTCAGACAATAGCAAACATCATCTCCAAATAAAATCAAGATCAAAGGTCTATAAATCTGATTCTATCTTATCTTACATGTCAGAACGGATACCTGAGGTTCAGAAAGGTTAGGGAAAAAAAAAAAAAAAAAAAAGAAACTAACTTTATTTGACTACCGACAGTCCAGAAAACAAACACCTAATGAACATCAGATCACTTGCCTTGTAGTCATGACATAACCTAACAATTTTGCAGGCTCTTAGGTGGCAGCAACAGCAGCTGCTGGAGCAGCCTTCAATCCAGAGAAGAAAGACTGCTCCAAATGAAGGTAGTATTAAAATGCAGGACTGCATTCTACTGACCAGTGTGCCCTTGTGAGTGCACCCAACAAACTTCTCTTCGCAAACTCTCCAAAAGCTCTCAAATAATTCCTTGTCCCACTGTCAAGAGCTCATTATTTCCCCTCTCAGATACATTCCCCCATGAGCTATCAGCAGTAGGTCATGCAAGTGGTTATTTTCAAGACAGATGACACATGAATCTTCTGGACCTCCAAACAAAGCATTTGTCAGGCAAAAATCCTGCACCTGCCCTTTCATCCCAGGTCATATTTGTGCCTCCTTCCCAAGATGTCATCCAAAAATAAATCGTGCTGTACCAATAAAACAGATTCAGGTCAGCCACCCCTACACAGTGCTACCAATAACCGTACTTCGGGAGAAGTGCTTTTCAATGTTACTACTTTTTTTTTTTTTTTCCAACAAAAACGGATCACAGTCTGATTCTAAGCAGAATTCTATTCTCTGTGTAATTGATTATTTTTTTTTGTTCTTGTGCTTTAAATAACAGTTATTTTTCATATATCTCTGAAGTAGCACTGCTCTGCCATTTTATTTTGTTGATAGGAAAGCCAACACTTACAAGATTGCTAATCATCCAATTTTATATATTAAAAGGAGGATATTTAGTTATATCAGATAAGGAACATTTTCTTGTTTGTACCAACTAAAGTAGCTGGCATGACCTTGTTCTCTGTTCCACATAGCGCCCACTGTTTATTTGAATGCATAGTTTAAAATTACTAGGTTTATCTTTTTTTCCTCATTTTGAAAAATTATGGTGGTTTAAAATCTACTGCTTGTTCTTTTCCAGATAAAGATTAGGCTATAATACTATCTGACCTGTTTCTTCAATTGCCTTGTTTATCCTTACCTAACAAGGTACATATTTAGCAATAACTAAATAAATAAATGTTAGATCAGCCTACCTATTCCTTACAGAAAAGCTAGCATGATAGACGTCTTTTTCTCACCAGATTTCTTCTTGTATCACTTTTAAATAATTTCTTTAAATATGCTTAGGATCTGCTGTGAACAGATATAGTCTCTTAAGTGTACTACATGCAAATACTTAACATTTTATTGAAGGAATATAATGTTTAAAGATGTCTGGAATTGTGTTATTTTTGTTTATGACATATTGTATATATATTTCTAATACTTACATTTTCCTGGAAAAATGGTAGCTCATCCTAAAAATGTTAAACAAAATAGCAGCAATTTTGCCAAATAATATGATGAAATATGATATTAAGCAGGTTGTTTTGGACTTGGTGATTTCTGCTTGCTTTGCTGTAAATTATAATATAATTTAGTTCTCAAATATTTTATTATAGGGACTTTTTGGTACTGTCTTCATAGTTGGATCATAAAGTACCAATGCTACACCAAAAATAAAAAAAATGAAAAATTGTTTCAATCACCCATTCTCAGTGCTAAGAGCTCCAGAGCATCTATTTGTTGATTCATATCAGCTGGAAACAGTGCTTTTAAAGTTTACAGGTCAGTTTGAGATATCTGTGAAAGGAAATACGTAGCAAGTTTAATATGGAAAAAGTCTTTTCATTCCCGTAGTAAAAAATGTACTGTGAGATTTCACAAACTTGAAAGAAAACCACTTTGCACTTAAACATAACTGTTTCACGTTACAAGCTGTAGGTGTGAACAAGCTGACTGCAGGAATTTGGTTGTTTAACAATATTATAGGTGGTAATATTTCTCAAACTCAAAATCTTTGTAAATTTTCCCAATCTTAAATTAATTTGGATTTCATAAAGAGCTTTCAGTATGTTACCCAAGGGTATTGTTAACAAAGGAGACTTAAGCAGAAGAATAAAAGGTTTGCTCTAGAAGACTTAAGAGATCTAGAAATAGAAAAAATATTTTTGAATATGTTACCATACAGAAAGATCCTGAAAAAATCTACAATCCTGACTTCAAACAATTACCCTAGATTTATCTGCAGTATTTACATATGGCAGTCCTATCATCAGCATCTATGCACCAAACAATAAATATTTTTTCCTTCAATGTACAGCAATCTACACAACTAGTTTAGAATAAATGTCTAACTTTCAGACAGCTGCAACTGAGTTAGATAACTTCTACCCTACCATGCATTATATTACCAGAGGGCTCTTAAACAAAGTCAACCTTGTAATCATGATTAACCTTTAAACTTTCTTTTAAAGCCTTTAGATCTTTAAATTACTTTAACAAAGACCCAAATTTTACCTGTCTTTATAGGCCTGCCTATCATAGTCAGAAGGAAGTCACTGGGGAAGAGTCATAACCAGAGACATTTCCTCTGTTAAGGTCTGAGGCACATTTACCAAATGGTAGCACCCATCACAACTGCTAAAAGTCATTCCAGGATAAAGAGGATATTGGCTGGCATAGTTGTAATGTTTTTCAGTAAAAGAACAAGGTGGGAAGGAAATGCCATCTAAAAAATCATTAATCATAGTAACAGATATTTGATAGTGCGGGAGACAGTTCAGATTTTGAATAATACTTCAAAAATATAATGACATCCTATATTCAGCACTGGAAGGATTTGAGGAAAATACTTCAGATAGATTTGACAATACAGTAGGTGAAAGGCAATTGATCCACTACAGAGGGGACAAGAGGTGAAAAAGAACAATGTGAACTAAGGAGGCTTGAGTGGAAGAAATCAGGACTTGCACCAAAAGATTTAAGAGACCTAGAAACAGAAAAAGAGCTGTCAAAATTATACGTTTCACATTAAAGACCAAAGAATCATAATCCTTCTTATACCAGGGCAACAGCAAATGCAATCAGATGGACCCCATAGCCTCCTGGCTACAGTGTTCAAAGTTTCTGACACAGAAGCTGTCAGTTCACTTCAAAGATCAACTTCAAATTATTCATAGACACACAACTTCTTACCAACTCAGAGAAAAAGATATCTAATTGCACGATCTACAAAAATCTAGATAGAAGGAAGGGATTCAACCGCAGACTTTCATCTTGCTCCGTTCACTTCATCACAGCTGAATTATGAGTCTGACAATGACTTGCCAATGAATATTTTCAAAACAATCCATCTCACTGTTGTAGGATAGAAAAAGGAAACCAAGACAGTGTGCTACCATGTACATTTCTGTGACAAAAGCCACAGAGTTCATCTTTCTGAGACTTTTCACGAGACATGCAAAGCTTGTGCTAAAAATCAACATTTTCTGGATTGTCTTAATCCAGAAATAATTCATGAAGGACCTCTTCAAGAGGAAAACTTTTAGCATAGAAATGTGTTTCCTGCTTGTATGGATGATCACCATGAAAAAAAAGGTGGCAAGTTGCCACTGAAGTACGTTATCCAAAGAACATCTACCAATTAACCAAAAATGGTTTAATAGACAAAGGCCAGACAGTATTTAATCACAATCAAAAATAATGAGAGAAAGGCACAATATTACGAACTCTTTGTATCAATTGACATTTCCCAGGTTTTGCTCAAATTCCTTGACATTGGAATTTGATGACTAGAAGAAATGTTAGTAATATCAATTATTCTAAACATGCTTTTAACTAAATACATGTATATCTACTACAAACTTTGCATAATCTTCTTGTTGATGATTTATTCCTCACTGACATGCTGTCACTATTTCTCCCTCTACATTTCTCTTTACATGTACATATTGTATGTAGTTATTATATGAAGATACAATAATATATGAAAATACATCTAAAGAGAGTTCTCTCTCTTTTTTCCTTCCTGAAAGCTTCCTAAATTTTTGTTGTTGTTGTTGCTAATAATGAATAATAAAATAAAGGTAAATAAAGGTATATATAATTTTTCTGTCCACAGTGGTATGGTCAGTGGCCATAGTTATTGTTTAGAGAGCAGAGTGAGCCTCTGGAGTGTTTCTAGAAATTAAAGTTAAACAATTTAAGCTGTATACCGGATCCTCACCAATTGATTCTCTGATGTAGGGTAAATTGTCTTCCCTCTGTTCTTTATTTTGCTAAATTTCAGACCATGAAGTTCATTATGTTTATTCACATTCTGTAGTAAACTGAAAAGATAATCCCCACCACCACCAATACAAAGAGGACTACAATTCGTGACTAGAATGAATACAAGAGAATATTCATATAAAAGTATCTGTAATATCTTATACTTACATTTGCTAAAGTTGAAATATATCTTTCAGTTATGCTGCACTTGCTGCAAACAGCTAAAAATGTGCCATTGATCTAAACCAATCATTTGTACTTTATAATTAATTCTTTTAAATATATCTGTAATGGATGTTTGTACCAGTGAATTTATAAGAAAATGAAAATACATTCACGTCAGAGTCTCAGCCCTTTTTAGCAGGGCTCAGACTGGATGTGTGACAAAACTGTGATTCTGCTGAATCTGCCTTACAGATGGGAGTAATAAACTGGAGTTTCTTCAGTGGTTGTGTGCTCATCACAATTGATGAGGCAGGTTTCTCATCAGTATTTTCATATTCATATTTTTCAGAATTAAGATTTTTTTTTTTATATCTGCAGTTTAAAATTCCAAAGGAATTCTATATGCATGTTATTATCCATTCTAATACTTATCAGGCTGTATCTGTATTCAAATTAACTTGTTATACAGTTTAATTTTAATGATAATGATTTTTTCTTTTTCTTTTTTTCTTTTTTTTTTTTCTTCCCCAAGGGGAATTAATTCTCCAGTGCATTTTTTGTAGAGTTAGAAAGTTGGTAGATAAATAAATTTTAGACAAGAAGTTTATATGATTCAGCAACCCACTCCTTAAGTTATGATTAATGGTCCCATCAATCCATGCACTTTTGGAAAAACTGTGTTTTACCAGCAAGACAAGAGCAAATTAAAGAAACATAAATCAATAGCCTAGTTAAAAGTTAGAGGAATTTAAAAAAAATAATAAATAAAACAAAAATCTAGATATTCTAATATATGTTCAAAACCCCCTATTTACAACAATGAAATCAAGATTTTTGAATTGCTGTAATTATATATATCACATATAGACACAAGAAGCTGCATAGAAGATCTGCTAATTCGCTAATATCTGGTTTTGCATGGCCTTCCTCTGTGCTACCAGTCCCACTTTACTAATATACCTATGTTATGAATACATTGTTTTGCTCTTCGGTCCTCTTATTATTTTTTTTAACACCTAATCTGTTGCATTTTTATACAATAGTAAATAAAATACAAGTATGATTCTTACTTGTTAAAGGCTGCAACTACACATAAGCACTTGCTTTTATTTCATTTTGTCAATGCTGAGTACCGTGCACAGACTTTTCTCTCCTGCACCTCCTCTTCATGTGAGCAGTATATATGTTGTATCCACCCTATCCAAAAATTCTGTATTTGGAAACTTCAGAAGATTCTTATTTTCTAATTACCATTGTTACTTTACATGTCTTTGAATAAATTGTGTAATTCTGGACTACATATTAAGTTGTACAAATTCAAATTCATTGCTTATTACTATAGTGACTATATTGCAATTTTAGATAAATTGAGTTATCTTACTGATAGTTGTTCTCTGCTAGATTTCTCCTAACCTTTAAACTGAAGAGAAATTAAATCCATACTCATTTGTCTAAATGATGTCATGTGCCAAGTGTAATTACTTCTAGAGCAGGTCATCTATGTCTAGAGAAAGTTTATTTCATCAAAATGTTGAGATGCACCATTGAGCCTGACTTATTAAACAGAAATAGGCCAGAGGACAGATACACCATGCAAGATATGTTCTATATTATGAACATCAAAGTGTGCAATGCAGGCAAAACATTGGCAGTCCTTCTGCTCTGCAGTGAAAGAGGAAATAAAGGTATTGTTAACGGTATTTTGTATAGCCTGCTTTCTCAGGCTGTACAAAAATTTAAATTATTCTGTTGTCAGGTTTCCCTGTAGAATTATGTAGCCCTAGAAAATGCAAAAAGAAAAGTAATCAAAACATTTACATAGAATAGGAACTATGGATTACTAGAAAAAAAAAAAATGTTTTACCAGCAAGAATATGGCTGAAGGATTTTAGGGAGCTTTTTCTCTGCTCAGTGTGGTTGTTGTGCACACTGAGAAGAATGGATCTCAAATGCTAGGAGAATACAGTAAACTATTTTTATTATCGTACTTCCCTATTTCTATTTTTCAGTAGATATTCTAAGTCAAACATGTATTTGCAAAGCTGCTGTGGAGTCCCATGCCTTCTCTAATCTGCACATTTGTCAGACTCCACAGGGGAGGATGGAAAACTTTAAATATAGTTCCCTATATGGAAACTTAAATAATGCAAAGAAAGGAGCAATTTATCCATTTTGGTTACAAAACTATATATACTACAAAAATAATGAGAGCAAGTTCCTGCAAAGAACCTGTTGCCACAGATAATAACGAGACATGGACATTATTACAGAGGCAGAAATAGATTCCTTTTGGAAATCTGGATAATTTAAATTCTCATAATTACTATGGCATCTGATTACCTCAATTTCTAAGTTCTTTGAGTTTCTAAGGATGTGATGAATGGTGAAATTCTTCACTCAGTTAGGTCTATAAACAAGATCTGCTTTCAGATTTCCTGGATGAATGTTGTTACATAATAGCAGGACACCATGGAGTAATACATTTACCCATGCCTGGAAGTATGCACCAATTTATTCTGCTTCAGTTTCCTTTGGTAAATTACATTTTTGGAATGATTTTCTTTAAGACATTGTTGACTTTTAACATTTATAATTGCAGCTAAAACCTGAAAAAAAAAATCTTATGTAAGTATGTACTGCTGTTGCTCATTTTACTATTTTTATTTTTGGCTTTAGATATCTGCAAGTTCACAAAAAGTTTGCTAAAAATAAAACAAACTGATTAGCAAGTACATTGATAGGCTACTGCAACTTTATTTACTGGTTAGAAAAGAGAAAATTGATACTTTTTAAATTTAGAATGTTTGACTCCTGGGCATATATCTAATTTTATTTATTTATATATTCATTTAGGCAAAAGGCTAATTTTCAAAAAAAAAAAAAAAAAAAAAACCAACAACAATTTCCTTGTTTGATAATGACTGAATTGTTTTCATTAATCTATTACTACACTAAGATCTTATTTCAGAGCAGTAATAGTCTATTCAGACCCACAACTTCATATTTAAAGCTTATTTTTTCTCCATTTGAATTTTTTACATTAATCTCTAATGAAACTCATCTGCCATTTTGAGTCCAGTCACTCAGTCTAGTATGTTTTTTATACATTTCTAAGATCAAGTTTCACCTTTAATACTGTAAATAATTTAGTACTCTTAGCAGGCTTTCTCATCACACTGCTCACCATTCTTTTTCAGCTCATTTGTATGTTGGATGACACAGTCCCAGCAGAGATCTATTTTTTTTGAGAAAACTAGTAAGTTATTCTTACTCTCTGTTTTTTATTTGCCTCTTAACCAGTCACTGATCCGTGTATTTCTTGTTCCGTATTCTAAGAAACAATTAGTTTCCTCGGAAACTTTTAGTGAAAGACCTTGTCAAAAGTCTTCGGAAACCCAGGCAGGCTGTACCAGCTGTATCATATTTGTTGATCTCTTCAGAGACAGTCAACAGGTTTACAAAGTAGGACACTACTATATTAATTTTTACCAGATAAAACATACAGATTTAGGTGCCCCATAATTCAATAATTTATTGTAATCTCCTAGTTTTGACAGTTCATTTTTTTTTTTTTTTTTTTTATGTTAAACCTATTTAAAAGTGAGTTTGTTACTCTACTCACCAGTTAACAAGAAATCTCAAAGTGAAGGGTTTCACACTACCAGTGCTTAACCATTTTGTCCTTGTGCTACTTAAAACCAGAGTGGATACTTTATGGTGTTGGTAACCTCTACACATTCATTTGACTGTTTTTCATACCCTAATTTCATACCCCTAAACACTTTGAGATAGATCCTCCAGAGCCCCGCACAAAGGGCTCTGGCACTGGAACTACCCCAGTTCTTTCTACAGCTGAATTCATCCATAAGGAAACAGGAGTTGTTAATGGACAGTTTGGGGCTCCCAATGTTTATTTAAATGAACTTCTTTTATTCCTATTTGCAAGCAACATTGCAACTTGTTTATTCATAATTTTTAAAACCTATCAATTGGGTAATTTGGAAGCAAATCATTTATCAATTCAGTTACTTTGCAGAAATGATTTCTTTCAGTCAACAGCTCCTCCATAATACTGTTAGTAGCCAAATTGATAAGAAGCCAAGAGCAGTACATAGAACAGTGGTATTTATTCAGAAGCAGTTTAGCTCCAGATATACAATGTTTACTCCCAAGATTAACGGGTCATGGAAATTGCCTAAACCGCACACCAACAAAGGCACCGTCTTTTGATCCAGAAATTAAGGCTAACATGTAATACCATTTTTGTTTCCTGGAACAAAGTATCAGAAAAGCAAGGGTATTAAATTCTCATTTGCAAATATCTAATCTGTTTTTCTGAGGTCATGACAACACTGAAGAGTTTTTCACCATGCTAAGCTGTGTCTCCATGTCTGTATTTAATCCATTTCCTCTACAAACAATGAAGTCTCAGGCAGTTTTAATTGACTCAGAGATGTTACACTTCATTTTCCCATATGTGCCACTCACCCCTCAGCCACTCTCCCTAAACACCAATCTTCCTGGGAGAGTGTGCTGCCTCCATCCATGTTGTCTGACTACAGTCCTCTAAACTGAAGAGTGGAAGGCCAGTTTGGGAATGGAGGATAAGGACTCTTACCTGCTGCTTTGGCAATATCTGCAGTTGAAATGTTTTGGAGGTTTGAGTGCACTCTGAAGGTCACAGCTGGTCCCAGCACGCTAGAAGAGATTATTAAAAAATGTAAGACTCATAATCAAGAGACATGGCATAATATTCCTTTTCAAAATAGGTTTTTAAGGAGAAACTATTAAGACACCATTTAGCCCTCTTCCTTTTGCTTCATTAGCTACATTTGCATACATTTATATACCTCTTGTGGAAGTTTGTGTGTATCTTGTCTTGTGGCTTTCTGAAAGAATTTCAGAGACATTAACTAAACTTCAAAACATTCCTGTAAATACTATTCCCATTACAAAAATGGCAAAATAGAGGCACAGAAATTGTTATTCTCTCCAGAACACCACAGAACATCACTGGAATTCAACACCTAAAGAAGATTACATAAAGCTTCAAATTTTATTTGCCTAACCTTCACTCAAGCTTGTTATGAACCTCAGTCAGAGGGACAATAAAGAGAGTCAGAATATTTATCTTGATCATGATCTGCAAGAACATATTTGGAGAAAAGATTTTGGATGTATCTGATCCAAATGTCTGATTTGGAAAGATGGCAAAAATTACTTAACTTATAACAATAGATGTAATAATCTCTTTGGACAACTTATAAAGAGAAGTGATGGAACTCTGTGGTGAACTTTTTAGGTGTAGCCTGATGGTCTTTTATGGCTTAAAAACCTATGAGGCATTACAGAGCACAGTACTAATTAACTAGATGAAGAATGGCATAGTAAGGTATTCAGGGTTTCAAAAAAATGTTCATTGTGTGTTTTTGCAGAAAAATAAATCCATATACGTAATGTTGCATTCATTCTCCACCCATCCCAATAATATCCAACCTATATGCACATCTGATAAAAGGAATAAAGAACTTTCAGTTGTCATATTATGCTAAAGTACATATGTATGAAAATCGTAAGAAAAATGTAAACACATAACTATAGTAAAAGTCTTTTAAAGAAAATTTCCAGTTAATAAGCCACAGTAGAAAATATAATGTCAATTAAGAGGAGCACAGTGCAAGGGCTGAACAAACAAGAAAACTGGCATGTGATAAATGTTTACATGCATAACGTGTTTTGTGTGAGTGCCTAAGTTTTTATTACTCACACAATCAGTGAGAAGAATTACATTTATACTATGAATAATACCTGCTTCATGTGTTTCAGTGGTTAAGCACATTGTCAGGAGCCATACATGTAAAATGCTTTGACCTACTATAGCTGTGGCTTATGAGAAAATGAAATCTGAAAAATTGCTACATAGAAGAAGTTGAAAAATATTTTTGCTGCAGGGCTTGAAATGAAGTATTAATTTATTCTTTTACTACCATTCTGCATTTGTATTTTGAACTCATACAACTGAGAGCAGTTAATGAAGTGCATTTAATTGCATCACATACATCCTAGACAGCAATACCTTTAAACTTTTTAAATTTTAGGCTGAAGAAAACTATTATTGATTGTAAGACTTGGCTTTGAGGTCACAGAGGGATTCAAAGTAATACTAAGGAGCATCCTTTGAATCTTTTACTGGCAGAGCCTGTCCTGTGCACGTTCTATTCCACAGTTAACAGGAACTGTCATTAATCAATCATTTTTCTTTAAATACTCTTCTGGGTGGTAGAAAAATAAAGTAGAGATTCTATTGCTGAAGGAAACTCCAGATGTCAAGTCATTAATGTGCAAGAAATGTATTTTAATAATGTTAGATAATTATAAAGCATTTGTCAGCATCATTTAAATAGTACATTCAGCTATAATACTCAACAATTGCAAAGTATATCTTACTTAAGATACATAAACTTCTTTAAAAAATTCAGGCCATTCCCCGATTCCATTACTAACACAATCTAAGACAATCTAACTAAGACAATCAACCACAACAGACACCTGGGAGTCTTACGATACCATGCACTGAATATAACCAGCCTTTCACTGTCCTTCTTTCTGTATTCCCAGCCCAAGAGAAATGATGATTCCTCTCTGGCTGTTCAGACACTTAGAGTGTAATTAGCAATCTGCTTCAAATAAAAGCAGGCAACAACCCAGTACACAGCTGTCCCATGACAAGGACTGTGTAAATAAACAACTTCAGATATTCCTTCCAAATTATCATAGAATCACAAAATCACAGGATGGTTAGGGTTGGAAGGGACCTTAAAGACCATCTAAATCCCACCCCCTGCCATGGGCAGGGCTCCCTTCCACCAGCCCAGGCTGCCCCCAGCCCCATCCAACCTGGCCATGGGCACTGCCAGGGATGGGGCAGCCACAGCTCCTCTGGGCAGCCTGGGTCAGGGCCTCACCACCCTCTGAGTGAAGAATTTCCTCCTAATGTCTAATCTAAACCTACCCTGTTTTAGTTTAAAGCTCTTACTCCTTGTCCTGTCACCACACCCCCTGAGAAAGAGTCCCTTCCCAGCTTTCCTGTAGGCCCCCTTCAGGTACTGGCAGGCCACTGTAAGGTCTCTCTGGGGCCTTTGCCTCTCCAGGCTGAACAACTCCAACTCCCTCAGCACGTCTTCATAGGAGAGGTGCTCCAGCCCTCTGAGCATCTTTGTGATCCTCCTCTGGACCCACTCAATCAGGTCCACATCTTTCTAGTGCTGAGGGCCCCAAACCTGAACGTGTGAAAGCTACACCACGTATTCCATTATAGTCAAGAGCCTGGAATTGATGCCAGCTTTCAAGCATGATGGCTTTATCTGCAAAGACACAAAATGTTTCCTCCACTCCTCCAATTGCCTGAGTTTTTTGCTTCTGTCTCTGGTCCAGATCTCATTCATTCCTCAGTTGTGCACTGCAGCTCACTGCAGCTATGCACTTAGCAGCATCATTAAAACCATACAGATTAAAACTGGATCCTTTCACATATCCAGCTCCAGCAGGGATTTTGGACAAGCAAGCCCTGTTGCTGCAGCTCCAGGGACCATTACAATTCTCCAGTAACTCTACCTGGGTAAGCCGGGAGCACACCAGGACCCAGTGTAGCTGAAGTCTGCCCATGTAAGCACTGCCACAGGCACTGGCAATGCTCTTTATGTGCTTATGGAGAGAATGTAGGTAAAGAGAGGAAAAACAGGGTGGGATAAAAATTCCTTATGGGACAGGGAAGATATTAGTTAATAACCATCCTTTTTTTTGTGGGAAAGAAGGAATCAGAATAATTCTAAATGCCCATTCTTACAATCTTGAGAGGGATACTGTTTTTCTCCACTGTAATAATTGAATATTTGAATATAAGGAATTACTCGAGCACAACATAAGCCCAACTTCACTAAGAATATTTGCAAAATATAGAAAATAAAGCAGCTCCTGTCACAACTTTTTACATATTGGCATTCTGATGATTATTTAAAAGTAAACAAAAGACCTTGAAATTGTTTGGCCAAAATTGCATTTCTGCTAGATGTTTTGGGAACTGACTGCTTGAGGAGCTCATAAAATGAGATTTTTCTCATGGGGGGCTTCTGGCAAAAGCACTCAATAAATAAACATTTCAATAACAATAGATGCCCTCTGGGGAATCCCTCATTGTTCATTATGTGTTGGACGAGAACATTTAAACAAAACCAGTAATTATTTGGCTGCAAAATATTTTTCAAAAAGACTCTTTAACAAGATGGTAACCTGCCTGAGAGAGGGTTCAAAGCTGTACAAAACGCACCCCTGGTACCTCCTAACCAGGAACTTTACGTTAGATAGGCAAGACTGCTTTCTCATGCAGCTGTCAAACCCTCTGCAGCCTAGCTAATATTAATGGCAATTGTCTTTACATCACTCTAAATACTAAGGCTTGCTGAAGTGCACACTAGCGTTTATGACCAGATGAATTGCAAACAAACCACTGCCACAAATCAAGGCTGGTGTGTCCCTGCTCAGTGGCAGGCAACATCACGCCAGTGCTCAGCCAGCCGTGCTCAGGAAAGCAACTGCAAATGTAAAACATACCTGAAACGTAAACTAAATCTAATACACGTGATGTAATGTTTCTTCTGCTCTAACCAAGAGATTAAAAGTGTTAGGTAGCAGCACCTTTAATCTAGAAAGACAATATTTTATATTACATTTTTTGTTTAACTTTTTTTTTTTTTCCAAACAAGGTGTATGTTACTACAGTTACACCTATGTAAATGTGTAGTTGACTGTACTGACATAAATGAACTGAAACATACCTAAATAAGATTGTGAGTTTAGAAGGTATCTGGACTATATTATTATAACCATACCTACCTTTTTTTTTTTTTTTTTTTCAGAATACCATTTTATGATGTATTTTTGAATAAAGGTAAGCAACTCTGTTGCCAAGGCCAATAAATGGTGACTTCTCCCTGTGCAAAACGTAATGTCTGTTGCAATGACCTGCTAAATTTATTACTTGAAATTTACTGACTAATTACCCCCTCTGTTGGCTGTCACAACTTCTGCTTTTTTTTTTTTTAATTTCAATAATGTTGCCTTCAGCCATAATAGTTTTTTTTTTAACAAAGACATTCAAAGCATATTGCAAATTGTCACCCTTATGTGCTGTTGTCTTATATTCTGTTTACTAGAGATGAAATAATTACAGTGTTTATACCAAAATGACTTGAAGGTTGATTGCTGATTTAATAATATTCCCTCCCCTTGGGTTTATATTTCCCATCTGAAGGTGGGAGGGTGCACAACATGTACAGAAATAAACAATATTCTTTGTGTGAAATAGAAGTATTTCTTTTATTTAATTGTTTTACAGACTAAAAACATTCTTATTCTATTTTGTCTGTCAGAAAATGAATGATCTGAATAAACAGAGCTGGAGCATGATCAATATGGCAAGGTCCGTATTACTTTCAAGCCTTTGGTTATAATTATATTTATGAATGACAGGGTTTGAATCTCCATAAATTATGTACCACACTTTGCATGCCCATTCTTCTCCCTCATATGTGTGTACTACAATATCATATGAAAGGTTTACTGTGAAATACAGTCACAGTCTATCATACCCCCTAGTGGAAAAGGATTTGAGAAACAAGTGCCAACATGGTTATGTGTATTCTTGAAGATGAGACATAGAGCTGATGCCAGATGGAAATGAGTTGAGATTGCACCAGAGTTTTAAAAAATACAGTCAGAGTGCTATTTCTCAAGATTGGAGTAAGATGAGGGGATCAGGATTGGATACTGTCAACATTAAACATTCTCTTAATGACCCTATTTCGTAAAACAGAGCTTGCCTTAATAAAGCTTAGATTTGAAATTAGAGTCACCACTTGTCTATATGTTCATTTCAAAATCCTTTAATCTCTGGGGGTTAAGAAAAGCAATTAGTAATGCTCCAGAGGCTTGTGCAAAGTAAATTTTATAGCAGCAAAGGTAATTGTCTCAGGAAATGTTTGGTGGGCTTGAACTAATGACTTGCAATGTGTACACATTTCTGTGCTTCCCGTGTTTAGGAATTTGAAGTTTTATGTCCATTGTTTATATTGCACCAAAACCTCCTTTTCACCTTCTCAATTTTGGAAAAATTAAAATGGTCACACTTATGTAAGTGGGTTACATACTTCACGTATTGGTTATAAACATATTTATGTCAAATCAGATTGACAGAAAAAAGCTCATGATTAACAGAGGCACTTTCGTAATACAGTATGTTTGAATAACATGATTTACAGAGCAAGACAAAGGCAGAGCAGTGCAGCTGGTCATCCTTATATAATACATAGAGGGATTAAAAAGTGTACTCATGCTATTTTGGGCTCCTTCTGTTATTCAATCTAGCTATAAACTCATCAGTCACTTGATTCAGGTCTCGCCGATATTTTTGACCAGAACTTTTGACCAACATTTATTTTGTGGATCATTGCTTCACATTCTATTTATATTATGTAAGCATGTACTGACTAAAACTCAAACATTCCAGAAACCAGTGAAGAATGCATTGTGAAGAATGTATTGTTAAAACCTGTGAAGAATGTATTCTACAAAATAACTTCCCCGAACTGTTGACTAACATATATTGATCATCACCTAGATATATTACTAAAAAAAAATAAAAATTAAAATTAAAATTAGAAAACCCTCATCTTTAATACCTTTACTTTTAAAAAGTTTGCCTAATTTTCTTTCTGAATGGATCAAAAGTCAATATACAGCCATATCTATTCTCACATTTCTGCTTACATGTATATATATATGTGTTACAGACAATGATCAATTAAAAATTTTTTTTCCTATTACAGCGAATTGAGCTTCTTGTGTCTTTCCAGTTCTTGGAGATGGAAACTCTTAAACTGCAGAATGGCACAGTGCTCCACAACATGGCACAGTGCTCCACAACATGCTGCATTATTGCCCCAAATACATTTTCTTAACTATTCATATTTATATCATCATATTCTAAGTATGCATTTGCAACACTGTCTGCAGAAATATGGAAATATGTTCTTGTATTCAACTTGCAGCTAGCATAGCGAGAGAAAGTTAAAGAAGATTATGTTGTATCAACACCTGACAATGGCCAAGTACTAAAGAAGAAAAAGCAAAATCTCTGCTACAGGAAAGACACTAATTGCTGTTCTTACCAATTCACCAGTTAGTGGATTACTTTCTATTATCAATTACATTTCAGCAGAATAATATAAACCATGCAGCTGGGTGTGGTGGATTCAGCAGACAGATTAGAAAGATCAGATAGATTGACAGTTTCCAAGCAATCACATCTTGCAAATGTAACTACATGGAAACCAAACTTATGGCTGGATTTGATGGTTGCAGCTCAGATTTACCTCTGTAAGCTCCATATACATGTACAGCTATCATAAATCAGCTAATTATCTGGACACCTTGTACTGCCCTCTTCTCTTCCCCTGAAATTATTCTCCATGAAGTCACCCTGCTGCACTGATCTCACTGATTCTCATGCTGTGTTTTGGAGTTTTGATAAAAACAGTGCTGATAATTCACTGATATTTTTAGTTCTTGCAGAGCAGCGTTCACACAGAGCCAAGGACTTTTCAGCTTCTCTTGTTGCCCTGCCAGCGAGGAGGCTGGGGGTGCGCTAGAGACTGTGAGGGGACACAGCTAAGACAGCTGACCTAAACTGGCCAAAGGGATGATGTCCCATACCATGTGGCATCATGTTCAGCAATAAAAGATGGGGGAAAAAAGGAGGAAGGGGAGGATGTTCAGAGTGCTGGCATTTGTCTTCCCAAGAAATCATTGTATATGATGACCTCCTTTCCTGGAGGTGGCTGAATGCTGCCTGCTGATGGCAAGTGGTGATCATTCCTTGTTCTGTTTTGATTGCACACACAGCTTTTGTTTTACCTAGTAAAATGCCTTTATCTCAACCCATGCGTTCTCACACTTCTACCTTTCCAATTCTCTCCCACATCACACATGGGGAGAGTGAGCTAGCTGCTGTGTGGTGCTCAGCTGCCTGCCAGGGTTAAACCACAACACTCTCTTTGCTTCTTGAGGCTTCCTGCTTGTGTTTGAGTTTGTCTAGGAGCTCATTGCTCCTCCGTGCAGAACACCTGGCATTTTTGCCTGACTTCAATTTTTTCAAATCATTTTTTTTTCTAAATACACGAATGCTCATTTACAATGCAAAAGATGATGAAGGGGTATTTTAAAGATTTTACAATTCAATTCATCTAAGGTGAAGATTTTTTGCTAAGCTAACAATTTAAATGATTTAAAAAATGGACAACACTCAATTTAGAGATTGAAGCTATACTCAGTTTTTCCTATTTTTATTCTTCACAGAATGCAACCTCTGATGATTACTCAAGATCTATGAATAATTTGCAGAGTTTTAAAATAATTTTTCTATTAATCTGTCACAAACCATGAAATTTGACACTTTCACCACGCTGAGTACATGAAAGTTGCCAGCTTTGCCTGCAATGCAAATAAGGTTCTTAATTACAGTATTTAAAGGAACAAAACATACAAGTGCTATACTTTTTTTACAGAAAAAGACTGTTTGGACCCTTGGAGAGTGGGAAAATGATCTAAAAATACTGCTTGAATGATGTACAGTGATTTTTTTTTCACCCTCCATTGGTTAAGCTAAATAATAATAAATTTATGTGATTAAAAATTATATATATAATTGTATTCTATTTATACTTTCATTCATTATACCTTTTGGTGGTCTGGCTAGTATGCAGCAGTCTTAGGTTTTCAATGTATTTTGCTGACATCAGGCCTACTTATCTTTAGCACACCTGTGTTAACGGTGTCTTGAACTCGCATGTAAAATCTGTCTTCTGTACTGATAGTCTCCCTTCCCTCAGTTTGCACAAGTGACTTTTATTTGTAGTATCATAGAATGGCTTGGGTTAGAAGGGACCTTAAAGATCATTTATCTCCAACTCCCCTGCCATAGGCAAGGACACCACCCATTAGATCAGGTTGGCCAGGGCCCCATCCAGCCTGGCCTTGAACACCTCCAGGGATGGGTCATCCACAACATTTCTGGGAAACCTGTGCCAGTGCTTCACTACCCTTACAGTGAAGAACTTCCTCCTAATGTCTAATCTAAATCTATCCTCTTTTAGTTTAAGACCACTCCCCCTTGTACCATCACTATCTACCCGCTTAAAAGACCCTTTTAAGCAATAGACCCTTTTAACTTCAATAGGAGCCTGAGAGGCCACAAATTTCTTTGATTGATTAGACAGCACAACAGAAGACCAAAGAAAACAAACTTAACTACAGCCTCAATTTAAAAATCTTTGAAACTTTGAGCTAGAGTGCTACTGTGTCCTACTGCTTGCCCTCTCAAGAACCTGTTGGCTTCTCCTTTAGTTCTGAGAAGACCACCTAGAAGATTTGATCTTGGGATTCCTCCACCAGCTGTGAAAGAGAGACATTTGACATCAACCTAATACCTTTAGAAAGGAGGCACTTAAGGGGAAATTATTGGGATCTTTCAGTCACACCTGCAAAAGTGCATTCGTTCCCACTGCATTTATGATTTGCTGGGAATACAAACTTTTTCTAGGTAGGTTGTGGTGCAGCTCATGGGTTTGGATACAAAATATTTACTGGCTAGGTGTTAAATAGAAAATGTGAAAAAGAATGATTTATCTATTCAGCATCGCCAGCAGGTCTGCAATATTTATTTTATTCATCTACCCATACAGAAGTTAATGGAGAGAGAGAAAAGGAGAGAGAAAAGGAGATCAAGAAGCCAAGGGAGAGAGGATCAAGAAAGTCATAATTTGTATATTTCTTCATTTCGTATATTTTTAATTAATTATTCTTTTAAACAAATCTTTCAAAGAATCTTTTCTTAAAATATATATAACCAGTTTCCCTACATGATAATCTTTTTCCATTTCTAATATTGGTTGTGCTATATGTAAAGCAAGTTTTAGTTCAAGAGTGAGAATCACAGTTCTATGTTTCTATTCTCATATCTGTCACCAAGTTCTGTACCATTTGGGGGAATATCAAGAAAACTGTCTTGAGTTTCAATTTACCCATCTGTAGAATGGAAATAATTACATGTTAATATGTGAAATGTTATAGAAATTCAACGGAATGGCACATATCCAGTGTCTTGCTTCAGACAAAGCAGTTTATCCACCATAGCATATTATATTATGGAATTTAATTTTGTTTAAAAAATGGATATGATGTACAGACAGTAATATAGAGAGAAAGCAGAGAAAGAAGAGGTTAAAAATTGATAAACCTTAGAAGCTCACTTATCCATAAAAAAAACTTCTCTTGAGTAGAGACCTATGAGTACATGGATCTGTATCTATAACATGGGATTTCATTCTCCTTTTGATTACAAAGGTACAAATCCTCTGATTTAATTAGATTAAATGTTGTAATGGAAAGCCAAACTTCCTACATTTTTATTTATAAGAGTCTCTGTAGATTTTTATGGTCTTTCTATTTTGTCACCTAGAATTCACAAAATGCTGCAGGCCAAAGTCCTTCTTGTTATTTTAATATATTTTTATATTTTTCTAGCAGGAAAGTTACAGTGGAGAAGGCAAAATGATCTTGGTTATATGCACATTTATTAAAGAAAAGCACACAAAATATATTATACCTCAGGGGAAAAAGCCACAAGACTAATGTATTGCTAAGGCTGAGAAATCACTCATTTTTAAGTAAAGGAATGCAGAGTTGAAACTTCCACCTTATTTTTGTTTCCTTATCCTCATTTCTTTAAAAATTGATGCATCTTTATATTATAAATTAGTTGTCAAATAAGACAATATGTACCAGAAAACACAATGTAATTTCTTATAAAAGCCTGCATGCAATGAGTTACAGCAGTACATTTTTCAGACAATTTGTTTTCCAGACTCATTAAATCTGTAGAAGAAGTCAAGTTTGAATAAAAGTGGTACCATTATTTCTGAGTTATGCTTTTATAACATTTTAAACAAGATTATGCCAAATAGCCTTAGTCTGTTGGTTTGCTATTTAAAATCAAGGAATAGATGACAAATATTTTTCAACTTTTTTAAAAGGTATTTGTTTATTGAAACCAAGCATAGTAGAGTTCAAACTGGAATAAAAATGTTGCTTAATATCTGGACAGTAAATGCAATGCAATACAGATAAAAATTCAACCTATTGCTAGGCTATGGTGCTGTATATTACAGCACCATAAGGAGAACAGCATGGACTGTATGTTTTTTCTTTAAAAGCACAATATTTTGAAAATTTCTCTCAGTAGTAAATCTAAATGTTATAGATGGCAGAATCTGCCAATCTAGAAAAAAAAAAAAAAAAAAAAAAAAAAAAAAAACCTTTGCAAGAAGATTCACCTACAGGTGTCCAACAAAAAGGAAAAAAATAATCATACTTAATCATGGAAAAATGAATAATTGCGCTTCCACAGTAGAGTGAAGTTTACATGTTACAGGTTGATACCAAAAGAGAAAGAAACTGAAGAAGACATTGTACTGCCTGTCCCACTACAGATCACCAGGTTAAATAAGCCTCCATCACACTATCCTGCCTTTTAAGCTACCGAGCTACCGACAATTTCCTGAGATGTTCACATTTAGAGTGTACATATACCAAATGTCATAATCCATCAGCATGATGAAGTGAAAATACCAAGTACCGTTCCAGTGTTTAGGTTCTGGATGACTGAATATGATTAACTGGCTGATTGAGTTTTTCAGGTGTTAGAAAAATATGACAAACAATGAACAAAACCTATACAGCACAATTAGGACACTACAGCCAATGCACATGTTCATAATAGGTGAGGCTGGGATTTCCACTCATCAGTGTGCCTACTCAACACTTCTGATTTGAACACATTTAAAGCTTTTCCGAACTTTCACCACTTAGTTTGATTTTCAAAGACCTTCCTCAGTCCAAGTTCTTTTTACAGGGATGGTTCGCTGGCTTTTCAAATTGTATTATTCCAGCCCAACCGTTCCAGACCTTCCTAAGAACAAAGATAAAGATAGGTACTGTTTGGCTATGTGAGACCTTTTCTTTGAATAGTGGAAAGTGTTTCTAATCACACTACTTGGAAAGAGATTTTAAGTATATCAAGAATGTGTTCACAGCTGCCCTCATGATGACGACCCAAATTCAATCTTTTGTTAGATCACTGCTTATATAGAATACTTAAAAACATAGTTGATGCTAAGGACATGCCAGAGTATAAAAGGAAAACTCAATCTTGACTTATTTTGTATCTACAGATGCTCAATCTTGACTTATTTTGTATCTACAGACGCAGCTTTTCTCTTCAAAGTGGTGTTTTGTTGTTGTCATTGCTGTTGTTGTTCTTTGTTGTTTTCCAGTAATATTTCTAATGAATGGTGGTCAAGTGCAAGAGAAAAAAAATATATATATATATTTCAAGGGGCCTCAATGTCATTGCTGGCAGACCTCAGGTAGTATTTTGCAAACCAGGCATGGTACTACAAGGACATAAAGGTCTATCATTATCTTGAATTCTGCTGGTACCACCCGGTTCTGCTTCAGATTCAGATTCAGTTCATTTGAAGCCAAGTCATTTCAGGCATATTTTTTTTTTATGGAAGCAGGTAGCATTGTCTAAATTGACAGCTGACTTCTGGGACTGCTGAGCACTTAGAATGGTAACTGAAGGCAACGGGACTTGTGTCTCAACGTGTGAAGATCTTCACAGAAGAGGCTGTATAAACCACACTCAAAGCCATTGGACTGGACACCTTGAATTAGTAGATACTATGACATTAATCTTTTCATGCATAAATGCCAGCTCTGTATGGTCCTTATAATACACCATATCTTGTGTGAGCTAAGTGTATCAATTTATGTTAGTCAAACATTTTGATAGCCTTGTAAAAAGCACCATAGGAAAACAAACCAAACCAACCAACCAACCAAAACAGAACAAAAAACAACAAGCAGAAATGGGTTTTCTGACCTCAGAGCAGGATTTGAATAATGTGCAGTAAATAAAGCCTGAAGCCACACATTGAACAATGAGGATAAAATGGAACACTGAAGATCTGCTCATTAACTGAGCATTTTATTTCCTGCATATGGAGTAAGACAGAGGTCTGTTAAAAAAAAAAAAAAAAAAAAAAAAAAAAAAGTATTTCAAGGCTATATCATAATTAGTGATTATTGAAAGACTGGTATTATTTTTGGTCAGCTGAAAAAAAACACCACAACAAACAAAACAATCACCTGAGTTCAGTCCGAAATCAATGTTTTTGTTTATTTTGCATTTGCCTTATAAGCCAAACATAATTAAATTTTGAAATGAGTCATTACCTTGAACTGAAAAATTATAGCATTTTACTTTCAAAATGTCAAACCACACTGCTGTGGCTGCTAGAAATTTTGAAAGGTGTTTGCCAGCTTAAGCTTCCATATAGTTTTCATACATAGCTTCAGTTAACCTGAATTTTCATTTGTCATGGAATACACTATTCAGCTAAAACACTGAGTTCATCTCTAGTCTCAGTGTGGATGGGGGAAACAATCAGGTGAAAGCCAAACAACCAACTTGAGGCTTCTGAGTTTGAGCTTTAGACACTAAAAGCTTGGTGAGGGGTTCTCTTAACTTCGCCTTGGATATGGATTGACATACATTTGCCTTGACACACATGCAAACTGTACATGATAAGGAATATATTGGTTAAATTTTATGACTTTGCAATCCAGTTCATATTAGATAATTAGAATGGTCTTTCAAAATCTATTTACATTAGCGCTTGAAATTTAGCATAAGCATCCTGTTCATCCCCAAAATTACATACATAGATTATATGCTCATATAGACAATTACTGTTACACTCCAAAACAATGGTAGCAGATAAATATTAATGTTTTTATGGAAGGAATACAGGATGTTCTACTACAGGTTTTCCATTGAAAAATTATGGCACACTTTGTCAAGTTATCACCTCTCCTGGAAGGACAGTTCTTTGAGTCCATTAAGATGTACAGATGGAGGAAGCCAAAGCAGTAGAACAAGATTGGAAAATAGAGACATGGACAGTAAGAGATCTTCAATAACAATAGGGAAAATCATATAAGTCTAAAGAGAGAAATAATAAGGAAAAGAAAAATAATACAGTATTACTGCAACATTCATCAAAGGATGAAATATTCAGCAGAAAATTTCACTTTTAGCTGGAGGCTGAGAATGCTGAGAATGGTAGGATGTACACTCTGAAATACTATGACATCTGAATAATGTGCTTTCTTTCTATGTAAAGGTATTCGGATAAGTTGAGCTGAACCCCTCCCATTAGCAATGTTCACAGTAAATATCCCAAGTATAAGAACATTACATAAGAGCATAACAATGATTTGTATTTCTCTGAGAACCCAAAGAAGTCATATATGTTCTAACCTAGTGTCTTTGATTTCCACTACCTTCACAGTTGAGCTACCAGATTTCAGTAGTTTTATTATATTTGGACTTTTGTTGACAATCTCTTTTGTTTGTAAGTTTATTCTATAATGTGTGAAGAACTGTAATTACAGGAAGAAGGTCAATGTTGCAGATTGCAGTGGTAAAATTATTTTTTAAATAAATACAAACTCTCCTAGTACTACCACCCATCTGACTTCAATCCATGATACCAGTCCAACAATCAATCACCAGAGGCATTGGACACCCATAATTAGATTTTAAAATCATAACTATAGTCATTTTACGTCTGCTTGCATAATTACATCAGCATGCTAATATCCTTTTAATGGTCTCTAATGATGTAATAAGAAATAATGGAATTTATTTGACAGCTACATAACCATTAACAAAACATATTAAGCATAACTATTACTTCCATAAAGATTCAGGCTGTATCCAAAAGTGACAGCTAGCATGTTGGATCTTTTCTTCAATGTTGAAGTATTTCTAATTATGTATTCTCCAAATCTATTCCCAATCATCTGCTTCACAGGGTGAGCAAAGTTTATGTCAATGCAAACTTGACAACAAACCAACTGTAGAAGTGGACTGAACGCTCTGGGAGCCAAGCCTGAGGCTACACTGTGAATTGCAGGCCATCGGTTAAAGTTGGCAGGATTGTGAAAGAGAAGATAAGATAAGCTGATTACTACCATGCATCAACTAAAATCAAGAACTAACACGGGAATCGGTAAAAACCCATGGCAAAAGCTACTGTTCACTTAGCCAAACTCCAAGGCAAATGAAAAAAATAAATATATATATATATAGGGAAGAATGAAAGATATTTGCAGACAAAACTAAGTAAATGCTGTAATGTATTTGCAAAGCAGTACATTTTAAATCACTTTTTTTTTTCCAAAGAAAAGGACAAGAACATTTTATTTGAGAATTTAAAGAACTTTAAAAGAACGTAACACTTTAAAATAACTCATCCTCTGTCCTCAGTTCTTCTTACACTATTACTATTGAGTATGATTGCTTTGTTTGTACTCTGAAATTAATGAGAACTCTGGTTCCCATTAAAATTTCTTTAATCTGAAATCTTTGGAATAGTCTAAAATATTCAGCCCTATATTGTCTTTTCCTTTTGAGAATTCCTGAATTCCTGGAAGACTAAGAGAGTTGAAAATTTTAATCCAAGTTCATGCTCAGGTCAGAGTTCCAACTAAAATAGTTTATTTTCCCATTTCCGCTATAAATCTTTGGTCTCAAGCTTATTGATACTTTTTTTTTTTTTTTTTTTTTTTTTTTTTATATGAATCTCTGAGAAAAAGAAAGCTAATAAAATAAAATATTTCCTGAGAGGTCTCATTCTCATCCTTCAATATGTCAAAGATGGATAAGGAATAACCATGACATCAAGTCTTTCCTGAAACCCCTCTACATGAGGCCATTCAGAAGGTAACCAGAGCCTTCAAGTAAATACAGTTTTCCAATAATGGATGATGATGAAAGAACAAATCCAAAAAGCGTTTATTCTTTTCTTGGTGAAGCCTTTTTCTAAAACTTTGAGTTCTACTCTATCTGCTGTCTAGCTCCACGTTTCTGTAGCACTTCAGGGGTTTAACCTGAGTCAAAGCACCTAATTTTCTTGAGTAAATACCATTTGTTTTGGACAAATTCTTCCCTTACTTGGGATTTGAGATAACCTTTTGTAGATACATAAAAACCGATGAAAGCTTTGTGCTGATAGACATAATACTCCTGTCCCGTTTGGAATTATCACCGTTTATAACACGATTTTATAAAATACTGACCATACTATACCAGTAATTTTGGTACTGTCTTATGACTGTATGTTAATGGACGCAAAATAAGCAGCTTCCCTAAAGTCACATATTAAAGAAAAGAAAAAGGTTTTTCAGAGCTTGCTATTTCACTGGAGGGATATTTTCCATTAGAGAATGAATCTACAGCTTGCCAATTGCAATGCTGTTGTGATTTATCAAATAAAAAAAATAACCAAAAGGCTTTATGCTAACAATTAGAAAGGTAGGTGAAAGTGCTCTTGTATGGTAAATGAATGAAGTTAATGAAGCAGAACCCATTGATTCCAGCAGAGAACTTGTTCCATGGAATTATCCCTTTAAATGTACAGCAGACATTGATTTATCTGCTACTATTCAAATTCAAGGTTGCAAATTCTTTTTATAAGGAAAGCCATAAAATATTGTCATTTTTTGTAATTACAAAACTCGGTTTTCATAAAAAGTACATTTCGTAAAATACAAGTAAAAAGTCATTCAGCGATGTAAAGAATAGCTCAAAAAAAAAAAAAAAAAAAAAAAAAAGAGTATTTTCCTTCTAAACAACTAGACTTTATATGCCTTGTATTTGTCAGATTTCTAAAATGATCCTTACCAGTAATCTATTTCCCACCATATATTCAGATATAGAAGGGGTAGATTTTTTTTTTCCTGATTAATAATAAACTCTTCCAGCAAAGATGCAACATCTTCAGACTACTGCTTAAAACATAGCATTAAATGATGAATTATATTAACTGGAGATGAAGGTTAAGCAAAAGCACAAGTAAGGCTGAGAAAGATAATGCCTTTCAGCAACACGACTCATGGGGAAAAGCAAGCAACCCCAAACACTCTGAAACAGGCAGAAATTGGATGTTACACAAACATTGGTCATTTTCTGTGAGCCAAGTTATGACTTCTTTTCTAGCAAGCTGTCACAAGCCACCCACAGCTGACCCTTCTTTTCTGTTACTTCTCCATCAAACTAGTTTTACTTTCTGTTTTATGAAGGAAGAAGTAAAATTTTGCAAAGTAAATGCTCCTACCAAAATGTTTGAAGAAAATCCCAATCTAAATTTTTTTACCAGACATGGTAAATCATAAGCTCGTAGCTTAGGTGATTAACATGCAGAACATTTATCAGGACAGATAATATGAAGAAAAAAAGGTTCTCAGCATAGTTGAACTCCCTGTGACTTGTTAAATGAGTAGCTGTCCAGGAGGCATGACCTGTTGTGCCACATGCCAGACTGAAATCCAGGGACTGAAGTTCTTCTCCATCTGTTGGGAACAACCCATGTTGTTTCCCTGTCAGCAACACTAGGTATGATGACCCTTCACAATACTTGCCTTACCCAGATCCTGTTAAATAAGATAGTAATATTTTTACAGCACTTTGAATAGACTGTTTTTCCCTGTGGGAGCATAGGGTTATTTCAGTCTTTATAATGTTTATTAAATAATTTGTTTCTGTGTGTAGGAGACATTATAAAAATCATCACAATATTCTTTTTTTCTCTCACATGCTCTCATTAATTTTGACATTTCCTTGTAAGACAAACCATTCAAAAACAATAAGAAAGCCAATAAAGTAAAAAGGGCCAAATTCCATGTACATACTTGACATCATCGAAGGCACTCATCTGCAGCTTCAGGAGATCTGCCACATCCTTTATTAACTCCAAGCCCTTTTCCACACTCAGGGGGCTGTTGAAAGGGAGCAAGAAAACAGACCGTTACGAAAATGGAACTCATCAATACTTGAGAGGCTAAAAGCCCCAAAAGAGTTATCACCTTGGCCTCTTAGAGCCTGAAAGCCACTACTAACTGTATTCCTGTCACATAGTGATCGTGATATCAAGGGAATTGGGATCAGGTGCTTCTTCAGGCATGATGAATCACCTGAATTTTCCAGCAATAAGACAAACAATAAGGTGTAAATGGAATTGTTAGGAAGTGTAATGGGCCCATGATGCAGCAACCAGTTCATCTCAGTCCTCAATAAAAAATGTAATAAAGTAAAAGGACAGAAAGAGAGAAAAGGATTGATGAGACAAGGAGGGAAACAAACAATGAAAGTCAAATTGCGGCTCAGTATCAAATGGACAAGGGAAAAGCATATTTTTAAATTCATTAGTTTTTAAAATGAATCTTTGCCCAGTGAAAGGATACAAAATTATTATGGATTTGAGAGTAAACAATGGAGCAAGGCACACAGTCCAGAGGACACTGATTAGATACATAGGATTTGGTTTGGTGTGTGTATGCACTGCTGACAGAACCCACTGTAAATCTTTTTAACCTTTGTCAATGCCGCATTTACATTTTTTAATTTAGAAAACAGGTTGCAATCAAGCATAACACAAGAGGACTGCTATCATTTAAAAAAGCACTTATCTAGATGCAAAATTTGTATTTATAAAAAATCAGGTTATTAGAGTTGCTACCACTCTACAGATGTTATGAATGTTGTCCCTAATAGACAGATCATAACTTGTTTAACTGTTGTTCAGTACTGTGAAACCAAATACAAAAGTATTAAGAAAGTAAAAAGAAAATAAAATGATATCTCAGTGTCTAGTGAGAAAAACAGATACAACATGCTCTAAATTGTGATTATAGAATTATTCTCAAGCCCCAACACTCATAGAATTAAACCTTACAAGCCTGATACTTATCTGACTTATGCCACTTTAAATCAGAAACAACTTAGATGAAGCTAACCCAGGGGAAACAAGGTTCTGTATTTTTCCTTCAAGGGTTTATAACAAGTAGGAGAAGGAGGTGTCAAAAAAGTACGTACTGTTAGACATGATCTTTTCAACTGGACTAAGGGGGAAAAGATTTGTCAAAGCTCTGTACCTAGGTTATTATTTCTGCTTCACATTGAAAGTTTTTGAATCTAATTTTATAGCACTGTAATCATGGCCACAAATTTATTTATTGTCTGCAATGAGTATGGTTTATTTATTTATTTATTTTCACTGGGTTCTGCATACCCTGCCCTAAGGGCACCTCTATTTAAATAATGGGATGTCTCGTGGATCTTGGTTAGGATGGAATTGTTCAGCCTCCCTTCACGCTACTAACCCAAAATGCTCAAGAGACCTCCTGTCACACAGGCAGAGGTAGCCCCTCAAGGCACCAGATAAATTTAGAGTTTTTCTAGATGTCTGAGACAGAAATGTTCTTGTCTGAAAGTAACAAAAGAATCTGATTGTTTCTGTAAGGAAAAAAAAAAATGTATTATAGATTATTCATAAAACCCCTATATTTCAAGGACTGACAGTGGGTAGAAATGTGATTATTCCCATCACTATGAAAGCAGATTGTCATAGTGACTCAGGGGCTTATGTGTTAATTAAATCTTTTCTCCCAAAGATGTTGGCTTAAATTTTACGGAAATGATTGGTGTCAGCAAGTGGGCTTTTACTGTAATAGCAAGTATACACAGAGGTGCAGGGAAAGTCTGCTGCATACATTGGTGTCATTTCTAACCAAGGGAGTCTTATTTGTAAAAGCTCAACCTCCCATTCCCTGCTTACCCCCTCCTCCCCTGCAAAAGCTTGCTCCAACCTCAAAAACGAGGTATGCCACTACAAGCCAATGTAGTAACCATAAGGTGGGATGCAATCAGAGCATTTGAATGCTACAACACAGCAAGAATACAGGAGAGAAAATAAGAAAGAAAATGGTGCTGGAAAGCCATTCTTTTGGAAGCCTGAGCAGTCTTAGTAATTTTCATCCAATAGAAAACTAAGGCACACAGGTTCACAAGCTCACGTAGGGTATGTTAGGCTAAGAAACCATCATTCATGACAGCATGGCAGAGCTGCAGAACTGGTACCTGTGTACTTTACAAAGGTATAGTGCTATCTATTATCCTCTTTGGTACCAGTATTATCGATCACACTGTCACATTTGAGGACTCACATCAAGAATAAGTAACTTATGACAGAGTAATTTCCAATATTATTTTTCCAACTTCTAAACACTGCCATATACTTTTTCTGCTTATTACAGTTCTGTGACAGTTTTGCTATAGATGAGCTGAATATTCAAAATCTTCCTCTAAAAACGCCACAACATCATTACCTACAATTTATTTCCCTCCTGCTTTGATTCATGTTGCATTTTGCTCAGTGTTATACAGTATGTGCTTGTACAGTGATTGCCTCTAGCTTGGTTTACGCCGAGTGAGTACACTGTTCCCACCAGCATGGCATCAAGCAGACTAGCCTACATTGTGACAGCTCTGTACACCCACATCACCCATCTAACCCACTTTATTCAAGGACTGTTAAAAGAATACAATTTACAAACATTTCCCATCCTCCTGCACACAGTCTTCCCATTCCCACTCCAGTGCAGGAACACAGCAAATGTGGAGCAGTTGTTAGTTGGGATCTTTTGTGTACTGTGCTCAGTTTTCTGCTTGCTTGATTCAGCCCCACATGGAATGAAGTTTCTGTATTACAAAGGTGAGAAAAACTGAGAAGTATCAGTGTCATTATTCATGAATATGATTCATGATGACAAAATTATTTTATCAAGACCAAAGACTTTGGGGAATGATTGGGGTAGGATTCCCATGACTTTATTTGAACCATTAAGCTTGTGATTTCAGTTCCTTAAAGTGAGGAAAGGAAAAGTCTGGAACAGCCTCATCTGAAAAATATTTCACTGCTGCTTTTGTTTAATCTAACTTTGCAGCAAAAAGCTTTTTACAGAACTAGTTATACCTGGTAGGCCATATGATTTAGCTTTCCGCTAAACATGGCCAACATTATATGGTAGCACTTCATCATGTCTTCAGATGAAATGACTCCTCAGCTCATTGAAAGATTCTGATGTCATGATTTGACATCGTGACATAGCTATGAAAACTCCCATATCCATTTACACCATGTGAAAAACAACTAGCCCAATACATAGCTACTTGTCTGTGCTAAAATACTCATGATCCAATCAACTCCATTTAAATTCATCATGAGTTTTGTCTAATAAGGAAAGCAGATCGAGGCTATAAAGCTATTTTATTTAGGGATGAATCTTAAATGAAAGGGGAGGAATAAATATCCCTTCACCTTAATGTGAACTGTTGAGCACTTCCGAAAATTAAGTAATCCACTGAAATGCTCAAGAGAAGATTTGGGAGACCAACTTTATGTAATTGTTTGTTAAAATGTTTCCACAAATCGTACTGGACATTGAACACAGGAAATTAGATTGCCTGGTGAAAATAATATTCTGTATCTTCCCATGCCTAAATCCCCTTCATTGAGGGAACTGAAAACAGAAATATTTTAAGGAACAATCCACTTAAAGGGGTAATTCAAATAATAGAACATTGGATTATAATCTTCCTCTGCTATTGTCTATTAAATATTTCACTTTTCATTTGCTCAATTTACCAGAAAAATACAGGAATGAGAAGTCATTTCTAAAATCTCATTCCAAAAATTTGGCATGACCTAGAACAATCATATTAAGTGATTTCCTTCTCAGTCATTGCTACATATGAATTTTGCTAGCCTTTTTTTTTTTACTCATGTAAACAAACCCATTGTCTTCGGTCACTTTACACATAAGTGAGAATATCTGCTGTTGAACAAAGGATGAATGAGGAAAAAAAACATGTTTTCATCTGGAAGAGGCCTATCAGGTGACCCTGGTCAAGACATCTTTGTGACCCTCAATTTCACCATCTGTAAAATGAAGGCAATGAGACCAACTTTCTATGTCAGATGTCTGGTATTGTTAAATATAAGACTATTATCATTTGACTTGCTTGCTTTCTGGAACCAAGAATAATAGAGTTGCAGTACTGGGGACAATTAGTCCCCAAAGGCTAAGCATATTTCTCCCTACCAAATAAGGAGAAGATACAGTAGCAAAGGCCAAGTAACCTGAAAAATATTTTTTAGCTATAATAAAAACTTCCCTCATTTTCCTACCAAAAAACAAAACAAACAAACAAACAAAACAAACAAACAAACAAAAAAAAAAAACACAAAAAAAAACTTTTTCAGCACAGTGGATCTGACTGTCTTTACAGTATATCTGACTGATTTTACAGCATATTTAGAGCACCTGGATCCAGGGGAAAATAACTTCTCTCTCTCTGCTGAATTGGTAGCCTTGCTAAATGGCTGCTGTAGGTAAATGGACTAGGAGTCAACAGTTTTACAGACCAGATGTGCATCACAAATGGCCGATTAGACCATTCCAAAAAATAGTAGGGCTGAATATTGGATGCTGATCTCAAGACCTGGTCAGCTTCATGCCACAATTATCCAAACAACGCTACAGATGGATGCCACATTTCCAATAAATTCCCAAGATAAACTAGAAATCTGATGAGCAAGAACAACCATTTTGAATAATGAATTCTGTATTTTTGACCTGGACCTAATGATTTATGCATTCAAGGCTCAAAGCTTCCCCTCCTGGTTAAAGAACAAGGAAGAAACATGTAAATGAGGAATCAGGAGGAGTTCTGCAGGGAGCAGACACTAGCAGCATGTCCAGTTCTGCATGCTGAGTTAAATGGAGCTCAGACTCTAATAAAAGCCAGTGGGCAATGTCAAAGGGAACAAGAGGAAAAACAGAAGTAAACAATGATGAAAACTATATGTTCTGTATTTCCCAACATGCTTGTCAAAATAATCCCATAAATTGATCAATTTTGGTTGTGAAAAATCTGATCCAGTTATACAGATGGTTTGATTGCTAACGTTTGCCAAGCCTGCTCCCAGCAAGGAGAGCAACTTGTAGCTCAAAGTTATGCTGAGGTTATGTCAGTCTCCCAAGCAGTTGCTCTCATTTGTTTTTCCTCCTCCCAACTGCCAAGTGTCTTCAAAAACCTACTTACCAGACTCTAAAATTCTCCCTTAGTGCCATCATTCAAATTATGTATTGTCTTTACCAGTCTGTACCTAGTGCCCTTCCAATATTCTGTTTAGCAATTGTAATGCAGCACTATAATGGACATCCAGTCAGCCCTGTCAGATTAGTTCAATTGAATCATTTTCTGTAAAAATGAAGAATAATCTACTGTGCAGAAATAGGCCTGATATAGGGAATTGCACTCCTTAAACCCAAATGTCAGTCTAGTCCCCAGTGAAATCTTAAGGTAGGATTCAATCCACCTAAAATTTGTTTAAATCAGGACATAAGCAATGAAGTCCAGTTCACCTATTTTTAAGTGCTGAGCCTTGCACCCAAATTACCAGGTATGACTACAGGCTGAAAGTTGCCTGAGTGCTTAACTACAGCCCTCCAAACAGTATCAAAAAGTGCATTTTCTATAGAGGTAAGTGTCACTCTCACACACAGCCTCTCTTTTGCTATCCAAAGTCAAGCACAGTGGCAGCTCCACTCCACCTATTTCCCCTGAAGAAGGTTTGAAAGTGTGGTTACACCTGTGTTCAGATAGGTTGAATCTGCATGTCAGCTGGAGGAAATCAGAACCTGAATCTAGCACCTAGTAATTTTGGGAGGAGAGATTTTAGATTTAGTCTAATGTTTACTTCAAAAACTTTTCTAATGTTTACTTATGAAAACACACACATGCTCAAAAACTGTTTGGGACAGCTGCTTTTCTTCCTAGTGATGTGAGTTACAGTTATATTCTCTCTTGCACTTTGCCCACCTTCCCCTGTCACTTCTATGCTTGAAGATTAACCACCGTGCCATCAAGAGGATAATGGACCTTAGGGCTGGTAGCCAGAGCATCCTCGATGATGTACAGAATCACAGAATCACAGAATTTCTAGGTTGGAAGAGACCTCAAGATCATCGAGTCCAACCTCTGACCTAACACTAACAGTCCCCACTAAACCATATCCCTAAGCTCTACATCTAAACGTCTTTTAAAGACCTCCAGGGATGGTGACTCCACCACTTCCCTGGGCAGCCTGTTCCAGTGTCTAATAACCCTTTCAGTAAAGAAGTTCTTCCTAACATCTAACCTAAAACTCCCCTGGCATAACTTTAGCCCATTCCCCCTCGTCCTGTCACCAGGCACATGGGAGAACAGGCCAACACCCACCTCTCTACAGCCTCCTTTAATGTACTTATACAGAGCAATAAGGTCACCCCTGAGCCTCCTTTTCTCCAGGCTGAACAAGCCCAGCTCCCTCAGCCGCTCCTCGCAGGACTTGTTCTCCAGGCCCCTCACCAGCTTCGTCGCCCTTCTCTGGACTCGCTCGAGCACCTCGATGTCCTTCTTGTAGCGAGGGGCCCAAAACTGAACACAGCACTCGAGGTGCGGCCTCACCAGAGCTGAGTACAGGGGGTCGATCACTTCCTTAGCCATGCTGGCCACACTGCTTCTTATACAAGCCAGGATGCTGTTGGCCTTCTTGGCCACCTGAGCACACTGCTGGCTCATATTCAGCCGACTATCAACCAATAATCCCAGGTCCTTCTCCACCAGGCAGCTTTCCAACCATTCCTCTCCCAGCCTGTAGCTCTGCTTGGGGTTACTGTGCCCCAGGTATGAGTTAAAACTGCTCAGAGTAAGTCCTGTAAGATTTCTTTCACCTCCTGCTTCATTTTCTAACCCTATAGTAATAAGCAGAAGGCAGTCAGGATACACTCCAAACAAGGTACCTTTCAGCGCAGGCCTGCTGGATATGGTGGATCCAATAATAACCTGTTATTATATTATTACTGGATCCAGTAATAATGCTTTGGCATGTCTCAGTGAAGCAAAGAATATTCTACCAAAAGATCTTGTCTGACAATTGCCTAGGAGGGTTCACCAATGTCAGCATCTTCTAGTGTTGGTACTTTGCTCTAGAAGTTAATCTGAGGTTCGAGCTGCCAAACATAATTTTGTTTGTCCTGCATACCTCTGAATTTGAGCATTTGTATCTAAGATATTTTTAAGCAGTTGTTAACATAGCAGGAACGTACGGGAACATCTTGGTAGAAGGTTTTGTGTTTGGGTTTTTTTTGTTTGTTTGTTTGTTTGTTTGTTTTTAATAAATGAATTCTTTAGTTTAAAATACCTACTTAACAAAGTTCAGCCTGGCCATTTTTCAATGCTGTCTGTGCATTGACATCAAATAGGCTTCCCTTCATTGACAGAGCAATGCTCTATAATGGCATCAATTTCTTAATATGCAGCAGAATCTCCTTAATACAAGGTAAATCTTTAAAAATAAATAAATAAATAACTAAATAAAAAGGAAAGTTCAGAAATATGTGTCTGGAATACCATATGGACTGCTTTAGAGAGTCCAGTATTCAAGATGCCACCTTTAGAAAGAGTAAAGCTGATGACCAGTTTGTTCCATCTGCTTAAACCACTTGCCAGCAGCATGAGCATTGATTAGGCTGCAAGCAAGCACCCTGCTGATGGGTGATGGGTAATTGGCAGCAGCAACCTGGCCAGCTCCAGCACAAGCTGCCATCCTTCCTCAGTTCCTGGGAAATAGCAGGTATGTTGGGTATATTCTGGTCACAGGGATGAGACTCTGAATGTATGGATGTCTTTCAGAGCTCCTACGAAATGACTTACAGATACACGAGGAACTGTCTCTTTTTTTTACTATTATTTTCTCTAGTGAATGCAGTCGATTAATTCCAGTAGAGGTGCACTATTTAAATAAGTGACAGTAGCTTCAGCCCTCTTAACCACCCACATTGATCAATTGCAGGATCAATTGCTGCAGGGTACACATCCCCAGTAGTACGTACTAACCCCAGACCTTGAGGCACTTCTCAGCAGTAGCAAGGAGCACAAGATGGGAGATTATTTTTAAACAACTTGGACATGCTACTGCCTGATTTTCTTAATCCAGTAGTAAGAACAGGAGATTTCAAAAATAAGAACCAAGAAATAAAATGAAATCCAAGATAATGCTAGAAAAGTTCTAAAGAAGAAGGATGAGAGTAGTGCTTTTTTAGACACAGCTTTGCAAGGACTATCTAGGGAGCAATCTGCCCTGGGAAAAACAATGCTGTGACAAACAGAAACTTAGTTTTGTTTGTTTGTTTTCCTCTTGAGTACTGTTTCATTCATGCTGCTAAAAGTCAGGGAACTAAGATGTTAAGGTAGCTGTCCAGAAACAGTACTCAACATTGTCCTCAGTTCCCAGAGGAACTGCTATGAAATTGTCAGTAGTCTGGCAGTTTTCCAAAACTCACTCAAAAAGTAGCAGAACACCCTACCTCAGAATTAGCAGGGACACCTAACCTAATAAATGAGAATGTTACACGAGAAAATGCCAGATTCCAGTCAATCCAGTATCTGACTCCAGAGGCACAAGAACAGTGACAATTTTTCCTTGCTTGTACCTTGTAAAATGCACAAATCCCATGTTTCCACATTGGGATGATAATCCCAGCCATGCACTCTATCACCATGCACACCCACTACACTGCAGCCTAGAGAAAGACTGGAGAGAGATCAGGAATTGGTCCCTCTTGCCTTATACCCCACACCAAAACTATTCCTTCTAAAAATAAGTACAATTATTGCTGGATTCTACAAATAATTGTGATTATGTATGTACTCATTATTTACTAAAATCTTTCTCTTTTTTAAAATCTCCTGCTGAATTCTTGACCTCAGTGATACATTGGACAGGTTTGTGTTTTAGAGATGGGCTGCTTAATTCAGGATTTGCATGCCTTCTTTTAAATTTTCAAGTCTGGAAACATGTCCCACAATACCAATGGATTCACGTATCTAAACACAGAAAATCTTCTCTTCAAAATTTTCCACTGCCTCAGAGCCTCAGAGTCCAGACCATGAGGAGTTTTAAGAATATCTTTTATTATTTTTTTTTTTTCCCAAAAGGACTATTTTTGTTAATGTCTATTATTCTGTCACACTTATTCGAGCTGAATTTCATCTACCATTGTGCTCCTTAATCCCTCAATGTATTTAAATCCATCTGGAATTTTTCTAAATCCTCCATAGTTCTTCCTAACAGAGACAATTTGCCCATGGGGTACCACTAATCCCTCTTACATGCTGAGAAGCAGCAGTTCATGACGAATCTTTCTCTCCTATCTCATAACCAGTCCTTAATCTGCAGTGACACCCTGGCCCTTGCTCTGTGAGTCACACTCCTTAAAGTCGGTATGAAGAGCATCCCATTTATCTCCTGTTGATTTGGAGGGTAGGTACAACTTGTGGTTTTGCTGCAGCAGCAGCTTTTCTGCCAGGAGAGTCTGACGCATCCCATCAGAAGGCACTTTGCTCCCAAGGGGCTCTCAGGCCTGGTGCTGCCACAGAGGAACAGGGTCCCTAGCATGGTTTTCTAGAGGCTGAGGCACAGAGGTCTTCAGATATAAATAACCAAGACATATGATGTGAAAGTGGCTTATCACTGATGTGGTTTCAGAGTCTGATCACAGCACATCTGCAGCTCAGAGAAGCTGAAAACCTTAGAAGACCTTTTATTTTAAGGACATGGCGTTTTTTATTCATTTTTCATTTTTTCTCTTTTTTTCTTCACTTTTGTTCTGCTAAGACTAGTAAATATTTTAACATGCAACATAATTGGAAATTCAGTTACTGAAGTATGAAATAGAAAGATGTGAACTTCTCTTTGTGTGCAAATTTCAATAGTAACTGAACTATGGAAGAGCTGCTGATACCATCACAATAAGCAGACACAGCTTCAACAAGGTTCCTCAAGAGACCTTCAGTCCCATCTTCCCATTGACTCCTGTCTCCAGGAAACTGGCTTGATGATGCTTTTCCTCCTGCCACAACTACTCTCTGACTCCAGAGGTCACTTAAAAACTGGCTGATTTAGCTGCTAGCCACCAACACAGGCTTTGTGATCCAGAGGAAAGCCGTTGTGTTTTCCAGAGGGAGTAAATGGTGCATGGTGTCAGCTACACATGCTCCACAGAAGAAGAGTGGAGCATGTGCTCCTGCACCTTTAGGTGACATGGCAAGTCAGAGAAGACATGGCAGCACAGGGATGATGACTCTCTCCCATTCTCATTAGGTCTGCAACAGCCAGTATAAACTACAACCAGTATAAACTGCCTTCATCAACTCTTAGTTCTCATTTTCTAGACACAAAGGGAGTCTCACTCAACCCAACACAGATCCCATACAAAGGAGAAGAAACTGAGATATTAGAGGGGTTCATTTCAGGTCACAGAAGAAGTAAGTGGTACAGCAAGGACTACTGGGACCATTTTAACATCAAAGTAATTTATAGTGTTACCATTAAACTCTTCCTGAGCCCACCAAGCCTGAAAGATATTTAGACACCAAAATTGTATTTGTTTCTCTTGTCTGGCATTGCCCCTGAGAGTAACTCACATGACAATCTATAATGAAAGTCCTGGGCACTGGTGCTTCATCAAGCCCACAGTGTTACAACAGCCTGCCTTGTCTGTCTGAGTTTGTGTCCTTTGTCCATGTTTCAGTGTAGTTTCACACATCTTGAAATACTCATTCCCAGTAAATACTTAGAGAAGAAATGTATTTCAGCACTGAACAGATTTTGTCTGGTTTGAACTCAAGTCTGTGCCTTAAATTTAGTTATATCATAATGAATTTTGTAAATTGTTCACATTTATCCAAGATTCATGAAAGTAACCAAATAACTTTTGAGCACAGAGTGAGTCACTGGATTGTTTGAGAGCTGCTTCACATCATGACAGTGTTATCATAATCATTTTAAGGACACTGCAGTTTTATTGCATTAGTCTGCAGATTTTTTTTTCCTATGTTTGTTTTCCCAGAGGCTTTATTAGCCTTTAAACACTCTAAAACTTACTTTTATTTTGACAACTCAGCAATTTCCCACTTTTCATATTTTTCCCTCTTTTCCCACCACCAATAAGTGTGAATTTAAACCCCTTAATACAGACAGATTCAAGTCCAGACCAATTTGTAACACATATGACACCTGGTAAAAATCGATGGCAGTGGTAAGGCTATGAAGGTCAGAGAGATAACAGCATCATGGAAACACAAGAGTGATTGAGAAGTCGAGAAGGATCAACTCTCTAGAGTTATAATTGAAGCGTGACCCTGTGCCAGCTTGTACTTGTATTGCTTCAAGTAAGCACTACCCCCAGCTATGTTAATAGTGACAAATTCATACAGACACTTTGTTACTGGCAGAAACATGGAAATAATGGCAATAATCTCTGCTATAATAATGATATCTTTCTTTCAGAGTCTGGACCCCAACAAAGCACTCCTTAATGGATTTTTTTTAAGCTGGATGCATGAAACAGTGGTGAAGTTCACTTGTCACAAGCCCTAAATCTCAGATACAAAAAAGCCCTGAAAATACAGAATCGTTTTTTCAAATCCAACTACTCAATCATACAAATAATTAATAAATGAGACTGAGGGCAAGTGGTGATACACATTTTAATGCACCTCTGACTTTTCGTATCTTCCCTTCCTTAATATCTCAAAAATGAGTGAAATTTAAACCTCTTCCTTCAAGGCAACATAAAGCTCAGACCAACACAATGCAGATGGTTTAAATTACAGAAGACCAAGAATGTCCAGCAGCATAACATTAAAATAATGAAATTAAAGAAACACAAACATTTCTGTAACAGATCCAAATATTTAAGATTTTTAAAATGGACTCTTCATAAAATCAATCTCCATTCTATTAAGAAATTAACTCCAAATTTATTTCTTAAGCAGATACACACAGTCCTTAGATTGTGCCATACCTTATTCCAAGAAGTGCAAATGGAAATATCTACTTAATAGGTAAATTGAGTTATTTTCTCTGTTCTGATTCATTCTTGGTGTTCTGAATTAGTCTTCATTGAACTCCTACTTAAAAAGTTTTTATTTGTTTGTTTTTTGCATGTCATAAAAATGATTTAGAGTGAGATAAAAATGACTTCATTCTAATTTCTAGTGGTCAGATGTTTACATTGTATACACATTATCTGAGTCAGGAAATTCAAAAAATTTATCAGGCATGAAAATTAAATTATTGCATCTTTATAGCTGAACCTCGCAGAACTGGGCAGAACAGCACTGATGAAAAAGTACTGGGAGATAATCGACTGCATTAAAATTCAGTTTGATGCATTCCCAGGAATCCCAGTCTTTGTCTTTCTCCTTCTCACACATTTCAAAAGCTTAAAATTCATCACTCTTTTATAATGAACTACATGGTAATTACCAGAAAAACACTGTAATGCACTAGAAGTATTGACCATATGGTATTGTGAGATACTGCAGCATCTCAGCGATTTAATGACTACCACTGTTGATAAAAACAAAACACAGCTTACCACCCCATTTCTATCTCAGAGATATGTAACATGCAGCCCCACCACCTAAGGGTTGGTAGTGTGGAGACAGCATAGTGACCTGAACCTGTTCACAGAGAGCTTGTGGCATCCTTGCACTGGCTGCAGGTGCATGAGACACAAAGTGAGATTGCTAACGCAGCACATTAGGTATGGAAAGAGAGAAGGGTGGAACAAGGAACATCTTCCAGCTATCTCTTCTCAGCTAAGCAGAGAGATAAAAACATGAGCTAGTCATTGTGGCACTCCCAGAGACTCCAGCTGCACTCCAAAATTTACCCATCGCATTTCATCAACTTAAGGGACCAGACTGACTTGGTGCCATTACACAGAGTCATGGATCAGTTCATCACCAGTTATGTCAAGTCAAACTCTGGCTCCGGATCTTTCTCTAGAAGTGAAAATATAAAGTTTGACCCAATAGCAAGTGGAGCAAAATATCTGGGGAGGTGAAGAGCTAAGAGAGATAGATAGATCCCTAGAAGGACTCTTCTCTTGTAGAGCAATCTACTTCAGCAGATGAGAACCATGTTCCAGGATACACAATTTGGAGGCAAAAAAAGCTAAGGGAAACAGAATTAGAACAGACTATCATATTACCTCTGAAAAAAAAAAAAAAAAAAAAAAAAAAAAAAGAGTATATGAGCCGGCTATATGGTCTTGCAGCCTAGCAAGCCAGTTTTGTCCTGGATTTTATAAAAGGAAGTGTGGCCAGCAGGTCAAGGGAGGGGATTCTTCCTCTCTGCTCTGCTCTCTTGAGACCCCACTTGGAGTGCTGCATTCAGCTCTGGGGCCAACAGCACAAGAAGGACATGGATGTGGTAAAATGAGTCCAGAGGAGGCCACAAGGATGATCAGAGGGCTGGAGCACCTCTCCTACGAAGACAGGCTAAGGAGGTTGGGGTTGTTCAGCCTGGAGAGGAGAAGGCTCAAAGAAGGCCTTACAGTGGCCTGCCAGGGGCCTACAGGAAAGGTGGGAAGGGACTCTTTTTCAGGGGTTGTGGTGATAGGACAAGGGGGAATGCCCCACCCCTGGCAGTGCCCCAGGCCAAGCTGCATGGGGCTGGGGGCAGCTTGGGCTGGTGGGAGGGGTCCCTGCCCATGGCAGAGGGAGCTGGGGGAGTGGGGTGAAATCAGATTATCCTTAAGGTCCCTTCCAACCCAAACCATTCAATGATTTTATGATTCTATTTTGTGCTACGGCATAGTTACACATAGCTACTGCATTTCTGTTATTTTCTTGTGCACAAATAAAATGCATAAAATATAATTTTCCTGTGGGAATATATATCATCAGAATTAAGGTGAAACACACCTTAAAGCAGTGATGTAGGGGATGTGATTTCTGCCACTAATATCACAAGGAAACTGGAGGATCAAAGAGAAAAGAAAAAAAAAAAAAGATTTTATGTCTAAAAAACACTAGGGATTGTGAATAATTACATGTGAACAGTTAACCAAGGAAGATTCTAGATTTACATTTATCTATTGATTATGGTGCTGAGAAAATGACAGAATAGTTTCTTGTCAATAAATTCATAGATAAGTATTTTCCACTTGTATCATTTACATCATCATACCACTTGTAGAGAGTCAAACTATATTATCAGAAGCAAACCTTTTGGTTTTAAATTCAATGATGGACACTTATGGAACCTGTTTATACAAGAGCAGAGTCTATTAGTGAAAATGATAAAGTAGGCAATAAAAAAATTTCCTTTTTTTTCCTTTCCTGTGTGCAGTGCAATCTGTTGCTGATCTTAACAGACTTTAGTACCAATAGCTTTTCTGTTTTATGTATGTTTAGAATTTCCTGTAGTTTAAAACTAGTTGTTGAAGTTAAGTGAAGAATATTCACAAATCTTTTTCCCTTGATAATTCCATGTGGAATAATAATTTCAAAGAAGACATTGAGATATGCAGAGAAGGTCAAATCAGTGTTTCTGTTTGTATATGTGTATTAAAGGACAAGAACATTCTGTTATTATTTCTAAAGAGACCTGAAAAGCCTTGTGGAATACAAAAACTCAGCTTCTAAGAAACATCAAGACCTTCCAGTAACAAAGAATAAAACTATCATTCTTGTTTCATTGCTGTATATATTGTGATTCATTTTTATTTCATATTTCATTTTTAAATGCAATTAAAATGCCCTACATATCTCTGTTTGAGATAACAAATGATGAAGACCATAAAATACAATTCTTTAATGACTTGCCTAGGAAAACAGAAAACTTGGTGCATAAACTAAGAGTTCTGTACAATGCAGCTTCAGGGTCCTAACCTGACCATCATCCTGTGGAAAGTAATCATTATATGCAAAGCAGTATCATTTAGCACCTTTGTAAAGGTGCAGAAATAGTATCAAGCATTTAGAATTAACCTAACCCTTTGCACATTAAATGGGTCAGACTAATCATCTTTCATAGCAGTTTCATACTATGAACTGTAGATCAATTTTCAGCTTTTTCAGAGTAACTGAACAGAATTCCAGCTACCTCAAATTAAAAGCACAGAAATGATTGTATGATCCAATTAAGTTACAATGTTGTGAACAGATTTACAACCTATATAATTTTATATAGACAGTCCAGAATTGAGAGTTAACATATGACAAAACATAAAATATATAGGAATTGACTAATACAATGGTGCTAGAAGTTGGTTCACAAGCCAATATGAGAAGTCTGCAATCTTGAATGTACATGAAAAGCCTTAGAATATAGATGAAATATCTTAGAATTTAGAACAGTTCAGTTACAAGGATCCTTAGAAGATTCTCTAGCCTAACTTCTTAACCTCTTCAGGGTTAACCAAAAGTTAAAGTTTATTACTGAGGGCATTATCAAAATGCCTCTTGAATGCTGACAAGTTTGGGGCATCAACCACCTCTTTAGGAAGCCTGTTTCAGTGTTTGACCACCCTCACAGTTAATATTTTTTTCCTAGCATCCACTCTGAAACTCACCTGGCACAGCTTCATGACATTCCCCTGCATCCTAGCATTGGTTATGAGGGAGAAGAGACCAGCACCTCCCTCTCCATTTCCCCTCCTCAGGAAGATGTAGAGAGCAATGAGGTTCCTCTTAGCTTTTTTTTTTTTTTTCTCCAAACTAGACAAACCAGGTCTCTTCAGCCTATCCTCATAGAACATTTCTTCAAGTCCATGCCTTAAAGCATTTATATTTATAATTTAATGGGTGTCATCCCTGCCTATGGGGGGGGGGGGGGGGGGAGGGGGCAGAGTTAGATGGTCCCTTCCAACCCGAGCCATTCTATGATTCTATGATATTATGATAAAACACAAAATAGGGCATGTTCCTCTGCACTGGAGGAACTGGGTGTCCAAGCTTGGCTTCAGAAAAGTATGACTTGGCTTTGAAACCCAAAAGATTATGATTGTTAAGCAGTGAAAACAGATGAATTTCCTATTCTCAAATTAGAATTTCCCTTAGTGAATTTAAGTCTAGCTACTCCATCTCATATTTTAAAAATTGCACATAAACTTAACTATTTAAACTGTTGAGCAAGCAGAAGTTACTGTTTAATTTTTCTTGAGATGGTAAGAACTACATGTTCTGGCTTTGGATTGCCTCATGAGGAACTCAGGAGCCTAAACACTGTTTAAAATGTTTTGAATATGGGATACTGGCCCTCAGCTTAGAGCATATCTGCATATCCTGCCAGAAAAATGGAAGTGCTGGCATTTTTTCCAGTAAAAAAAAAAAAAAAAGAAAAAAAAGAAAAAAAAAAAAAAGAGAAAAAAAGTTTTCCATACATGAAGAACTAGAATATGGGAAAATACGAAGAGTTCTTTGGTCCCACATTTCTCTGACTTATTCTCACTGTATATTACCACTCATATATTCCCACTTTAACATGCAGATATTTTATAATTATGGCCAAAGCACCATGCAAGTGAAAATAATACCTTACGGATATCAGTATTTTATAAGATTACTTTAAAATTTCAGAGTTAGAATTAGTAGAAACAGATCAAAGCAGTTACACTGAGAAAGAAACACACTTCTTTCACACAAATCCTACAGTGGTAGAATACCAATTTTCTGAAGGAGAAAAGAGTAAACAAAGTAAATCACTCAATTTGATTGGTTTCTCAGCATAATAAAGTGCTGAAGCAGCACGGTGGAGGATTTGCTGGACAATTTTCTACACTGAAACTGTCAATTCATTCCGAAGCTTAGTGCTGATGGATATTATGGATTGGTATGGATTGCACTGCTCCAACCATCTGAAAGGTCACTAGACAAACACAGCAGGAGTGACCTATTGTTCTTGCCATTGACAATCACACTGCCATTTTGACAAGTCTTTAAACTATCACAAATCTTTTCTTCAAGTATTACATGGAAATGTTTATCTTTGCTTTGTGGCACAATTAAAAGCTGGCATCTTAGGAGTTCACTGAATCAGTCTTAATATCTCCTTGGGTCACACTCGCAAAGCCATGGAAGCCTGAGAATCTAATAGTGAATGGATCACCCCTGACATCTGTCAACTATACCACCAAGTATAATCTTTTCAGTTCCATTTTTAGATCACAAGGTGAAAAGAACTCAAGCTATTATCCTCAGTGTACAAATATGCTGGACTACTTCCTTTCTCACCAAAAGACCACTGTTTCAGTCATGAAAAAGAAGCTTTGCTGCTCCAAAAAAATCATGGCCAATAAAATTGATGGATTGGAACAATGACCTATTAGTTTATGGAGGAAGAAGAAAGCATGCAAAGACACTATTACAGGAAAATAAATAAGTACCTCTGCTGTTATATTTCAGGATTTCATTTCATGTGCACAAGTTAAGGTTCAACTAAAAGAAATAAGCCACACCCAAATCATAATTTTAAATCTATAATCTTAAATGTGTTCATTACTGCTAGAAAAATACTTCACATATGACTTTGTCTAAAACTCAGGCTGTTAGGCAAATATAAGTCATAATTTCCCTCATATTTAAAATAGAGAATTTTTAAAAAAGCATAAATATCTAAACACAAAGTATCAAAGATCAGTTGTGAAATCAATTTTCTGAGTATTTACAGACTTTAACCACCTCTCAAGCAGGAGTTATTCCAGACTGACATAGATTAAAGAATTTACTAGGAATAGGTCCAGTCCCCTTACTTCATTGTCTGAGAGTAGATGTACAGTTACATACAAATGTGTAGCATACACTTATTGCAAAGACATTTACTACTGTTACTTATTTACTGCAGACAGCCAGTAAGATTTTCAGTACAAAAGCAAACTCATACAGGAAATTTACTAAAGAAATGTTCATTAAATGAACATTAACATTTCCCTTCTGTGCAATAATAGTTAACAAACATTATCACTCTCTCTACCCTCTCTCCCCCCAGAAAAAGTACAATTGCAGCAACATTCATGAAAATAAGTATTTACTAAAACTCTCAGCTACAGTGACCCAATTGCTCTCTAAGGCCACTTTATGTACTAAAGAAATGGTTCTGGGAAATATTAGTAAGTAATAGATCCATCTTCCACTGCAGAAAATATTTCACTGTTCCTGCATGGTGGACAGGTCCATTTTTAGCATGTAGAAACTCCTGAACAGGTTTCATTATCCTTAAAAAAATATATCCCTATAAAATTCCAGAATTTATAAAAACTTATTTTGAAAAAGTATGAGTTTTTCATTTTACTCTTACATTTCAGTTAAACCTATTTAATACAAGTAAGTTTAACCTCCCACCTTTTGTTTGGGGAACGCCCCAAACAAAACAAAACAAAAAAGTGTATGTTGGTAACTGAAGTTCTGAGGAAAGTCACAGAAAATCACAGAAAAGTTACAAGCCACTGGCTAAGCACCCTGCAATAGTTTGCTGTAGAAATTAAATTTCATTCTGGTTAATAAATAAATAAATAAATAAATTACTTTAGTTCATCTTAATCGTATAATTCTCTTTAACAATTAAAATTTCTTGATTAGGAACTGAAAAAAGCATGAAAATATATTCTCATTTTCTCTGCAGTGTCTTTGGAGAAGATGAGATCTAGTAGTTCTCAGAGTGCTAAGAATGTAGTGAACAGTTAATTTAACTGGATGCTGGTCATATGTGCTTTGTGAAACAAGCCAGTTAATGTTATAGACAAAAATTGTTTGTAAAAATTGAACTTTTGGGTTCAAAACATTTGAAGTAGCTTCATCTAACATTACAAAATGCACCTGAGAATTTTTAACCACATCCTTATATTTACCTAAAAGCATCTTGCCTGACAGTTACTAAAAAATCTAATAATCTAGTATGTAAGAAATGTCTTTTTGTCTTTCTTGTATTAAAATTAGTAAAGGAGATGAATAAAACTACAATAAAACTACACTAAATTGTATTTGTGTCCTCTAGGACCAGGAAACCTTGAACAAAAGAACCTCTTTAGCAAGTTTAATTGCATAATATTAGACACAAGTTGGGTGAAGACAATCAGCTGGGGGCTAGCAAGGAAGAATAACAGGTAAAATGAGTGGAGAATCTGCCTGCTATGAAGACTGGAAGTCAGAGCATCTCTCTTACAGATAGTTGTGAAAGCTCTAAGCTTTTAGAGAATTTATGAGCCACGTACATCAGGATGGTCAAGGGAGGTGTTGTTAACAGAATACTGTTGGACACAAAGTTAACTTCCAGACTGAGGTGAGTTTAAAGGCCTTGGGAGAAATAGCACTGAGATGGTGGGGAAAAAAAAAAAAAAAAAAAAAGAGAGAGAGAGAGAGAGAAATTCTACTGTTTCAAATAGCATTCATATGCAGGACACAAGAGATGTGGTTAAACTAGGGTCTCCTATCAATTTCTGTTAACCTGGTCTCAAAAATTCAGAAGGAGACTCCTGAGTGCCCCACTGGCAACCTACCTGATGGACCAAGATATGACCTAAACAAAAGACTAGAAGTATAATCTATTAATTATCTGTAGTTTGAATAAACATGTTAATTGACGATCAGAGGGCTGGAGCACCTCTCCTGTGAAGGAAGGCTGAGATAGCTGGGGATGTTCAGCCTGGAGAAAAGAAAGCTCCAGGGAGACCTCATTGCAGCCTTTCAGTAATTAAAGAGGTCTTATAAAAAGGATGGAGAAGGGCTCTTTACACAGGTAAATAATAATAAGACAAGAGGAGATGGTCTTAAACTAAAAGAGGATAGATTTAGATTAGACATTAGGAGGAAATTTTTCACTGTAAGGGTAGTAAGGCACCAGCACAGGTTGCCCAGAGAAGCTGTGGGTGCCCCATTCCTGGAGGTGTTCAAGGCCAGGCTGGATGAAGCCTTGGCAAACCTGATCTAGTAGGTGGCATCCCTGTCTATGGCAGGGGAGTTGGACTTAGATGGTCTTTAAGGTCCCTTCTAACCCCAGCCATTCTATGTTTCATGGAATCACAGAATAGCCAAGGTTGGAAGGGACCTTTGAAGATCATTTAGTCCAACCCACCTGCTGAACAGGATCACCTATGATTCTGTGATTCTGTGATTAATAACAAGCTTTCTCCATAAGGAGGTTTTTGAGAATGATTGGTGGTGCTAGGGGTTCCAGCAGGAAGAAGTCAAAGAGGCTGAACACGTTACATGAAAACAACAGAAAATGGTAATTGCAAAAGCAACTTACACTGGTTAATTAAATCCAAAGCACTTGATTAAGTGATCAACAATGGCTATTGACACACAGAAAAACTAACAGAAGTGTGAGAGGAGGACAAATCATTTGGGACTTCCCTTAGAGCACATACTCCAAAATTCCCAAAAGATTCTAGAATTGGGTTTATTTAAAAGGGAATTCACACTAAAATGGTAAAACTAAAAGTCAGAATGAGACATAATAGCAATTCAAGCATCTGCTAACATAACTCTCCCTCCTTCTGTGTCCTTTTAAGTTGAACCCTTGCCTTCAGGATTTCAAATTCTGATAACTTTTATTTTCTGAAGGGTTACCTCAGAGTCCTTATGAAATATATTCCTTCCGTTATCTCTGAGAGCAGGTCTTTGCTCCCTACTTTTTGCCAAGCCTCTGTCTATCTCTGTCTCTCTCTCTGATGTTTGCATGCTGCCGAGCCTCAGCTTTCACTCTCTACTGTCTGTCTCTCCATGCATTACATAAAAACTCTTCCCCAAAACGTCATCTTTTTTTTTTGCTTGTTTTTTTTTTTTTTTTTTTTTTTTGTGTGTGTGTGTGTGTGTGTATGTGTGTGTGTGTGCGTGTGTGTGTGATCCCATCTTTTTCAAGTGTAGCCCCTTGGAAAAGGCAAAGAAGCTGTACTCTCTGCTGCCCTCTCTGGTACCCAGCCACAAGCATTTCAAAGCAATACAGTGTGGTCAAAACAAGAACATTCCACAATCCTGTTGCCTTCAATCCCATTAATAAATTTTAATAGGCCAAAAGAATCTATCCAGGCTACAAAAGTTTCTGTCTCAGTTTCTTGAAATGCTGGGCAGATATTGTAAGGTCATCCTAGAAATTCCTTATTTCTCACACACCAAAGTGTTAGGATGGATAATCAAGTAATCAAGTAAATATAACATTATTCTTACAGGGGGATGAGGATGTAAAAATGCTCACAGTGTTCTAAACTCTCAAATGCTCCTATAAAAAACTGTGTATCACTAGGGGAAAAAAAAGATGCCTTTTGAAAGTATGGTATTAAATGTCAAATTCATTAGTGACATGACCTGAAATCATTAGGTCTTTCTTTCTAAACTAGCTGCATATGTGATGTTTGGATTCCTATTTGTGTTATTTTCAGATCAAAATGAAACCACACAGAAAATATTGTGCTTTATTATTGTGTGTCTTTCTTTTTTTTTTTTTCAAAGAATGACTAAGGCCTTGATATTTAGGCTACTTTCAAGTCAAATATTTAAAGCCCACATCCTAACCATAAGCACACTTACTGACATATTGGAAGGTCACTGGAACACGAGAAGATAGAGTGAGGTCTAAGCAAAAGACCTACAAACTAAATATCTTCCACACTGGAAGAAAGGCAATTGTAAAAAACTAGAACTGTTTTCTTATATTTTCATCAAAGTACAGAACCGGTTGCAAACAGTTTCAGATGTATTAAAAATCAAGCCTGTGGCATTTTCTGCTTGTGCATTCATATTTCATTAGGTGCAATGACTTTATCTTTTATCCAGCTAAAAATGCCATTCAAATTGGCTGCTATACTTACTCTTTCATTGTCACAATATAGCCATATTCTTTCTCCTCCGTAGACTTCACTTCAAGCTGTAAACCTTGTCCTGCATTTTTCTGAGGCTGTTCATAGGAGTTTCCATCCTGCATCAAAGTGTTCTTAATCCAGTAGTGGGTATCACTTGGGTCTTTGGAGTCAGATTCAGTGCTCTTTTCAGATGTCAGCTCCCTGGAGAAAGTCTCGCTTTTTACATTTTCCACACCCACATTTATTTCTTCTGAAGAAGCAGAGTCAGTGTCTTCAGATTTTTTGGTTTCTGACTTAGTAGATTCTTCAGGTATTACATCTTTAGGCATATTTTCAGGTATTGCATTCTCTTTCAATATGTTAACTAGTTTTGAAGTGTTCTCCTGTATTAAAAGAATATTATTATTTATAAAACTAAACACGTGTTATAATGAACCGAACCTGGATATAATCCTTCAAATTCACACTAATATGATAATGTCTATCCTTACAGATGACTTATGGTCATTTTCTTAATTTCTATATTCTGCAAGACTATGCAATAACACAATATTTATTCAGTAATAATAAAAGAACATTAAATTATGCCAGTGTTCAATAGGTGAAGAAATTCTATTAATAGTTATTTCCTTCTTCAAATATCACAGAATCTTGATAGCCCTTTCTTTGTCTTGAACAGACAAAGAAGAAAATGCTGATGAAATTTTTCATAGTGTTCATTTTCATGAGTGTGTGTTTAAGTGTCGATAAGAGTGGAAGTTTGTTATCAAATAGGTTGATGAAAAGGAGAAATACTAGAAATATCCATGAATATTTGCAAAAGTGTTGGAACTGGAAACATGCATATCTCTTTTGGGTCTCAGAAGTCATAACATAGGAAAGGAAATATAATAAACATATAAAGGAAAACATATGTAATTATGTGACAAATTATATTTCACTTATTCATAACCAGAAACTGTTGTGAGAAAATCTTTGTGAGTGATCCACTAAGTTACAAATATAATCCCTGAGAAAATCTGTCTCATACCCTTAAACAATAAGCAAATGAGTAAATGTCAACACACATGCCTGGAACAACTCATTAGCTAGTTTCATTACACAAAAATTTGTTGCAGCCAAACATTTGAGATGAGATGATGGTTTATGGGCACTTTGTGCTCTGCGTCACAATACATTCTTTTCTGTCACATCCACTATTCAAACTGTCACCAAGACATCTACACATAGGATCCTCTACAAATCAGTGGTGAACGCAGCACTTCATCCCTACAAATAATTTCATGTGGGTGGTTAAATCTCCTGCCAATTTGTCCACCTGTGTGTTTTCCTTTCTTGGTAGATGGACAGCTATTGAAGAGATTTTACTGTGAACGGGAGAGGGTTTACCTATTTTGACTCTTGCAGTTTTAATTTTTGATAGAGGATATAGCAGGAAAACTTTCACTTCAGTTTTTAAAATTGTCTCTTTGAGATCTCTGTGCAACCCAGAAAAAGAAAGATAAACAGACCTTGGAAATGGCTGATTATAGGACATAAGCCTATAGGGTATGATTCAAAGCTCAGGAGGAATTGTCATGGTTTTGGCTTGGGACAGAGTTAATTTTCTTCGTAGAGGCTTGTATGATGCTGTGCTTTGGACTTCTAATGAAAATAATGGTGATAACCCACCAACACTTTAGTTGTTGCAGAGCAGCACTCACACAGAGCCAAGGATTCTTCAGTTTCTCGTGCTGCCCTGCCAGTGAGGAGGCTGGGGGTGCACTAGAGATTGGGAGGGGACACAGCTATCCTAAATCCGATGTTACTACCTGGGGAATTGGTTTTAATGCCTAAACCTTTGTAAATATCTCTGATACTCAACAATTTGGAAGAATTAATTATAAAGTGAAAAACCGAAGAATGATAGATACCACGCAAGGGGAGGGAATTTTGAACCCTCCCATATACGTGTGCCTTCATGTTTACTCCAGTGTTTACTCATCTGCCTCTCAAAACCAGAAATTATCTGAGCAATGTCACTTACATTCCCCAGAACCAGAAACCAAATGACAGGAGAAAGTAGGGTGTTCTTAATAGAACACCTCAATACTCAGAATTTATTAACCAGGGGAGAAGTCTGAATTTGTCTGAACTTTGGGATCTCTTATAAACTCTGAATATTTACAACTGAAAGAAAGGCAAAACAGGACTTGATTTTTTCTTTAAACTGCAACACCTGTCTTGGTTAAGGTTTAGACAAATCTTCATCTAATATTTCAATGTATCAACAATAATCTCTTTATGCTGTGATACTGAATTATACCCACACAAGATATAAAACCATTGTTATGATTCAAATGTGTGTTTCTGACCTTCAATGACCTAATATTCTGACATGGAATACTTGTGTTTTAAAATACTGGTACTCTACCTCTTGATCAGTTCTGGCACTGGCTTCATGCACTCCATTGTCTGTAAGATGTGAAAAGCACAAATACATAGTTATGAAGGGAAAACATCATATGTGAAATAAACACTGCTTATAGGCTGTTTTATTTGTAGCAGTGGCCTTTTCATGCAATTTAAACATTAAGACATCAAAGCTGAAAGGGCAAAGTAAAGAGCACTGTATAATTCAGTATTGTTATTCTAACCCCACTTTGATAGCCAATTAATGCAAGATCAATAGACGGGGTACTTCAAGAGCCAATCTAATGGTGTTATTTTGCTAATTAAGTGTCTGATCTTCATATCAGTTTATCAATATCTAAGAAAAATAATTATTTTAGCTGGCTGAATGGGCCATTAAAGAAAAAAGAAACATATACACCCCTCACACATATTTTGGTCATGAAAAAGAGCTATTTCTACGTACTATTTTCTACCAAAACTGTGTTACAGTTTAACTACAGTGATGATATGCGGTCACATCATTAACCTCAGTCAAATAATGCTGTCTCTTTGGTTTATGAACTAAGACTTATTCATTTCTCCCAGCATGAGTCAGGACAAGCCCTCAAGACTGTTCATTTTAATCTACAAACAGAATTGGCAATTAAAATAACTAGAGTATCCCTCATAAGTAAGGCTTTAAATATATATCACCATTGTAATAATTCTCCTACTTTTGACTGGGAAAAAAAAGACTAGTTTAAAATCACTGTTTGTCACTAATATCATATGTTTTTAGGTGTCGTAGATATCGTAACATTCCTAAAGTAGACAATGAATAAATGGTAACTTAAGGACCATTCTGGAATCTGCTCATGGATGGTAAATACTGTGGCTCCTGGATTTGTATCAACATGAAAATATGTGTTCTGACAGAAGCAAATAACCATAATAACCTTTTTAGTTTCCTAAGCTTGAAAAGGAACAAGTTGTTTTCTATGTGTACCTGTCTAAGACTTTCTTCTGCAAAATAATTGTGGTATATTAAGGAATTATTATCTGTAAAATGCAATTATTTTTTTTCCACATATTTTGAAACACATTCTTGGAATATAATCATTTTTCATTATCATTTTGCTTAAACATCTCATTTTCAAGAATGGAAAATTAGAACACACAGCATAAAGCAATTTGTCTTTCAATATAATTGAGTGTGTAGGTTTATCTTGTTTGTGAAGCTTGAAGGCCAAGGGTTCACAAAAAAGATGTATTTTAGGTAAATAAACTATACGCTGTAAAAAGCAAACAACAAAGCTAACATTTTGTAGCCTTTGGGGAAAAAATACAAAAATGTTCCCTTCTGTCTTCTTTAAAAACAATTAAGAAAAAGTCTAGCACTAATATGAATGAAAGGAAAATTAGGATAGCTATCTTTTGTTGCACTTAATTCTTAGAATTAATACCTGGTATGTTAACATTGCTTTCCGTTAATGCATTATGGATTTCTGTTCTTCCTTGAGCATCTCCTGTCTTCATTTGTGCTTCCATTTTTTCTTCTCCGTTGTTTCCAGCACTCTCTTCTGTTTCTTCCTGAATGCCACCAGTCTGAATTGCATTGGCAATAGTATCAGCAATCTCATCCAGTTCTGTTGAGCTGAGATTCTCCACATTCACCTGGTGTTTCTCTAGGTCCTTCAATACACCTTTAATAAGTGTTTCTGGATCACAAAACAACATAAGCACAAGATTTAGCTGCATACAAGAAGTATATGTGCTTGTATCTGTATCTTTCATTCTTTTCTGAAAGGTATCTTTTCCTTAACGAAGACTGTCTTTTTTTTTCAAAGTTCACTTGTGAGGGACCTACAAAGATCATGTGGCTCAACTGCCTGACCAAAGTTAACCAAATGTTAAAGCATAGTATTGAGGACATTATCCAAATGCATCCTGAACGCTGACAAACTTGGGGCATCAACCACCTCTCTAGGAATGCTGTTCCAGTGTCTGACCACCCTCACAGCAAAGAAATTTTTCCTGAAGTTCAACCTGATAAAGGGGAAAATATTATCAGAAGGGTTAAAGAAAACATTTTGCTTCTCATAGCACTAGGAAAGAAGAAGTAGTAAAAGGCTCTTCTGCTCCAGGGAAAAGGCAGCAGGACATCTGTGATTAATTGTCATTGGGAAAAGAGGATGAGATGTTGGACGCATCTGTTTTTTTTTTGTTGTTTTGTTTTGTTTTGTTTTGTTTTTGGTTTGGTTTGGTTTTGTTTTGATCCCACAGTGTTAGAATCATAGAATCATCCAGTTTTAAACACACCTAAGTGTGACTGTTAATAAAGTTTTGTCAGACTGTGACAGCCAACAGAGATTATGGTACCACGCTGAAATAGTAGAGTATTTTGTGCAAGAAAACAAGTATTCAGTAATGAGAGTCAAAGACTTAATCTGTGTCAAACTCTACAGGCCAAGATGCTTAGGACTAAAATTTGGTGGAAGCTAAGAGAAAATGCTGAATATTTTCCTTTCTACCTTTCATTGTACTGTATCCATCCCCTATATAACAAAATACAGTACATACATAATGACTAAATGCTTTAATTTAGAAAGACAATCTGCAAGATAAAATTGATCTAAACTGCAAAAAAAAAAAAAGTTTTCACCAGACCTGGTCAAACTGAATTCAAGAAACTTTTTCAAGAAGCACACCAGCTGTCTAGAAGATGGTCATTTGGAAAGGGTGCATAGCAGAAATGAAGGAAATTAAGCTGTAGGATATACCAGCACTGCCAGATTACTACAGAAGTCTTGTTTCTGCTTAGGTATCACTTGTGTTCTTATGTTTTATAGAACTATCGACCAATAACATGACAGAAAAACCTAAATTATTGAAGCAGAGCTAATAAAGTCAGCAAAGAAAAGACAGAATACATGTCAGTTCAAAATCAAAACTAAAACTTTTCAACTAAATGTATAAAGACACATTGCAGGGCACATCACAGTAGGAAAAAGTATTCTTGGAACACTCTTTGATTACCTGACATCACTGCATCTACAAAAGAATGAAAACCACCATGATTTCAGTGACTGTGTTTTTAAAGAGCTTGTATCCATTTATCCATTAATATGAATAAGCCATGATGTACAGCAGTTAAAAATCTATGAATTAAATTTTGAAGGTTTTTGAAAACATCTGCAATAATATTTAGAATTGTTAATGACCATATTTAGTGCAGATGAAGGATCTACCTCTGTATTTCTGTACTCCTTTGAAAATGTGGTATGGACATGCAAAATGTCTATGCCAAGAGTGAGAGACTTCTAAGAAAACCCATCATTCATTCATGTCATTTTCTTCATACACAAACATACCCAAAATATCTGATTAGAGCTCCATACCTGAGTTTCCCACAAGCCAGATGTGTTTCCTAACTATTGAATGATTCTGACAGCTTTAGGGTCCCTCACCTTTTTGAAGCATTTTTGATTTGTTCAGCTTCAGAACAGAAACCACATTTCTTTCCTGTTGCATTAGAATCCCTGTTTTCTAGCTGTAACACATTGAGAAAAATGTTGATCTGGTTCTGTGGCTTCCAAGCTATTAGTAAACATCTTACCTAGAAATTAGATTTATGAAAAACTTTCAAAAACACTTACATGTGTTTAAACACTTGAAGTACTTCAGTGTTTAGTAATACTATAAAATTTTTAGTAAAATGCATAGGGAGACGTTTCCAGCAAATCTGAGCAAATAGAACACAATGAAAGCCAATGTCATTGAGTAAAAGTTGTATAAACTATGTACATTCATTCAAGATAAACAAGCCAGTTCAAAGTACAGGAATTCTGTAAGAGATTCAAGTATAAAGAAGCTCATAATTCTGATTTGAAAAATCAGCAATGTGGGGTTTCCAAGCAGAAAGAAAGTTTTGAGTCTCAGAAAAATAACTCACTCCTGCATTTGCCTGTCAAGTTTTATTCAAGCTAGGTTCTGGCCATTATATCAATATTTTAAGACAAATCTTGTATAAAAATTTGTTTATTCTTGCAGATCATTTGCAAATGATTGGACAAGGCTGATACACAAATAAATATAAATGCATCTATTAAAAAACACTCTTGGGTAATTTAAAAGAATTATTATGAATTTCCTAAAATCATAAAATATTGTTATAGAAATATCAAAAAGCAGTGTGATACTGCAATGGGACAGCAGTTAAAGAGCACATGTACTTGATTACACATATGCCTGCGTACAGCCTTTATACTCTCCCTCAAACCACTTTGAAAAAGAGTCAGCAATGCTCAGCCATGTTTCACAGGACTTATACTGCAATACAGATTTCTGCTTTAGCTCCAGCTTCTGAATTGAAGGAGGCACACTGTGTTTTGTAGTTACTATGGAACTGTGATGACCTTAAAAGCACATATATCATAGATGATATAAATTTTAATATCAGTTTCACGAGTTGAATTCCCCCTAGTAGATAACAATAGCAGCTTAGCAAGGGAAAACAGCTTTTTATTGTAGAGCACATAAATCATGCTCCATACACCACTGATGCAACTGCCAAAGCCAGTTTGCTCAACAACAAGTGGTGTGGCAGCAATAACTTTACTGAAATCATAATGCATCCCTTCCTCCTCAGGATGAGTAGTCCCACATGGTGGACTGTCCCTTTCTAACCCATCATAACACCACACATCAGCTGTCCTCAGCAGTTGAGAATCACCCAGACAAGACAGATCTGCAAGACAGAGAACATACACAAATATTCATGTTCCATAAAACATCTGAATTACTAATTTTGTGACCTTAACAAAGCAGTGGAGAGAGATATATTCTGTAATATTTAATGCACTGAAAATGAGTAGACTAGAACAAATCACTTAAAACTGAGGCAAATTCTAAATACTGCTGGTGCAGAAAGCATATTAATGATTCCCCTGTTGCACTGTGACTACAAAGGCAGCACCCACACATATCACGCTACTCCTAGAAGTAATAGATTCCAAATCTGATAAAAAGTAGCTCCACATTTTCTTCTCTTGTATTCCTCCCTCAGGGTGCCTTGTTAGCTAATTTACCTGCCACTGTTCCACCACGATTCTCAGTGTTAATCTGCTCAGTACCTTCTGGATTGTTCTGCCAGTTAATTTACTTTGTCTAATCCTGTATTAGATGCAGCAGAGAACTGAGCTCATGTGACTGCCCTGCATACTTTCCAGTTTTTGAACAGTTCTGTGGTTTAGATAACGTAAGAAAGAAACAAACGACAAATACACAAAAATCCTGAAGCACCAGAGAGACTGGAGAAAGACTAAAAGCAGAAAGTGATCTTAAAGTCAGCCTGGCAAATGTGAATCCAAACCATCATCATTCCAACAGACAGCACTTCAGACCATGAAGACAATGTTATCTGTCCTCACTGCTTCCTTAAGAGACTATTAAGTGGCTCAAAAATACAAAGGAATCCATATTATTTCCTACTCAAATGATCAGAATTTTATATCTATGCAACATTTAAAAGCTAATGCAACGGAAGAAGTTCCTACAGGGCACGTTATGTATGTGAAGTCAAAGCAGCACAACCCAGTGAATTGTGAAACATGTTATTCCCTCTAAGTGTTAAGCATTTTTTTCCCAGTTGGCTCCTACCAGGAAAGGTGAAGTGGAACAGCTGGAGGATAATGAAACCAGCATGTGCCTAGTTTGTTTTGAGTCTAGCAACAAAATTGTCTAACCTGTGCAAGAGACTTACAGTGCCACCTGGATTTGATTTTACATTATAGTTCGTTCTTTGAAACCTATTATCTCTGGGCACCATACCAAGAATGCTTTCACTTCTGAGCATCCGTTAGATTGCAAGCATTATCTTTTCTCTGCTGCAACTTTGATGTTTTTGTGTGTTCTGGTTTTGTTGATTTCAAAATTAAAACAAATAAAAATAAAAACAAGCAAACTGAAAAAGAAAAGAAAAGAAAAGAAAAGAAAAGAAAAGAAAAGAAAAGAAAAGAAAAGAAAAGAAAAGAAAAGAAAAGAAAAGAAAAGAAAAGAAAAGAAAAGAAAAGAAAAGAAAAGAAAAGAAAAGAAAAGAAAAGAAAAGAAAAGAAAAGAAAAGAAAAGAAAAGAAAAGAAAAGAAAGAAAAGAAAAGGAAAACCATACCCACAAATCAAAGAACCTTAAACTTTATGGAGGATACTAACTACAGAGGGAACTCAAAAACAAAACAAAACAAAACAAAAACTCATATATCACTAAATTCATTGGAGTACTGTTAACTACAGTGTAACATATGTAACTGCTTGGCAATGGCTGAGAAAAAATTCTATCATTTTTCAGACATTTTTGACCACTGGAATAACATCAATAGTTAAGTTAGTTTAGAGAAAAAATGAAGTGAATGAGAGGTTTTTTTTCTAAACTCTTCTTGATCCCCAGCCATGACATGAAAATCCACCTTGCATTGCAAAGCAGAACTTAAAATGCTTCAGAGCATCCTATGAGATGTTACGCTCCATGTTCATTTAAATATCTGTCAAACTATCACATACAAAAGAAATCAGGATGTTGTCATAGCTAAGTTGCATTAGCAAAAAATAAAAAAGATGCAAATTCAGCAAATGGGTTGGTCATTATAGATTGTCCAGCCACATCTTACTATAAACCTATCTATTTGGATTACTGTTTGTCCACATAGCCACATAACTGAGAGATTCCTCCCCTTTGTTCTATGTTCTGTGCCAAAATTTATGTCAGTGTTAATTTCTGTGTCTAACTGAATTTTGCCCATGGTCCTTGAATTTCTAGTTAGACACGGAAAAATTTAACAAAACTAGGCATTTCTATATTACCTATATATAGTGTGGGATGCATGCATAAGAACAGATGTGACAGCAAAGATATACCCATAATTATGTGTTGTTTGTAAAATGCTTTGAAAATATAATGAGTTACATAAATGCTACGGCTCACCAAGTGCCATATATTTCTGCATGCATATGGAAGGTGGGTTGAAGAATGTGGGTAGATGTTTGCAGGAAAAGAGTAGTTAGGATGGGGAACATTAGTATTCTCAGTATTACGGTAGAAAGATATAAATATGTCAATAGCAAGAGATGTATCTGAATAACTGTATATATATATTTCAAAAATGCTCAGTGAACATGAGGGAAACATCAGGTACATTAAAATAGATAAATAGCAACTTTACCATCCACTACACTCAGAGGGTCCTTTGGTTCATCCTGGGAAGCAGATTTATGATTCAGCTTCTCAGAGGTTGGCCCCAGCACTCCAGACGCAGGCTTTGTCTGGAATGGTTTCTTCATTTTGAAATCTTCTGCTTTTCCTTTGGCAAAAGTTCCATCAAAAGGGCTGACTGGAGAAGAGTAGAATCTACCAGCATAAATGTGAGACCCTTTAGTCCTGCTGTGAGAGCTTTTATCATTGCTTTGTGCAGACAAGTTCTGAGTGATGTACGTATGCAGCGCAGCCATCAGAGTTTTTTGGTCAAGCCCCACTTCTGGCTCTGATGAGAACTTGTCTGGCTGAGGCTGGTTGAAGGTCCTCCCATGGGGATTTTCAGCGTACTGTTGATGGGATGTTGATGTGTGGGCCAAAGGAGGTGCTCTTTCTTTGGGTTTTTGCATCATGTAGTACCTAATAGGATCATTATAGATGTAGCTCTAGAGAGAGTAGAAGGTAGAAATAAAGGCCTGGGTCAGTATTGCTTTGTAACTGTTATTGTTATGCAGGAATCACATGCATAACCCTTTGTGTTTTACTGACTGGGAAAACAAGAATTAGAATCTGTAATGTGTACACAGATTGCAACCCTTAAACTGTTAAGTTTGCAAAGAGGCACTATCACTTTGGTAAAAATTTTGCAAAACAATTTGTTAGATTATTAAAAAGTAAGAGACAGAGAGTAGAGAGAGAAAGATAATGTTCAAACTTGATGTTAACTGTGTATCCACTTTTTGTATTCAGTTGGACAGACAATCCAGTAAAAGCAATTCTCCTTTGTATTTCACTAGACTTCAGAGAATAACTTTTTTTTTCTTAATTACTTACCAAAAACTAGCAAGCAAAAATGAAAATGACATTTTTTAAAGAACACTGAGAAAATGTAAAAAAAAATGTTGTATATAAAAGATACTTTGTTCTATTTTAAATGAAATTGTTCATTTTTTTCACTAAATTAAATTTGTAATCAGGATGTCCTTTGAAAGTATAAAGAAACGTAAAAGGAGCCATTAAATAGATTTTGAACTCCTTGATTATATTTAAGTAAAACAACTCAGCAAATTAAACAAAAATGTGTAAGATGGTTCAATTACCCTAAAGACACATTTTAATTTGAATAAATGCTGGGGAAAAAAAAAAAAAAAAGAAAAGAAAAAAAAGTGGTAAGAGTGGGCTGCCACTAAAGTTTTCTATACTCAGTTTCAGATTTTCAAAGATGTACCAAAAGAAAATCCAAAATTGCAAGACAATATCTGTTTTTTTTTTCATGTACTACTTTTTGTTGAAGAAATTTAATTTTGAGGACAAATTATAAATGCCCCATAACTACTTTAAACCTTAAGAAAACTTTTATTAGTATTACATATACTATAATTTAATCCTAAAATCATATATTTTTTTTAATGATTGCAGCCTGGAGGCAGGATTTTATCTTTTTAAGAAACTAGTTTTACCATCTCTGCTGTGTTTTTTGTTGTTGTTTGTTTGTTTGTTTGTTTTGGTTGGTCAAATGGTCATACAAACCACACGACAACCTGGGAAACTTTAGATAGTAATAATTTCAACTCTCAGTTCTATGAGTTATAGCAGATCTCTCATGTCTCTGCACTGACAGCAGAATGGTTTGGGACAGAAATCTGTGATATACATCCACAGAAATGCAAAAACTGCACACCAGAGGAGAGAAATTAGTAGAATTCAGATTGAAAATTCATTATTTATATATTTCCTATTAGAGTTTTTAAAGGCAAAATATATAAGGTCATGAAACTGTTCCAGAAATGAATAAAATATTTCATATTTTATCTAGTTCCTTATTTATGGACAGCAATTTTTCTCTCCATCTGAACAATGCATTTCTTCTGATAACAGACAGTTGATTTTATAATGCCCTCAAGGGTTATCCTCCCCCTGAGAAGTGACTGAAGAGGTTCAATCCATGATTCCATATCATAATTTGTATATTTATAGCTCATGAAACTTTTATTACCCAAAAAAAAAAAAAAAAAGGAAAAAAAGGCATTTGGCTTCTTTGGCCTGTGATCCACCAACACAAGGCGTTTGACTTTTGCTTTAACATAGCATAGCATGTTTTGTTAATGCCAAGAAATTGGACTAGAGTAAGACAGTGTCAAAGAATATAGCGTTAGAGATCAAGCAGCCTTGTGTGTGAAATATTTTGATGTCCCCCGGGACCTGTATCAAACAGCAGCACTGTGGCTCTGGTTCAGTGCCCCAGCTGCAGGCAACGCATGGCTCTGCTCAACACCAAGGGGGGAGCCAGTTGTCAGAATACAAGTTGAATGCTATCTACATACTTAATGGCAAATTCTGGATGTGAAAAACTACTAGTCAAGCATATTTCTGTCTCAGTGTCCATGGGTCTTTGCATGGGGTAATTAACTCTTAATGACACCGCCCAGGAGGAAGTGCAGAGGACAACACAAAGCAGACACAGACACCAAGCACTCTGCAGACACGTGCACCCCGTCTCCCTTCCCTACCTCCATGATCCCTACCTTGCCATCTTTCAGAGGACCTTTTGGGGACTAGGGCAGGGAGAATATGGAAAGATAGAAACATGACAGGGGGAGAGGATGTCTTCAGCCAGAGAAAGACATTATATCAGTTTGATCTATCTCGTGTAACTATACCCTAATTTGGGTCGCTCTCTGATGTACAGCCTCCTCTTTTGCATCTAAGGATTTAACAATAAACCAAATCCTAGGGAGAGCATAACTGCTCGACACTCTCAACCACTTCTGAAAGATTAGGGTCAGGTGATTTGGGCTGGCTTTTGATGAGCTATTTAACAAGTCTAAATACCTTTTAACAGTAACAGATCTATGATTTTCTGCTCTTGCAGACAAGCACATCTAGAAAAAAAATGCAACACCAAGTGATTGTATACAAATTGCATATAAGTAAGAGCCAGTCCTGGGTTCAGAGCTGCACCTCTGTCAAGAAGGGGCAGCCTCTCGGCAGCTTGACAGGTCACACTTCGGGCAGCAAAGGATAAAATATTAGAAGTTCTAATTAAAGCCTAGCATCGACAGCTCAGCTGTCTTCCCGGTGCACTCAGTTACCAGCCCATCTGATGTAGCTTAGACTGACTTAATTAAGGGTCTCTCACAGCTGTATGGCAATCCTTAACTTGGATGTCAAAAAACAAACAAACAAACAAACAAAAAAAAAATTCCTTAAAGCCTTCCTTCTTGCTCCTCACCATCTCAAAGAAAACAGCACCAAATATGTATGTGCCAACAGAAATGTGCAAGATACATAAAAACACAGCAATGGATAACTGCAGCCCTAGACTACAAGAGTGTAGAACTACGAGATTGCAGAACTACTAAAAAATACTCTACTAAGTATAAAACTGGTTTATACAGAGTAAGGTTAGTATATAATTCCCTATTATTATGAGGAACAATTTTTTAAACAGATAAGGTACTGTTCAATTATCTCATGTCATTGATATAACATCTTTAAAAATTACTCTGAATTGCTAAAACACTCATTTAAAAAAATTATTTCTCCATCTGCAAAAGATTTTCCTCTTGTTCACCACCTTTCAAATAAGTTATCTCAATAATTCACACATTATCAAAAAAAAAACAAAAAAAAAAAAAACAAAAAAAAACCAACAGACTAACCTTTCTGAAGATAGAATTGTTAGGGCAATGTCTTCTATAGTTTAGGTATGTAGGTAACTGACATTTTCTGTATGAAAGTTCACAGAAGGGCACATTAAATTACACCTTGCAAATGCATTCTGCAAGTCTATGAACTATACTTTTTGTTTTACAAAAAAATAAAAAATAAAAAGGGGAAAGGATGAGACACATACATCACAAGGCATAAATACTATGCAATTTCTCCACCAAGGAGCAAACAGATTTGAATGTCTGGCCCAACAACAGAAGGAACGGAATTAAATTTATGACAAAATAGTTCATTTCTTGAGAATACATCTGCTCAATGTTACAGGGAAATAGGCTAACAAAAACTATATAGGAATGCAGAAGGAAAATATGTCCCTCCCTCAATTTCATTTAGCCTTTTCTCTTTGTTTTCTGTTGTTGTTGGTTGGTTGGTTGGTTTTTTTGTTTGTTTGTTTGTTTTTTTCAGTTATTAATTCATGTTTCCTGCCACACAAATTTGGTTGGACTATGACTCCACCTACATTATTTTATTTACTGTGTCTATGCAAGATAGTGACATTACGCTCCCTAAAATTAGAAAACACAACAAACGCTAGCACCAGGCCTTCCCTCATCAACAGTGAGCTAAAATAAAAGTTTCCAAGGGCTACTAAAAATAAAATGATCTCATAGTTTAACTCACTGTGTGGAGGGAAAGGAGTTTAGCTTTTTCTGTCAGAAGCAGTCTAAGTACTTTGCAAACCACACACACTTGCCTCATTTCAACCTGCTACATGAGAACTTGCACGTACTCATGTGAACCCCAATCTCACCAGCAGCACAACAGAACCAGCCAATTGCTAGACCAAAGTGTGAGCTACAAATTCATACACCTCCATTTACCTTTGCCTTGAGAGAAATTCAGCCAACAATGAAATATGAGGGCTGTATCAGTGTTGTGGAGTGGACCACAGTGCAAAAGTCCTTGGGATGGAGCTGGGTAAGCAGTAGAGCCATCTCTTTACAGCATCACTGCTAAAGCAGCCAGTCTTGCACAGCCCCACACTAAAAAAGGTTTAATTCTTCACTGTTCCCAGGCAGTGCTGCACTGTCAGGAGGATACCTTAGCAGGCTTCAAGCTAGCTGAAGGGGAAATCTCTGCTTTACAAACCTCTGTGTGCTGTAGACATGATGTTACACACTGCATCAAGTTAATTGTTAGGTTTGTCTGAAAATAACAGGCAAGCCCAATGAAAAAATTCAATTTTCTGAGAAATAGTGGAACAAAAGCCTTTTCTACCAACTGATAATGGCCTTTTTGCATAGAGTAGAGAGTGATATTACATCATGCAAGAAATCACTGGGGGGAAAAAAATAAAAAGAACTAGGAAGATGAATATATAATCCAGATTCCACTAAAGAGGCCAAACCAGTGCCTCCTGCAGCGATGGTACAGTACCAGGCCCATGGTCTTCTGACAGATTCACAAGCTTAAGACAACAGGGGCCATTACAGTCATCTCATATGATCTATTATTTCACTAATAATTTTCTGTAGCTATCTCATATTTTCTCCCTGAGAATTATAACAGCTTTGAAACAATTTAAGGACTACATCGGAGAAGAAAAGATGGCAAAGACTGTTAATTAACATCCTGTAGTTTGCAATGCCAAAAGCCTGATCAAGCAAAAGGGCTTCTCAGAATCTCCTTTGGTCAAAACAAGTGACGACTTTGCTTCCTAATTCTGGTTGTGAAACTGCAATGTAACAGAACTGTCTGGGGCCTGACTGTATAGCATTCAATAATCTACATTGCAGCAATTTCAGTTGACAGAGATTTCATTGAGAGCAGTGTATTCTACCATTTTTAAACAAAACAACCTCCAAAATAAAAGAGAAAACATAGGATAACTACACTGTGTTCTTTCATGTATAAGTAACTATTTAAAAAATTCACTTTTAAGTCACAAATGTTCCCAGCCATTCTTGGTCTCCTTTGGGATGTTCTTAGCTGCACGCCTACCCTTCAGCCTTCTCTAGCAGACTCTCCTGCATGAATTATTCTTATCATTAGTTGTCATTTCTTGTGCTGCGGAGGAACTTGCTGGCTTTAGTCTTCATAAGTAACTGCTGGTTGTTGTCTCTGTTTCTGACAAATCTGCATCCTATTGGATAAAATGAAGTTTCTACAGCACTGGGTGAGGAGCTGTCTAATCTGTGTGCCATGCTGGTTTGAGGGCCAGCCTCAGAGTGCCTTCACCTCTCTCCAGCTACCAGATTCAGGAGCTCCCTAACATTACAACAAGAACCAATAAAGCGACAAACAGCCCCTAGTGGATGGTAAAAATTGTGCAGCGTGGTGATCAGTGCCAATAGATACACCAGGGTTTATTAGCCTCCCTTCTATGAGAACAGTTTGCTCATATGTCAATAAGTCTGTTACTTAAGGTTTCAGCGAAAGATGTTTAAACACATTTTCTCTAGGCATATGCTGGTATATTGAGCTAACTCATTATCTAAAGATGATTTACATAGAAACATGAAGATCTTCATCTGCCAAAAGTTGAGCACATTAGCACCAATTCAACATATTTATAACTTCAACATATGAGATATGACTGTAGAGACTACCTTTATCCGAAGAAATGCAAAAACTTTAAACACATGGCATTTTGGAAAAATAGAGTTGTTTTTGAAAGGGTGAGGAGAGGTCTGAAAAAGAAGGAAATCTTATTGTCCAGTCAGTATTTGAGATTTTAAAACCATCAATCAATGCTTCACCCATTAGTTACTAGAAAGTAATGAATTGGCTTTATAAATAAGCCCCCAGACTTGACACACACCATTTATAATACCATTTCTATAGCACTTGCACCTTCAAATCATTGAACAAACTATTAATCTTTATAAGACAGCTGTGTGATAAGGGATTAGGATTTCTGTGTGAGTCATGGAAGTTCTGTCACCCCACTGTACACAAACCCATAGATTGTAGGTAAAGCCAGGTGTTAACTTTGTGACTCAAAGAGCATGGTTCTGGCACTAGAATCTTCACTTGCCAAATCATTAACCTCAAAAATTAAGTCACTTGTTACATTAGATCACTAAAGTCTGTATTTATGGCACAAACAGCTTTCATATAATTTTACTAGGCTTTTTAGCCATGATTCTGTTAGACCCTTGAAAGTACAGGTACCAGTCCTCCCAGAAAAAAAAAAAAAAAAAAAAAAAAAAAAAAAAAAAAAGAAGAAATCCTTGACAGATACATGCAGATGTGGAATTTACCATGCTTTATTCTATATATTTAGATATTTGTATATTTATAATATACAAGACCATTATAATGTATGATATATATATATATATATATTACAAGTTATGCATAACTTGGAAATTCCTTTTTCTCTTCACTGATCATAAAATGAAGTTAGGCTGACTTGCACTTACACAAACATTAGTATTTGGTTAAATGAATTCTTCTCCAGTTCTTGTAGGGTTTTATCTGTTTGTTTGTTTGTTAGAGGACCTTAATGTTTCTATTTAACTGAAAAGAGCCATGGAGAGGAAAATGATCCAACAGATGAAGTACTCATTTGGGATTTGAGGCTTAACTTTAAGTCTACACTGTACCAAAATAGTCCTGCATGACCTCAGAAAAGCTATCTAATCTGTGTGTGAAATAGGGATATTAGTTCTTCCCTACTTTGTAAGGGCATTAAGTAAATAAATACATCAATGTTCTGAGACATTCAAATATTACTCTAATGGTTGTTGTGTAGATATGCCAATAGACAGGCAATTCTGTAGCTTCAGGGAGTTACTCTATCAATTATTACTGATATTTTTACTAAACTGTTTATGCACAGGGTGAATTACATTTTTCTTGCAGAATCCAACATATATGAAATATTAATTTTACCATTTATACAAGCAGAATTTAAATGTATACACTTCAGAAAGGTTTTTTGCTTTTCAGCAGTCAGCCATCAAATCAATTCCTGACAATCTTCATTCAGCACTGTATTTTAATCAGTGTTAGACAAATAAGGGTCCTGCTTTTCTGAATTACTGCTCCAGATTAAAATAAGCAATGACTGCATAATTTCTGACTAGTTAATCAGCATAATCACTGTTTGCAGATAAGTTCAGAGTATATCTTGCAGCATTTGTGCACTCTGATTTTCTAAAACAAATACTAATCCTTTTTAATAATTATTACACATCTTAGTTCTTTCAGAAGATCAATTACAAAGACCCAATCGATTTTCAACCCAGCAAAGCTATGTGTACTCTTCCCTGAATGTGAAAGGGGAGAGTGGAAAGTTTCCCCTTGTGCCAAGGACCAAAATATAAGATTTACCAAATGCCCTGCCTAACCTTCATAAGCTTCAAGATTCCAGCAAGCTGACTGCCTCGAGTATTTACTTGTGCTTTTTCTCCTTTCAGCACCATTGAACTGCTGATCTAACAACCAGCCATAGCTCACTGCCACTAACCAGTCTCTTTATCCTCTCATTTTGCCCTTCATGATTCTTCAAAGACCTTCTTTGATGAAAATAAAGATTGTTTTTTCCAAACTGTCCTTTAAAACTTAGAAGAATACCTGAGACTCAGAAATTTCTGCAAACACAATATTTATACACAAAGTATGCCTTGAAAATAAATACATGTAATTAAAAAACAAAGAGGAAACTCCAGAAAATGAATGAAATTCCCCAAAGACTCTGAGTTAATCAATTTTATCTCCACACTATGTCCTGGGGTCTAAGCAGCACAGCAGCCTGAGGAAGACCCAAACTGCAGGTGGGACCCACATCTGAAAGCCTCGGAGCTAAGTCAGACTGAAGGAACAAGAGCAGTAACTTGTTTTTTTCCATCCTTAAAAAACAAAACCACAAAACAGAGACCCCTGCAACAAGAAATGCAGCATTAGTGTAAGTGTAGCAGACAGCTTTCTTAGTCCTACAGTCCTTAGGTGGTGGATGTGGCTGCTGCATTTGAAGCGAGCTTGTGCAGTGCTATGGCACCAGAGCAGTGTATTTTTATCAGCCTGAGGCATTAAAAAATTAAAAAGCCAGACTATCAGAAAGCATGAGAATATGTACAAACTGTAGATCGAGGAAAAAAGGGAAAAAAGGAAAAAAAAAAAAAAAAAAAAGCCAGTCCAGCTGAGTTATTTGTATTCTCTTTCAGGGTTTGAGACTTTTAAATACACTTGGACCACATTTCAAATCTCTTCTCTTTCTATGATGACCAAAAAATTATTTGTAATCAGATGAAAGCAGTATAATTGAAATCACATGCAATTATTCAACTGCAGGCATTTGGACTTTTAAAAATATATATATAACATGAGATTACTGCCTACTGCCTGAGCTAATGGTTGCTGAAAAGTAGGCAACAGCAGCATTTGTTTCCGTCCTGATTGTTTTTGCTGCCCCTCTTTTTGCTCTTTTGTAACAGCCACTGTGGACATGGCAACTTTTTTTTTTTTCCTTATTGTTTTTTTTCCTTTTCCAACTACTTTACTTAAGTTCTCCTCAAGGCTTCACACACACACCCTGCTATGTTCTGCTCACGCAGAGCCCAGCAGCAGGGCTACCAGCAGCAGCAGCAGCGCAAGTGAGCTCTAGTTTTACAGCTGGATGGCTTCAGAGATATCAACTATGTGCTATCCCTTACAGCCCAGCAAAACTGTTTCTCAGTTTCAGTAGAAATGTATAAAATGTAGTGTTGTTTTTTTGTTTGTTTGTTTGTTTTGTTTTGTTTTTATTTCGGTTTTGTCCTTGGGTGTGTGTGTGTATTTTGTTTATTTGTTTGTTTTCCATGGAAGAGAGGTCTGCTCTAACTGGAGAGGAGATGAGCAGGAGAATTCACACACCTGAAGCCTTTGCATTTCTTGCCTCAGTAGGTGAGAGAAGCCAAGCTTTCTCATGCTGTGCATGTGCCTAGCTATATGCTATTTTTCATACCAAGTCCAGGTTTAGTAGAAACGAATCACAGAGATTGATAATGCAGCATTTTGTGAATGGTAAAACCTTCATTAAGTGGAGTGGGAAAAAAAAAAAAAAGAGAGAGAGAGAGAGAGAGAGAGAGAGAGAAACAACAACAACCCAAATTCCCACTAGCTAATGCTTAAGTAACAAATGCCACCAAGTGCTCATTTTCTGAACAACTCTTTCCAGCTGAACTGAAGTGAAATGTTCTTTACAACTGTAATCCTCAGGAAACAAACTCACCAAATCTTCCAATTTACTGTTATTTATCCACTGGCAGAGTTATTATCAGCTGGCTAGATTACAGCCTGCAGTAGATACTGTCTAAATACTGAGAAAAAAAAATAAAAATCTAAGTTAGTGCTTCCAAATCCACTCAAAGGAGCTCTTGCTATAAATGGCAAACTTACAGGTTTTGTTCCACCACATGATTTAAGCTTGACAGTGTTATTTCTGTCACTGTTGTATCAAGCCTCTATCTGACAGTTGTTTGAACAAGAGGAATATGAAGAGAGTTTCCTGTTTTAAGTTTTGTTCTGGCTCATTTTTCAGCTTTGTACATAACTGTATGCGTGCTCTGCCTGTTAATGGTGAATTCTGTACTTTAATTCTCGTAACATGCATGTGGAACACAGTAGGAAAATACCAAAAGTTTATAAAGACTGATTAAAAATTTTTAAGTTAAGATACTAAATAAAACTTTTGGATGCTTTTAAACTCTCTTAGTCTCTTCTCTTCCTTTCTTTTACTCTTGTCCAGAGTCTTCTGATGACAGTTTCAGAACAAAACAGAAACCCACTCAGGGAGTCTGCCTAGAAGCACTCAATTTCTGCAAGATTCAGCTATACTTCATAGAAGGTAAGGTATCAAAGCAACCAGAGCAGCGTTACATCTCCTGCTCCCCGACAGCAAGGCTGAAGTAACAGAGGTACATATATATACTTGAAAGAAAATGATTTTTTAAGAAGGGCAACAGCCCAAAAGCTGCAGTTCTAAGTAGGGTAAAGTACCTTTGTCTTACCATTATTTTTAATTAGAATATGTCAAGAAAGCTAAAAAAGATAAGAACTTGCTACAACTGTGTAACATAGGTTCATTTTGAACTACAAAACAAGACATCAAGATTTTGTTGAACATGCTTATGATAGTCATTTACGACTTCAAGTGGTATGACCATATCAAATACAGTTCATGCAATTACTTTCCTTCATACTCTTTTCTAGCCATTTTTTTTTTATTATTTTTTTTTCCTGTTCCCTGGAGTAGAACACATTTTGTCTTCTATTTTGTTTAAACTTATTCCATTAATGACCCAATGAATCAAGGTACAAACACAGTGTCCCTCTTGTTTCTTTTTAAAGAACAGCAGTCACATTTGATTTGCAAAGGACAAGAAAACATCTCCAGGATCATGTAAAATTCATGATTTATTGCTGATTTTTAAGATATTTTTCCTCTCTGTCTCTCTCTCTCTTCTTTTTTTAAATTTAAATTATAGGTAACATGTCTGGCTCAATGTCTGCTGCTTTAGAATGCTCCTTAGTAAATAGAAGCGTATGGTTTGCTTCTATACGTGCTTCATTTCCAGATTTCCTCGTCTTTATCCCACTCCCCCAGGCTTCAGAGTACCCATCTCCATGGCAACACTCGATAAGGTTGGTGGGTGGTGTTATCACAGCAGGCTTCCCCACAGAAGGTCTCAGCCATATGGATTATTTATGAACTTGCATGACAGCACCAGACCCACTGAAATACTTCTTGGGCAAGTTTTCTCTTCTCTTAAAGCCAGTGATATAAAGCGGGGCATCTTCACTGCAGTCAGTGCCCACAAGTAAAGAGCTGAGGCAAAGCACCACAAAGGTGGTCAGCCATCCATCCCCAAAGATGCCTTGCCACTGCCTGCAGGTTTCTTCTGCCCCAGCTGAGTACCCATTGACATACGCTATGAATCGTAGCTTAGTTATACATCCCAACCAGAGAAACTGGAAAGTTGCAGCTTCTCAACAGAACAACACTTCAGATGTGCCATGATTAAATCGTTGATACGACTTACACTGCTGTTGGGAGCTGCTGATGCAGAAATACTGCAGAAGTTCTACATTTCTGAGTTAGTTCTTGGAAAAAGCTAGCAGTATGGCTTGGACATAATTTCTTCACCTGTTTTTTTCCTAAATCTTAAGTGTATTTTTTAGATAAGGTTGTTGCATTTACACTGTATTCATGCAAACAGCACATACCAATTTTTTGAAAGAATTCCCATAACAGCAGTTTATTTCTTTAAATCAATGCTTTTTTTTTTTTTTTTTTTTTTTTTTACAAATGTACTTTTTTTGAGCAGAAGATGTAGGACTGTGAGGGCCTGTCATATGCATCCACATCATCCAATCATTTTACAAATTTATCAAGCTCCATTTGGAACCAGATAGATTTTCTCTAGGAAAGGAAAGCATTGTTGTAGTTCTCAAATAGGCATTATTTAAAAAATAATAATAATTAAAAAAATCATAGCCAATACTCAAGATTTAATAGGTGTGATTTATCTTCCTAGCTTTATTTATTATGTACACAATCTGCACCTAAATTGGTCACCATAAGCTTCCTTCATGATCAATAAGAAGTAGGAATAAACACCAAGAATTCACAGGGTAGTTCTGTCAGCTCTTCGGAGAGGAGCATTACAGGTGCTGTAACGGGGCGGGGTTCAGATCAGCCAGTGAAGATGCTACAGCTTTTATCCCACTCTCTTTCTTTCCTAACATAGAATCAGTCCCTAATTTAGGTAAAATGATCCAGATTAGAAGAGATCTGTGGTTTACAGTGTTGAAGCTGACTCAACTCATTTGAGGAGAACTTGGTTAGTGCAGTTATGATAATCAGTTGGAGGAGGCAATAAGAAACAATGTCTGGTGTCAGGACAGAAGGGAAAATTGAAAAATAAGCAAAGTTCACAGGAAAAGAAAGCCAGAAATCACAGAATGTAGGAACCATATTAAAAATACAACCTTGACAGAAGCTTTGTTGTTCTTCTTCCTTGGATATAAATTTGTAGCTGCAGACTGGGAGAGAATATTTAGATATTTAAGATATTGCTGAAGTGACTTGGCCAAGTTTACATCATTTTCCAGATCAGAATTTCTTTCATTATCTGCATTCTGTTCCAAAATCCTGTACAGCAAAAGCAAAGGAAAGAACATTACCAGCCCGCACAACATAAAAGGTAATGTTTTACACTGCAAAACATTGAAGTTACTTCTATTCAGCAGTTCTTAACAAAACAAAACAAAACAAAAAAAAGGCATTCAAAAGCTTAACAACCACAAAAGTACAGAAAATTCAATGTTTCAGCAGAAAGTGTAAAAAAAAAAATCACTGTTAACAATTTATTTCATGAATCAAAGTTAATGATCCAACAATAAATCAAATAAAATGCCTACTTTGAGGCCAAGTCATATTCAGAAGAAAACACTTGTAAAAAGAAACTATGCATGATTAAATTACACCCCAAAAAAAGATACAAGATAGTTCTTATGCTTCAAAAAATTGCTGGATGATGACGGAAATCAACACCATTTGGGCCCCACAGCAATTTACAGAATATGGTAAGACTCCTGAACATGGTGAAATAACTGAGCAAGTCAGCTCCAGCAAGAAGCTTAATGAGGGAATAATGAGGTAAAAGTATCTCTTCTGATCTTCTCATGTGCCTGGGAATCATAGAATAGCAGTGTTTCCTGACTGTTTTAAACAGATCTAGGTGACATTTGCAAAGAAAAGCTAAAAAGGTGATTAACCAACAGCAGTGTAGAAGCTTTTATATGAGATTCAGAATGTTGTGTGCAATGAATCTGAATTATTACCAGCTCTCCTCATCTATCTCAACAACATGTCAATGATGATGATAATTCAAATGTCAACACCAGCAGCTACTTCATTCCTCATGCAAGACAGCAGAGGGAGGGTCCCCAATCTGTTTCATTGCCTGCGAGTGTCACATCATATTGAGGGATGCAGAAAAGGGTCATCTCACCTTTTTCCCATTGTCACCATTTCCCACCTATGTGCCCACACACTTCAGTGAAGAACAATTCCATGTGGAGGAGCCTTCCAGCTTAGGAAGACAAGGCATCACTTCACTTTCAACACCTCCACACTACTGTAAGCAAACTTTTATTCCACTAGTTCACATCATGGTGCTCATTTGGGAGCACAGCTTGAGAGTACCTTTATCTTATTTTCCAAATCTTGGGTTTAATTATATTACTTTATGCACAAAGTATTAGACTTCCTTCAATGTTCACAGCTGTATCAAATGCGTGTCCTGACTAATTTAATACTGATAAATGTAATTAATAATCTAATTTGCTGTGGTGGCACCGCAACCAATAGTGCTCGCAGGGTTGCTCACTTTGAAGAACCAGAAAAAAGCATCCACCCCCACCAAGAGGCAGCTTGTGAGTGGGGAAAATTTATTTTTTCTGCTTTAGCAAGGAACTTGACAGCTTTGGATGTAGAAACAAATGCATCATGGAGCTAAGGCAGCAGGACAGGAGGCCTGGATCAGGCCTGCCACCCCGGCTGGCGCAGCTTGGTCTCCTCAGGAGGTGAAAGTCAAGAACTCAGCCTGCCTCAGGGTAGAGCCATGGCTTGGCCTTTGCAGCCCACAGGGAAGGGCAGCTGTGAAAGCTTCATCACACCCTTCCATCTCCTCAGTCCAGACTTGTTTCCTCACACACAGGACAACTGGCACAAATGGGACTTAACCCTGTGAACCATCACACTCTACTGCATCACTTTCTCTGCCCAGAATATACTTAAGTTTAATGCAAGGAAGGACAGCCCAGACTGCTCTTCTTACATTCCCATGCTGAGGGCCTCCAAAGCAACCATGTGCAATTCCAGGAGAACCACCAGTTACCGAACAGGTAAACAAAATCTAGGAAAATAAAGTTTTCTGCACAGAAAACTATAGAGAACTTGGCAACTCTGCTTCCTTCTCATGCTGTTCATATTATTCTCTTATTGCAGTTCATATTATTCTCTTATTGCAGAGTTCTAAATTCTGCCTTTCTATGGAGGGTGGATGTGCACGTAACGTTATCCACCTCCTTTTCAACTTAAAGCCAGGCTAAAACTGTTCTGCACTTTTAGAAAGAGACGGGCAGTATGCTTTCTGCTTCAATAGAGATGAACTAATCCAAAGAGGCTCTCATCATAGAAGGCATCCCAGTTTCATGCACTCATCTTTCATTTATCAATTAATTCCAACATCTATCTTTGCCTTTCTTCACTAACTTTGAAAAGAAAGGAAAAACAGAAATACCAGACCAAATTCTGCCCTGAGGATTTCCACTGGAGCTAATGGGAACTGAATGCACAGATAAAAGACAGTATTTAGGTTAGCTTTTCAAGCCATTATTTACAGTGTATAATCACTTGCACTGGTGGTAGAAGCAAAATCTGAGGTGTATGATTTCTCATTTTTTCTTAAGAAGATAGCAATTTCTCTCAAAATTGTGTTTAAATTCCATATTAGATATAATATTTTATCCTATAAACTGAAAAAATAACAATTAAAATGTAAAAGACTGATAAAGCATACATTTCAATTGATGGCAACTTTAGTAAAATCCTTCAAATACCTCTGAAAGATTTGTTAAAATCTTTGTAGTTCACCAGTATATCACTGTTGTTCACCTTGTTAACACAGAAGGTAAAATGCATTAAATGAGCTATTATTGTAACTGAATTAAAATATTTCCTTTAAATTTGACAAAGTGATAGTAGAAAATGGATGAAAGAGGACTATGTTAAAACACCTGGTGAGTACAAGAAATGACTGTCATCTGAGTTCTTGTTGTGCACTTATTTGGAAGCATTTTCAGTTTTATTTTATTCAGAAAAAAAGGACTTTGCATACAAAGAACTACAGTGTATAAAGACAATAATATACTTACTTATTTATCCATAGAAATAATTATACTATCCTACCAAAAACAGGGCGTTGGAAGCTTTTACATGGAAATATCTGAATCTCTGCACCTCAGATATAATGCTTTTCTAGAATGTTCTCTATTAAGAGATACCACACTTTTTAGAATAAAGAGTTTCTCCCTTTTAATACTGTGAGAATCTTATTACTGACTTAATGATGGTTTTATTATAGAAATAATGCTATACCCCACTTTATACATTGAAGCTTGCTGGAAACGTTTGTGGTTTTGCCTAATTGCACCAATGAACACAACTGACATTTATTCCCAGTGTGCAGAATGGATTTTTTTCCTTTATCTTGGATCCTCTTTCAAGAACGTTTTTTTTTTGAAATTTAATAAGGGCCCAGGAAATACCATGTACACTCCAGTTAGCCACCAAAGAAAGAACTTTCATCTTGAAATCAAGCTCCCAGTTTCCTTTTTTTTTTTTTTTTTTTTTTTAAGATGAAATCCATGTCTTCTGTTCCATCAGATTTCATACGCACTAATTTAGCCTAAGTCAATTTACCTTTCAAGTGTCTGAGTCTATTTTCTTGCTCTCACTAACTCTGTGGGGATTAATGACTCATTAATATGACTTCATATTGTCTTATTACACACTTTATCCTTAATAAAAGGTCTCCCTGCCATAATGTTTCTTTGATAATGAGATACCTACACTACGTTGCTTTTTTAATTATTTAATTATTGTCTGATAATACTTTAGCAAGTGTATTGAACACACTAAGCATACAGCACTTTTTATTAGAATCTATAAGAAGCCATGAAAAAAGTTCCTACTGTTCCCTGACCTACAGAATACATTGCAAATGGACAACCAGAAAAATCAATTAATGTTTTAAACTGTTGGCACATAAGATAATGCTTTCAGAGGCACAGCTTGGTAACTTCAGAAAATCTATCGACAATGGGAACAGCTATAAGTGGAACACATTTGAAAGTCTGATGTTCCTAAAGTGCCAATACACAAAATGTTGTGTTTTTTTTTTAAAGTATAGTTCTAGTTAAAAATGCAAACCAGTTCAAACCTGATCTCAGCAGGAACTCCTAAAAGTGATCATCTGTTTTCAGTATAAAACCTAAATTATTTTTCGTATCTTCTTATACATTATTTTTTTTTCTTGTGGAAATCTGGCCTATTTTATCTTATTTCCATGAATAAACGTTATAGGTACAATCATTAAAAAAAAATCCTCAAGATATTCAAAATCATTTCTCATACCATGTACAGAGAGTAATCCATGCAGTAATGGCATTTAGTGCCTCTATGCAGTGAGAACAGATTTATGGATTCTACCATGTGTTGTTATCTGCTTTGTGATAAATTATGGATTACTGTCTCTTTTAGAAGTTACGCTTATACCTTACTGCTCTCCCAAAGTATACGGCACTGTAACTTTAAGGTATGCTTTTGTTTCTTTTACATTAAAAGAATCATCATATATGCAAAATACAGGGTCAAATTCTATGAACTAAATCAAAACAAACTGACATAAACACAGATGAAGCTGCTGGGCATTTTCAATTACAGAGCTGCTATTTTTTTTTTTTTTTTTCCATTAAAAGAGAACAGAAATGTTTTCATCTTCTTTGCAGTATATGAAGATCCAACAATCAAATGTATTGCCATTGAGGCTAGAAGCTTGAGCTTTGTTCCACTATTAAGAAAGTTTTCTAGCAAAAAAGAGTTGCTATGAATTTCACTGATTTTGAGATTGTTTTTCATAAAACCATGTATGAGAAAGCCAATTTCCCCATTTTTAACATTTTCTAAAAATTTACACCTTTTAAAATTTCCTTTTGGGGGTTTGCGTGATTGGGTTGCACTTGAAGACTGTAGGGGCATAATATAACAGGTAAAAGAGTAAATTCATACATGTCTGTGTATGAAGATGACATTACATCCAAGACATCCATATCATTCTATACAATTAAAGATGTTGTGTCTCTTGCCATCAGTAACTGTTAAACTGCCCCTCAGTATCTATCAAGCCACAAGGAAAATGGTTTCTATAATGTAAAGTACAGGTAGAAAGGTCCCAGCCTTTTCTGCCATAAAATCCTGCAAGAGTCCTCCTTCAGTTACAACTGTGTATTGGAAGAATAAGATTTTGAAGATATAAATGGATGCCCAGAATCTAATTTTTATTCCCTTTGTTTCTTTTTGTTGGCTTATTCGAGATTAAAATGTTTACTGTACAAGCCTGCCTTTTTAAGCCATTCGTAAGTACAGCTGGCTGAACTGTGACTAGATACTGCATGAACAGGATAAAAGACCTGACGTTTGGTTTTCTGACACCTAAGTTAACAATAGAAGACATATTTTCTTAATCTGATGATAATCATAAGAACAGGACTGAGTACTTTATTTCATTCTATCTGCTGTTTTCCTAACCATGTTTTCAGTACTGTTGTAAAACTTGTTTCCTTTTGTCACCTACACAGTATTTTAGTGATGTATTTAATTCAGCTTCTGAACCAATCTGTTTCTTATCATTTCCAAAACCTCCCCAAAACCTACCATGCAAAAACACTGTTGAACACTTACCTTCCTGTATCAGATGCTTCAGATACAAATATATCAGGGTGTCTGTTGTGGATTTTGTGAATGTTTGACAGTTCCTGACCAATAACATGCTGCGTATAATCATCTTTCCAGGTAAAACCTGATAAATAATGAAAAAGACAAACAAATAAACAAAGAAGCAAAACACTGCTTAGTAACTTTAAAGTTTGTCAATAATATGTCCTATATTAACAATATAAAAATAAAATTAAAAAAAGAAAAAAAAGAAGCTTTATTCAATGTGAATCCAGCAGTGAACAACAGGTTCCTCTCTACTGTAAGAAATTTTATTAATCAAACTTTTCCTAAAATGGAAGGAATAGAAGACATGATGAGATTTTAAAAGATTCTGATTCTTAATAGAATTTTAGCTAGTTACAAATAAGCTTTTGTATATATATTTGTATGTTAAAAAAATATATTTGGAAATACCTATGGAGAAGAGTTATCTCACTAGCTAGCTATTAAAAGGCAGAGGGCTTTAAAACTGGATGCTAGTACTCATTGAATAGTTGCTTCCTACAGGTGGTTCCATCACTTCTCCCTCATTCACACCACATTGCCCCTTCTCTTCTCTCTCTATATAAAATTACACTTTTACACTATTAAGGAGCTAGTATTGCAGAAGAAATAAGTACTTTGAGTTTTAATCTAAACCATGTGGAGGTCAATTTATGTTATCTTTATTCTTAATGTTGTGACAAAGAACTTTACAGCAAGGGGGAAGTGCAACTATGAAGGCAAATTCCAGTGATTACTTATTAATTACATGCACTGCCAATCTCATGGTAATTACACTTATAATAATGATATAACTCCAAACATAATTGTTATCTGATTTGTAGATTTTAGATGTTGCAGTAACTCTTTAGTTCATAGAACTTGCCCATGCAATTCTCTGTAATTATCTAATAACTAAATATCACATAATTGCAGAGAATTTCTGCTTTTATGCCACGTGCAATAAACCACCACAAAACCCCCGAATGAATATTAATAAAAGTTCCAGATTTGGTGATCCTGCTAATATCTTACTGTAAGAAACTGCCTAAAGAAAAATCCTCTCTAGCTGCAGATGGGAAGGGATGCATCTGGTTGTTAGAACCAGCCTCAGAAGAGGAATTTCTGGCTCAGTCACTATTTCATGCACATGCTATAAACTTCAGCGCCATTCACAGAACAGAACAGAACAGAAGTGTTGGTATAGGCACTCTCTTAGGATGCTGCTAAAGCATCATCAGTCTCAGCAGAACCCAGAACTTGGCCATTTCACTTCTTGCCTGAGTGCTTTATCCAGCGGGCTATTAAAAAAAGGGTTATATTCTTCAGATTTTTCCAGGGTATTAAGGTGGTGTTCATTCTCTGTTTACTTAAGCCTGGATTTTAAAAAAGAAGCTTAAACAGGAAATTTGTCCGTTCTGCCAAAGGAGACAGTTGGGAGCATGCAGAAGTAAAATAACTTCAAAATTTATTAGATTTTCAGCCTCAGTGAAGGCCTTTTCCAACCTTAATGATTCTATGATCCTATGAAGTTGGGTGTAAGATTAAACAGGCTGAGGAAATATTCAGACTGTGCAGTTTTAGGGAAAAAAGTTCCCATTTTGGAAAGATATAAGTATACTGCAACACAAAATTCATTTTTTTTCCAGTAATGAAAATAATAATACACAATCTAGAAACAATGTAAGCATGCATGGGATTTAACAAACCAAAAAGTTCTTTGACACCTGCTTTTTGTTCCTTTTCATTGTTTTCTTAAATAAAAATATTACTCAAGTTTATTGAGGAAACACTTCATCTGAAATCATGTCAGATGTTAACGGCTACAGTAGATGATTCCAGACCCTTGGGAGGGTGAAGAATCTCCAAGATATTTTTAGATCTGATTCATCCTTTTCAAATGCAAATCTCACCTTTTCAAATGTGCCATGTAAGTAGATGGATTCAAATCAGTTCACAAATCTCAATCTAAGCCTGCTCAGAACAAGTTCTTATGTGAATACACAAAAATGAGTCACCACGCACCTATGATTATTTTGGCGCAGTGTTATTAAATTTATTTTGGAGATTTATATATATATGGATGTTTTTATATATATATTTATATATATATATATGTTTCACTTTACTTCTCTGTTGCCTAGCATTACACATTTTTACTAATGTTAAAAATTCATCCAAGAGAAGAAATGTGATAACATTCAAATTTAGAAGTACAACGAATAAGTTCAGATAAAGTACATATATATATATATATATATATACAGCTATAAACCCACTATTCTGTGTTTCTAAAATCACTACAGTTTCACTTTGCAACTCTAAGCCAATACTAGCCTTTTTAAATGTTAAAGATTATTCAGTAATTACTGAAAAGATTGAAGAAAAACACACAGAGCCACTCTCAAGAGTTTTGTTGAAATTAAAGCATGAAAGAATTCATCTGCAGTATCTCCATAAAGATAAGAAATTAATCTCTCTCAGTCCTGAGCAATATATTTAGGAGCAGACAGGTGTCAATAGCTAGGTAGGTCTTTATGCCTCCATGAAAGAATGTTTTTGGTAAAAAAGAACAGCAAAGCATTGCACTCCCAATTCTCACTAGTCATAACTGTCTTTTGTTAACTTGGGTGTACTTTCTTTCTCCTGACGCACAATTTTAACATTTTCTCAAAATGTATTTCCAACCAGTACAAGCAAACAGTACTTAACACTGAAAAAGAACATAACTGTAGCATTAAAAGAGCAAACAGATGAAAGAAAAACAGAGTATTTATTATAGAGTTTAAGAAACTAGAATTAAGGGATTATGCCTTCTCAACTGTATCTCCCAGCACTTCTAGCTCAGATAAGAGTTAGAACAACACATGGATGAAAAATGCATGCAAAATCATCAAGGAAATCTCCCCTCTGCAATTGGTGAGCATTGCTGCTCCTTATGCAACTATCTCCAGAACTGCTTCTAAAGCCAACCTTCTGCCAATCATTTTCCAGCATTGTTTCAGTTACAAAAAAACATCTCTCCCACACACTGAGCTCAATAGAATAGCACATTCAAGAATTCTAATACCACGCTGACAGCTGCAATCAAAATTAAGGTTGGGAAGAGGCACATGATGCCATGCGGCGATTTCCTGTCCCCTTTGTCTTCAGCATCACACCTAGTGCCCACTCCCAGCTCACCACCCAGTTATAACAATTTGTCTCCACTGGCTGAGCAGGATCACAGTGGTGCTCTTGTACACACATTACTTCCATGTCACTAACGGGGAGCGGTATGGGGGGACACCCACACCTGCACGTCCTACCTGTGAGTTCTCACAAGCAGACAATGCCGATGCGTGAGCAAGAGAAGGAGACTGGTGGCCACTGAAATGACGCAGATACAAAATTGCTCTCAGCTCAACAGCACTGATAGTTGTGAGTCCCCATGAAAAAAAAAAAAAAAGCTATAGGTAGAAACCTTACCCACAAGTAGTTACCCTTCTTGGTAACATAACCCAAAGTCGAATTATTTTCTTGGTTTTTAAATTGAAATTCCGTAACTCCTATTGGGTTAAGTGAAAAATTTGTGATCATGTAGAGGCAGCAAATACAAGACATTAATACCTTTATAAATCCCAACCTGCACATCAAAGACAATGAAAGTACTCCAGATATTATTATCATCAGGGATCTCCCTGGATCTTTTCTTTCCACTGCACAATGACTGTAATTACCAAAAGTTTAAAAATAATAATGAAATTAGCATTGTCTAGGTCCCCATTATGTTCAACGCCATGTCAATGGAGAGTCTAATAATCATTTTATTAATTGAAATGAAATTGAAAGCAAGATAGTGAAGAAAACAGTTTTCACAAATTCACAGTGGCAAAGATAATACTAGCTTCTGCCTCCAAAAGTAAAGTCAAAGTTTTTTTCACATGTATCATACAATTCATTTTTAACTCGCTTCACTGGTTTTGCCACTATATCAATTACAGAGAAATATATAAAAATAATCAATATTCAAATGTCTTTACTTTTCTTGGCTGTTCAATTTTTCTACATAATGGCTTCCTTTCCTGTGGTTTTGAGTCTGTTTTTCATCTTAGAGCAACTTGATGCCTCTGCTTATGTACCTGACCACATCTTTAGTGCCTGCAAATTAATTAGCAACTGTTGAAAACACTCATCTGCTACTTCTCCCTCTTAACTTAATCTAAGTCAGAGTTATTGATACAAACAAAATTACTGATACAAAAAAATCTTTATTAATCTGAATGCCTAGGCAAGAAAATGACAGCTTTTTAACTTAGCAAAGCCATTCTGGTGTAAATCAGTATAATTTGATTTAACTTCTTTGCAGCACTAACAGCTCTCAGCACCTGAGGATTTGGCCATGCAAATCTTCCTGCTTGTAGTCCCAAGCAGCCAGCCTGGGTAAGGATGCTCAGGCTGCTCAGGGATCTGCGGGCACTTTCAATGAGACCTGTGCCTGACAGCCTGACGTGATGAGGCTCTTCCAGCTCTCGTGCCACTTCAAATCCAAAATGATTAGTTCTGCATCAATATTTTGGCAACAAAATGATTTTTTACATATCAAGTCCATTCAAAGTGACAGGAGATTATTATATATTGGCAGAAACCTATATACTCAAACCTGATCCTTCTCTGTCAGGAAAATCCCCGTATAAAAGGCCAAAAAACCTCAGAAGTATTCACACTTGAAGCCAGAACATATTATTATTTTTCAATTGTGACATTAATTTTTTTCCACTTTTTGGTTTTATTATCCATTTTGTCCTTGTGCAGCATATGATAAAATAGGTTTTTCTCTGAGCTACCTTCAACTGCTACTTCATTTCAGCCAAGAAACTCTCAGTTGTAGAGCTCAGAGAGTTTCACCCCCCATGCCATGTGTTGCAAATTGTTAATGCCTACTTGAGCTGTCAGAATGTCTGCAGAATTGGGAATGATTGGCTTTCTTCCCTGCTTTCACAACAGACAGGTCAACGTATAGACGTGGCTTTCTGCAGGCTGTCTTTCCACATCCTCTAGAGGATCTGCACTTGTTCTCATCCCAGACCTCCATTTTCAGATCTCAAGGACATGGCCAGTAATGTTCACATTTCAGGGCTAAGACAAAATTGCAGCTTTAATACTGAGGTTGGTGTGTGTATTAAAATTCATTCTTTCAATTACTGTTTTTTCTAACTAAGGATGCAGACCACAGATAAAATCTTGATGTATGCCATTACAGTAAATGAAAAATAGAAATACTTCTCAAAGCAATTTTGAGATACAAGTTGCAACAGTAGGTTAATGGCAAAAATAATAATAGAGAAGTTAAACCCACTTCTGCACAGTAAAGGTCACTACCAGCTTTCACTATAAGCTATTTTTTGTTGTTGTTGTATCTTTCCCTTTCCCCTTCCATTCCTTTGCAGTAGTGCCGAGTACCACATTCACACTGCTGAGTTTTTTGCCCTCTTTTGGAGCTTCTAGTGGGAGCTTCTCTATAATATGCAAGAATTTCAGTCGCTGAATTCAGCAGCAATTCGCTCACACTCACAAGGCAAAAAGCTTCCACTTGAAAGAACAGATGAAAGGGCTGCCTAAGGATTACAGTTTCAAATTTTCATATATTGTTTTATTATACATAAAAGTGATAATCTCCATAGAATTAAATTACTAGCATGATCTTCTTACAGCCCTGATTTTAATTTACTCTAAGTAACTATCCCAGAAGGTAGAGGGAAGGCTTTTCTCTTCAGTTTTTTGGAATTTCTATTATTTGAAAAAGCCAAATGAGTGCTTCATTTGCCAAGAAGATTATAAAATACTCTCACAGGACTCAGTATGCAATGTTTCCTTACCTTTATTTCATCTCTTGTAGACAGCTACAAATAATTGGTTTATACAAGATAAAGTTTCTAAGTGTTACATAAGATTTTTCTGCCACTAGAGCTGATAGTAATAAAAGAATAATATGATAATGTAAAATATGTCATCTAACTTTCAACTAGAATAGGCTACTTTCCAAAAACTAGAACAGAGTGGATACATGAAAAGGATTTTGCGATCCTTGACATAAATCCCATGCTATCCACTATGTCATATAATCCTCTTCGCAAACTGATGACCCTCAACTTTGAAAGCAGATGGTTCTGTTCACAGGAAATAATTTTAGGAAGATATGCAAAAGGGAACTTCTTTCATGGTTACAATTTTATATTAAAGTTCAGCCTAGAATTAATTCATGGTCAGCTACATCTCTAACTTGAATGGCTCTCCGTGATGTCTAGGCTGTGACATACTTATCAAAAAACAAGTGAATTAATATAGGGTGAGTAAAGGTGCATCTTCTATTCCTCCATTCCCTTCTGCCCCTGGACTATGCTGTCATTTCCTCAATGCTGTTACTCCTTGAAACATTCAAATGTATCCAAAGTAATGATACTAAAATAAAGATGAGCCTGCTTTGCTTGTTTCAGTGAGCTTTGAACCCACCTGGGCCAGCTGACAAACACATCAAAGAGCATGTGAGTATTCCAGATTTATCCCCAAAAGCTTGTCTCTAGCCCTACACTGTGAAACAGCTGCCTTTACCGCATTCATCCTCTGCAGTCTGCTATTAAATTACAGAGTGGTGATCTTTCCTTTTTCTGTTAAAATATTGTTTTCTTTTTTTTTCTTTTTTTTTTAGTCCTTTCTCCTTCCTTTTTCTTTCTTATTATTCCTTTCCAAGACACCTTACCTTACACCACTCTAAACTTCGATTCACCCACCTCATAATGGAAGATCTTTTTCATATGTGGAAATTGGTGGTAATACTAGACCATACAAAGTTAAGAATGGAGATATTGTCCAAATAGTAGTTAACAATGCATATAAAGTCAGCAGCCTTATTTCCCATTTCATTTTTTCCATTTCATTTCATGCTAGCAGTAGGATGACAGCCTTACTGTCATGAAAAATACAGTTCCTGGGGAAGGACTTTTGAAGTGCCTTCAATCTGGGAATTAAAACATCACTTGTAACAAGGCAAAATTGGTCAGAAATGTCCTGGCACTTAAATAAGTATATAAAATTATGTGGCTATACAGGTTACACATATATTAGCAAATTCATCTCAGATCTGCAGTTCTTCATGTATTTTTAAATGCCTCAGAGCAGAACTGTTCTTTCAGATCCTTATAGTGGTTCTCACCCCCATTTCACGTAGCTGCTGAACGCTCACTGATGTCTGTGAAAAATCAGTTTTTGGCTTGCAATTGCACATATATAAAGTCAATATACGGGATTGCAACACTGGGCACTACAGCAATGTCTGCAGCTGCAAATGCATCTTGGCATTTGGTTCTGACATGTCTTTAAGACCAACGTACAGATCATTGTACAACAGTATAGAGGGAATGTTAGCATGAACCAGACTAAAGACTTCTGCAGTATATTCGTGGTCTGTAACAGTAACGCCTGACATACTTGAAACAATTTCTCTAGCAGAAGCCTTCAGTCTCCTACTCACCGTACACTATCCTGTATCAAAACCAATGCAAATTAAAGGAGAAAAAGATAAATCTTTGATAATTTTAAATGACAGGCAGATGAAACTTCCATAACTCTATGTAGTTTGTGTGAAACTTTATCCTCCGTTTTTCACTTTTACGTCATTTCTCCTGGACTGCAAATTCCTCCAGGAGGAGGTCATATATTGCATGCATTTGTACAGTCTCTTGCTACAGCAATAACAACAGCAATAACAATAATTGTTAGTGTTGGTATTATTATTAATAAAAACACAGCAGTTGAAGAAGTTAGGGTTCCCTCAGGAACCCTGCAAAGACCTTGGTGGCTGAAAGCTGGGGGGGTTTTCACGACAGTGTGTTAGCCAAGTTGGCTTGCCTGAAGCAAAGACAAGCAATCTGCAGGTAACACTGCTCCCCCAAAAAAGCTGATTAATGTTCCTCAGGTTTCATTTTGAATTCACCCCATGTATAGAAATGAACCCTATGTGGGTTTATGAAACTCAGGAAGGCAATGTGGCATTTCAGCCTGAAGACTATTCGAATTATCTTCTTTTCTATTCTCTTGTGCACGTAAGCTTTGTGGGTTTAGACCTTCCAACAAATGAACCGCAGGATACAATACACTTTACTGCACATGGGATGTCAGGAATGTTTTTATTTAGGCATTTTTGGCCTGAGCACTTCAGGTCTCTGATTTACAAGCCAGTTACTTTTAACAAATTACTGTACCACATGGCAGCTAAGGAGCAGTCTCTGCACATGTATCTAGCTGATGTCCACAGGTAAAAATGAGATTATTTAACTTATTTTAGCCAACAATGAAAAAAGTTTGGGATAAGAAGCTCTGACCAACATGGTTTACTACCTGATGTACATTTTCGCTCCCTTGTTTCACACAGTTAATACCTCAGTGAGCTTTAATAACATTTTTGGACAATTCATGTAGTGCTGATTCACAGATTCACACCAGTGCTCTGTCAGATGCATATAGTCTGATTTCTGGCTCTTTCTAGCTCCTTTCCTGCCTTTTGGGATGATCTCTGAATACTTAAAATGTGTGGTGCTTATGAATAAGTTTTTCTATTAACTAAAATATTTACAGTGGAAGAGCTAGACCATAAAGACATGAACTAAAATTTCAATCTTTGTGAGCACAGTTCTAGCTAATGTCCATTCACAATACATCCCTTCAAAAAGTGTCATCATTTTTTTTCTTGTAACAATCTTATGCATTAATTATATATACAACTATATAAATCTAAATTTAAATGGCATTTATGGAAACTTTGACATTAAAAAAATACCTCAAACATGCCACAGTGAAATAACGCTAACTTGAAACATATGAAGGGAATATAACAATCTTAACTTTCTTGGGAGACATTTTACCCCACCAATTTTTAGGTTTTCTTTTGTGTGTTCTATGCTCAACCTGGATATCCTGAAATAGCTCCATGATTATACCACCAAGGTCTATCATTAACTGCACTGTGCTCAAGAAGAACTAGAGAGAACTTGCTCTGGGCAAGGACTGGGCTTTGAGACAGAGCCTGGAGCTGCAGGGAGCCACATGGTGCTAGCACCCACACCAGAGACCAACAGCATGGACATCAGGGGACTGATAGCCTTTGCCTTCTTCCCAATCCACCCTTTAACTTGCAACATGACACCAACCCAGTGACTCACTTCTCTGTTTGCAAAATGAATATACCACAGCACAATTTCAGGGGTTAACATTGTACTGTGCATTGCAAGCTCTTTCAGGTACCACAGAGCTGCACTGGCGTAAACAAGAAGTGGTGTGAAAAATGGGGTCCACCAGGAGCTGTGGCGATGTGTCATTAACTGAGCAGCAGGTAGTTGCTTTTTTCTTCACTTCGGTGTGTTTCCACTACTTAAGGACTAGCAACTACAATCAAGAAAGTGAATGCATTTTCAAAAATACCATTAATTCCAGAAATTTGTCCATCAGTAGTTCTGAATGGCATACAAAGCAGCAAACCTCCTTTGGAGCAAACAATGAAGTGAAACAGCAATAACATTAAAGCATTTCAAAAACATTGGTAGTGTAGCTTATATTTATCTCTTTCACTTAGTATTGTTACAGAAGATAAGTCTTCTGATCAGTGGCTGCTAGCATTAAGAAATAGTGATATGTTTCTAGATAATTGAGTACTACCTATTACCGTACTTTTGATGTGGTGGAACATTCATGTGCCTTGTTTTCCACTTCCTCAGGGTATCCTGGCTAAATGTCACATGCATTTTTCTCCCACATTAAGAAAACAAAGCCTGCATATTAATTCTTTTTTTAAGAGAGGTGTAAACGTAATAAGAAGGGAATATTGATTATTCGTCTACAAACTACTCCAACAGGCACACATAAATAATACTGGAAAATGTAATGCACCCTTAATTATCAACAGTGCTACCCTCTGTTTATAACAGTCATGACAGATGAAACTTGCAGCAATTAATCTGATTGCTGTGATAGCAGTTTAAGCTAATTCACAACAAAAGATGCAAAGTAAAAAGCAAGCTATTGCACATATTTTAAAAACATATTGTTATTTAATGCAAGACCTGTGTTTCATTGACCAGATCACTGCTCCTTAGTAATGAAATTATGAACAAATGTCCCTGCAAAGGTATTTGAGAGTTGAGGTGTCCAAGAGCTCCATGAAGTCCTCCTTAGCTGTTCCCAGTACAACACTGGAAACACAAAGAATTGCCCTTCTCTCATTCCAAATGGGTTTGTAGCCCAGAAAAACTGCCTAGAAAATGTTTGTTATCACCGCCCCCAAAGGAACAAATGTTGGAAAGTGCAACGAGTGAATAAACAGCTGAAAGTGTCCTGTTTCACTCATTTACTTGCTACAAACCTAGCCTTCAACTCGTGTTCCCTGTTCTCAGCACCTCACACTGTGCTAGCAGCTGCAAACAGAATATTCTCTTTTCTTAGGAAACAACTGTTTTATTTTACACTTCATGACTACTTATTTCAAGGAGTAAACCAGAATCTGGGATTGATTTGTTTTACTTACTACAGCCAATAAAATATAAACATGGGGCATCACAAATTCAACAAGCTACTGTTAATTTGCTATTCCTACTCACCATTGACTTCTCTCTCTATATATGTATGATAAACTACATTTATAGATTTTACTCTACTACTGTTAGATGACATAGGAAAGAACATACTTCCTTCTGTCAATTACTTCTTAACTAAATGCCAAAGGTTCAAACATAAAAACAGAATAATTCTGTCCTGGCGACCACATAAGACTGTCTTTTGCACATCACATTATACTTAGCAGTATGTCGGGTTTGATTCTTTTTTCTATACACGGTATCAGGGCATGCCCTTGAATCTTTTACATTTGTAAAAGATGCATTCAGATCTAAATGTATTCAGTGTTTCTCAGAAAGATAATTTTTGATCATCTTATTTACTTGAAAGTACATTAAAATTGGTCAAAATTCAAAGACTACAGCAAAGATACTCCTATGTTGAATTGATATGTAGTCACAAACAATCAAGTTTCTCTTTCCTCACCCATTCTGTATTTAAAAACTGCTGTCAGGGTGACAGCAAAGTTGCTATACCTTGTGTGTGTGCGATGTTTTGTATTTACTGTGATCTCACCTTACAGCCAAAGCTATGTAAGATCGTCTCCCAGCTGGTCCAGTAGAAGTGCTGCAGTGCAGGCAGCACTCAGCAAATATCACCACTGCCGAGGCACCTCCACAGCACAGAGCAATGGATGGACACGGGAGCTTCTTCTCCAGCACTGCTGGGGACATTCAGCCAGAGGGACCCAGCATAGCCACCACTCAGCCACTGCACAGCCTTGGGTGGCATGGGGCTTCACAGGGGATAGATGGGAACTCGTGTAATTACTGACAAAGCCAAATCTGGCCCTTTCCAGCTTTTCCCACACTACTTGGCCTTCTGTTGCTAACAGGATTGGGAAGCCATATGAAATGTTTCTATTACTCCTGTGATCATTTGCATTAAAGTCAAGTTACACAAATGTGGCAGTGCAAATGAGAATCCTAATAGTTGTAAATTATATTTCCTTCCAGTGTAAGTTCTTCAAATGCCACTGAAGCATTGCAAAGCACTTTTGTTAAAACAAAAGTTAGACTCAGGAAAGAGTCTACTTCAACTTCTGTTGAAGAATTATGATTTAGTTGTCTCTTGCTACTACTCAAACATCCTCATGCATACATCCCTCTCCTATTACTCTTTGCATTATTTTTGTTAGCCAGGGAAAGTTTCCCTTATACAGCTTTGACAATTCCATGTTTAATTTGTCTTCATTTCCTTGTGTCCTTAATAACACTATGTAGGCAGCAGATGTCAAGTCCTTCCAAGTGGAATGAAGCAGAAGTGAACTCACATCCCTAATAAATTGTTTATTGAATATTTATTTTTACTTGGATGACAAACCGCTAGTGAATCCACTGGTGGTAAAGCCCATGCTTACATGCTACAGCACAACATTTATTGAAGCAACTATTCTAGACAAATCTATATTGCATTTATAAATCTTCAAAACAAGCCCTAGTAAATGTCACTTCTTCTTAAATGCTTGGCAGAATCAATGACAAGTGATGCTGTCTTTGCCCTTGAAGAATTCGTGTGTTTGGATCTCAGTCCAAATTCTAAATTCCTTGTTCAGAAACACGTGGTGTAAACACACATGCAATGTACCAGAAGTGTTGAAGAAAGAAAGGAAAAGTTACTCTAAATGAATAGGCTGAATCCAAACAGAAAAGCTTGTCTATTGTTTTTCTTCCACAATCCCTACGAAGTAGCCTACAAGAGCCATTTGCTTATTTCCCTTTGGCATCGAAATATTTTCCTGTGGTCTTCCACATGCAAAAGCAAACAGTTGTTTCTGACGTGTTTTTATGATCATACTAGGTACCTCCTGAAAGGCACCTAATAAATATCAAGACCTTTCACCTAGGTATATAGCACAACCTAGAGAAATGTTTTTTCTATGGAAAGCATTGCAGCTTCTTCATTTTCCAGCAGGTTTTGTAGCAGCCATTTTCTTGCAAAACCTATACTTGTTTCACTCCCAAATGTTGCTGGACATGTTAATTAAACAGAAATTAGTCAGCAAAGTTTGCTACAGAAATGATGTTTTAATGGTAGATGAAATCTTGGGGAGATATTGATAAAATATAAAATGAAATTGAAATAAAAAAAAAGAACACACATCGATTCAAGTAAAGATCTTCTGCTTATTGTTAGAAAAAGTCATCATAGTCAAAAAAATAAATTAGTCTCCACCTATTGACAGCTGCCAAGCTACTAACTGTTCTAGAATAGAAAACTGGCTTTGAAATGTGAATAGTTAAAAAGCAAACAAGAAAAAACAGCCAAATAATGACAGTGTGCAAAAAATGACTGCCCAAGCACACATTCAGGAAAACAGGACAAAAGAATTATGAGATACGTTGTTACTTTTTATTCCCTTGTTGAAAAAAGCACATTCACCAAAATAAATAAATAAACAAAATAATACCACCCCCCCCCTAAATATAAATCTAGTTCTAATCCTTTATACTTATATTTGAAAGACACTCAGGTCAGATGAATAACCTAAGTCAGCAATTTTACTCTATTTAGTAAAATCCCTCAGGACAGTGTGTGGTAGCTGGTATGAAGATATTTATTGTACTCTATGAGAATTTAGAAAATGTGATTATTACATTACTGCATATTTTTATTATAAATAAAAAATAAAGGCACTTCTTTTATAATTTAAATTCATATCTACATGCATTGATATGTAAAGCTTATAAAAACTCTTAAGCATGCACTCTTCTTTTTCTTCTATTTCCTGTACACCTTGTTAAATAGTTATTTTAATGAAACAAAAGCAGATATTTTGGATCTTTGCAGAAGAGATGGATTACATGGCAGCCATTAAATAGCAGCAAAAGCATCACACATTACAGAACATTTCCAAACTTGTAATGCAGAGAGTCTTTCTTTTCAACCACCAACCCTGAAGATATCTCAATTAATAGAAGGAAAGATTCCAGCCCTCTTGTTTGAAACTTGCTGAAAGCCAGGTGTGAAGGTGCTGGAAAGTTGCCCTTTTGCCAATTCTTCTGGCTTTATGACAATGAAGTGAGAAGCTGCTGGAAGCAACAAATGATTCTCTGTAACTTTTCAGTCTTTGTGGCTCTAATCCCATATCTTTAACTGATGGCCATGATTTGTAATAATTTGGGTGACTTTTTAATGTTCCCTAAGTGCAATGAATTAATAAGGGTTAGAACAAGGCTTGAGGAAAAAAAATGCGACCTGTTTATAGTATGGAATTCAATGAAATCTAAGTAAGATACAATTTCCTGTTTAGTTCTTCCTTCTCCTCATTGTGTCTCCCTACAAAATGTTTAGGATTGTATAATGGAGATGAAGTATGACAGGTCCCTAATCTGCAAAACAATTGAAAAATGTTATTTTCTGCAGAGACAATCCCACATTCATCTGCTGCCTGATTTACAGTTTCCATCTGGACAGTTGGCAGTCACTCACAGCAGCTCAGGCTACCTCAAAACATAGCACAGAGACTTTGGTGAACTCTGATTTAGATACTTAGTAAGGAAAGAACAAGTTCTTACTAAAATTACTTCCAGGTATACTAATCAAATGAACAGTGGTTTTATTTCCATTTTTCCGAAAACAAAAAGGAAGAAAACCACTTGAAAGCTGAAATTATAATCATGGTAAATTTATTGTTCCCTGAATCCCTCAATTCAGTGTGACAAGCAGACAGGTTTAGTCCATTCATTTCTTCTCTGTAACTTTTCTGTCTAGAAATAGATCTAATTAAGATGGTTTTCAAAAAATAAAAGAAAAAATAAAATCACATGACTAAGAGAAAAAGGCAGTATTTCCAGAAACATCATTTCATTAGGGACGTTTTCCCAGCATCATTGTTCTCCCCACCGCACAAGAAAATGGAAGAGCAGGCACCTTCTCCTCTTCCTCTTTCTGTTACCCTGTAGTTAATTCCAACTGTGAAGCCAGTGACCCTTGAAATTATTTTCACATGCCTGGAAAACACATGTGGCTTTTACTTACCTTTATCTTTCTAGAATTGTTCTTTCAAAATTCTGTGTGCTCCCAGGAAAATATTAATTCACCCAGGATTCTGTTAACAAATATCAAAACTTAGCCTCAGTTTTAGCCTTAGAGACTTAAACCTCTAATGAGGGAATTCAGAGTTCAGCTTGCATTATTACCCACCAGTAACATAAAAACAGGTTCAGCATATGTAACACTGCAGCAGCTTAAGCACAGCAAGATCTACCCTGAACTTTCAAATCCCTGCTTCTTATTTGTACAAGCCAGGCTATGAAAACAGACATTTTTAATGAATTCACTGAGAAATCCTTAGTAGAAGTAGCAACGGCAGACTTAGAGCTGTAATATTTAAAGCAACTGCAAAATTGTGCTTTCATCAGGAAAGGAACAAAAGCTTTGTTATTTTTTGAAGCTTACATTTATATTCAGCATAATAATTCAAAGTATCATTCCCTGCCACTATTAGGAGACAGAGGTCAAATATGGCAAGTAAAAAAAAAATTATATTCACAAGCTATACAAAAGAGAAAATAGGCTCAAATTGTATGAAGTGCAGTGACATTATTTAAATGTCTTTGTTAATCAGGGTCCTGACATAAGAGATGGTGCTGCGAAGAATTTGCTCTTCAGACTCTTCTCAGCATGGGTCAAATCTGCTTAATATTCCAAACGCTGAGTCTAGCTGAACCGCGTTACCCCTTTATGATCTCTCATCTATTTTTTTTTTATCCTTTGAATTCAAGATGCACTGGTATTTTCAGTTTTCATCACTGCTAAAAGGCAGGGAAGCTATAGTATAAACAGTGAAGTTCCTTTCAAGCCTTGTTTATAATGATTTATACATTATACAGCTGTTACACCTGCAGAAATTTTTGCAGAAAGTCAGAACACACACCAAAAAAAAAAGAAGTCTGGGAATGTTTACTTTCAAGCTTATTTATTTTTTCCAGTTACTCAACGAGAGAGAAAATGGGGCTATCTGCTGATTCATAAATGAGAAAATAAGAGCAGTCTGGTTTTGCCACCCCATATAGCCACAATGATGTAAAGTCCCTGAAGCACAAAGACCAGTGAGGCCCACACAAGCATTCAATGTGCAGATGATGATGCTTACTTATCTGCACCAACATCCCATTTGAAACACCCCTATGAGGACTATGAAGGATGTCTCAGGTGTCCCAGGTCAATTTTCACTCTTTCATGGATAAATAAAAGATAAATATAAAGATGAAAGTCATGGGGCTGTCAATGTTGGCCTGTGCATTACTGTCCCCATTTTCCTGTGATGTTCCTGGAGAGCAGAAAGGGTTACATTAAAAGAGGTAGGTCTAGCCCTCCAGTTGACACCACACTGGACAGGCTGCACTCTTCAATCACAAAATCAAGGATTTGTGTTCCTCTACATTTTCTCCTTCCTGCAGCACTTGTGTAGCTACTCCAGCCTTCGACAAGCCCCAGCCAGCTGCTTTCCCATCATACGGTCTGGCTACCTGAGGGGTCTGAAGGCTGTTTTTGTTTCCCTACCAAAACCCTCAATCCATAGAAGACTTTCTCCCATTTCAAACAAGACATACAGGGTAATGGGAGGACATAACAGAGCAGCTGGCCAGTTTATTTTGATTTATTGCAAACATTATGGGATTGCCCAAAGGCCTGGATCACAGTCCACTTGTGCTCAGAGCTCTTCCCCCTGTCTGCAGTACTGCAAAGCAGTAAGATGGATGAGCTTGCGCTAGACGAGATGAGATCCAGCGTACGTGAGTGCAACCATATTTTCAGTGTGGATTTAGGAAGGACTTATTAGTATTAAGACCAACTGCACGTTTGCTGAAGATTTTGATAGCATGACGTAACTGAAAGATATGAGAAGTTGCAATGATTTACGGACCAGACCTCGTCCAACAGGATTCCCTTCTGCCATTTGGGTAAGTGTACTAAGCTTTCACACTACTGACCAGCATTTGTTAAAAGATTGTTTCCAAAATCTTCCAAAATCTTCCTGCCTGGAATCAAAACCAAGCCATTCCTATCTACACACTACTCATATCCTATATTTACACTTAACAGTGTTATTTTTTTAATTGTTCATAGAGTTTCACAGGAACACCCCACATGTTTTAGAAGGGGCTGTTTAATTCAGCTTTGAAACAATTCTTCACTCAACCCATGTATGACACAAGGGTTCTCAAATGTAACAATGAAATGTAATGACTAGTAAGTTAGAGGACCTCCTGAGTCCAGTAACTGGGCTATTCTACAGAATATTTTCTTTTTTTTTTATTATTAATGGGTTTACTAAACATTTCATTGTTTCTTGTCCTTGGCTCCAATCCCGCTTCCCTATGTTCACCCTGCTGTAGACCCAAACCAGTGAGAGAGCTTGGGGGAACAACGGGATGTTAATTAGAGCCTTGGAAGGAGGAAGAGGCAGAAGTGTTGGAAAGGCTGAAAATGTTTTGATGCTTTCTTCCATGATCAGCACAGGCAGCAACAACCAGGTGCTGGTGCTGAGACACTTCTGGAAAGGGTGGTGCCCTACACATTGTATGTACAACATAGCACAAAGGCACTGTGTGTTATTGGAGATGGGATAATTGCACTTCACTAATAGCAAAAGCCCTCGGAATAACAAAGTGAAATAACAAAGAATAGATCACAGGGAGATGTATAGGATAATAGGTGGATTTTAGAAAAGAAAGGAGAAAAAGAAAGTTTAAGTTTCTTCCTCTCCTCACAATTTTCTTCACATTTTTTTCCCCTTTATCAGAACCAGCTTTGGAAGGCGAGTATTTAAGGATTGAAAGAGAACTCGTCCCTTCAGAGAACCAGTTTCACCAAATGTAATGTTGACAGGCACTGTACAGCTACTGTGTGTATTTGGGAAGACATAATAAATACGAACTGAAAAGGTCACATCTCACACAGGCACCTTTGACGACTCATGCAGACTCTCTCAAAATACAGCTCAGAAGTAGATACAGTAACACATTCCTTCCCTCCAGCATCCACAGTAACTAGGGTTTCAAAACAATTTAAATTTCCTATTAGAAATCTCGATTCAGGAATATACTCCACTTTGATTTAACATGTTCCCAGCGAGGCGGTCGTGCTCTTGTATTCTATTCGGCAGTCCACATTGGACATGAAATTGTTTCTTTTTCATGACAGTAAATAAAAACTGCAGTTTTCAAAAGAAACAAAATAGACAGCAATGTATTTATGATAATATCCTATTCACTCATGCTCATACCATATTGTCAATAAATAATAAGAGATTAATGAGACTTCAAATTGTAGAAAAATAATAAATAACTGCAATGCTTTTAAATAAAAAATTGTGCATGACATGATTTTTCTTCTTTTTCATGGTTAGCTCTTGGGATTGAATAGTTAATTTATTTTCTGAGAAAGAAGACCTTAGATAAGCTCAGTGGTTATGTTGGCATGTCTGGGTTGCTAGGAATTTAAACTATCAGCTTGCAAATGGAGCTATTTCAGATCCCAGGTGATCCAAAGAAGAGGTTCTCCTCCTGCACTAAACGGTGAATGGATTATGGAGAGAAATATAGTATGTGATCATGTCATCAGACACTGCACTGTAACGCAAAAACAGAAAGATGCTGAATTCAGGCAGTACAGGCAATGCCAGAACTACATTCGTCCACCTTCTAAATGGTTGATTGGCAGCCCTCAGAAGAGCTTGTTGTGTTGTGGTTTTGTGTGTGTTTTTTTGCTTTTTTTTAATTAATCTTAACTATTGTGTACAACACACACACAGAATATGACTGGGTAAAAATGAGACCTCATTCTTACCTCAAAAATGTGACCACACCTTGTGTGCTGCTCCTGCCTCTTAACTGTCCTGGTATTTTCCTTCCTAGGACATGGGTATTTCAGTGGTTAATGATATTATATCCTCTGTATATGAGTTCACTCAAGCATATGACCACTTGATTGCCTCACATACACTGTTTAATCTAATTATCATAAACACTGATGTCTCAAGAATTTTCTGTGACTCCAAGATCTGTGGCCTTGAAAACAGGCATAGGTCTCTAAGCAATTTCTGAGCCTGGCCACAATAGAGTAAACCTGTGCCACTTCGCTAAGCCTGATGCATCATAGATAAACACTGCTGAACCAGTTTCAACAATTTTCTGTACCTTGTGCTACTGTTTGCATTAGAACAAAAGCTAAAGCACTTATAGAATAAGGGCAGGAGCTTTGGGGAAGGGAAAATGTTGTTTTTGTTTGTTTGTTTGTTTTCTAATAGCTTAAGAAATATAAGAAACGTAAGAAACGTAAGAAAGAAGCATAAGAAACACCTCAAAGCACTTAGTAAAGGGGGGAAAAGCAGGCTTGAGTTTATCCAACAATGAAAGTAATCAGAACCTGTCACACAGTACATAAAATATGTTCAAACACATACTTGACTTTAATTTATTGGTGCTAAAGCTCCCACTGAATTAAACTGGAGTTCAGGGTGCTAAGCACCCCTGTAAATCAGCAGCTTCATGCACGCACGACTGCAGTCCCAGACTGCCTGCTGAACAGGAAATCACTTTTATCATCACAGCCAGTCGAGGAGCGAAGCCCATGACCAGAATGCTATTTTTATCTCCTGAATCTGTGACTCTGTGTAAACTATTTCTACAGGAAATAAATATGTAAAGGCAGCATCAATTATTACAGTTTCAATTAATGTACTGAAAAGCAGGAGATGCCATGCATAGCAGAAATGACTAATTTGAAAAGGAATAAAGTCTATTTTTCAGATAAAGCTGAAGTCATTTTTTTAAGAATTTAGGCAGGATATTTATTCTCTTTTCAACAAAGCAGATGACAGTATCCATGTATGATAAATATCTTCTTACTTCCTCTTCCAGACAAAGGTGGAGACACAAGGCTAGTTTTCATATTCAAGCCCCTCAATTATTAGTTTTGCTACCTTCTCAGCCCTTGCCAAAAGCCTCAGCTTTCCTCTTTTCTTGAAGATAAAAGTAAAAACCCAGAATATGCGTTCCGGAACTTAGAAACAAGACAGATATTAAATACATGTGTGTGTGCACCTGTGTTTAAATCACCAAAAAATAATAGCTCGTGTATCATCGTGCTAAAACATCTTCACAATTGTCCCTGATACATGATTACTGATTTTTACATGAAACATAATGATGAAGAATATGATTTGTAATGTTTTGGGTCAGTTCAAGGGTTTGAGAAGAAACAGCAGCAGCAGCCAAAGGAATTTGCAGAAATTATACTGAACTGATTCTCTTTTCACTGAATTTGATGAAACTGTCCCATGTTCTACATCCACCCCAATTAACCCACCTCCTAAAATTATCCCAGAATGGCCAGGAGTGGGGGAAATCCTTGCAAATCATTAGCTGAAGTGATATTGCTGCTAAAGACTCAGTACCCTACATTTACATAGTGCTGGCCCCACCATGAATGCTAACACACCTGGACCTCTTGCAGAAGTCATCCAAGCAGGGTGAGGTCCAAGTGTGGCCCAGGCCCTGGCTCTGACTCTGGACCAGGACAGCTGATCGTTCCTCTCCAAAAAAATGCATGAAGTTTTCCACTTGGTAAAAAAGGGAATCTCTGATCTCTCTAGGTATGAAAGAGCAGCCCACATTTAACTTCACACGACTCAGATCCCTCTCATGCCTGAGTCTCTTCTCTGCCCATATTTCTCTGCTTTAACTTTTCTTTCCCTCCAGTCAACTGCGAACATATATGAAGATTTGATTTTGGGGAAGCACCTTCAACTCGATTCACTTCAGTTGCATCTTCAAACGCTCAGCCTCTCTGACTACCAGGCCATAAATATAAGAGAAGTAAATATCTGTACCCTGTAACCTCCCCACTTCCCTCTGAGTGCCAGTGCTGCTCACAAGCTCCCCAGGGACTGATTCCTCCACACAACTGGCATTTCACATTCAAGAACGTGCAATTCATTTTTGCTGCCCTCAGTGATAACAAATACTTACTAGTTTTTAATTATTGAATGATTCATTTAACTTAGGATGCCTGAAAATGATCATTTTTATGGAAAGTAATGAATTGTAATTGCAAGTAATAAAAATATAAGTAAAGAGAACACCCAGACATGCCACAAAGGAAATACCTCATTCTGTAAATGCGTTTAATTAATGATGATTTCTAATTGTAACACATTACTTACAGAATTAACATGTTTTATAACTATCTACTAATCCTGATTTTAAAAGTTATTTCAGCTGCAAATGATTCATAACTTTTTTTTTTTTTTTTTTTTGAATAATAATTCCTCTGAGTTCAGCCTTCCTAGAAGTAGCAGGAAGCAATTACAGGCAATTATGGTATCGTCAAGCAGGAACATAACCAACTGCCTGGATTCATGTGTAAAATGTTAAAAAATATATTATAGATTGCATTATAGATTAAAAAGAAAATAAAATAAGGAGTTAAAAAGCAAAAGGTAATTTTTATCTCAGTATCTTGCAGATATTACAGTAATTTCTACTTTCCTGTTTACCTTGATTAAACTGCAGTGCTGGATGCTATCTGCAGCACTACCCTCACTGCAAGAAACATAGATAGGCTTGGGTTGGAAGGGACCTTAAAGCCCAGCCAGTTCCAACCCCCTGCCATGGGCAGGGATGCCACCCACTAGATCAGGTTGCCCAGGGCCTCATCCAACCTGGCCTTGAATATCTCCAGGGTTGGGGCATCCACAGCATCTCTGGGCAAACACAGACACCATTCCCAGGCAACATATGTTTCTTTGACAATATAATTTTCCCAAGCAGTCCCAAGTGGTTAAATACAAAGGCCATCTCCTGCTGAAGACAACAGAAAAGCTCCAACGGTATCAAGAAAACCGTTCATTCTGGCTGCTATAATACTGCTTGTATGAAACAAAGCATTTACCAGTGTTAGTGGCTAGTCTGACATTATGACTGATTACAGCAAAATTCAAAATTTGAATCTAGATCTTCTCAAAATTTGCCAGTGATGATATTCCTACAACATGGAATAATCCTTTGAACTTTTCTTCTCCATTTATTTAGCAAGCTTGGCAATAGTAATACTGTGCTTAGGGCTGCCTTATTCAAGGAAGAAATTAGTATCTAGACTTTCATTTTTCATATAGTATCAAGCATAATTAAGGTTGTTTCTTCTGTTGTTTGTTTATTTGTTTCTAATTTCCCATTTGAATTCATCTGGATTCTGCTTCCAGCCTACTCAGCCAATTCTTGTCTTTCTCTGCTATATTATAGAGGTTTCTGGTAACCAATATTTTCCACACATTAAGGCACTTCTGCACTGTAAACAAATCATCTCTCTTTCTTTGAGAAAAGCAGAACAGATGGAGCTGTAAGCTTCTCACTGTAAGACATTCTCTCAAAACTATTTTTTGGCCCATTCCTGTACCTTCTTCAGTTTGCCAACATAATTTAAACAAACACAGACACCAAACTGAACACGATATTCCAGTATCTGCCTGACTAATGCAATAGATAAATCACTTCCATCCCTATAAGTCACTATTCTAATTTCTACGTCCAGGAGCATGCCTTCTTTGCCCCAGCTCTCACAGAAAACCCTGAGGAGTTCCATGTCCACCCTGGCCCTAAGATCCTTTCGAAGTGCAATCTCTGAGCAATATGGATAACCTCATTGCAACCCCCAGCCCACACTCTCCTTATGCATTTTGTTTGAATGGCCCATGTTGGCAGGCATCCTAAATTTTGTGTTAGGCCTTAATTACTCTTCACAATTCCAATAGTCTTTAAGTCATCTGGAAGGTGTTTGTTTTTCTTCCCACTGGCAGCCAGTACATGTGTATCTCCAACTTACTGACAAGGCTGTAGACAAGAACTGGTCCAGCATTGACCCCTATGGAATTTCACTAAAAACAATCTTATTTAAATCCCATTATTATTTTGGGAGTGGAAAGCATCCTTCTATACAAATAAGGAATGGTATTCATATTAATTAATGGTATTAATTAATAATGGTATTCATATTCAAAGATATGCAAAGCCAGACTTCCAAAGGCATAGAAAATGATGGGCTTCACTGTGTAGAAACATAAAGGCCATATATGAAAATAATATGTGTGTAGCAAAAACAGCGGTCCTTAAAAATCTGTTTCTTTTGGGCAATAATACTTAAACCTTGTGTTTTGCACAATAAATGTGCATTGGAAGAACACAAAATTATACTACAAAAAAAAAAAAAAGGTAAAGAATGTATATGTTTATACACATTTGGACCTCAAAGACAAGAATTAACCAAAAAAAAAAAAATCACATAGCTACAAAGCAGTGTAGAAAGCAGGCTAGATGGAAGCACATTAATGCTTACATAATATTGGTATTTTAGTCGACACAGACTCTGTCAAGGATATAAAACCTATCCCCCAAGTCCCCAGGCCCAAAATAAGACCAGATTAACTCTCATGACAGACTTTTTTTTTTCCTTTGGGGAAGGTACGTGGAGGCAGAGGGAAAAAACATGTCAGTGTGAAGGAGAGGGTCTAAAAGCAGATACAAATTCAAAACAGAAAAAAAAAAAATCATCTTAATTATTTTTCAAACTACCTGTACCCCAAAAACCAGTAAAGCACTGAAATGCACAGCACATGTGTTCCTCTGGAAGCAGCAAATACAACTGACAGCCATGCTAAAATATTTCATGAATAGGAAAGCTTCTAAAGGGCACCTGTGTTACTGCTGCCTGGCTCCTCCTCAGTCGCTCCTCCTTTGCTCTCTACTCTCAGTTAGATGGCCAAGGCTGCAAATCTCAGAGCGAAATTTCTAATATAATCAATAAGATGGCACACAGCTGAATATTTGATGCTAGTTTATTATTCTCGTTGTGCTTCTGCAGGTTCAGTCTCCCTCTGCAACCTGCTTTCCTCCCTTTCTTCTGCAAGTCCCCTCCAGAGGCACCAACAATTCCAGCTCAAAAGCTGCATTACCTCTCATTTTATGAAATTTCTGCAAGGAATAACCTTTAACCCATACTTTGCCTCCTCCCCTTCCCTGCCAAAAGCTTTATTCATTCAATTCTTTTTCAACCTCAATTACTTCCCATTTAACAAATGGTTGGTATAGCCGTGAAGCACTACAGTAAGAACAAAGGTTGGTGCTCCATTGCAATCTCTTCAGGGTAGAATTAAAGGCAAATTCTCTATCAGAGAAAGCCACCTCTCCTCGATTTTTCTGTCAACGCGGTATTATTATACAGTTGTCTCTGAAAGGAAGGCTCTCAGGGTGTCATGAACTCTCAGAGAATTTCTAGTCTACAATGCCTCTCGGTAAAAAAGGGAATGCTCCAGAGAGAAAATAACCTTTGTGTAAGGAAAGGTTTGTTCTACAATATTGTCTGAGCATTGGCTTTACAGGGAAGAAATGAATCTTTGCATTTGCATCACCAGAGCGTAGAAACTGGTCCAAAAGGATATTGCTGTGCACAGCTGAGCTACACTGCTTGCTTCTCTCTGACTGAGAGACAGGGAGACTTGAGCAGGATTAGGCAGTTCATCCAATTCCTCTGCTACTGATATGTGTCCACAGCAGAACACACAACCAAAATTCATTAAATGGGAATCCTATTCATTTCAAGTGATATTCCTTAATTAAAAAAAGCCATGTCACTTATGACATCTCTTCTCTGATCCAATTTGGAGCTCAAGGGAAGAACACATTCCTAACTGCTCTCTCCCCCATTCTCAACCATTCTCTCATTTTTTTCTCCTATTCTAAATACTTTAAATGCAGGCATAAATTCCTGCCTTTGGCTGGCATGTCTATAGAAACAATTCATGTCAGCAATGGGACAACACCCTCAAAGGGACAAATTAGTGAGGATTCTCCAGGAGAATACTAAACTGCCTTGTCTTGTCTAGAAAAAAATAAAGAGTACCTATAGCACTTATATATTCATACATATATAAACATGCACACAAACAAATTCTGGCACAGCAAAGAAAGAAGGACAGAAAAAAAAAAAAAAAAAAAAAAAAGAGGGAGGGAGAGAGAGAGAGAGAGAGAGACTCTTAAAAAAACGGAGGAAATGAGGAGGCAGATTCCAAGCTGTGTGAATTGTTAAATGCCCATTGAAATAAATGGAACTCTGATAATTAATTTCAGCTAAGGATCTGCCCCTGAGAAATGAAAAGTGCCTCTCAACCTGCTCACATCCTGTTTTCCTGAACGACTTTAATTACACAAAAAGTTAGTCTTTTTTGTTATTATTTCATACCATTTTATGTATTCCATTGGCCATTTTAAAGATTTCATTATTTTCTGTTTTGTTTTAAACTGGAATATATTAATCCAAAAGAGGCTAGAGAAAAAGAAAGTTGAATACAAAAGAAAGGTGAAATGGTTAATGGAAGAAATGACTTAGAAGAAATACATGGGGGGGGAAAAAAAAAAAAAAGAACAGGAAAAAGAAGGTAAATTTTGCACTATTCAGATTCAGGTTCGAGCTCAACAAGAAGCATGATCAAAATGCATCCTCCCCTGAGAGTTACAGATTACTGAAGATAGTGGCACTTCATATGCTTTCCTTAATACTGTTTACAAATTACATCCTTCTGGGAGTAGAAGGAAAAAGAAATTGTACTTTAAAGGCATGCATGTGGGTTATTAGCTAAAGATAATGGTCACAATTCCCCTATATCTGACAGATTATTTTTTCCCTGAAAGAAAAATAAACCTAAGAAAAATTACATGATATTTGATGTTCTGCAAACATTTTAATAATACATAAAGTCTCAGTTATAAAGGAAAATGACTCAAAAACAAATCAATAAAGTCTGTAATACTCAAAAATTTCAATTTAGCCTCCAGTTACTCCATGTCAGTGTTTACTTCATGTCATACACGTACCTACATGCCTAATTCCTAGTGTCGAGAATCCCTTGGATGTTCCATAAATGCTGAGATAATGTTATTTAATTCTCTGAAATAACAATAATAATAATAATACAAAAAAACACTAATGCTGTCGTTCAGTTATACTTTAAAAATAGCTTGGTTAAGCAGGTGGTGAGCAGTGATTACTGCGACTGCTGTCACCAGTTGACTGCAGATTGTGCACACAGCAAATCTATGCCAGGATATCCAGTTATTTTTGTTACTCATCATCTCTTCCTACTCATCAACTTTACCTAAACGGGTTTTTCAGCTGCAACATGCTGAGTTCTAAACTGTACGCTCCTAAAGGCAGGGATTATTATTCTAAACTTGGCTACTACCTGTAGGACAGGCCTTAGACTGTGAACAGAATTTTCAGTCCCAAACTTTGGCAATGACTTAGCGCCATCTTCAGAGACAGACTTGACTCCATGAGGTTACATATGAACAATGAAGGGTTAAGCCTTTTGTCTCCTGAAGACTTTTTTGACAATGTTAAATGCTGAAAAAATGAAAGGAAACCAGGATTTGGTATGCTACTGAAAGGAGCAAGCTGCAGGTTGTAAAATTTTAGACTACCCATTTGTTAAATTACCATCTATTTGTAAAATTATTTCAAGTTTGAATGATACGAAAGATGAAGATAGACATAAATTCAGTATACTGCAGTTACCTGCAGCATTCACAGTTCATTTCCAGAATATTTTGGGTCTTGTACTCTATGGCTCTTTTGTATAAATGGTTTAGTACACCTGGCCAGCTCATCATGACAGTACTTCTTCAGTATGATGCAGGAGAAATCATAAGAGGCTTTTAAAAAGGGAAAAAAAGAAAAGGTTTTCAAAACCATTGTCAAAATGAGGGTCCAGAAATCAATTTGTAATTATCTGCCAACACAAATCTAAAGGCTTTTCTGTGATAAGGGTGGTAATACATAGGGCTGTAATGTGAATTATTTCAAAGAATAAAAGACTGATTGTCTTCATGACCTATATAGCTTTTAGTGAGCTTTAAAACAAAATTACATTTTATACTTCTCATGAATGGCTTTCTCCCCCCTTCTTCCCCCTTAAAAATGCAGGGTTTTTGTCCCATCTAGTAGGCTTTCAGCTTTAAATAGGACTCGGTTTCTTCCAATGTTGATACATTTCGTTCCACTGAAAGTGAAGGCTCCGGCTTTGCAAAAGAGCTGAAGCTTTCCCTGTACAAAGGCAACCCTTTCCAACTCAGTTAGAAGTAAACTACAAACCATATGATCACATTATTTTTACACAGCTCAACACTAGCATTTAAAAAAGAAAAAAAAAAAAAAAAGAAAGAAAAAAAAAAAAACACAAACTTTTTGCATAGAAAAATCATAAATAAAATACATATTTCATGAGATACAAAAATATGAGAGAATAGTGTTCCAGAAGTTAAAATAAATTAAAAAGACTTTGGGGGGAAAAAAAATAAATTAATTAAATTACAGGGTTTAGTATTTTCAACTGATTTAAAAAAAAAAAATAGTATGAGGGCCATATGCAGATCCCCGTAATCACTTCAGCTCCTAAGCTGTGCAAGCCTGATGCCAAGAAAGTGATTCCTGTTGTCCCTCCAGGTGACTGCAGGCCGGGGTTTTGCTTATTCAGTGGTACTGAATGTGCCCTGCAGCCTCACAGACCTCAACCCTTGGCAGTTTCTGCATGTGATCCCAGCTGCATTTTCTAAGTTGCCTCTCCATGCTGTTACTTATGGCTATAGCCTGCTTGAAAATTGCTTTTGAAGGAGACAAGGTAGTTTCAGTGAACTATTACAATAAAAAAAATAGATTATATCATTAATAAAGTAGAGAGTGTGTTTCTATATAACCATTTAATTTTTGGAAAGAATTTTTGGTTTTGTTCTGTTGGCTTTATTCTGAGATTCACATTAAGCATTACTTCAGGTGCATTTGTCTGAAAGCTTTCTGGATCTTGGTAAGTAAGAGCTCCCTGGGATTAATATTTACATCCCACTCTTACTAACAATAAGCCAGGAGTCCTTACTGAAGTGCCTGCTGTCATGCATTTTGGGATTCCTTCGCACTAGCAGCTAGATCATACTTTGAAAACACAATGAATTTTTTTACTGTTCTAAGATCCATAAAAACATTTCCAAACTAACCTAATTATTCTGGATTTTTGGGACAAGTGTTCTTATGAAAAGAAAATATATTAAAAAAATTGCAATTGCCTTGTTGTTTTTTTTAGCTGATCAACCAACTTTTATGTAATAACTCTGTGGTGAAAAATAAGGAATGCTCTTTCGCTTTGACTTCAGAAAAGATTAAATGAGTAGTTCTTTCCTTGTACACAGGTCTAATCTTTAAAAAAGGGGGCTTCCTATTTTGGTGAAATATTTCCTACCTGCATCTATTGATTTTTCTGAGGTTGTTTTTGGAATATCATATTCTTCCTGCTCATAATGCAACACATAGTTTGGGCATTGACCCTGCATATTTATACACTACCTACCACTTTCAATGTTGTATCCAGAAGTCTTGCAAGAGGCCTTGTAAATAATAAATAAATAAATAATAAAAAACAAACAAACAAACAAAAAAAAAAAACAAACACAGTGCCAACATATCCCTGCCAACTTTTCTGCAATTGGCAGGCACTGCTCATTTAATAACTTTACTTTTCACTAGAGAGTAAACCTGTCCCCATAAGCCATATGTCTTTCTAACATTTGTTTCACTTGAACTTAATTTCTGAAGGGACAGTAAAGTACATAATGTCACAACAACTTGCTGATATATTTGCTAATGCTGCAAGCAAGGTTATCCAGTCTGTTCTCAAACTCCAAATGGCACCTACTGGGACAAAAAGGTTGAAAGGAAGCAAGGTGAAGATCAAAACTGTTTGGTTTGTTCTTATTTCCCAATTTGTGTTAGCTTTTATGTTCTAGAGAGTAAATTAAATTGTGGGTGAGCAAGATGATGAAAGAACAAACAGGATGGTTCATCCAATCTGATGCAAAGCTACCGAAGATTCTCTGACAAATTCTCTTCTGGGTTCTGACTCCTTCCAGTTGGCAGAAACCTCCCAGATAGTACATTAAGGAAAAAGGATGCAAAAACACTGTAGGAAGTGCCCTGATAGCACTCAGCTAACACCCAGTCCTTTGGGAAATGTCATCATCTGAACACAATTGGGGTAGATCTGAGCCTATTCTGAACTACTCCACAGACAAAGAAAGATGTCAATACTCAGCTGGCATAAACGTCCAGACATGAAATTACCTTCAGCACATTACTCTTTCCCCTCTTTTTCAACCTGAACACAGCTCCTGGCCTTTGAGACAGTCAAATGTGGCTTGAAGAGGCAATTCCACAAAACTTCCAAAACAAACTTTTGTAAGACAGAAATACAATTCACTGCACTATTAATCAACTCTTATCTTTTAAGGGAAAAAAAATGCAAATGTAACATCATTAAAAAAATGATAACTTTTAATGAAAACAAGAATTACTCATACTACTCCTCAGAGGATAAAAGATCTCTCTTTGGATTCCACTCTAATCTAGTTTCAGGGTAATTGTTAAAGAGTTTGAAATATCTTATCTCTCCCTCCCCCATATTTATATTCTTGACTTTGTTACTGCACAGATTGCCTTTACTTTGGTTGGTTGGATGTCAGTTCTGTCTAAGGCTGGTGTGAAGAGGTTCAACAGTGACCACGGGCCTGGTAATTTACTCAAATCCCACTTAATTGAGAATTTCCCAAGAAATAACCTTCCCTCTCCTCCCCGATACCTAAGGCCCAGAATCCACTGTTCCCACATCACAGGAAATTTTATCATCTTCTCCTCAGCCCATCTTGCAGGTTCCTTCCCACAGATCTGCAAGGCCTGAGGTCTGCATGACCTTAGACCCTGCTTTCTTCTCTGCACATGGCATGACTCTGCTCAGAAGAGCAGTCAGTCCTTCTCTGACTCGGTGTTAACAATTTCTAGATCCTGTTTTGTTTCTCCATTTTCCTTATTGTCAGTGACTTTTCTGTGCTAAGCAGCTCGGATCTTCTGCTGCTAAACAGTGCTTATCCTGCAGAGTAAATGTTAATGACCTTTATGTAACTGCCTTGTTTGCACACACTGAAGTCTGTATACCAGAATCACGTATCACTATGAAATCCTGACTATAGTCTTGTTCGCTTCAATTACTTTTCTGAAGTTGTCACCCCTCTGTGCCTTTGAATAACCCTATATTTTTTTTGCATTATTTTCCTGGCTGCCTTGAAGCAGGGAGATCAGGGGAACTGAACCTTACATATCCCAGCAAGAGACCTGTAAAAGTTTCTCAACTTACCAACGATTTCCTCCAAACAGTCACCTCAAGGCACAGAAGCCGTAATAAAGGCCATGTAACATATTTGAAAACACTTGTTCTTTTCTCTGGCTGTATCTGCCTCAGTAGGAAATGATCCCAACAATGCGGAACAGAAAAGCCTTGTAGGTCTTAAAATGTGTCTTACAGTTTGGGGTCAAAGCTTTTTTGGCTTTCTTTTCCTTCAGTGAGGTAATGGACAGTGTGTGGTAGCTCAGCATGCTCGTCACTAACTTCTCCCCTCCAACTCCCCACTTCGTAGTAAGATCAAAGCAGAGGAACACAAAGGAGGATTCTATTGGATGGATCATGGAGAAAGACCTATTTTTCATCCTCTTTGTATACAACAACCCTTCTGATTATGGGCATTATGTTCAGTTCCTCTTCTCCTTTTCTAAGTCTCTGCGGTATTGATTGGTTCAATGGCAACAAAGAAGTTCATTCAAAAAGGAAACAGCCAACAGAAGAAAAACTACTGATAATCAGAAGAGGAGCTGTAATAATTACCAATGTCTGAGTGAAACTCAAGCATGTAGCGGTACTTGAAGAAGTCCATTGATTCCAGAGTGATTGCAAAAAGGCAAACTGTCAAGACAACAGCTAGCCAGCCTCAGGTTCAGCAATATCTTCTGCACATTGACAGTACAAAGCAGGCCACCTTAGCCGTGTAAATGGTAAACTCACAGTGATTCATCCCACTGCAATCCTAATTCCTTCCACTGACCAATTCAAAAGCAGTGTCTCTCCAATTTCCATTTGCAGGTAATAAGTTTTTTTCTTTCTGCTTTTACTGAACTGAGTAGTGCCTTCTATATTTCCGTCAGTCACAGTATTCCTGTCTGGCTCCCTGAAGTGGCCAACAGCACACAGTGATGGCTGAGAGAAGTTACAAGATCAGAGCTCACTGTGTGTTAAGTTGACTCACAGCATCCCTACAAAAGGCTATACAGCAAGCAGTCATTCTCAAAGGTCCCATCTTCATCGTCATTCTGCACTAAGCCAGGTGCATTCATGCATCTATCTTTTCCAGCTCTGCCTAATGATTATTCAAAGTTTTACATTCTTCCTCCAACAATCCTAATAATATGTTCTGACAACTTGAACTCCATGACAATTATCCTTTAGGGAATCAAAAGAACATCCTATTATTAGTTGGCATCATCACCTTGCACAAAGTAAAAAATCAGGGTTGTTATCAGGTGTTTTTTTTTCCTGGCACAGCTGATTGAGATCTCAAACTGGGACTAACAGGAGGGACACTGCTGGGCACTGACTGTGTTAGTGACCTGGGCAGTGTGTCTGATAGCACCACTGAGTATCTGGGGGCTTTTGTAACATCACTGTTATGACTTCTGTCATTATTTGCTATATTGTTTTCTTAAATTCAATCAATCGTAGAGGAACGATCTCTCATGATGTGTTTGTACAATGCTTAACATGGGGAGTGTGGGGGAGGGTTAACTTCATGTAAAAAATAAAACAGTTTATATTAGAAGCTAAACCACTGGTAGAAAAGAAGATATATCTTCCTTCAACATCTAGTGTGCTTATTTCATTTTACTCTTTGCAAAATTATGAGCATTATCTTAGCCATCTCAATAGGAAAAAAAAAAAAAAAGATAAGACTGGCAAGAATTATTCTAAATTAATGTAGGATTTTAATCTTATTTAGTCCTGTTGGTTTTTTTGACTTTCAAAAAATAATAAATTCACAACCATATTTTTCATTGATGTAGCTGCATGAAAACTTTATATACTGAATAATGACAGTTGATTTTTCATTTTCTCATTTTCAATACATTAAATTATGAAAAATTTACTTTGGAATTGGTGTTGTTTCAATTGGGATTATAATATCTTTTCACTGGTGAAGAATACAGACACAGAAGAATGCAGATATCAGACAGAATTCAGACAGATGTCTGAATATTGTCACAAGATGGCTTTCCTGCTGCTAATCAAAGGCAGAAAGCAATCATAGTGGTTCACGGCACTAGTTTAACTGTTGTCAAATACTGCCATATAAGAGTAACTCTATGCAAATAATGGAAGAGACATGACCCACACCCAGGTCACTGCAAATCTAATTGCACTGCATCAAATTTACCAGAAAATCACAAGAGCAATCACCAGGTGATCACTGCCCATACTAGAGTATATTCTCTCTAATGACATCCCTAAGACATACAGGACGTTATCTGTTTAGCACAATTTCCAGACAAAATAGTTTAACCAATATTAATGCAATTTAGAGTTTAATGCTCCCTCACACAAATGCATTCTCTTCCCACTCCAACAATCAACAATCTCTTCTTTCCATCTCATTTGAAGCAGTGATTTTCTATCAAGGAGGAATAACACACCTGGGGTTATACCTTCTCAGCACTACTGGAGAATATTTCAGCTTTAGGCCTGTACGATGCCTAATGATACAATTTCAGATATTGAGAAAAAAATCTTTTCCAATGTAAAGCCTATGGCTTTGTTGTACTGCTGTTAGCTTTGAGTAGACAACAGTGACTATTCAAAAGGAGGCATAATTTGAATCTTACATTAGTTTAGAACTTTTCAGAAGAAGTGGCTCTGTTTAGAAAACATTCTGGAAAATATTTCACAGAAATCTGCTTTCCTACCCATTAGCCTAGAAAGAAAAGCTGTACAAAAAGCCCTTGGAGCTCCAGCCTGCCAGCAGAGAGCCAGGCAATCCTGGCAATTCTTCAATCCACATGACTTGAAGCTCTGAGAACTTCAAGTAGATGGTGCTTCTCAAACCTCTGGGAGTTCTAAAACAATTAGTTATATACAATTTATTTAGGAATTATCCAAATTTACTGCCATACATCAATCCATATCTCCCAAGATAACTTGTCTTTCAAATGTTAGAATTTCTTACAGATGAGAAATTCTGATTTAGTTATTTTTTGCCTTTCCCTTCCCTTCCCTATTTTTCAGTTTAACTCTACATCTGTTGTTCTGCAATTTGTTCTGTCTCAGTACTGCTATTATGACACTCCTGGATTCATTTATTCCAAGTTACTATGGTTCATTTTGCCCACATTACTCAAAATTTAAGAAAGCAGCTAAACATATTAATGGAATTGTAACAGCCTTCCAGTGAATGGCAATGCAACTGCACAGGATATTCCAATATGACAGTGGCACAATCCATTTCAGGAAAAATAATTTCAAAGTAGACTCAATTTTAAATAATGACCAAAGTGAAGCTTAAATCACTGTCAGACTCTTACTGTCTTTCTCTGGTTTTCTTCCTTTCCTTCCCTTGTGCCAAACCTTCAAAAAACTATCTAAATATATATATATAAATAAATGTTAAAAAATTCAGCAGGAAACAGAACCACACACATTCCATTACATAATAATTTCTATTCTGGGCCTTTCCCTTATCCCATTTCACAGGACTTCAGTTCCTTTTGGAATAATGTTTTCTAGGTTTGGGGCTCTAAAACTATTTTCATTTTCTTTTGTAAAAAGGATTTCAGTGCCTTAATTGGCATTTCGAGTGAAAGTCAAAATCCCACCTTTCCTTTTATATGCATACTTCGCTCTTTGGAACGGTACTAAAGCTGAAAAACTGAGGTCTGAAAACAGAAAGTAAGCCAGAAAATAGTCCATCACACTATCTCGTATTGAAAGCAATTTGTTTTTGGATTTGATCTTACTAGTAATCTTTGAAAAAAAACTGGCACTGAGCAGTTCTTTCATCTAACAATGTATGATCTTGCAGAAAAGTCTGTGGAATGTTTCAAAGAACTTGTTTAGATATATTTACTTTATTGCCCTGCCCATGGGAGAAGAGAGCCTTTTTTCCTGCCACAGACTTCTATAATTCAGTACAAGGCATTGAGGCTCCCTGCTGCAAAATGAAAAGCTGCTTCTGAAGGAAGATGGCGTTTTTTGTTCTGACTGGAGTTACCCAAGGTCTTACTCAATTCCAAGTCATCTGAATTGGCCGTGACTTCTCAGCTGAGGAAATAAATGAGTATTGATGTCTATTTTTGAATTAAGACTTTAAAATACTGCAATTTTCTATGTGTTCATGCAGTTAAAGATGCTATCATGCATGCATTTAGATACACATGGCTGTAAAAGTAAAATTTGAACTTGACATTCATATTGGCATTGCCTGCACAGCTGTTGAATGAATGCAATGTTTTGCCTCTAATGCAATGTTCATTTGTTACTTCCTGTGAAGTCAATTGGTTTTCACACAGTACTTTTTTTCTTAAAATGTATTTATAAATAGCTGCATATTGTACAATCATTTGTCTAAGAGTACCTTGACAAAATTCACTTGTGTCCCTTAAGGCAGATTAGATGAACTACCATTTAATGGTATTGATGATGGATGTAGTAAATAGCTTTAGGCCTGGGAATATAATCTATGACTCCTAGAAACTGCTAGTGTAGCAAGAAGCTCATTTGCAGCATTCAGACAGCACTAACTATCAGTCTATGCCATGTAAATGGGAAGAAAGAGGTTGCGTTTTGGGATGCAGAACGTTCTGTAAAAAGTAAAAGGGCTATGCCTCTAATCACAGCCTCTCCCCAGTGAGCACTTCAGATCCACTATGGCAGTGCAAAGGCTTGGACCAATTATCTAGTAATAACATTATACTCCTCGGAGATCTAGGCAGAAGAACACAGAGGAGTGGCAAAACTTCTTTTTCATCACTCTTTAAAAAAAAAAAATCTTTATCTTTTTTTCACAGTTTAATTCCTTCCAAATCTACTAGGTGAAATTCCTCCTTTTGTGCAGGCTGATATAAAACTAATTTATCACTCATTTCCCATTTAAAGGGCATTCATGGGGAAGCGCTCAACACCCGTATTTATTTATTAATACAAGGGGGTGGCAAAGTAGGGGAGCCTTGAATTATCTGCTCACCAGAGATGTAGGAGGATTATGTGCTTCACCCAAAATACAAAAGCATTGATTCACTAATTTGGAGAACATTGAATTCAACCATTCATCATTTAGTCTTGGGCCTGTTCATGCTCTGGCTTCTCTACTAAGACCAGATGCAAAGGCAGAAATTTTGGTAGATATATTTTTTTGTAAATTGGACAGTCCATACTCAACTGGATCACAAGTCTTAAAGCCCATAAATCTTGTAGCAAATAAAAGGAAAAGAAAACTCGTACATGTAAACTCACTATCACTCCAAATGAAGTAATCCCCCAGGGAGAAGGACCAGACTACTGATGCTTATGGTAAAAATATGAAGATATTTGCTTTGTAAAGGTTCCCTGCATACAGACCAAATTTTACCATAAGTGGTAAGATTCACATGCTAAGTTATCAATAAAATCAAAATCTTTTATTTCTGAAAGAAGAAAAGCACCAAGCTTGGAAAGCCTTCTACTCTGTAAGCTATTTAAATGAAGGAAGTCCACCCACACAAGACTTGTCCAGAAATCTACTTAAGCAATTATGCACAACCTACTCTATTTGTAATAATGAATGTGATGAAATCACTAAAATTAACTAAACTTAAGTAAATATAATAAATAGAGTAAGCACAAACCTGAAACCTGAAATATCTGACCCACCCGCCTTAACATAAGGGTTGGGTATTTGTAATGCCAAAAAAGTAAGACTCTAAAACTGACCATAAAGGGTATGTCTACACAGCAAATGGATGAACATAAAGAGCTACTTAGCTGGAACTGACAAAGCTATAATGTGTACAAAACAAAGCACTGTATAGCTTAGTACGGCTAATTAACCCAGGAAGAGCACTGTGCTGACACGGTTATATTGAATCCTATCCAAGCTATCTTGTTCAGTGCTAACCAAGATTCAAAGACATAAAAGCATAATCTGCATCTCTAACAAAGACAAATACACCTTGGAAATTTTTACTAATTATTTTAGCATTACAATGTCTACCCATCTTCACTCACTGGAAGAGGATGAGCATTCTAAAAGCTGAACCTGGGGACCTATTAATAAAAATATTTATGTATTCATCTCTGGGGCATTATGGGGAAGGAAAATCAGGAACCAGATGTAAGAGGAGAAACGAGACTTGATTCAGTGTTCTGGGTGCTGTTTATGCTTACAGGTTATTTACAGTTTAGAGCAAGCATCATCAGAGGGCACAGGATTTTTTTCCTTCATACACTAAGCTTACTTCTTTCAAAATGAGGAAAACCAGAAGGGAAAAGTAATAGAACAAAAGTCCGAACTATGCCTTTCTCCAGTCGCAGCAACAATAAAGACAGGGTAAATCAGAATACTCTTAATGACAACTATTTATTTTATTGTGCTATTTTTATTTGCTATTTATGCTATTAAATTATTTTCTTACACTGCTGTTCCTACTTGCCAAAGTACAGTTTGATCTCTGACCTGTAAATAGAGGCCATCATCCAGGTCACTTTTCCATCAAGTCCCCAGGTGTAAGCCAGCACCCTAAGCTGCTTTGAGCAGGATAGCCAGGAGTAAGTGTAACTGCAGAACTCATCCCATAAACATCACAGCCCCATTGTAGTCACAGGGAGATCTCATACAGCCCCGTCTGCTTCTCACCTTCCCAGTCATTGCTCCAGATGAGCCTGCCCCGACCTGAGGTTTGATAGAAAGGGGGCCAGGGGCCTTCCAGCTCTCAGTTTCAGTTAATCACCCATCCCTTCCTTAGTTAGCAGCAGAGTATGACACTTTCTTTTTCATTTATCTTTGGCTCCATGTAACTGGCACTATTCCTGGCTCTGGAAGAATATGAGCTTTGCTAGAATTGCAACTCAATTTTGTTGTAAAAGCAACCTGATGCCAATGAGGCCTTGGGAAGAGGCTTTGTTCATTAACTCCTGTAGCAATTATAACTACTTTGTAGAGCTACATGATTACCTCTTTGCCTGCAGTAACGAGGTTAGTGCCCTTGGTGCCGAATCCCTGGGCCCCATCTCAACCAACAGCTGACGTGCCTGGAAAATGCAGGCATCTTTCCTTACACATGAGAAGGGTTTTGTTCTTTGTTTAATATTTGATTTCTGTAGCAGAGGACAGAAGAACTTTAATCCAGGTTGGGAGTTTCCTCTAGCAACCATTGCCATTGTGTCAATTTTATTTCCAAAAAAATAATTATTCTATATCCAAAAAAAATAAAATTGTTATATATAAAAATTTTCCAGATATACAGATCTTTTCCAGGCAGTCCAGGAGCTCTTATAGTCTTTAGCACAGATAGATTTTTTTTTCAAAGTAGCATAATGTTCTTTATCATTCACCTCTTGCGATGACAAGCCATTTTGAACGCTTGCCCATCCCTGCCTATATCTGATGCACTTGACACCAGACACACATTTTAACAGAATTTCTAAAAGGGCTCTTTGAAAGAAAGGGTAACCTGACAGGAAGAAAATGTTAGTAAAAATCTTTCAAACTACCTTCCATGTGAAAATCTGTTGTGTAGCCACACCAAATCTGTGCATACTATTACTGCTTCTGGTAAAAACAAAAAAAAAAATGCAGGAAGAAAAAATGAGAAATCACTCGGGGAAGGAAAGTTTACAGAAGCCCCAAAGATAATATAACATTTATCTAAGAAAGTAATCACATTCTCAGTTATTAAATGCGTTACTGCACATCATGGAAAATAGTTTGCAGTGAAAATATTTTGAAGTAAAAAAAATATGCTACTTAGTTTCATTTCATATATATTTTAGTGTTAAGAAAATGAAGGGAATAAAGCAATTTCTACAGGATAATGGGGGAATGAAAAATAAGCTGTTAGCTGGACTTTTAGAATATTGCCAAATCAAAAAGTACTAAGCATAAAATAATTTTTATTATGGCTACCAACAACTTTTAGCATGAAAGAACTGGAAAATTATAGCTTTTTTTTTTTTTTTTTCCAACTGAGATTAATATGTTGCCCTATGTGGGCTAAAATACAGCGCCTGTCTGATAGCATAAAGCAAAACTGAACAGCTGATGAGGACAACGATTAAATAAGTATAATGGATTTTATACTGGTGTGGGAGGAATTTAGGAAAGAAAATTGTCCAAATTAAGTTCGTGTCAGTCACTGAAATTTATATTTTTCTTCTTGCAAAAAGTGTCTATCATCTTTAAAATCCAGAGCGGATCGAGGCGTTGTACATGTATTCCTCAGCGGCATCTACACTTCTCTTTACAGCCATGCTACATTATTGGTTTAATGTTTAAACAGATGCAGAAAGAAAAGATTAAATGAAACAAAACAACAACTACTTTGTACAGCATTTTCAGTTTAGCACTGGTGGTCTCCGATTCAAAAACTGACAGAACTCAGCTTCAATAATTAACTCTTACATCCTTTATCAGTCTGTCATATATTAGGTCTGAATTATATCAAAACTCCAATCCACGAAAACAAATATATAGCCTTTTCCATACTGAAAATATAACCCAATGCTGTTGAATCTCTTCCTATTGGTGCAGGTAATTTTTAATATCCACTCTGTTTTGGGATTTCTGTTTTCCCCCCTTTAAGAAATTATGACACTTTTTGGCTTTGACATATTGCTCAATACTTAACAAGAATCCCACCAGAAAATAAATCCATAGTTGTTTTCATGACAGCAAATTACATGCCAAAGTGTGACATTTAAATGCTGAATTTTAATGGCTTGTCAGCAGAAGTGAAATGCATTTAAAAAAATTAATATGTGAGAGAACAATGTGTCTGTCTATAAAATAATTCTGTTCATAGTAGACATGAATGGTAAATACAGTGTCAAATGTATTCTATTTCTCAAAGCACATCTTCATTTGGTAAGAAAAGAGCTATATGAAGAGGGGTAAAATTCAGCTATTCTGCTGGCACAGTGGATCTCTACTGGTTGGGAAACTCGTACCAATATCCATTTCCAAGAGGTTGCCAACATGCAGGACAATTTAAGCAGAGGCAAGAAAAGGCTGATTTGGGGAGAGGGTCCTCCACCACTTGCCAGCACTCAGTTATAACTGCTACATGCCTGCAACCCACCCATTTCCTTGTATGTAGTCATGATTTTGATTTTCAGAGAGCAAATGAAAGAGAGAATCAACCAAAAAAATACTCTAATTACATTGAGTCACATGTGAGCATTTCCTCCCCACTGTTTATCTTAAACATTTCCATCAATGTATTTTCTGCTTGCTACCAGTAAACACTCGTGTTATGTAAAATGTTTCTATTTAAGCTAAAAATACCAGTAAGGAGAATTCTCTTTTCCTCCTGCAATTATAATGATATAAATAACAATTCTGTATCAGTGTTCTTGCTTACATATAAGGTCCCTTAAGAACCTTGGATTATTTAATAATGTATGAAGGAGGTGTGACAGGTGGTACCAACATATTCACAGGCTAATAAGTATCCTCAGATTAAGCAAAATCTACAACACTGTGAAGAATTAGGTTCTTGACAATGTGTGGGAATGTGAGAAAACAGAAAGTTAACTGCAGAAAAATGCAAATTTGTATACATGGGACAGAATAATCTATGTCTATATGCTGCTGGGAACCAACTTAATTCTGTTCTGCTAGGGCAGAAAAATAAATGAAAATCTTCTCTATGTGCAACTGTGGACAGTGAAAAACTGCTGAGAAACACAGGAAGGCTGCTACTATTACTGAAACATTAGAATGTCTGAATTCCTTCCCTCACTAAAATACTCTGAGCAATTTTGAGTGTAAAATTATCTTAAAGGAAGAAATGGCTCAAAATCAGACAGTGAGAATGATAAAAAAAAAATAAAAATAAAATAGAAACCATGTTTACAGAGAAAGATTGGAATGGCTCTTCTTAGCTTGGTGGACAGAAGAGAAGTAAAAGGAAATGTTAGAAAAAGGTACCAGTTACAAAGGGGAAGCAAACTCAGAATTCAAGAATATGATCATACATGTAACAGCATATTTTATAAGTTATTCTTCAAGTAAGAATAAAGACAAATGAGTCTTTATCTTTCAGACACGCCCCACCTCCATAGAAATACCTTTCAGTTTTCTCTGCTGCCTTCTGAAGTTCTGCTCCGTTCTCCTTATGTCAGCAGAGTTCCTATCCCAGTTTCTATATTTTTCACCTTTATTTACTTCTCTCATCACTTTAAAATGTTCACTCTTTTCCAGATGCCTCTCTGATTTTTGTGGGTGGTTTAAACATCTGTGTATCACCTAGCCAAACACATCACCCAAATCACTGACAGCTTCTGTAGCCTCTCCCACAGTAAGGGTATTTATTTAGGAATCTTTCCATTATCCAACTACCAATTTTCACAAAGCTCACAGACATTGAATACATTTCAGATTTTGCCTTCCTGACAAATTGGTTAAATTCAAAACTTTATTGAAGGACAGAAAAAATTACGGAAGGACTGAGCTGAACTGATTCAGTGGGCAAGCAATGCCCATCGTTAGAAGAGATTTAAAAAGCAAAATCACGTCATGTAAATAATTGAGAGGGTCTCATATGTGACATCATGGAAATCCTAGTAGGACAGAAAAAGGCATTTGTATGAGTAAATATAAAGATATACAAAGGCATATCAGGCAGGAGAAAGAGATTTCCTTTGTAATTCAGGAGAGAGCTACTCCATAGCAGTTCCACTGCTAGTTAACACAGGAGGGAAACGTCCAAATTACAGAACCACTGAATCTCCAATATCTCTTCATATATCTTGTTCTGGCACTGACAGCAATAGGATACTGACTTACACAGACCAATATGGAATAGGAATTTTCCCTCCTTCCTAGACAACCAAAATGCACAGATTTACTTGGATCAGTACATTTCTCTGATCCATCTGCAATTTTCATTATTCCATGTACAGATTTTTTTTTCCCCAAAACTTACACACAGAGCCATTCTTTCTCCCCTAGAAAGCTTCATGTGACTTCTAAAATGCTGTCAACATCAGAGGCTAAAATCTCTCACCCAGAGAACAAGTAGGGCACAGGAAAAGGCAAAGCATAACTCCTTAAATGCCTTGACAACATGCCCCCACCCAGGAGTACATCAGTTCAGCTGCTATGCCTGTTCAATGCCTGCCCTTTATATTTTAGAAAAGGGCTGACAGGTCAGAAACTTGACCATTTTTTTTCCCCAAGAATATCAGCTATTACAGAAATCATATTACCTCTTCCTGCAAAGTACACATCACTCAAGCTGATAGTAATTTAACTTTAACTTCTTTCACATAGCTGAACTGTATGAGAGTAAGTGACTTCATACCACCTGCAGTAAAGCTCAGCTGGTTAGTCCAGAGAAGAAAGACTTGCATTTTTATCATCATCACTCTCAAATATTCTGATAGATGTTATCCTGATGCCCACCCTTACAATGATGATAACTTTTATTTAGTTAGTTTCAAGTTATATTTTAAACAAGACCGGGCACTGAGTTGTCTTACTCTTCATATTTTATCTTTGATATTTGCGTATGAGACACTGAAGTTTTTTTCCTTAGAAGACGATGTAACTCCCTGTCTCTCTTCATGACTATAGGCTTCAATTCTACTTCTGGCCTTGAAAAGCCTGCTAAAAAAAGGTGGCACTAAGATCACATTTATTGCATGGCAATGAAATGAAATGCCTTTAATCAGTCAAGCTTCTTTAGACTAGATGAAATTAGATTTAGATTAGATCTAGGCTTTGCAGTTAAAAATATTTTAGTGTGTCAATCAAGCCTCAGCCAATTAGCAACATATAAATTTCATTTTTAAAAATATGTACAAGCATGTTATGAAATTAGACAAACCAAAGCTGTTCTTTATAGTGCCAGTTTTCTAACTACAAAAGACTTTTAAAATCATTCTGAATATCTCTATAATGAATTTTTAGTAATACTCAAACTGGAGTCTATGTTCTGCAAATCATATATATTTATACACAAGTGACTGGTAAAGCCTGTTATTTTAAAAGTACAACTATTGGGCAGAAGTGTTGAAAGCAACACTGCCTAATTAAGCAGCAGTGACCTGAAAGAAATGTCTTCACTGCCACTTCAGCCTCAAACATTTAGAGAACCTCCTGTTGAACGGTAGCATAAACGCAGGCAGTTCCGCTGCGAGGATGAAGGGTTGTCAATAGAGTGACATTAGCATGCACTTTTGATTTTCTCCAACTAAATATTATTAGACACTTAGTTTAATAAAGTGAAACAATTTTACTGCCATAAGTGCTAATATCAAGATATCGAATGAACAGAATCCATAGCAGAACAGTAATGAGGCTGCAGTATTGAATTTTCACTATTAAAATCCGCAGCTAAGTTTTCAGTTTTCTCCCAGACTTTCAACTGAAGGAAAAATATGTCATAACACACAGGAATAACCTCCTGATTTCCTTTCACCCACTATTTTGAAGGTACAGAAACAACTGAACTGGAAAAAAAAATGTCTTTGTATATATCAGACTTGAGGTATCTAATATTCTTGCCTAAAGCTGTAAGTTCAAGTCTTGATAGAGTGAATTGTTTGTGCAAAGACATATTAGCCTTTCCTCGACTCCACAGGGCTCTTGCTGTAGCAAAATTACTGCCTATATACTGACCAATATTGTTTCAGAGCTTTCCTAAGCTGTGCCGGTGGTCTTCAAGTGCTGATGTGCTGTCTCTTAACTTACAGGTTCCCCAGAAGCTCTCTGTACTGATTCTGTACTGTATTAACCCCAGTAAAGTCCATAAGAAGAGCATCTAAGCACTGTGATAATATTGTAGATCATAGGTAAATGAATCACAACTCCATGCTTCAGAATTTATTTAATTTGGGGCTCATAGTTTAAAAAAAGAATCTGGCTAACCTGCATGTACATAAGAAAAGGCTGCTTCACTTTTCACAACTGTGTTCACCACAGAAAGGGAAGTATAGATATAGATACTGAATTAGTAATTATCCTTAATTTTATCCTTCATGACCAAAGAGACTAAAAAATCCTGTTTTTAAGAGCAAGCCAACCTCAGCCTAATTCAGTAAGATCAAATCATTTATTACCTTCTTGAACTCGGAGACCACATATTTGAAGGCAGGCAGCTTTTTAAAGTATTTTTGCAGTATTTTTTTTCTAAACTGTTTTTTTTAAGCAGCCTTTCCTTTATTCTTTCTTTTTATATTTAACACAGAAAAAAGACTACTTTGTTGCATGCAGGGAAAGAAAATGCCCTTACTATAACAATCAATATAATTACCCTGTTATCCTACATTTTGATATTTACATTCCTCTCCAGAATTAGTTCCCATAACCTTTGCTACTGTAGCAACAGCTCTTACATCAAAGTGGAAGCAAGAGACCATATTTATTTATTTTAAAATCAGATCTGTGTTCCCAGTTGCTGAAACTGAAGAGCAGAGTAACTGTTTTTCATCGCATTTTGGAAGATATTTTGACCTGCATGTTATTGCCAATACTGTGAGTGTCAGCGCACAAGTGACAAAAATAGCAGCAATATCTTTTTATTGATACTGCATTCATTTTATCCCCCTGTGTTGAATTTATAGCTTTCCCCAGAGAACTGATACCATATTCACATACCCATCACTACAGCTATATGAGCACCACTCTTTAGAGCCGGTATCAACCACACCATATGTTGTCCTGAAAAGCAGATAGCACAAACAGGTCATCTCACCCTTTAACCCAGAGAATTAGAGTTTAATTCTGAACACAGACTCCATCTCCTTTGTTTTCAGTTGTGTCATATTTCAAATGAGGTTATAAATATTCAGAAACTATCACAGTTACCTTCTCAGCGTTCCCATTTCCCCCACTACCCAACATTTCTTCTGATATTGATCCTTTTAACAGTACAGAGAGATTTTACTTCTGTCTCTCCTACATGTATAGCTTCTGATCCAACAGCAGTGGCCATCTCCCAGCAAGTACCAGGTCACTTGTAAATGCCTTTTTAAAGTCATTTCTGCCTTTTTGAAGTCATTTATAACGCCCAACACAAACAGCTATCAAAGCAGCTTTCCCCACCTCTGTCCCATTGTGTTAAAATCAGCTTGGTGAGAATGGAAGGCTTAGACTTCACATAATCCCAGCAAGCACAAAACAAAAAGATGAACTCAAAGAACACTGAAGGGTTTAGATCCCTGTGCCACTACTGATTTCCTGTAAAATCTCAGCTAATCACTATGGTCCATGTCCAAGAAACATATTTAAGCGTCTTATACAGGTGGGAGACTTGCCACTGAAATCAATGGAAATATAAACATTTACATATCTCTGTGAACCTGATCCTTTAGTCCTCCCCTGTCCCACCTGTTAAATCAGGATAACGTTAGTTCTTCATCTGCCAGAGACAGAGTGAGAACAGAAATACTGAAAAGTAAAAGGTGCTTGGATTTCACTGTAACAGAAAAATAAATAAATAGATAAACAAATAAATGTTAAATGGGATAAAGCTTTAAAACTTTGGAAGGGCAGAGAAACATAGATGGACTCAGTGATGTATTAGTGTCCAGTGTAAACCTTCTGAGACACACAGAAAAGATTCTAGCTTCAATACTGCCTTTATCTGATTGCTGCCTTGGATGTGCTGCCGCAGAGGCAGGCAGTGTATGATACAGCAGATGATGAATCTTTTAAGTCTTTGACAGTTATGATTTTTACATAAGTTGTAACACTAAGCCCAACCATTCTGTTTCATGTTTATGCTGCCTCATTTGGATGTCTGCTCCTTCAGCAGGAACACAGAAACAAAATAATCAAAGCAGTTATTTGTCCAGCATGCTGGCATAGTGTTTTTAGGGGTGCTAGAACATTTTTTGAGGTCCATCAGAACACGGGAATAGTCTTAACACTCCTCCTGAGCCCAAAGAGATACTCAGGCATCTTCCATTATGATGTTTATGCTCTTCTGTGGACAGCAATCAAGTGAATTGAAACCACTTATTCCAACATTTCTCTTTGAAGAATTGATATGACACCAGTGAGCTCAACATCTTCACAAACTCACAGAACAAAAATCTGATGAACGTAGTTTCTGAAGAGCACCTGTTAAAATTTATGTTTGCATACCTCTACATGTAAGCAGCTTCTACAGAGTTAGTGACTAACCCAACAGGAACTTAAAAAGACATCTTGTCCAAATATTAATCCATAGCAATGGCTGCAACAGAAGGAAGACACAGCAACCCCAGATCCAGGTAGACTGCTCTGGGGCAGCTTCTAAAGTATGCTGGCACGTTTTTGTTTTTGTTTTTTTGTTTTGTTTTGTTTTCTGGCAGGAACATAACACTGCTTTTCTGCGAATATTAAATTTCAAACAAAATTCTCCCTGAGCAGCAGCCTTGACATTGATTCCATACAGAAAAAAAAAAAAAAAAGTAGAGAAAAATTAAAAGGCTTTTTTTTTTTTTTTTGGTTGGTTGTTTTTTGGGGTTTTCTTTTTGAGTAATGAAAATTCATTAAAGAACTTTAAAAATTAAACTTGATCCCAGAGAAAGCAGTGGGAGATATGGCCTACAACATCATTTCAATGGGGCCAGAATTCATACTAATTAACAGCAATATCAGAAATCAAAGGGTAAATGGACCTAATAGATTATCTACTAAGCATACTGCCCGTAAAGAAACAGTGTGTCTAACAGTCAAATGATGTATCATATGGCACAGCCACTCTGAGTCCCAAAGCTGTCCATCTTCAGAGGCTGCAGCATTTCTTAGTGAAAAATCAGCCAACACACAGATTTCGAGGCAGATGGAATGCAGCTTCCAGGAGCTCAGCTTGCAGAAGACTAAGGGGCATATAACTGGTTCCTTTCCACAGCTGGATCACAGCTAATCTCTAGCCAAAATAAGTTTTGAAAGGGATCCATGGCAGATTCCATTTTGCTTTTAAACTTTTGTGTACTTTTTCCACAGCATCATCATTTTCAGCAAAATCTGTCCATCTGTTTCACAGCCCAAACCAGAAGGTGCTGATGTTTTCCTTTCCCATCAAAAGCACGAACACATGATGTATGAAAAATTCATAATAAGAATCAGCGGTGGTATGGCCAAAGTAAGAAAACAGAAGACGCCATGGAAATCTCTCTGTGATACCCTGAAAAATGAGGAAGTGACAGTGGCCTGATGGCCTGTTATCATGAAAACTGAAAACAAGTCTCCTATGAAATGCATCCCTAGTAAGAATATTCAGTTTTAAATAGGACTCCAAGAAACCAGTTAGCTTCATTTATAAAGGAATACATTTACTGCTGATAGGCTAAATAGCATTAGGATGAAAATACTACACCCAGGCTTCATTTACACCACTCCACATTAATGAGAATCAAGGAGAAAGAGTCCTCTGGTGGAGCAGGCAGGGGAGCAGTGTGCTCTCCGCAGGCTCTGGCACAAGTGCAATGCTTGCCCTTGAAAATGCAGAACTTTTTCTGACTGTGGCTCTGCTTCAGAATAACTCAGATTGTTTTGAGGGATGCCAAGAGGTGTTCTGTTCACAAAGGGCTTTGGAAATCCTGGATAAAAGAAGAAACTATTAACTACTGTAGGAGTTATTTTAATGAAAAACAGGACAGATATCCTAGGATATACTATATGGTTTTCTTGAGAGAACTCAAAAGTCCTTATGAATAATAAAGATTTTTTGCTTATGGAAAGACAATATTCCAAAAAAAATGTTTCTATTATTTATACACTGAATTTGAGAGAGAGAATGAATCTCACTGATCTACAAAGGACATTTACGGGAGCACTATTTGTTCCGACTAGCTGCAATTATTGCTCATTTTTTCTCCTATTTCATCATAGGTCATGACTTCTTTGCTTTAGCATTAGTATTTTAGTTGCCTCTATGTATCATAAATAGTTTTCCTTACTAATATACAAGAATTGTGAAGTCCTTAAGCCACAGAATGTCAAAAGTCATACAAGAGAAAAGCTTGTATGCTTTGTAAATCTTCTGTACTCACTGTCTCTCTTCCCCTTCTTCCCTAAATATCTGCCACTGATAACTATCAGAAAAGGATGTTCAGCTAGACGAATCATTGAAGTGAGCTAATATTGCACTTCTTTATCATTTACCAGCCCAGAGCGGTAGGTTTTTAAGCCTATCCAGACCTGCTAGATGGTTAAAACAAATGATCGCTTCTGGATTCTTTCTTTCAGTTTGCAGAAATATGTCAGTAGACTTAATGCCTTAAAGGAGAGAGCAGGACCAACAGTAAAAATTCAAAAGAGCAGTTTGCTGCCACAGGGTAATAACAATATTTATTTCAGACAAAGCTTGGCTACAACTAGAAGATCTAGCTCTATGATAGGACTGCACATTCCGGCAGTTAAATACTTTTGTGTCTTCCAGGTATCTTCTGACAAAGTTTTCAGCCTGCTTTGCCAATACATGAAAAGATGTTGGGCTTTATTCTGCTTCCCGTCTGTGCTAAGTAAGGAAGCAAAACAGAAACAAGTAATTTGCACAGCTTAAAGACTCTCTTTGGATACTCCCATTGCAGGTTAAGTTCACACTGTTCAATATTAGAAACATGGGATGCAACAGTGACAATTGAAGCAAATAGCCCAGGTCTCAATGGCCCTTCATCTTTAACTTGTAAACAAAGTGAATAGATACAGAGGTTAATGAAAATTATTACTGGGGTTGATAATGTCATTTTCACAATTCTAAATGTAGGAGTTACAAAGTAATTACTTGCACAGAAGCTATGCAACCTTAACTGGTGATGCATAAGCTCAGATGAAATGAATACACAGAATTCGATGTTACTGTACTTGGTCCTACTACAATAAATCCACTGATAAAAAATCGCTTCCTTCCAACACTGTGTCCTATAAAAATACACACAATCTGCAATGACTGACTTGTTGCCTACCCAACTCAAGGAAAGCAAGCTAAGCAATTCTGCAGCCTTGAGACAAATGATCCACTTTATTTTGATCTTAAGTTCCTTAAATCTCTTATTTATAGGAGTTGTAGCAAGTATTTCACAAATCTTCAAGAAAGTAAGCATCACTTGTACTGTACTTATTATGAGAGCTCAACCTAGAAGTACTGAACTTAAATCCATTAATCAGCATCACAGCAGAGCAGGTAAGGAGCCTGATCATTGATTATTCTCCATACATTCAACCCCAGATCAACAACTGTTTCACAAGTAGACACGGATACCTAAAGAACCTTACAGAACTGGAAAGAGCACATGGAAAATGTAAGATTCATTATCCAAAGTACTGAACAATACAGCAAGCACCACCATAAAGAAAGTTCTGTCTTACTACCAATTATAAGGTGCATAATAACCACAGGATATTTTCTTCCATCTCAGGACTGGTGGCACTACTCTCAGGGTTCTCGGATTTTGTTTAAACTCAGCTTTCTGGGATTCAATGTCCTGCAGTGCAAAAGTCTTTTAAATCAATATGCATGCTCCACCTGCTGCTCACTCTTTATTGCACTGCTGAAGTTGCAGCATCTACACAGGGTGATGTTGAATGTTTTGGAAACTCTTATAAAAGGTTAGAAAGGCTCTCTTATATGAGGTTTCAGCTGGCTTCTGTCATTATGAAAGTCAGTATCTAGAGTTACCTGTAACAGCACTTCATTAGCCCACCTTGTTCAAGAGGACATACAGTCAGCTAATCAGACATTTGCACAGATATATTTGTGAAATTATTAGGTGGAAAACTTAAAAGAGAAAACAGGTTGAAAAAAAATCTTAATAGTGGATAAAATAACAGCAAAAATAAATAAAAAGATATTACACTGTGTAACACTTTTTTTATAGATTTTTTTTTCCTTTAAAGGAAAAGGAAAATAAAGAGAAACATCCCAAAATGCTCCTGACAAAATGCAGAAAATCAATGCCATTTCCTTCTCAGCAACACCCACCCTCAGCAGCAACTTGCTCAGTAAAACAGCAGGGAGGTGAAAGGCTCCAAAATGGAAGGTTTTATTATAAAAATTGATGCTTTCAGTAGCTTAAGTGAAGAGTGACTAACACAAAAACACAGAAACTGGTACTGTATTTTGAAATTAATGAAACATTTTCAAATACGGAAGTTCCAGGCCTACTTTCTTTGTTACATGGAAAATTTGCTTATTGAAGTTTGATTGTTCCAACGGATCCATTACTACAGCATTTGAGAAAATTACAAAGGTAGTCTATTTTTTTAATAATTTTCAGAGGAGACATAGAATGTTCTGAAAAATCCAAGTCAATCCACTCATTATCTCAACCTACTACATGATTTATAAAATTGTTTTAAGGAAAATAATGGAAAATAATACCAGGTAACATGGAGTCACTGGAAAATAAAAGACACATTAGCAGGTTTATCTTATCCCTAGCTTAAAGAAAATTGATGAAGTATAAAGTAAAGGAAATATTAAGACTATAAAATATTTTCAAAGCTAAGAACTGAACTTGTTTCCAATGAGAAAAGTTCATAGAATCAGTTGTCAGGAAACGCCCTGCACCATGACCTGTCAAACTAAAGTTCAAGATAAATCCAGGATGTATTCTAGCATGAGTTGCACAAAAAAGTTTATGCCAAAATAGCACAGCAGGATTAGAGACGGCCTAAGCACCTGCTATTCAACAAAGGTCAGAATTTGAGCACTGATTAGTTTATGCTGCTACACGGATAACTGATGAGTACCCAGAGGATTTCAGGAAAATAATTAAAATGTTGCAAGAGTACAGGCCAGGGCAAACTATAGCAAAGTTGTTTTGTATTTTTTTTCAGTGACCCTGGCACTGGGAATTTGAAATTGTTTCTCACGTTCTGTTCAGCCTATATAATACTGCATTAAAGCTGCACCAGAGCTGCTTATCCTTAAAGTACAACTTAATTCCTCTAAACACCTCTCCACAGGGCCTGAAACATGGCAGAATTTGAATATCACATTCAGTGAGGCACAAAGGACAAAATTCATGCAACTAAATGAAACAGCAGAGGTAATCAGCCTAGGACTCCCTAGCCATCGGAGACCAGAGCAATATGGTCAGAGAAATCTAGGATGTGATTCACTTCATCCTACAGTCGTCTAAAATTACACAGATGAATCACATCCTGAAAGCACCTCTTTTCTGTTTATGGAGAGCCCCAGCAGACACAGACCGTAGACAATGGCTGTGTGAGATGAAGGCCATCCCCACAAGCAGAGCACACACCTTCAGTGCACCGAATCAACCCCAGTAGTGGAGAAGCTTCAGGCAAAATGCGGCCTGGAGACTGCCTGTCGCTGAGTATGGACAGGGCCAGGAGGAGGTGAAGGTGGCAGGGTTTATGGCTCTGCAAATTTCCAGCCCCTTTAAAAACATTTACTGCTGAGATGCACACCCATTGAGTAAATGTAAGCCACAGAGATGCTAGGAGCAACTGATTTAATATCTCCACCTGTACAATACATGCTGGCATTACCAGAACTTGGATCACCTGCCTTTGTACTCATTGAGGCAACTGGCGTAAGGAAAAAGATCTACATGTGTAAGGGGAGATGGTAGACGTGTGCATGGTTTTTCTGCGATAAGATGCTAGCCTAACAATAAGATGTGAATGCCATTTCTTCCCAAGGTTCAAAGGAGAAAAATTCATCACAAGGAACATCAGACGCAGTGAAGGGCAGAGCCCCAAAGAGAAGAAAACTGAAGAGCAGACCAAGAGAGGGATGCACAAGGCGTTTTGTAAGAAATACTGGAGAGATACTCACATCTGTTGTTAAGGCACTACTCCCCAGAGAGAAAAACAGAGTGGATTTTATTTAAATAAGCTACTACTTTTAGAATCTCTCTTTGCATGTTTATTGTGTGCTGAAGGTATGTATTTAAGTTCAACCAGAACCATGTCAGTAATGCTTTACTATCAATATTTGGCCTTCAAATAACTTTTATAGCATAATGCAGGAAGGAAATCTGTTGGTTCCTAAAAGAGACGAATGCAGTAGTGAAGATGAAGCAATCCAATTATTCTGAAAGATGTCAACAGAATAGGTAGTGACCAATTTTATCTAAAATCTTACTGAAACATGAAGTGGGATTTCTTATATACTAAGTGCTAAAGTTGAGCACTTAATTAGACTGTCAAATCTAGGAGGACCAGAAGTAGATTAAACTTTAGATACTTATACATAGTGATCAGACACTGCAGTGCAAAGGAAAGATTAGATGATCATAACTAATCTAAGTTTTAATTAAAATTTAAAAGCAGACAGGTTTCACATTGCCCACAAGGGAGAAAAGTCTGTGTTCCACCAAGATGGGTTCAGGCTTTTTTCCACATTTCTGAATTGAATTTGGTATCCAGCCTTTCTAATATTATTCTCTGCTTAAAAATAAATAAATAAATAAATAAATAAATCTCCCATTTTGAAAAACTCACACTGAGGGCCGCATTCCATTTGTATATATTGAGTGGTTGAATTAGCTCGCAGGTTAATAAGTTGGTACTAGATATTTTCTACTTCTGATTAACATATTCCTAAATTTTCCAAAATTTCAAATCAACATATCACTCTATGAACATCTCTGCCCTCTGCTCAAGCCTGAAAGTTCATTTTGATGTAAGCAAAGGGAAGAATGCATTATCACCTACATAGATGCAAACACAAGATAGTGCCCAATCTTGCAGAGATTTTCCACTGAAGACTGGGGGTAATGACAGAGATAAAACTCAAAATATATGATAATGTATTTTCCTTCCTATTTTGGGCAGATTGACTTATTCATTAGGATTTCATTAAATGGTAAGTTTAACCCTTCTTCTATTTATAAATTGTTTCCAATTCATTTCTTACTTCTGAAAATGTATTCATTATTCATATGTATTTTATGAAGTGTTTAGGTGAACAATTTTAAACATAATGATTTTTTTAATCTCTGTTTCTTTTCCCATTGGGAGTGTTTGGCTTTAGTCACACAGAATTGACCTTAGCATATATTTTAAGCACGTGATGATACCTCGTTTAAGTTAGAATATGTAGGGTTTTTTTCTGGAATGAGGGTAACCACAATAGGCATATCAGGTTAGAAACTAATGAATGATGAACATCAAGTATTACGTGAAGTATCTAAGTGTTATTCTTTAAAAAGAAAAAGCCCAAAGCTTCAAAATGTTGCCTTTTTTAGAAGAAAGACTACAAATTCGTCCTACTTTTGGCTGACAGTAAAACAAAGGGCAGAAGTCACAAGTTTGGGAGGCTTACAGTGGATATGGGAAGGATCTCTTCTATTTGGGGCTGGCCAAAAAGGTCACCCAAAGAGGTTTTAAATCCCTATCCTTGGAGGAAAACCTTGGAGGTTTTCAAGACTCCTGTAGGACTTCTGATATAGTTGCCAGCTGTCCTGCTTTTAGCCAGAGACTAAACTAGACAACCTCCAGAGGACCCTCAAACTAGCACTTGTGTGATTTAACATTTAACTTGTTTCACTATTTAACATTAATTATTTGAATTACAGTTGTTAAACATTTCATATAAGGATAACACCAGAGGAAATTATACAGTAACACACCCTAGTAATTTCTCACATGGTCTTTTTCACTATGCATAGATATGTAATACTAGATATTGGACATTTACCATGAAGGTCTGACAGCTCCCAACTGACAGCTCCCAACAAGGACCGATGTGGAATTTAAAGTCTGTGAAAAACACCCTGTCAAAAGATCTCACCTTGCAAATACAGCAATAAATGGAAGCAGCTACTTGAAGGAAGAGGAGAAAAACCTTTTGCAAAATCTATACTGGTCTCAGCTAGGGATAGCTCAGCAATTACAAACCACCTGGAAATGCAGAGAAACTCAGAAAGTTGGGTAGTCAAGACATAAAAAGTTGGGGCCAGTTTCAAGTTGTGCAGTTGGGTTTGTACAGAAACAAGCACAGGTGCCATCTGTTACTGTGGGTGACCTTCATCTTATTCATTTAATGCCCTAGCTTAAACAGACTTTTGTTCATCAAGGTCATTTCTTAACATTCAAGTACAGCAAAGTTATTCCGATGGGTTACTGATCAGGCATTTACAACACAGGAGGAAAAAAAAAATGATTAAGTAAAATGGAATGATTATGGAATTGAATTTGTGGTAAAGACGAACATATCTTTACCATTTTAGATATTTTTATATTTTTAACACTTCACTTGCACCATCAATTACATGAAGCAGTGTTATGCTGTCTACAAGGGTAAGTGACTCTCTCAGGGGCCAGACCCAGGACACTCTCAGATCTCTTGCTGGTTGCCAGCTGGCCTATCCCTTCACCCAAAAGCCTTTTTAGTCAACTGCTTTTAAATTACAAAAAGGGTTTGTCAGTACCATGGGTTTCCACTCATGAGTCTGATATGATCCTCCCAGCTCAGTTCTACCTTATTCCAGTTTCCCACGTGCCATCCCCTGTCGGACTTTGCCCCCCTACAGTTTCCTGCTCTGCTTGTGGCTCCTCTCCATGTGTCTCAGATAACCTTTTCAGTGTGTCAGCTGGGTAAAACACAGGCTGGGGATGATGAAATACAATATACCCCCCAAAAATATATTGGCTGTTAAATATGTATGTGACAGCCAGCTGCTTCTAAACAAATGGGTAACAGCACACAAATGGTACTCATTACACATAAGAACTTCAAGCTTGGTCCAATAACGTTGAAGCTGGGAACAGGTGAAAAAATACTAGAAGAGGAAAAAATACTAGATAGATAGACAGAGAGTCCTTCCACCTCTGACAGATTTTTTTTTAACAAAATTAAAAAGAGTAGTGAATATGAAGGAGCATTTAAAGAAAACACAGCTTTCTAGGATCAAACAGTTAGCAGCTGTTCAGGCAGGAATTTGACTTCTTCACCAGAGCCAGTGGAGATACAGAAGCTAAAAGGAACAAAAAGATGTGTTTCTAAAACATTAAGGAGTCAACATTGTGAATCAGAGGTTCTGCATTGTTGGGAAACCTGTAGGTAAAATAAGGGAAAGAAAATCTATTATATAACCATGCTAAAGGAAAGTGAAAAATAGTGCATTAAAAATAAATTAATTGATTAATTAATCAATTAATAAAACACCCAACAACAAAAACAAAACCAGGGCAGGGAAGTAGTTTTATAACTGTATGTTTGAAATATGGCAAGTTAACCAGAAAAATTGTCAAAGAATTCCTAAATGACTGAAGAGAGTTTAGTTAAGCATGCAATGTGGGTCTGTGCAATGCTTAATTAGAAACCAGACAGCAGACAGCAACAGGAATCAAAGACTCAAAATGAGGTGAAAGTCTGTTACACAATTTTGAGGCTGTGCAAGGCTTCAAAAGAGAAACTGAGCAATGGACAAGTGTTGGAGGGAAAGTATGACTTTATTATTGTGAGCTGCACTGTATAACCAGGACCATACACATATGTACAAGCAAAACAAAACAGAAGAAATGTGTGAAATACAGTAAGTATGTGCTAAGAATCGGCAGGAAAGATAACAGAAGTAGATTAAAAAAAGAGACTTAATATCACCCAGTCTTTGCAGAAAACTGCTACATTTGTTAGATCCATTCTGCAAAAGCCATAAGATAAAGAATAAAAATATCCAAAGTGAAAAAAGTATATATAAATATATATATATATATGCATTCTGTATAGCAAAGTGAAAAAAAAAAAAAAATCTTTCGTGAGAATTTGTACTGATGGCTAAAACAAGCCAAAGTTTAAATCATATGATGGTGTAAAAGGGGGATCTGATCTACCTACTGAAGTTTTATATGAGTAAGTTTAAAAAGTAAAACAATTTTGAAAAGGTAAGCCTAAATGTTTCAGAATTTAGAACATATTTTAAAGCTAAAAATGTCAAACACTGGGTGTCATTAAGAGTTGATAACAATAGAACGTTAGGCCATGTAGACAGGGATGAAAGCTGTAGATAAAAAAGAAATGCAGTGAATTTAGAAACAGATGAGGAAAATAAATTCCTTAATATTAAACATATAAAGCAAGGAAGAAATCACCAGTAGTGGCGCAATGATAAAAATCAGACTTACACTGAATGTGTAAATGTGCTATATAGAATTATAGATGAACCAAAATCGCATAATTAGTTTGGATATCCTAGATTGTTATTCACAAATATTTCCAAAAGTAGTATTATTAGAGAATAAAGCACCTAAAGAAGTAATCTCATGCTTCAATTGGTATTAGCTGACATTCCAAGTGTGGGAACAACTGATAAGAACTGCAATTTGATTACTGTGTTTTTAACGGTGTTTTTAAAACATCATGTACCTATACCACTTCAAGCCCAGTGCATTCATATATCCTCCGGAAGGTATTATTTTTTTAAAAAGAATGATCTAAGAGAATAAGAATGAGGATCAGAGTCGCATATGACATCATTAATAGGGCAGCATGTTAATGAATAACCTGAATACAAAGACTTTCTGCTGTTGAGCTGTTGTTCAGTCCAATGTTGAGAACAAGGCCATCCGAAAGAAGCCTGTTGAGCTTGCTTAGTGAATTCCAGCAGGAACAAGAAAAGACATCTTTGGTTTCTTCCACAGAAGGAGGAAACACAGATGGATTCCAAATTTCAAAGATCAGAAATAGAACAAACTGTATAAGAGGCAATACAGAGAGCTTCATGGAAAAGACCAAGCATTAATTCAGAGGTTAAAATCCAAGAGGTGCTGCAGAGATCTTCAAAACAAAGAAGGCAAGACAGGAATTGATTGACAGTCTTTGATATTTGCATTATATTATCACTAATTTCTATGTTTCCTTCAGAAGGAGAGCTGTAAAGTTATCTGGGCCACAAAGAATTCTGATCCCAGTCAGCAATTGTCACTGCTGGTTGACAGAAACATGACACAAAGGAGACATGCAGACCTTTTCTCCTTTCTATAAAACATATTAGTTAATGTGCTATTTTATCAAAAACATAAGTCAAAGCTCTGATTGATCATAATTTTAAACAATATATATATAATGCTATAGATATGACATACATATCTTCCAAAGAGGAATATTCAAACGATGCAAAATCAAAAAATGTTGTATATTAAATTTATATACATGTAAATGTTGTATATGTTGTAAATTAAATTTATGTCTATATAAAGTTTTCTTCTGTATTTTCTAATATATTTGCTGGAATACGTAGGATCTGTTTTGCTCATATAATCAATTTCTGTAATGCCAGCACATTCTTCATAAAGACCAAATTCCTGAGAAGAACATATTTCACAAATGTGTTATATGGTAAAGAGCAAGTCAATGCCATTTCAGATTATGTCAGGTGAGCAGAGCAGCTATTCAGGGAACCAAATGGAAGTTGTCTGCATTTTCAGTTCTGCGCTACGCAAAACACATGAACTAAACCAGGCATTCACAAAAGGTTTTCAAAATGTCTACTTTTTGCTGCTTAGAAACTCATTCTAAATTTTTGGAAGTTCTACTTACATTTTTGAAGACCTGAAAAATATCAGTGGTGCTTTAGCACTTGAAGGCAGGAATTCTTTGCAACTTTTTCAGTGTTATTATCCACTGAGCCAAAAAGTTAAGGCAGTGTGATAGCGATACCAGGAGAAGGTAAATACATCCAGTCCCAGCACTGTTCCTCCAGTGTAGCATGTCATGGGAGGTTATGCTTCAATTCCTGGCTTCAGCAACCATTTAGGAGAAGAATTTGCTAAGTATACTGATGTCTGGAGCAAGCTGATGCCCAGGAAATTTGATGTAAACACACTGCTCTATTCAAGCAAAGCCCCTAAGGCTAACAGAAGAGTTTGCGTTCCTTTACATCAATATTTGAACCTAAAGAAAAACCTGTTTTCTCCTACCTCATTCAGCTTTCTATATACCTCCATAATGTAGGTAATACCTCCATAATGTAAATAATCGCCTTGCAAATACGTGCAAGAATTGCATTATACCCTTTAAGTTTATTTCAAAACTGAACATTAAAAATTCACTTTCAAGTCCGTCACCTTTGTTGCAGTAACAAATTATACATTTTTTCTAATTTTCCCTGAAAAATAGTCCCAACTGAAATATTTAGCAACCATTTTGTAATTCACAAGCTTCATGTGACAAGCCACATTCATTTCAATTTTCAAGTTAACTGATCATACATCATTTCAGTTTTCAAAATGAATTTGCTATAAGAGTATAAAATTACTTCTAGCAAAGTTATATTAATTACCTTACATTTAACTGGCTAAAAAACTTAGCACAAATACTTTTTACTCCCCACCAAGAGCTTCCTGGGTTACAAAGAAGACAAACAAGAGGAAAAAAGTGGTACTTTTTTCAAATGTTCAGTAAATCTATTGTCTACTTCCACAGCCCACGAGCCTCTTTTTGGTTCTTGTATTAGGACTGTTGATAGTCAAATACCTCAAGCTGGACTCATTTCCAAGTAGTGTGAAAGAAATTGTTTTCCTTGCAAGTAAAGTTGTGAACAAGGTGTTAAAGCAAAAAAGTAAGTAGTGACAAGCATGCTCGGGAACATTTAGTAATGGCTCCAGCTTAGACAAGCAAACAAAAGCATTAATGTGATTGTTTTTTTCAAATAGTCATGCTTGCATGGCTCCTGCAGTAAAGGGATAACATTGGTAATTTGAATCATAGATTCTAAATTTAATTAAAATCTAAGTGAAACAGAAGACATAAGCTGAAAGACTGATTTTTAGTGTAACATGCTTTGTTTCTAATGGACAGTGTCCTGTAGATTTGTGCTAGAAACGGTGTCCACAGGACATACAAAGAACACAAAAAGAGGACTTCTGGCTCAGAAGAACCATATATCACCAATACTGAGAGGGTGTATCGTGTGAAATGCTTCTGTACGCTTGAACTTTCCTTACATTCTTCCCCTAAACAGGCACAGGGGCCCCTCCCAGAGGCAGAATCCTAAGATAGACACTTGTCATGTCCCTGAGCAAATACCTGACCCTGAGCTCTTTAAGGTGTCTTTGAGGCAGAGTGTCTTCCAGGCTCCATCTCTGAACTCTTTATTCTACCAATGTTTATTGCTATGGCAGTTGCACTTTCACATAGTTAGTCCCATGTTATTAGCTAGTCTCCTGAATCACTGGTTAGAAACCATTCTGTGAAACAAATATAATTCCCTCTAGGAACAAGCAAGTTGAACAATACTAATATCCTCTTTTATTATTGCTTTTGCTGAGATTTCAAGTACTATTTATGCACTGACACTTGAGTTATAATGTACCATGATTAGACCTCCTATCTCACATTCCATTGCTTCTAGTCGTATAGATCAACCATTAGTATGAAATAAAATGTTTCCACAGTCTTGCTAAGAATCTTATTAATTTGATCACTTTGCCTTCATAGTAGCATTGTTGGGACAAGAGGAACACAAAAAAATTTATAACATATTTAATCCATTCCAGTAAAAAGATATGTTGTATATTTAAACTCAAGCAGGAAAGTATATGGATGATTTATCATTCCAGGCGTATTCCAAGCAGTATCATTTCCCAGATTGGACAAGGAGGATGCAAAAGACCAACCACAGCGATAAGTATTTCCAGTTCCTTCAGGCACTACTCAATCACACCTCTGTGCTGGTAATTCTTTCAATTCCCTTTTCTAATGTTTTAGTCCTATCTAAACAGCATTCTTTTGATTGTTCTGTTTATCAGACAATGAGAAATGTTTCAGTTCCTCATATATTATAAACTATAACACCACTGATTGCAAAAAGTGATTCATCATGATGTTTCAGCAACTGTAAGAAAGGCTTTTCCCATATAGATACATTTATAAAAATGGTATCTTTAGAAACTCTTATTCTTGAGGAGTATTTTGAAAAAAAAATTACAGAATCAAGGACAGTATGAATGAAAATGCTGTGAACAAGGATATTTGAATGCTAACAGATAATTCCTTCATAGGAATATTCCAAGGATTATATTCTAAGGAATTAATTTCTATCATCAATCTACTAGTAGATAGTTTGGACACATTACACTCAATGTGTAATGAAGACATAAAAACTATATCATTATGAAACCTGAATTCAATCTTAGTCAAAGTCCTTTATTAAAGAGATTATCATCAAGTGTGTCACTCATCTGAGTTTCTGTCATATGGTTCCTTATTGTAGTAAACATTCTGAGATAGCAGAATCACAAACGGTATTTGCTATTCCCATCATGTTGTCTATTGTATTATAGCATCTGAACACATAATCTTCCATTTGGACTTTGATCCAAATATGGGAAACATTTAGAAGTGATGTGCAAATATGAAAATATGAGGATTCTATGAGATTTTTGATCTTTTTTTTTTAACTCTAGGGAAATAGATGCCAGCAGACCATTGTTACAAGAAAAAAAAAAAAAAAAAAAAAAAAGAGAGAGAGAGTAATGTTGCAAGAAGTCATTATGAAGGAAACAACAAACCAAACAAAATATAATGTAAGACACATTAATAAATAAATAAATAAACTAGAAAACCACTTAGTTATCTCCAAAGTATCTGGTACAGTTAAGTAAATATGACTAATAAAGCCAGAAAATGTTTGATACAGACATTGTTAAAAGATTTACTTGTCTTGGGACCTACAACATAGCCTTCCAAAAGAAATGTGTCCCACTCTTCACAAAAAGGAGAGAACAGATGCTGTACTTATCTCTTCCAGGGAAGCTGGGCATCACTAAGTGGAGCTAGGCAGTGCTCTTTCGGAAAGGACAAGAGCTGGGTACTACATTGATAAAGAAAATAAGACTTCAGAAAGAAAATGAAGCCCTTCCTGGAGGCTAGCTAAAACACTGAAATGGGTTTGACATCTTGTTCATCTATGCTGCAGACATGGTCATGATGTTTTGCACACTATTTGCAGGGGAACACCTGCAAGTGTTCCTGTGTAACTGTGCAAGTGACCATCACGGCCAGTGTATATTTCCTAAGGGCTGGATGTATTACATCTGATAGTACCAGAAAACAGCAGAGTCTTCCCTGAGCAACTGATGTCAGTAATCCATTAATGCGATAGCCTGTATTGATTCTGCTCCTTCCATATTTCTGCCCTCACTAAACACTTCAGAATTTGCCAAGGATACTGAGAATTAAAAAAAAAAAAAAAAAGTGATTTTATCACATCAATCACTTTGAACAAGGACATTCTACTATCTTTTACAGATGTATTTAAGATTCTCATCATTAGGATACCCACAGGCCACAAAAACAGCCTGCAAAAGTTTTATATCAGTTCAAAGCATATATGTGTTTGTGTATGCACCTCTAAATGGCATGAGTGAGGAAAGATAAAAGCAAAACTGTCATTCTCTACCACAATTTCAATCTGTGCATTCATTGTCATTCTCTTTCTATTACATATATATATGAGACAAGTCCAAATTTCAACACCTCAGTTTCCTTAAACAGGTTTTATTAATCGGATAAGCACAAAGTAGCAGGGGCCACCTCAGTTCAGTTGAACTGTCCAAAATCTTATGGTAGGCAAGGAGATGGAGGCAGGTGAGCATTATTTGAAATCGCCTGGGGTATCCCATTGGCCTATACATGCCCTCAAGAAGGGTGTGGGAGTCCTGCAGGTTTTTCCTCAGCTCTGACATCCCTGTGGAGGAAGCTTTACATGTGACTTATCAACAATATTCAGGCAATGTAAATGAGAGCTGACATCAGTTTAGCTGTCTGAGATAAGTTTGTAATCCCTTATTCACCATATTCAGAGATTTTCCAGCCATACCATATTGCCCTGACAAAACAGTATTTTCATAAATTTGCTTAAGTCATCCTTTAGACAAATAGATGTGAAATGCCTCAAGTACTATATACATATAACTGTTAATCAGCCAGGAGATACTACAATCAAGTTTCATCAAAAGTTTTTTTTATTTGGATGGGCCACTGAACAGGAAATAAATCCCTGGAAAATTTCTGAATCACCTAAACCAGTGTTTTCCAAACTGGAAGTCCAATCCCAAGTATAGTCATGAACTTCTGAGAAATCCACTTTTTTCTCATAATCACACTTGCATTATATTAATAAAATATGACTAGTTTGTAAATGAGATTGTAACTGGAATCTGTTTAGGAACAAACACCCACACAGATGATGCAAGTGCAAAATTAACCATTCCAACAATGCTTTAGGAATAATTTAGATTAAAATGATTTCATGGTTCTGCAGCTGTCTCCAACAGAGGTATATTACATGTATTAGTACCTAAAATGTTTGTTGACCTTATCATCTTTCACTTTATCCAAGTTTTGATTTGTTAGTTCAAGTTAATGCCATTCAGAGGCTAGAACATCCTTTTCATCTTTGGAAAGAGCAAAGAGATAAACCTTGGAAAGCTGAACAAAAATTAAAAGGAACACAGTAAATGCAGCTTGTAGTGAAATCAGAGAAGCTGGATGCATCTCAATTCATCAGAAAGTTAAGAACTTTTTCTAGCTAACTATTGTGTTTCCTACACATGCACCCTGAAATATGCTGTGGTGCAAAAATATACACAGAAAATAATTTTTCTTTCCTGCTGATTTATTTATATGACACCGGCATTCACGGATGCCAACATTTTATTGTATACAGAGTGTCAGTCACAGATACGCACTGTGCAAGGAGGAAGCACCTCTCCTGAAATTGCTTTGCCAAGCCCTCGTTGCAGATTCAGTGAGTCAGAAGGCTTTTTACTTTCATAAAGTCTGCACCACCGGGCCTGGAACACACTGCGCTCGACAGCTTCTGAAGACATCCCCACAGAGGGAGCACAAAATAATTGTAACCCCCAGTGCAACTAACTCTCAGTCCTGGGTTTTCACTATACCTCTGTGTGAGAGCTTCTCCAGGATGATCCTTAGGCGCTGAAGAACAGGGGGTGAAATGTCGTATTTGTATATGTCTATTACTGGCACTTGCTGACATCTCCCAAATATTCCATCTGCAGAAGAGAGAAAAAGAAAAGGAAAAACATACAGTTCATTTTCTGAGAGTAAGAAATGTGTGATGAGATGCGCATTTCCAATGTATCCTAATTATATACTCAAGGGACCTTTTAAAAGACACTTTAAAAAGTTATCAAAGGACTACTGAAGTCATGAGGCAGGGTATTTTCTATCAAAATAAATAAATACTGGAAAGAATATTATTTGGGGGAAGAGTCTACTGTATAAGTTATGACTGCAGTTTTCTTTATAAAGTTATTTCAGACTTCTGCCTCCCAAATCTTTTGATGTAAGACTTCTTTACTGCCAATTCAGTAGGAAAAAATTGGTGTTCAGAGCCTACTATGTTGCAGATGAAAAGCACAGCATCCAGAAATATAAATATTAATTTGCAGAAACTATGAGGATTTGCTGAAACGTTTTTAATGCAAGAGCTGTGTGTTAGGCATTGGTAAATGAGAACTGAATCCATAATGGCTAGCAAAGGCTCATTTCAAGAAGTACCCTCTAATGAATGCAATAAAAGAAAGCTGCTCACAGAACAATGAGATATTAATGTGGCCTAATTTATTTAGCTCCGTTCCATTTGTCTAAAATGACAGACTCTTCTCATCAATGTCTTTTCAAATCACACCTTCTAATTAATTTAGCTTCTTATTAGTCTTTATTTAGAGAATTGTTCATTTTGAGACAAGCTTCCTGTGTATGTGTGGGAGGAACAGAGAGTTCAAACATTCAAATTACCTTTCTCTCTTTCACACAAAAGACTAATTCAGAGCCTAGGTGCTTCACATGCAATCTGACCATCTGCAATCCTAGGCCTCTGAGAAAGAAAGTGGGTTCATTTATTGTTCAAAACAGTTCAGTTCCATACAGTGATCCAAAGGAAGCAATTTAAATGCAACAAGTTTAATTAGCAAAATATTCTGCTGCAGTACTAGTTTTAACATAGTAATTACTTCTGCTCTGATATTACATCTATGCTCAAAGAGAGCTACATCAGATTAGCAGAAAATAACGGTAAGTATTAATTTGCAAATGTCCATTACTTTCTCTGCTACTTCACAGAGCTAAAAGACTACAAATGGAAACTACAGACACAGCTGTTCACTAAACACAAATAATGGCATAAAAGAAAATAAACCAATCCAGGATGCAGAAAAAAAAATAAGCATTATTAGCCTTCACTGTTAAATACAAATACCCCATTGAAATTAGCCAACTTCTGCTTTCTTCACCTTTCCAATCCTCCAGCCAGTTACAACAGCTAAATTAAGTTAATCCAAATTAAAAAATTTACTTCTCAGTCTATTTTTTTTTTTAATGGGAAACTAGGTTTAGAAACCACATGTACAGATCTGGTTTATTTTTCTGCCATATGATGTATAAAGCAGCATAACAGCAGATTAAAATATTATGGGTGGAATATTCACCTCTGCTTAAGAACCTGTTGCTGTTGGAAATGAGCAAAATATATAAATATCAGTCACTCGTAAGTGGGTGGATAATGGGAATAAATAAGGTCTTGATTCAAAAAAGAACAGAACATTTCTGTTTAAGGACAGGACTGTTCTTAAAGAACCATGATTTGAAATACCACCATTACTGGATATAAACAATTAGGACAAGAAGCACTTAATATTATTTGATTTTTTAAAAAATAATATACATTAAACATAATTATAAATTTATTTCTCAGTCCAGAGAAGCATTCATTCTTAAATATAGACTAAAAATGTTCATATTAGTACCATTTAAAAACATTTTAATAGACATAAAAGCTAATTCATCCACAAAATCGAAGAGGCCATAAACCAGTTTTCAGAAACCTTTAGCCCACTGCTGTTGAATACAGCAAAAAGTATTTAAATTCTAAAATTAACAATTATCATATGAGCTTGGGCAACCCAAACACCATAGGGCTTAGGAAGAAACTGCAAATTATTTTGGCTTTTGTACTTGAAATATGGGCACAACGAGCTTTAAAGAGCTGCAATCCTAAACAACGCTCTGCTCTGCTATCTGCAGCACCAGGAGGGTTGAGGAAGAGAAATATGCCCCATGGAGCGGTTGGTAAATACCATCGGTAAAATAGGAGGGTCTTTACAGTGGGGATTACAGTTGGACTGGAGTTGTGTAAACAGTGGATTTCATAGTTAAGTGCAGTAAAAAATAATAAAATTAAATTAAATTAAATTAAAATAAAATAAAATAAAAAATAAAATAAAAAATAAAATAAAATAAAATAAAATAAAATAAAATAAAATAAAATAAAATAAAATAAAATAAAATAAAATAAAATAAAATAAAAACAGTAATCTTCCTAGGTTGTTCTGTTAGATTTTTATTTGATTGCAAGGCTTCTGTGGCAAGATTTAAAGACTAAATAATTAATTTGAGGTTGAATGTTCAATTTTCAGGGTACCTCTCCATTAGACCTGCTAAAAGTTCCATAGATTACTGGGGGGGGGGGGGGGGGGAACAAGCAAGAGACATTTAAAAATATAATAATAATAAATAATAATAATAATAATAAGTAAATGCTTCGCCTTCTTTCTTTCCAAGAACACTATTTGGCAGATTTGGCCCAAAGTCATAAATGGCATTGGTCCAGCACAAACCTTGTTTTAACAGAATCACAGAATCACGGAATATCCCAAGTTGGAGGGGACCTGCAAGGATCATCAAGTCCATCTCCTGGCTCCACAAAAGGTAACTAAAAATCAGCCCCTATGTCTGAGAGAGGTGTCCAGGTGCTTCTTGAACTCCAGCAGGCTCTGTGATGTGACCACTGCCCTGGGCAGCCTGTCCCAGTGCCCGACCACCTCTGGGTGCAGAACCTTTCCCTAACCCCCAGCCTGACCCTCCCCTGTCCCAGCTCCATGCCGTTCCCTCGGGTCCTGTCGCTGTCCCCAGAGAGCAGAGCTCAGCGCCTGCCCCTCCGCTCCCCTCGTGAGGGAGCTGCAGGCCGCCATGAGGCCTCCCCTCAGTCTGCTTTGCCCTAGGCTGAACAAACCAAGGGACCTGAGCTGCTCCTCATACATATGCCCCTCTAGACCCTTCTCATAGCCCTCCTTTGGATACTCCCTAATAGTTTTATGGCCTTCTTATACTGTGGTGCCCAAAACTGCATGTACTTAAGGTACTATGCAGCACAGAGCAGAATGGGACAATCCCTTCCCTTGACGGTTAACCATGCTTTGCTTGATGCACCCCAGGACACAGAATGCCAGCTTACCCTGCTACAACCTATCTAAAAATATTGCAGTCTTTACAAGGAATGACTACATGGTGCACCCTTCCAGATGAGCAGCCCCCACCTCCAGAGCAGGGCGATGCAGGACCCCAGAAGCCTGCAGTATGCCTATTTCACTGGAAAAAAAAAAAAAAGAAAAAGGAAACTAGAAAAGCTTCCAGATTTTACAGAAGATATCATACAGTGAAGGAAGTTCAAAACATGACTGATGCTTTAATAACCACCATCCAAGGAAAAGCACTGTAGGCCCACAGCCATTAAGAGTGTGTTCGCACTGAACTTTGATTAAAATAGTATTCCAAGAAAGACAGTAATATGCGAGAGACATCTGCTCTTTACACATGCCCAGAATGAGGGAAGGTTGAGACAACCGATCAATATACACATATGGTTGCTATTAAAGTGCTATCATTTGCTAACAGTTAGCAAAAAGTAGTATCTGAAATTTCCATAGTAATACCGTGTAAGTTATACTTAGATCTGGGAACATCTGCGCTGGCAGCATTGTAATGTTGACTTTTAGATAGCTTCTCCATTTGTTTCCAAAGAAGAAACTAAAACACAGGAATAATATACCCAGGGAGATGGTGAGATACTTCCTTATGTATTTAGCTACTTTGTTACCGTGTTTAATATTCCAAACGTATTTTTTAGGAACTCCTCTTTAAAAGCTTGCATTTTGACAAAGACATATTACATAGTTAGATGCTAATACTAAAATACAGAAATTTAACCTTACCCAGATGCCCAACAAAATCTCAAATGAACCTCTCAGATGAATCTCTTCTATTAGAGACAACGCTATGGACCATGGTACATTATTTACATGAATTAGTGGATATTTATGCCACCTACTGAGGAAGGAAGCACCACACACACTGCATTCATGAATGACATCTAGGTACTGAATTATGTAAAAGGAGGCCATGAAAATCTATAGTTTAAAACAGATTTTTGGGAAGTTTATTGTGTCAACATGTTCAGTTGGTAAGGTAAGCAGGCATCATGCTGAGCAGGTGGTCAAAAGTCTTTAGAAACTTATGGAGTGACCACCTTTACCTTGAAGGCAAGGTTATTTGTGGGCAGCTGATTCATTCATTTGTAGTGTTTACTACAAAAGAAAAACAAACAAACAAAAATAATATTAGAGTCTAATAAGCTGTCCATGGCTACAGAAACATATCCCATCCTGAAACCATACTTGGTGTATGACTAATCTGAGAATCCAAAGATGTATACAAGATTTGGCCTAGTTTTAAACACCAGGAAGAAAAAAAAAAAAAAAAAAAAGACTGAGTACTTGTTGAATGAATTTTGCTGCTGAGCAAAGCTATGAGGACTGGTAGAGGCATTGGAGTTTATCTGCAGGCAGATGAAAGCTTAATAGATGGAAATTAAAAGATTGTGTTCTGCAGTAATTAATTATTTAGATCTACATGCAGTGAAATTTTTGCATGGCGCTGACAAGTGACCTTTGCAGAAGAGCCTCCAAGCTGCTGATTTGGAGCACCCAGTCTTGCTGCTGCCCAAGTTTCCTGCAGCAGCAGGGAAGGAAGCAGACAGAAACAGTATTTGCATACAGACACCAACCAACACTTCAGATTCCTTACTATAATTACCTGACAATTGTTGAAGAATTATGAAGTAAAGCTTTGTCTAAAAAGTTTTGCCCCATATTGTAGGCATTGTGTTTTGTTCCTGTGCTGTAATGTGAACAAGAAAGCCCACAGTAGATGAAAGATCCAGCAGTAGATGAAATTGCATCTGCTGCCACCTCTGTCTCATTTGTGCTCATGCAGTTATCATCAGAGGACTTTCCCTAATGCCTCTTTACAGATTTCAGTGGGCACCAGCCTTCAGCAACCAAACCTTCTGGAAGAACATTCTTTCTTTTCACTGAGCATGGACACTTCACTCACCTTCCCCTGGCTTTGGGTTTAAGGAGCTGTTAGCTCCAAGAGTAGTCCAGGACTAATGAGAATGCCAATACTTAGTGTCAAGCTTAGAGCCCCATTTTCCGACTGGAAAGAACAAACCATATTCCAATGAAAAGCATTATATCTACATCTCAAAAGTCCCATGATACTGGACTTCATGGTTACAGACATTAAATGTTCTAGAAAGTATGAAGGAGAGTGTTGAAGTATTTTACTTTTCTCTCCCTGCTGTTTCTGTCTAGTAAGGTCTTTGTTTCCAAAATCCTTTTGCAAAAAAAGACAAAAAGATACCATTCCTTGAAGAGTACATTAAGCTGCATTTTGGGAAGTTTATTTCAGAAGACATAGCCCACAAATCTACACTCATTTATAAGGAAGCTCTTCAGCAAACAACGTATTTTTAATATTCACTTAAAAAAAAACGTTCATACTTTAGATGTTTCCCTTAAAATTCTCTTTATGAGCGAGGTAGAGATCACAAAGAGCAGCAGTGGCTTCCACAGTGTCATTTCTCATGTAATGTTTTGAAAATATTACTTCAATGCTTTCAAACAGCAAATGCTTACAAGTCTCACTGCAGCAGTTCAGCAAAGCTGCTGCCTGCAAGCATGGTTAACTGCATTGCAAATCTGCAGTGCTCCATGGAGAATGCTGCCTTCATAGGAGGCAATCTCTTCCCCATCCCAACCCCACCCTCCACCCCCCCCCCCCCCCCGTTAAACTTTTAAAACCTTTTTACCATTTTATTTTGCTTATCTAGGCGCAGCCTCAGTAGTCCTTGGTTATTTCCATTTCGGAGCAGTAAGAGTGGCATCTAGTGGACAGTTTCGCGCTCCAGGATCAGTCCTGAAGCAATTGCTATTCACCTGCTAAATTTATTGCTTTCAGATGCATTTGACTTCATCTGGAATACACAGCTATGAAGTTACAGCCTCCCTCAGCCTTCCCCATCGAAATGGCTAATAGGTGTGTGGAAATTTTTAGGGCAGTTAGTTAAAATTAAGGAATACAATACCTAAAAATATAGTTATGGCTATTTATTTCTAGAATTAACACATTATTAAGAAAGCAAACAAAATGCACGCATTGTTTTTAAAAGAGTAGGTAGTGGTATTCTGCTTTTGCTAACACTTAGGGCATAATACATTATATAATAAAAGTAAATCCTCAACTGTAAATAAAACACAAATAATATTTTTGTAGATTTATGGTTTAGATTTAATAGAGACACCATTAGAAACAGAAAATGATAAAGTTAGGAGTTCTAAACTTGAGAAAAAATACCCAACAAAAAACCGCCATGTACTGTATATTAACAATGGTCCATGAATACACTCCTCATCAGCAACTACATAAACTGCTGCCTGAAAGTCAAAGGTAACTTATAAATTCTGCTGAAAGCCAGATCACTTAACAGTCCTGTGAAAGGGCTCTAACAAGATTTAACACCTTTCTTCACCTCGTTGGACACAGACATTTAGGGATAAAACTGCATGGCTGGTTTTCAACCAAGAAACCCCAAACCTGATTGAACATCTGGAATATTTCTGATTATGGAAACAATTTGATGGCATGCTAGCAATTATGAAAGTGCTCGTATTAAATGCTAAAATTTCACAATAACAGCAGTATTAGTTAACTCTTATGCAAGTGCTGTGATAGGGCTGGGATTTGCAAAGCTCCAGATTCTCCTGAGGCACTAATGAAAGCTCCTCTGAGGTTTGCAGTCTCCTCGAGGAGCAATTCTGCGAGCAAGTTCTGGAGGACTCTGTTCTTCCTTCATCAGAAAACAGATATAACCTTCAACAGAAGGGAGATGTCATTCCAGGAAGTGTTTCTGTGCTAACCTGTAATTTAAGTGGTGGATTGCATGGTCCCAAAATATAATGCACACTTTCCCTTGAGAATTTTTTTGTTACAACTAAAATATATAAACTGTAGAGAAAGTAACTAAAAAAAATGCTACTCTCAGTTGAGTACAACAAAAAGAGGAAAGGAAAGGATTGTGACAAAGCTATCTACAGTTTAACAAAGCAAGAGCAGTCTAGCTATGAAAATAAGTGCTGCCTACTTCCCCTCCCCCCCCCCCCAAAAAAAAAAAAAAAAAATCAGCCAGGACTACAAGCTGTCCAGATTTCAATGTCTGCTTTCTGTGATTCACAGCACAGAAGCAAACATCAGTCTTAATGGGTCCTGCATCGGTCTCCCAACCAGAGCAACAATGGCTATTCCTGGGCAGGAAAGGGCAGAAGGGAGTTCAAGAAAAGGAAAAAGCAGAGGTGTAAAGAGAGCAAGTCTTATTTTTTTTGCTGCTTGAGATGATGTTCCAATAATAATGTGCAATAATGCTTGAATAACTTAGCATTTCTTAGAGATCCAAACTCAAGTTTTCCACAATCTAGGTAACTATGTGGAATAAAAACTGTGAAAACTGTGGGTTTTGTCTCCATGATTAAGAAGAGAGAGGATGACAGAGCTCTGACTGTCTTGCTCTGTGACATTTTCCACATCCAGGTGATCACTGCAGACTGCAAGCCACAAATCCAGCTGCATCTACTTTTCATCACAGAGACCAACCCAGATTTGAGGCAACCTTTGAGAAAATACCCAAACTCTAATTGTAATATATTAAGAGGCATTTCTAAGCAAAACTACATGCTCAATATTAACCATGATGTCTTTAAGAAAAAAATATAAAAAATAAAAAAAAGGAGCTTTCAATCCAAATTATCTGAATAGCAACTTCTTTTTTTGACAGTAATGGTACTAAAGAGAAAAGAGAGGAAAGGCTCAAACATATAAATCCTTCTCCAACTGGAAAGATACCTTAAATTCAAGTATAAGTCAAGTATTAATAGACTTACATTAAAGCTATCTCTTTAGCACATTTAGTCACTGGACTGCAGGATTAACATGGAAGTTTTTACTTTACATTGCTATCTCGTTACAGATAAATTTGAGCAATGTACCACCCCCCAACTAGAAAAAGCTTTTTCCAGTGTACAGAGAAAATACTGCACTAAATTCTGACCAGATCATTACTGTGAAAATATGGATAAACTACAGAACAGATACAGAGAAAATGGAAAGAAAGGTGATAGCCACATAGATCCTTAAACACTGAGCTATCTGACTGAGGGTGGTGAGGCCCTGTCCCAGGCTGCCCAGACGAGCTGTGGCTGCCCCATCCCTGGCAGTGCCCAAGGCCAGGCTGGATGGGGCTGGGGGCAGCCTGGGCTGCTGGGAGGGGGTCCTGCCCATGGCAGGGGGTTGGAACTGGGTGGGCTTAAAGGTCCCTTCCAACCCAAACTGTTCTCTGATTCTATGGTTCTTTATGGGAAAAAGACTGGAAGTCTATGCAACCTGGTTGATTAATTATTTATGACATTCTTGGGAGAAATGGAGTGAAAAGACAAAAGTGAACAAACTGAATTAGAACAAGTTTCAAGCAGGGAGAAAGTATTTTGAAGCTGTTCAACAGCTTCCTGAAAGAGCAATGCAGCTCCCTTTTGCTTGGACTGTTTACTATTGAGCCAGCACAGTGGGGAATGATGAAACAGGAACAATTCTTTTTTTTACTGAATATGCAATTAGGAACAGAGGTTACTGGAGGGACTAAGGATTTATTTATGGAAGCAATGACATGCAAATATACTAATGCTTATTTATGCACACTAATTTTCCAAGTATCACTGAGATGTACTTCAGTCACTTCAAGGATCCCCATTACATTTTCGGTTGGTGCCAAGAACCACTTTGGTGCTGGCAATGTCTTCAGTTTGTGATCAGACTAGAGCTGCTCTTGCATCTGTATTCCCAAGGCAAAAATAACTCTGCAAGAAAACATGTTCAGCAAAATGGATTTCTGCATTAATTTTCATTTGGTATTAAAAACAAAGTAGTGAAGGTTTTAACTGGAGTCCAAGAGCTAAGTGCCAAGAACTCGTATTTGAAGAGTTATTTATTATGGGTTTGCAGGAGACAGTGTTCTCATGAAAACATGACTACTGACCATTGCATTCATATTCATTACTGGCAATATCTACTAGTTAGGTCAAATTTCCTTGCTGACCTTTGCCAAACTTGAAGCTTCCTAGACCTTTGCAGAACAATATTTATTGAGACAGCAGATGACTTTTGTAATCTGAGCTACTGAATTTATTCCTAAATGGAATTGACTTCAAATATGCATGAAATTATAGTAATAAAGATCTCCATCTTGTTCCCTAGCTGCAAAGTATTACAAAAATTACGGAAAATTATGTTATGCCCACCTGAACACATCAGCAGAAATTCTAAATGCATTCCTTTACAAAGGGGAGGAGAAACTCTTTGAAATTAGGGTAACTGCACACAGCGCACCCAGTGGACTGATTAAAACTTTTTGGAGCTACCTTGAACATCATACTTGCTTTAGTATGAAATATCAGCATGCCTATAGAAGCCAGACCACCAAGCAAGCCTACAAACAGGCACTGGGACAGCCAGGAACCTCACCTCAAGCTTAGACAGAGAAATGCTAACTGCTTCTGCTTCTTCTGAAAAGACAATGAATAATCTGACATTTCTCAAACAAAATGTGTTTTAAGACAGCTAAATATATTACATACCTAGGACCGCCTATCAGAAGCTGCATCCAGCAGCTATTTCAGAAGCAGCTTCGCTAATGGCAAGAGGTGACAGGAATGACAAAATCACAGTCCTCCTTGCTTGGTTCAGACCTCAGAGTTCAGTCAGAGACAGTTCCAGGACAAAAACACTCATAAGGTTTGTGAATAGATGAACGTGACAGCAATAATTTGGAATAAGGAGGTGATGTCATTCACTGTGCAGCATTGATGAGGTCAGTATGGGAATACAGAGTTCTGGTCTCCAAATTTTAAAATGAGTGATAAATTTTGGAAAGGACACTGAGAGAAGCAAAAGAGATTATCTATGGGATGGAAAAAGCCCTACAGTGAAAAGCCTTTTCCAGTGCAAAAGTCTGCCTTCAGCACAGAGGATGATCTTTTGTATCTCTAAGTAAGCCCACAGACAGATGAAATGATATGGGAATGGAGATGTGCAATAGGACTGCGAAGTATTTTATTCTCCTCAGCTTTACTGCTGCACATAACTTCTTCTAAGATTTGCAATGTCTGGAGTAATGGTAAGAATGCATCTGAAAAGCCACATTTTTCTGCTTTTGCAATGGGTGCAAAGACCCCTCAATGCATGTGGATTGTGCAACACCAAATTGCTTCCTATTTTATTCATAGAATGCATACAACTCACAGGAAATTGCTAACATTTGAGGATACTTATAAATAGTAATGTGCTTTTTAAAAATAGTGTATAAAACTAAAATCCATTATTAAACTGGAATTGAGGGGGAGAATTTAAGCTTCAAGTTAAGCTTCAGATTTTCCTGGAATTTAGTGGTTAAATGCAGGAATTGTATATTCAGTATAAAGACTTCTTAAAAGACAGAATATAAAAGATTCATTTTGAACAAAGCACCTATGCTACCAAAGGAGGAAGTAGCAGTTCATCAAAAATGCAAAATAAAAAAATTGGAAGCCCAGACTACAGGATCAGGAAAAAAAAAAAAAAAAAAAAAAAAAAAAACACACACTGGAACAGTATATCACTAATGAGTGCCATCTAAATTTCTCCCTCATTATTATTATCACTATATTGCTTATCAACATGCTTGGTTGGGACAACAAAACTGTACAGAATACAGGAGATGTTCCACCTGTTGCCTCTGCTAATAATTCACCTGTGTGCTCTTCCAGGTAGAAACCAGCACTTTTTTCAGCACATTGCAACAGAGCTCACTGAAAGGATTTCAATCGTAAATGAAGATGCCTCTGCCCAAAATCTTTTATTCTGAAGTTTCTGCTGGACTCAAGAAACTAGTCACACACATTTCAAGAATATTGCTGCACTTATGATGTATATTGACTGTTCACCCAGGTCTCTGCACAAAGACTGCTTGGAGTTCCACTCTTCTGCCCGTGTTTTGCCATCCTCCAGGTATTCAGCCACAGCCAAGCCTACCTCTTGTTCTGTCCAGAATAAGGTTGGCCAAGGGACCCACTAGAGGGTGATAATACGGGCCTCACTAGAGACCTCTCCAAGGGTCATGTAAACAGAACTTTACACAGACTAATGAAAGCGAAGGGATAAAATGACATTTTAAAAATCTAGAGGAAAAATAAGATTCTTGAGAAGATAAAAAAACTACCAGCTTCTATTCCTCACCATATCCTAGCCTTGACTTTCCAGTCAACAAAATGCTGTACCAAAACCAGAAAGATGCCATGTACATGTATGTGTAGATGTAATTTTCAATGTAACCATATGTCTTTGTTTAATCTACAACAGCATTTTCTCTCAAAAGCATCAACCAAAATCCTCTAATCCAACTTCTACATATTCAGCACCTGTAGTAGTTTTATGGCATATTTCAGTTCTTTCTTTTATGTCACTGAAAACAGGAGCTTTAGAAGAGTGTAAAAAATATTTGTTCTTGTTTTCGGTGTTTATGAATGGACAAGGTAGGAACAGAGCTTCCTATTTCTGTCACATCTGGGGCATCACCCTTTCAAATAAAAACGCTCACCCTGAATTCAAGGAAGGGCAGCCCAGCAAACAACCCGCACATTTTAATAAATTCCAGATTTTAAAGGCAGCACCCTAAGTCTTTTGTACAAACTTCATTTGCTGCAAAGTTCATATTCTGCCTCAGCCGCTGACTGCTGTCATATTCGGTGCAACTTGTTATGGGTGGAAAGATAAGCAGCAGGGCAGCAGAAAGAGGAGGTTTATCTCTGGCAGCTAATCTCCTCAATCAACAGCACTCAGCTCTGCTTAACAGCCGTTGCCAAGGAACGGGGAGCAGCTTTTCTTATCGGCTTCATAATGTTTCATTGACTATTCAGACTAGAATAGAAAGCTGTGACACTCAGGGTTATGAGCAGCACAAAATGAAAATGGCATATTATGTGGTAGGAAGAAGAGAAATCTTTTAGCCCTCACCTTATCTGGACAGTGACTGTTACTCCAAAAAAAAAAAAAAAAAAAAATCATCTATCATTTTCTGCTCTGCTTATTTTAATATGACAAAACAAACAGAAAAATATATCTACATAAACAAGATTTTTTTTTTTAATGGTGTTGGCAGGTCCTCAGCAATTCCCTGACATTACTGATACTTCTTACACAGAGAGACCAGGGTTGCACAGATCCCTATTACATTACTGCAAAGTGAGCCTTCACTGCTTATTCTAAAGCTATTGCGAGCAGCTGCAATGTGTTGAGGGATGTCTTCTCACAGTAGGTGGGATCTTCTTCAAACCGTGATAACCATGACCAGAATAAGACAATCTATGCAAAACTGACAATATTACATTTCTTTACCAGTGTTACTACTTCTCGCTCCTGTCTTCATCCCTGCACAGATTCTGATTTTCAGTTCAAATCTTCATATTCTTCATGCACAGGAGTAGTAAAACCTTATTGCATCTCTTCTGATTCTGATTTTTAGTATAAACACCTTACAGAATAGCTGCTTATGAAAACTTAAATCTGGGCCCATTTGGAATCATCATGAATTATAACTGTTGCTCTATTTGCATGTTTTAAACAGCACGTACAGGATATTATCATTACTCACCAAAGGCAGTGTTGTAATTAAGTAAGAGAATGTACCTAGATATATTCACTGTATCACAAAGCAATGATATTAGAAAATAAATTTAAAAATTCAAAAATATATTTGTTTGTCATTGTATCATCCCAAAGTCACCATATGCAGAGAGCTCTGGCCCCTCCAAGTTTTGTCTTTCATATATTAACATAAGCCCAGAAAATGGGAGGAATATCCTGCAATGAATTTTACATTCATGGAATTCTCTGTCTTTCATACAAAGTTGAGGTTTGGATTTCAGGCAAATATTTTTAAGCATGTGAGTTTGCTAGTACTACCAAAGGATGTCATGCTGCCCATTCTCCTTCTCACAAACTCCAATTAATTCAGCTACTGTTAAGCACACAACTAAGTTTAAATTCATTGCAAATCTCTGAGATGTTACTGGGAACATTTCCATGGTCAAAGATAGCTATTCACTTAAGCAATTGTCTCTAATGCATCCTCAGTGATCTATGGCTGTATTACATTCTAAAATTTTAGAAAATCTAAAAAAAAAAAAAAAAAAAAGTAGTTGCAAAATTACATATAATACTGTTTTGGGTTTACAAAGTTTTGGTAGCAGGGGGCTTCAGGGGTGGCCCAGCAGCTGCCCCATGTCAGATCAGAGCCAGTTCCAGCCAGCTCCAAAAGGGACCCGCCGCTGGCTACAGCCAAGCCAATAAGCATAAGATATTGCTCAGGAAATTTAAAAACTTTGTTCTAATATGTAGCCCATATGATCTACTGAAGCATAAATACACCTTTCTTTGTTGCTGAACTTTATGACAAAGATATGACCTCCAAATACTGATTGAGCTTTCATTGGAATGTTTTACGTGATCACAATACAGTGTGATGTGCCTACTGGCTTTCTCTAGATTTAGAATGGGATTGATGAAGTAATTTCACAAAGATGTAATTGGACTTCTAAGATATAATACAAGACTCACCACACTCTCACTAGTAAACCTGCAGTTCTATCTAGACAATGTGTTTAGATAACTGGGAGCAATGTTGCCAAATTCTCCACCTACTTATATCCTTCCATTTTTCACGATTAACAAGAATAGGGAAATAATAAGAGAAAGTACTATTTCTAACAAATAAATAAAAGCAATGTTTCTTTTCATATTTAATGACCAGAGCTTTAGGGAAAAGTGTTCTTAAATTTGATTCAGCCCATTAAACCCTACATATGAGACTGGACAGGTAAATTAGGAGTCGCTACAAGTTTCCTCCAGAACCAACAGAGAGCACATGCTGAAGGTGATTCATCTAAATTAATATCTAATCATGAAATTGAACAGATACATGTTTTGGTATGAATAAAGTCACAAGGCTTTGATGAATGGAATAGCCAGAATGAAAGAACAAACTCTAAAAATCTGTGAATTCAACCTTAGCTGAAGGTGCTACTCTCAGTTTTCAGTTAACTTCATTTTCTGGCTAATAAACACTAAGAGGTCTTATATTTATTTCAGATTGCTTGAGTACAATAATAATCTAATTAAGAGATGGTTCAAAAGAGCAGTGTTGAGTTTTCTTCTACTGCTCAATTAAGTAAATTTATAAACTTACTACTAATTTGAATCTCCCAACACAATCCAAAAGAAAACAAAACCAGGACCAAGGTTCAAGCTTCTAGAGACCTGAAATGTCCATTTTAAATACTCATAACCATGTATCAATTTTATAATAAAAATTGCAACAAATAACTATAGAAAAATTATCATTTTAATTTTAAAAAAATATGGAAAATTATTTTAACTTGAGTGTGACACCATATATTTCCAAACGTATTCCCTTCACTACACTTCTATGAAACAGAAATTTTAGAAAATAAAAATAAAAAAAATAAAAAAATATTTAAATAAATAAAAATATATTGTAGGGGAAAAAAAAGTAACTAGGAACATCAGTAATATTGGTTCTTAAGACTTTTGCTTTTTGCTCTGAGCCAGGGACAGAATGTTAAGATCTTAGTCATGGAGAGGTGACAAGGTTCATTAAAAGGAAATGATAGCATAGACTGAAAGAGGCAGAATGTACTTCATCTTTTCATCTCAGAAGCAAATACAGCCTGATATATATGAGAGGCCTATTCAGCCATGAACACCTATTGTCATGTAGAAACACACAGAGGTGACCATAGGACTAAAGTTTCCAGTCCCGTCAATAAGACTGCACCACATTTTGGGGCCAAGCCCTGTTACATTAGGTTGTGTGCATCACTAAAGGTGCTTCTTAAAATACTAGTTCAAGAAAACAATTAATTATTTTGCCATTCATAAAGGGTATCATATTTAAAAAAATCCGTTTCAATTTCTCAATCGGTAAAGTGTAACTGTTCCTTTACTCCTGTGCCATAGCAGTAGTAACATTACTTTCAAACATTCACATCAGGATTCCTAAGGGCCAGATTTTCAAAGCTGAGCACGTACACGTAAGAAACAAAGGAATAAAAATACCAGATAGGCATGGGTATGGAGATCCATATTTTGTATCAGTCATACAGACTGTGTCATAGAGAAGCAAATACTAACTGCAAGTACCGAGATGGGAAGCATTTCCATCCTATGATGTACAATCTGGGGAACATGGATAGGCCAAAATGAGAGCAAAGTCTTCTGTTACTATATTGACTTCTTTTCCATGGGGATACCGTTTGAAAACTGTAATTTTAAAATCCCTGTCATGTTGTTTCTGTCCTTTCATGTTTCTACTGTCTGGAGTGAAAGAAAGGGGAAAGAAAGTGGCTTAATTAAATCCACAGTTCGGCCAACAATACTGAACAGATGTTGGAATAAAAGTTTTGTGAAGAAATGTGAACAAATATTACTTTACTTTACTTTTATATACAAAACAAGATTTTATACTCAAAAACAAGAGGCTTGTCAATAATTACAGGAATATAGTTCCCATACAAATCCATCATTAGGCTTAGGTATTTTAGTACAACCATTAGAAGTGCCCTGCATTTACCTACAGCCAAAGCACTTTTGCTAAGCTGCTTCCATACATTTGAGGAATTGCTTTCAACAACACTCTGAGTTTGGGTTTCCTTTTTTGTGTGTGTAAGAAGGCTTCAGAATAATTTCTACAAAACCAACATGGATCATCTTTAATTACTGCATTGCAACCATGGCTATTTAAAAATCCAGCCTCAGCAAAGTGGATGACAAACATTAATGAGCAGTAATGCACACATGGTATTGTAAATGAAAGGATAATGAAAGCAATTTATTTGAAAATTAAAATATGATTAAGAATGGCAGTCTGTACTAGGACCCAGATGCCAACAGAAAGCAACCAATGTGCAAGCAGACTGTCATTAATTTGGGAAGCGTATGAAATTGCTTTCCTTTCTTTGACAGCTTTTAATATAAAGTAACTTAACTAATGGGCAGCATGTATACACCGGAAGTCAAAAGACCTATGGAGATTTTTAGATGCGATGAAGAACACTACAAAGTCTCCGAGAAGAGACACTCCAAGAGGAAAGGGAGGACATTTAGAAGATACTTCAAACTTTAGGTAGGATGAATTACACTCTCCAGAAGTGCCTCTCTACATTGACTCTGGATAGATTCTGTTCTAAACTTATATTTGGCAGTGTGCCTGCACTGAGGTCAGGCGAACCGAAAACATATCTCCAACAGCAGGTGCTCATGCCAGCACCATCACTGGGAGCAAGACTCTCTGGGAAAGCCCAAAAATCAGGTGCACTGGAGTTAGCTACACAAAGGCAGAAGCTATTATAAAAAAAAAAAAAAAAAAAAAAAAAAAAAAAAAAACAACTCTCCTTTCTCCTTCACATCTTCACATGTGTTAATAAGCATGTTTTAATGAGACCATGCAAATATGTTTAGGATCTAGACTGGCTCCATCCATACAATGCAGGCCACTAGTTCAAGTCTCCATCACTTCAAGGACCTCTGCACCCTTCTCCAAATAAAAACGTCCTTCCTTCCCCCGTATATGTGTTTTAAAGAGTGACTGCTTACTCCAAGTTTCTGTTGATGCAAGAGCTAACCGTTCTCAGCAGAATGCTATTAAGTTGTCAGATCCACTCATATTTAAATGTTCGTGTTTGAAAATTTCAACCTAAGTGTATTCATCATAGGCAGTATGACAGAGATACCTGAGCTCCATGACAAATTGCTAAACCATACAGCCCCAGACCTACATATATGTCAGGATGTACCAAAAAAAAAAAGTCACTGAAAATGGTTTATCTGTTTTAAAAAAAACATTCCTTGACAGACCTGATTAAATGGAAGCAAGAGAGAACTATGGTGAACAAAAGCAAAGGTCCACTCTGTCCTGATGGTGCTAAACCCACCTGATTTGCTCCAGCTGCAAGCCGGTCAGGAGCAGGTACCAATCATTTATCAGTCTAATTTCAGAAATTAAACATAGCTATTTGGATAGCTCCTCCAAACTTGGCATAATAATGCCATAACTAAAGTGATTCTTGTAACTAGTGAGGATATATGCTATTGGAACAGCAGACGTCTTCCATCCATTTTTGTCTTAATTATCTACTGTACCTATGCATTACAACTGCAGATGTAAATATCTAATTACCTAGGGCACAACCGGCACGAATTTAGAGCTAATAACTGTACCTCAGTTGAGCCTAACTTCTTACCATTAACAGCATAGTAAAGACAAAGAAAACAGTTTTATCTGCCTTAACAAAAGACTACTCCCCGGCCAGAATATCCTGTCTTCCCCCCCCCCCCCCCCCCCCACACACACACACACTGTTGCACAGCTTTGGCTCTTACTAAATTTTACAAGGATTCTTAACATTTTCAGCTTCTAGTTATTTTTTTTTTTATCAGTCAATACAATCAGTCAACAGATCTTCTTAAAAACTGTTTCAATCTCTGTCTGAACAATGCCACTTTTGGGTAGGTGACAAGGGCTAATCATCAATGAAAAAAATATAAATAGAACCAATGACTGCTTAAAAATATATTTTAATCCTTAAGAAATCCACTGGGATATTAACAAAAGGTGGTTTTGTCTGCAAAAAGGCATTAACATAGCCATTTATAAAACTAATAGGAAAGCGAGCACTGCTCCAGTAATAATGAAAGTACACTGCAGAATAACATTATGGAAATAGGATACCAAATTGAAGAATTGACCTTGGGGCCCTGGCTTATCCTGGATGAAGATGACTTGTGAAATGAAAATTTGGCTGTAATTTGTTCTTGCTTTCCCTAAAAGGTTGAAGGCATTTCTACTCCAAATGAATAAAATGACTGTTAATTTCCTAGCATTAAGCTGGATGTTCTTAAATATAGTTATTTAAGTGTATTCAAATACATTTTCATGTCTTATTTTTATTCTTAGAAAAAGAGAACTGGTTTTCTGTGATTTCTATCGCAGTCAATTTCTGAGTTAATTTTTAAATCACTTCAGATTGAAGTACCTGCTACAGCTGAATCAGTTGGATGCACCATACTTACGTATCAAGTGTTTATTCTTGATTTAATAGGATGCAATGGTCTGAGCATTTGATACTAACACTGAATGTGAAATACAGAACATAAGGACATTCCTTCAAATAATCGGATCACCTTCAAATGATGGAAAAAAAAATATATTTATATAATGTATTTTAGAAAAAAGAAAGAAAAAAAAAAAAAAAGAGCTAAAATTATGAGTTTCATGAAACTCTTAATAATGGCCATCAGTGCATCCATTTCAGGGAACAGGAAAATGTCATAATATGGCATAAGTCAGAACTGAAATAAATCAAAACAAAGCAGAAGGCACAGATAGATCATACAATATGGAAAGTCAAATGTTTCCATACAGTACTGTCCTCAAAAGTAGCTGGTATATATTAAGTAGCACCAAGAACCAAAGGAAAGGAATATGGGCTATAAGTTCTGCTAGTTTTCCACCATGTCTTTTACAGCAGGAGTTATTTTTGATACCATATCAGTACCTAGTATCCTCAATGATTGTTCAGATAATATGTTTGAAATGAAAGCATGACAAGAAAGCAATATATGTATCTATATATATGTATACATGTATATATTACTGCATATATACCCAAAAAATAAAATAAAAATTAAAATATAAAAATAAAATAAAATAAAAATAAAAACAAATATGAAAACAAAATAAAATAATAAAGCAATTCTCCCCCAAAGAGACTGAGAAACGAGTTTGTGTCATTCATATTTGGATACACAAGCAAGATGTTGGCAATACAAGGCAGAATAACAACCAATACTAAAACCAGTCCAGCTCCCTGAACATACTTTGTATTCTTGACAGAGGAGAATTTCAAGAAGGAATCTGAAGGACAGCTTTAAGTTGGCTTACGAATGGTTACAAACAGCTTCTGTCAAACATAGGGGATATAAGGAAGAAGGGCAAAGGTGCTTATTTAAAAATGAATACACAGAAGATAAATCCTGATGTAACTGGTAAAACAGAAAAAAAAAAAAAAAAAAAAAAAAAAAGAATTCAAAACTGTATTATTTGTAAGAAATAAGCTTAATACATTCTGAGCCTGTATTCAAGATGAGAAAAATTCTCAAATATTTGCACACACAGATTCTAAATTTCCTATGTGTTTTACCAAACAAATTAAAAAAATAAATAAATTAGCAACCTGTTACAAAATCTTACTGTTCAGTATATTTATTATTTTTAGTAAGGTGGAATAAAGAACATGCAAGGAAAAAATTTCAGAAATACACGATTTCTAAGAAAATTAATCAGCAGAGGCTTAAAAATGTTTTAAATATGTAGTTTTTCATCTCATTCTGCAACAGATCGATATTTGATCCATTGTTTTAGAGTAGAAATAAAAAAACTTATAAACGTTGTATTTCATACGCACATCAAGCCAAATTACAAGGGAGAGCTCAAGGCCTGTGTATGCACAGGTAAATTAAATGCTACAGAACAACCCTGGGCACTAGGAACAGCCCTGTATTGTTAAAAGTCAGAATGGTCTTTGGCATGGTTTTATCCCAGCTGAAACTCTTTCCAGTAACCATACACATAGCTCACGAGCTATAACATTTCATGGAGCACTTGAATATAGTGCGTACCTGGCTGGCTGTTGACCAGAGATGTTGACCAGAGATCCCATGCCATTCAGATTCAGGGACAGACAATGGGCCCTGGTCCTGTTTGTAACCCATATATCCACATATTTTTAAGCACACACCATAAACAGCAGTGGATATTGATTCTTTTAAGATGTCTTTTTTTCTTTTGAAGCACACGTGCATCTCACAAGCATCTGAGACCATTAACAGAAGTGTAATTTTGTGTAATGGACAGCATAGAAACAGAATTTAAAGCTAAGCATAGGATGAGAAGAACAAAAGGAACTTCCTCTAATGTGTGCTGCACATCACAATACCTCTGATAAAAATATATCAAACTTCATCTTCAAGACATTTCTCACTTTTTCCTTCTAAGTTCCTATTTGAAAGGCTGCTCCAGAGACTAAAGGCTTGGAAAGATCCTCTGCATCCAAATTTACCCAAGACTCATTAGTACCTATCCATTCTCATGCTAATTCTGGCCTTTAGCTTACATAGCCAATTTCTCTCCCTGATATTTATTGACAAAAGGGAGATCAGGTATCATCAGGTATCATCTGTACATCTCTCAGGCTTAATCTGCAGGGCTAAATAAAATGTGCTGCTCTAGCATCCTCACTGAGAAGAGACTTCATTCTCTAATCTTGTTACCAGCCTTCCTTTTGCGTGCAATTCCAGTTTAAACTAAACTTTCTTCAATCCAGCTGAAAGGCAATGTCCATACAAGTACTGTAGGCGGTAGCTCGTTGAGGCTATCCCCTTCTACTCTGCCTCCATGCCATAGATAGATGCGTATTAAAATTGTCTGTGGTTCTTCAGAATAGCATCAAGGTAACTGCATCCTGCAGTTTACAAATATGTTCAGGCCCTTCTCTTCTGCTATTTCCAACTGACAATTTTCCAACAGTTGAGCTTTTAGTTCTCAACTGTATGGCCTTTCACTTTGTACTATTCACATGACCCTCTAACTCTACTTCTCACAGCTCTTTGCAGTGTAAAATTCCTCACCTCTTTTTATCAAAAAAGTTTCTCAGCTTCCATTACTACTATCTTAATATTTTTTTTTTCTAAAGTCACTAATAAAAATATAAAGTGAGATCTTTTCCAAAATCAATTTGTCAGAAATTCTTTCACTAAGCTCAGTCCAAAGTACATTTCTCACTAATACTACCCACTTCCATGTTCCATCCTAACTTTTTTTTTTCACTTTACAATTCCTTTTTTAGTCTGCACACTCTGAAATTTAAATAAAAGTTTCTTATTTGGAACAAACTTAAGAGCTTTACTGAAGTCCACTTGATGCCATTGCTTTCATTTCCTTCGTCTAGAAAGTTAGTTCACCTTCAAAAATGAACCAGAACAAAACAAAGCAAACCTCTTCAGGTCAGTCTGGTATGATGTATCTTGGCTAGATTTATACTGTCATCTTCCCATTCAACACAGAGCAGATTTACAGGCTTTCATTTCCCTGCCTCACACTCCTTGCCTTCTTAAGCATAAGCAAAATGATCTTTTCTCCACTCTCCCTTGCTGCATTTACAACATTTACTGGCAGACCTCCTGTTCTGTGTGCCCCAAAAAACTGGGATGGAGGTTATTCTGTTCACCACGGACTCCAGCATTGAGTTTCTTAAATGGGTTTTCCTTTAGTTACAGTAATTTCCATTTCTGCTAATGATTAGTCATCTTGGTTAACATCAATCTTACAAAAATTGAGGCCAAGTGTTAACAGAGCCATAGGATCGTCTCCTTTGAAAACCTTCATTGGCATGAAAGTAGTTCAGCTGCCAAATCTGTTGCTACATTATTACCTTAAATATTAACTGCTAACGGATAGTTTATTGAACTGTAGCTTTGTTGGTGTTTCCACTGACCATTTACAAGGTCACATTTAAAATAACCACTTCCAGACATACATCAGTGGTCCAAGCGGCCAAAGACATTAACTAGACCCCCCCAAAAAGTTATATATATATATATATGTATATATACACACATATATATATGTTGTGATTATTAGATTAAGTTTCTTGGCTCTTATTTAGAAGATTAATCAGGAAAGCATTAAGGGAGAAGTATAAGAGGCCTGAGGCAATAACAATGGTGTCTCTAGACAGATTTCGTGTTAAACAAAAAGTCTAATAAGTAGATGCCCTCAAAAGTACTCAGTGCCTCTGGCACAGGCACTCTTTTGTATTCATTCAGCAATCACCCCTCAGTCTTTTCCAAAACATAGCACCTGAGGTGATGGCAAGACACCCAGTTCTGCATGCTCACAAGTAGCTCTCCTTTCCAGTAGTTTTGCTGGAAAACACAATAGCAAGTGTTATTACAACAGTTAGCATGACTTTCCTAAATGTTTGTATGTAACAATATTTTAATACTTCCTTTAGAAAACAAATGTAGTTATTTCAAAATCAGAGAACACTTGTAAAGAAATATTAATACAGGTGTTTCTCATATCAGTTTATATAATTCACTACCAAATAACGGTATTATGTCAAAGAGATTTTAAAGAAATGTTTCAGATTTGATTCATGCAACACAACATGCAAATTCCTAAATAGGATTAAAATATATGAAGTCTATCTATCATGTTTCATGGCAAAGAGTAGCAATACAGTCACGAAGACATTCCTGCTCTGAAATTTGCATGGGGGTTGAAAACTGTATTCTTTTGTTGAACCTAAAATTGTTCCTTTTCTGTTCTTGCATCAAGAGAATTTTTAATGATAAAAGTATACACTCATTCTTTGCTGGTTTACTATTTCAGAGATAACAAAATAATATTCAGAAAAATGCCATAGTTTGTTAAAAATCTGAGATATAGAATATTTCCTCTCTATTTCAATTTAATAGCGTTTTTATTATTAGACTTAAGCTGGAAGTCTAACTAAAACAAAAAATAATACCATGAAAAACAGGACTGACAAAAATAAATGACACAAAAAGCTCTCAACTCTCTTCAGTGCTCAGAACAGTGAATTAACATATTTATTGAATTACATTGGCAATGAAGACAGCAATATATTGAAATTCATTGATTTTTTTTCTTGACTTAAAAGCAACACAGATGCTTATTACAAAACAGCGGTTCCTCTTCTCATTTTTATCAACCCTTTTTTAACAGCCACTGACAGTGACAGTTTCAAGCTTAATTGTACATTCAGCCTGTACTGTTAATGACATTAGATAAATGGATCACATCAGAATGCGGTAGCGTCAAAAGGGACCACGTGCCAATCTTACAAATTTAAAATCAAACAAGCAACTCTGTAGACCCTGACTCTTCAAGTTGTTTATCAGCTGAGTACTAGAGAATATTTTGAATGTCATTATACATCAAAAGATGAAAGATGTGCCTACTACAGCCCATGTTCCATTTATACAATGAAATTTAATTACATGTTATAACTATGCTGTCTTAGAACTATGGTAATTAAAGGGGTACTGTACATTGGTGTTTTATTCATTGTAAATCCTTATTTTCAGAGGGCTTCACTCAGCCATGCAAATTTACTCCCTTATCAAAGGGAGGAGTCTGTCATGAACACAGTAATGCTTGCTGCAACCATGCTAAAAAATAGTTGGAACCTCTTCGCAGCATCATTGAAGATGTTAGAATAAGCCTAAAAACACTTCTTCATAGCAATATGGCCTCAGAACAGCTGTTTAAAATATCAGTTTATATTTATGGGCATGTTTTGTTTGTATACATCTCTTATGAGATCTCTGAACAAAATACTCAACCTTACACAAAACGTCTTTCAGCAAGCCCATTATTAGCAGAAGTGGTAAGCCTCCCAAATAATTAAGAACCTTTTCGGAAGCACAAAATCAAGGTCCTTAAGCAGCAGGGTGTTTGGATAAAATTTTCACCTGTATAGGCAGCTGCAAATTGCAATCCTCTGCATCTGCACGGGCGTCCGAGCAGGAACCGGCGGCTGAGCAGGGCAGGGTAATTGCCTGGCCGCACCCCGGGGAAGCAGCGAAGACCAGATCGGAGAGGTGCTGAATTAACACATCTCACAGGTTTCCCAGCCCTTACTCATTCCCTGCTTTACGAAACCAGCTCTGCCCCGACATCTTCCAGATATCCTAGGTTATGCTGGCCGGCTTCGTGTATGTGCGGTGGCATTGAACACACAGATTTGTCTGCCAAGATGCACACAGACACTCAGGGAAAGCAGCCCTGTGTCTTCTTTCCAGACATACTCTCTGTCCACAGGCTCATGTATTCTTGGATTTACAAAGAAAGTGGAAACAAATCCATAATATTAATTCTCCATAGACTAGTCAAGACGCATTCCACTTTCCTCAGCCAAATCTGGTATTCTTCCTGTTCTTAATCCAAGGCAATTTAAAACCCGTGCTCATGACCAGCTTTTAGGGAGTATAATCTCACTAGATTTCTTGCTTCCACCCAAATTACAGTGTAAGGTGTGTGGTATTTCTTGGGGTAGGATGTTGGGCAAATACATCTTTCTACAAAAACATACAAAAAAGGTACTTGCGTAAAACAGTGATAGAAAATAACTTTATTCTCAATCCATTGAAATAGGCATATGATTTCTAATAGGCAGTCATCCAGTGTAGCAAAATCCTGTGATAACCAACAAAAGGGGCAATTTAAGGATGGAGCATTGCCTTGCTTCTGCAGATCTAAGACTTATTTTAAGCTTTTTTGTGTGTGTGCGTGTGTGTGTTTGTGCGATCAAATCAGCATCAACCCAATTATGCCTAAGGTCTATCTTCTTGTTAGATGGCAGGGTCAGTCACAAATGAGCAGCCTCTTGCAATTTGCCATCGAATCAGCTCTGTAATTTCAGAGCTAATGCAGACATCTCATGAAAACAAATCATCAGACAGTGTCGGTTCTCCCCCTCCTTCCCAAAACCAAGCATTCGAAGAGATTTGGGTTTCTCCTTTAAAAGCCAATTCTCCTCTACATGAAAGCCAAAACAACCTATAGTAAACAAAAGTCAGTAGTCACTTTTAAACCTTCATGAATATTTCAAGCCTCTGTGCACCTTTTTTTCCAAAAGCATTCTCACTTTGTATATGTAAAGGACAGATTGATTACCAATTTTAAGTAGAGGTAATTTTGCAAGAAATAAGATATTTGCATGAGATTTCAAAGTGCTTATCTACAATAATAAACCTACTTGCTGGGAGCTGAGCACCACTATAATAAACATGTTCACGGGGAAACAAAAAAAAAAAATACACCTTTCCGTTAGGTGTTCTTTATAATTATAACAAATAATTAAATGAAATCTTCAGAAAAAAAGATGGTTATTTCCAACAGGGGGAGAAAGAGGCTAACAGGGGGAGAAGGAGGCTGTGCACAGTGAAGTTCAGACAAAACCCAACGTGAGCTGTTTCATTCCCCCAACCTCTGCCTTTCTTCTGACAAACTAAGGCACTGAATCCGTACATCTAAACTGCCAGCAAAACCAGTAGGATGATAAGGAAGATCCCTAAATTATTCAAAGTGGTTTCTGGGCTTCAAAAGACTCCTTCACTTTGTTCCTCTCTATATCTACAGCTATTTAAGTTCGCCTCCAGCTCTGACACAGGCAGCATTGTGTCTGTGATGTTGAGGGAGAGGAGAGATTCTGCAAGTTTAGGCAGATGCTTCTCAGGCTGGAGCCCACAAAGACGAAGATGGCCACTCTGGCAGGTCTCAGGATGCAAGGAGTCTAAAGGAGACACCCCCTTCCCCTCTTCCCCCTTTCCCTTGCCTTTCCATTTCCAGTTTCTCCCACACTACAGCGCTTCTGCATACACCAGATGGAACTTGTCAATCTCTCTGAGGATCAAAATGTAAGATGCTATTAACATATGCTTTTACTGCTTAATAGCATATAGACAGCACTCCCAAAGGGGGCCTGAGGCTTCTGAAGAAGAAAAAGAAGCAGATACCGGAGTCAACATCCTGCCCTAATTCACAGGTCTACCGCTGGTAGAGCCCACAAGTGTTATGCTGCTTTTTTGTGTTTTTCTAATGCCAGCAGTCTCATTCTTAACAGCAGATAATAGGCTGACAGAGACAATGAGCTCAGGAAGGTGTAGAGATTTCTAGCACCTAGCCTCTTGGATACAGATACCTTTTTACTCTCCTATCCACAGAACAGACTGGAGGAGACACCCTTCTAAATCCTGCCAGCTGCTGGCAGCAGGCTGGTGAGCACCCAGCCTTTCATACAGCCTCCCACTGCAGTCAATAGGTTCGCTCGCACGAATACAAAGTTGCTAAATCAGGCACTCGAGAGGAATTGAAAAGCCATCTGCTAATTAACTTAAAAATCTATTTTCATCACATATGTGAATACACAGGATGTGCTGCTCCGCGTGCTCCTCAGATTTCGAGCCCAAAATGCTGAAAAAGTCTGGGACTTGAAAACACAGGCACAGCCAGGGTGAGGACTGAGACCTCATACCAAGAGAGGAAAATATTAAAGCAAGAGCTCATAAAAACTTTTTTCCTCCAGCTAACTACTCACAGCAATGCAGCTGGTATAGCCTAGTTTAATAAGGAGCTCCCGATGACCCTAAATCCGTTACGTGCACAGCATTGCTGAGCCAAAGCTGATCAGCAAAGCTGCAGAGACTTCGGACTCAGCTGCCCTTGGATAGGAAGGGTCTGGGGAAGCAGCTGGGACTCAAGACCACAAGCAAAGCCCAGCAAAGGACAGCACATAAACACACTCTCACCTCAACTACCACCTATTCCTGAATGACTTCTATACCTACAAAGGAAAGGGGTAGCAAAAAAAAAATAAATAATAATAATAAAACAAAATCCATCACCTCCCTGGAAGATAAGTGTTTCGTTTGCCTCCTGTTAGTCCTTTAAATCTGTTTTTCATCAGCGGTCCAGTTCCATCTCTGCTTCTGCTCACACTAGCATGCGTGAGATAAGACTTATAAGAATTGAAGGTTGCTTTCTTGGATAAAAGAGATTTTCTAATGTCTGGCCTTCTGGGTGTTTCTTGTGTAGTTATTCTTGTGTAGTTCTGGCATTCAGAAACACTGGCTGGGTCGTTCACTTCCAGGAATCTCAAGAACTAATTTTGTACTTTGCCAAGGACACTGCCATGCTCTGTACACTCATTGGATCCCGGATCCCTCTATGCTCTTTCCTATAGTACTGTGATATATTCAGAATCAAAATATGTACATGTAAGTTTTATGAAGAGGCTTAACCTTCCCAAGGCACCTGCTACAGCAAAGTAAATGTAGAATATATTAAGTATGTATTAACAAGATGTGGTACTGTCTATACAAACATATATTATGGATTGCATGTAATAGCCACAAATACCTTTATCATAATGCAAACCTAACATTCAGAAGACTGCAGTTTTAGAAATATCAGTCCAGCATCAGCAACTGTAGTCTACATGCAAAAATAAAATGCTTTTAAATCGGCTTTTTGGTGGACCTGCTAAGCTGGATGCTGGAAATACCCACCACCCAAAAGAAGAGACGCTGACCTACACAGAAGATAGATACCAGATCTTCAAGTTGCAATATTTTTAAACAAAGATTCGAGGCACTTTTGAATATTTTAATGATTCTGAGCCTTTGAGTGTAGAATATAGTCCCTAAAGATTCAACGTTAGACTTCCAATAAATTCAAGGCCTACAGTAATTCCCTAATAAAATTTTGCAACACGTTTTCTGAGCATGTGGCATAACATGTAACTTCAGCAACAGTCATTTGATATGAGCTTTCTGCATGCACCCCAGAATTACTCAGTAGCAGCCAGAAGAGGACAAATCACCAAGGTGAAGATGTAGCTGTGGCACAATTTCCATCATGACTCTATTCATGGCAAAAAAGTGAGAAGGAAAAAAGCAGCAGCAGGAGTTGATACAGGCTTTATGGCCAGGGGCTGTGCCTGCCCCTGCATTAAAAGTCATGTCTCTATTTCTAGTGCCCTGGATTAAACCAGATATCATCTGACTTGCCATTTACATGTATTTGTTCACACCAGGTTTCAGTCTACAGGGTGCAATGGGAAGAGAGTACTGAAGGGTTACTTAGCACGGAAGCTGACAAGGCTGCCAGCAAACAGTTTTATTTTCTGTAACTAAACTAATAAGAAACGTGCTTAAAATTACCCCAATCACAGTTTCTTTTTTTGGGTATTTCCTTTCTACATCAGATATTTGTTTTTTTTTTCTGATGTCCTGAATCTCCTAGCCAGTTTGTCTTGATACATTTGTGAATCTGTGCAAAGGTCTTTTAAAACCAAGCACCACACAGATTCACACTGGTGATTGCTGAATCAAGGCTTTGACAAGGCTCTGACTAATTTCAAACTAGCAAGCAGCAAACTATGTGTGACAATAAGAAACATTGCTCCGTGCAATAAGAAATGCCAAGGTCCTGCCACAAAATCCATTTATTGTACATCTCCTCTGGCAACATCTTTAACTTGCAGTAAGTTAGCACATTGACCACGTACTAATATTGCAAAGCACCAAGTAATGACGATTAAAGCAATCTGTGGATCTGATAACACAAAATACAAGTTCTCAACACACAAAAATTCAGAATGGGAACTAATCTGTACTGACCAAATGACATATGTGCAGGACTGAGACCTTTTGATATAATGCTTGAACTGGGGAGAATTATTCTCATAAAAACTGGAAGTTCTCATCCAGTTGGATATGTTGTAAATGATTCTTCACGTGTATGGTCTTCATCTGTCTTCTAGGGACACAACAAGAATGAAGCTCTAAATATTAGAAATATTCATATATGGGATCTAGAATCTGCTCAGGCTATAGGCTGAGGAAATTCAAAATAACAGCAATTACATGCTGTGATTTCTAGTTGCTCTGACAGTATCTTACAGAAAATTTACAAACGTATGCAATTTATAGCCTGTAACAACAACTAGAAGAAAAATAACATTAATCTAGTGGGAAAAAACAACCCTGCCATTGTCAGAGCCAGGATAAAACTGTAATTCCAGCAGGTTATGATGAAGACATAATATAAAGCAAAGCACTAATATTATTTGGTTTTTTTTCAGATCCTTTTTTTTTTCTTCTCAGTGGCTTCTGCCACTACGGTTGCAATATCAGTTATTTTCCAATCTTTTGCAAATGGAAAAAGGGGAAGGGGAAATAAAACATCTCTTATTTGCTCATGTTTGGATTTTCAATATTTTTTCCCTTGATAGCTTCTCCTTTGAGCAGTAGCAGTGTCAATTCCCCAAGGGCAGAACTCAGGTCTCAGAAATATGTACACAGCATACAAATCCTCCATAGTGCTCTTTCGAATAGTTTGTTAAATTCTGAGAAATGTTACCTATTGAAATACATATATGCATTTCATAAGCCCAAAAACACGTACTGATGCCATCCATAGTGAGCCACAAGAACCACTTATTAGCTTTATAGAAAGAGCCCACAGTTTATACAGACAGCTGAGTCTTAATAGCTCCTGCCAAGATGAATACCACACCTATCGATGCACAGTTCTCTATACATTCCCCAGAAACCATCTTCCACGTCTGCATGGCAGGATGCAAAAGCTGCAGCTCTGTGAAGTGCTTCAGAAATTACTGGACAGACCTGGCTACAAACTTCCAGTTTTCTACGCAGCCAAAGAAAGTCCTCTTTGTACATCTATCCAGCCAGCTGGCCTCAAGCCTGAATTTATTCCTGGTGTCACAGAAGGGCAGTTCTGCTTTCATAACCTGTGAAGCTCTGGATCTTTCTGACAATTAGCGTAAAAGGTTGTGCTGAATTTGTGATGTGGGATGTAAGAATGCAGTGGTCACCACTGTGGTTGCTAAACACCCAATAATGGAAAGCACTTGTAAGTACTCCTGATTATAGATCAATGTATAAGCAATAGGCTGTTAATGGTCATAAAATTTTAAAAGGCAGACTTCCTTTTCTCTCTGAAAACCAACATGCAGAGTGACGCTGACTTTCTGAGCAGACTGTTATTGAATCAAGTCTGGAAGTTTGAAGTAGCAAAACCATTCTGCTCACAAAAATTTCAATTGCATGCATTGTTCTCAACTTTCAAAATAACCTGCCACTTTTTTTTTTTTTTTTTTTTTTTTTTTTTTTTTTTTTTTAGGAAGATAGCTACCAGTAGCTAAGACACAAATGTTAAGCAAAATGACAGCACCTGTATTGGTACAATTCCAGCTTACCTCTAAATAATATTTCAACTCTAAATGTTTTGTTCTATAAAACTGTGTCAACAAGCATTCCCGTGACTGCATATATATTTTTAGTGGGGATATATTCTTCTATCAAGTATCAAAACCTGTTTCTCCTTCTAGACCTTGCCTCTGATTAATCCATTAGTTTAGGTGGAAGTCACAGCCTGAAAATGAGCAACAGGAGCCTCTTACAAACTAAAAATTATGCTTTTTGTTGTTGTTGCTGTTTTTTGTTAGAGGTTTTACATAAAGTCGAAACACTTTCTCGGAATTATTTAGTGGGCATAATTTACAGTTAGAAATGAATGTTAGAACTCCATATTCTCATCTTTTATAAGTTATTAGCCAGGTACAGCAAAAGATGCATGTGTCAATTCCTCCTCCTTAGCTCACCTGCAAAAATAGTCTTTATGAACTACATGTCTCAAAGCATTTACTTCTCAGAATTCATTTTTGAGACACTCACTTAGAGCCAGAACTGGCAAATTTAATGAAGCTGTTCTCAATGCAGTTCTGAGGTCTCTGAACTGGAGCCCACTGGAGAAAGAGTTTCTAGCAGGAACGAAGAGTATCATAGCAGAAACACAAAACACAATGTCATTAACAGCAGTAAAAGTTCAAATCAGCCATTAATTCTCAACTTCCAGGCCATGACTATTTGAAAAAAACATATATGCTCAAAGAATAAATACATTTTGGATGCCTTCCTGATTCTTTGGCCTTTATATAGAACCTTGACTGATAACACACTTCTCATTTTTATTAACATATGATGCGCAAACAGAGACACAATGGGGGTGGAACATTCTAATGCATCTGGAAAAAAAGAGCAATGTCTATCATAAGGTACGAGAAGTACCAGTATGGTTTTGTTGTTGTTGTTGTTTTAAATCAGCCACTTCCAGACAAAATATAGTGATTGCTAGTGGATGGCTCAGGCTGAGATGTCGCCGAAAGTGATTGTGCCTATCGAAGCAGTGCCATCTGAATGGCATGTTCCCAAGCATGCTTTCCAATTCAAAGAGGCACTAGAAGTTTCAATGGAAATTTGGTGGAAGCACAAGACAACAAATGCTGAAATGCTACCAAAGATTATGCTTTTGATTAAAGATCAATACTTCTAACTGGAACAAAAGATTAGAGATATTTCATATTGGTTTTATTAAAATAGCCACACTGAGGGAGCTCTCAGAGCCAGCGCCACATACCAAAACAACAGGATCTCCTGAACTAACAATGCTAATGAAACCCATGACATAAATTGAGGTGCTAAATAAAGTTGACGTGCATTATGTATTTTCTGGAGTTTTTATCTTCCTTTTCCTCAATTTTACATACAAAGTTTTCATGGGAAAAAAATTGGCCAGGTCACATGGCTTAAATGAAATCAAGATTGAAGTGGTTCATTGATTTATTAATGGTATGTAATTAACTGGCAATCACTGAACTATACATTCAGGATCAATATCAGTAAAACAGACAAACCACAATAGGAGGCACTTACAAAATGACAGTAAATGCTTATAATTTTCTAAACACCCTTACTGCTAACTTCAAAATCCCTAATCTCCACGGTAATGTTATGTGCACACACACAACCATCTCCCAGGCACATGCACCTCCTTTGGGAGATGGAAGGCCTCCAGCTCTGTGCCTACCTGTCCTGTTTCCTTCAGTCCAGCAAGTTGCAGGAGTGAACAAGGCCTCACAAATCCAGGTACAAGACAACGAGGTGGGTCCTGGCAGTGCTGGGTACCCCAACTTTCAGCAGGGATGTGCCGTCCCTCCTGGCTGCACGCTGGGATACTGCTAGGGCAGCGATGCCCATTTTGACTCCTATCTTTTCATTTCTCTCTCCCTGCTGTGGGAAGTTATCATGCTTCTATTATTCTTCTTTTCAAGCTATGCACTTTTTTTGGTTGTGTGTTTTTGTTTGTTTGTTGTCACTTTTCATTTTATTTGTGTGTTTGTTTTTAGCTCCTGAATGTCTCCAGGTAATCCCCTGGATACCATTCAATCCAGCTGATAGTCCTGTTAAGTAAAATTTCTTCTTTTTAATTTCTCCCTTAGTGCAATAAGTTCAGGGGCAAACATCCTCTCAGGCAGTTTTGGATATTCTGTTCACACACAGTTTATGCTCGCATTCCTCTCTGTGGTTATCCAGGCCATGCCGCTACGAGGGAAGTCACGCTGACTCCCCTACACACGTTACCAACAGGTGATTATATAATCACTGTATCTATTTTTGCTGGGCACAGGGCAGAAGATGTGATAAATAAGCCAAAGGTTAATGGTTGAGTTCAACTAGACTGCAGCAACATTTATAGTTAAACATATAACTGTTAAGTCTCAAAAGTAACTTAATAAGAATGAATATCACCATGAGAAAGCTTGTAGAGTCATGCACTAGCTACAATATGTATTAAGCATCGATTTGCCATAGGATATTTTATTCAATAACAAAATAAATGAGGAAGGATGCTTGCAGTGGCACTGATGTTGGAAGAACAGGCAAAACACCGGTCTATAAGACAACACAGAACAAACAAGTTGATGCGCTGAGGATTTGAGTTATAAAATCTTCACAAAATGGAGATAGTGTGCATATGCAATAAAAACAAAATGTTCACTTGCCACAGATGACTTTCTAAGATGATGCCCTTTGGTCCTGCAGTGTTAGTATACCTTACAAATGCGTGTAACCTTTGCAGAAAATATTGCTTATTCTTCAGGATAAAGGACATCAAATCTGCTATTTTGCCTGAAAACTTCTCAAATAAGCGTCAGTAATAAGATAAGAAAGATAGGAACAATGATGTAATCACTTCAGTGCAAATGGATAAATGAACTCTTGATTCTTCAAGGATAGCTCAAAAGGCATAAAACAAGGAAAAAGAAAAAAAAAAAAAAAAAAGGACCTGAACATACTTATGGAGCTCAGTCAGAGTTTAGCTACATCCATTTTAAATATTCTGTTATATATTTTGCATCATAAAGTGTGTACAGTTCAAACAGATAACTTTACTAATAAAGTAGAAATATGGAAGTCTGCTTTGAAAATCCAGATATGATATAGATGTCCAGGTTGTACTCAGTGATGGAGTGAGCAGAGAGACACTGAATGAAGCAGATCTGTGAAGTGACACGTCCAATGATGATTTCTGACCATAACTTTTCCATTTGCTTTCTCCTCTATACCATGGTCCTCACCAGCAAGGCAGAAGCAAGCAAAGTGAGGTTTCAAAATCACACAAAGAAATACGGTCATCCTTGTGTGCAGCTTGTGTAGGAGTCTGAGCACCACAGGCATCCAACCAGCTTTAAGGATCTTGGTGGTGACAAGAAGGGATTCATTTCTTATTAGTGCTTCTGAGCAGTTCAGGATCAGTTATATGTCACCAGATGAAACTTATTCCCCCTCCTGTTACCATGGCCCTATATCTATTCTGTAAGGCACCACTGCAAACAGGTACAGAGCCTTCCTTCTCCTGGCTATCATGATTTCCCATCCACCCCTACCTTAGGAGTCTCCAGCCTCCACACATTAACATGCAGCCTCTAGCCATCCCTTCTTCCCTTCAATGTGGGGTTTGGGACTGCTTATAACCTCGGCCTGGACAGCCACAGCCTCCATCTGGAGCTCCTCTGTGACATGCCAGGGTGGTTGGTCCAGCACCTGCAGTGTGGGGCACATCACAGCAGTGACAGTGCAGTCCCATATCATCCTCAACAGTACTTCTGGGTCCATTGGCAACCCCTTACATGGGAGAGTGCCTTGTAAGAAGCTGATTTAGCAATTCAGTTCCATGTGCATTTTCATAGTTAAATACCTTCCCCCATCCCCCACAAAAAATATCTATACTTTAGGGAGAGATTAGAATTTAATAGATGATCATTCTTGACTCCAGGAGATACCATTAGTTGGTTTTGTGTAAATCCACTAATATATAATGTACCTATAAGCCTCAGGGGGTGAAAAAAACAACTTTATACATGCTCAGTGTTGACAGTTTCAGCCTTACTCTCCCTGGTTTCCAATTTCCCAATTGGTGAAATATCATTTTTCCCCATTGAGCAAACTCATTAATCTTTCTGAAACATTTATATGGTACAGTAGTGATTGACACTGAAACACTCAAGAATAAATTAATAATTATGTATTCAGCATACAGTGTGGGTACAGTGCACTGTATAGACAAACTGATGAAAATAAAAATAAATACAGAATAGGTACTATTCGTTCAGCACAAAGAGATCCTCTCAGATGCTTACAATCAAACAGTTGTTTAAATGCAGACTTGCATAAGTCCAGGTCTTGTTACATAAGTGTTTTTGTGAATCTAGTCCACTGACTCACAACCTCTTCCAGGTGATGAAACCAAATGGCAGTTCCCTATCCCACTCATGCCCAAAATAAGTCATTTCTGAACGATAGATAATAAATATCACTTGTGACATCATCCTAAAGGGTAAGAAGTGATTTGTATTTATATGAATAGACATAGAGGACAAATATGACCTATGGGAATATGCTAAATGTCTTCATGTGAAAACCAGAACTCTAATATTAACAGAAAATTTGTCTGAAAGATATTTTCTTGAAGCCCAACTGATATCAACATACACATCTGCTAACATTTGTGTTGGGTAACTCAATTTGCACACCTGATCATCTTTCAAAAGGGCAAATTCCTTGGTTTCATCAGCAATATAAACGGATTTGAAAGCAATATATATATATATATATATATATATATATATATATGTATATTTTAAATGTAAGAAAATAAAGCTACTAAAGTGGTTTGAAAGTCAGCAATATAAAAATTTAATTTCTAAAACTCTCTGTGGTTTTGAAACAAAAAACGTGATTACTATTACCTTTTAATTTAAATAGGCTTTGCAGCTTTATTTATGTTGGCAGATAAATGGATTCAGATCATGGTGTATGCCTAGTAAGTAAGCATCTCTGAGGAAAAAAGCAGGTCACCAGTGCATAAAGTGGATTTGAGAACTGTTTAACTATGTTTCTCCTCTATATTCATTACAGCAAAGCACCTAGGGCATCTATTTGACTTTACATTGTTTATTGTGATTTCCTCTCCTGAAAATTTTAGACCTTGACAACTAGAAGGTACAGAACTAACCCTCCAACCAAATTCACAGGAGAGTGGTGCTCACATTCAGTAAGAATGCAGGAGCTGAGTTAAAGTTAAACAATACAAAGTATTGAAATGCTTGTGGGTTTTGGTCTTGACACCAAACAGTCACAGTAGCTCAGCATATGAAATCACTTTGACAGAGACTAGCTTTTTAAATAGTTTCAGAAGGAAACTGTTCTGTTCAGCCCAATCTATATTAGTAGGGAGGAAGCACAGAAGAAAAGTCACCAATTTTCATAACATTGCATATGGGCATGAAGCAGAATTTTGAAAATCCTATATTTTAGAGTTTAAGCAGCAGGGTATTCAGTTGAATTTTGTTGTTGTTTTGTTTGTTTTGTTTTGTTTTGTTTGTTCAATGAATTTGACCTTAATTATCAGAATTAAGCTCTGCAAATTAGAAGAGCTCTCTGGTGATCAAAACAATACTCCTAAATTTCAACCACTCTTATTGGTAGGTAGAAGTGTCAGTATTGTAACTCAACAGAAATGAGTCCAAATGCTACTGAGACTCTTCTTTCCTCTATACCCTTCACCATACTCATTGTCAGTGAACGAATATCTTAAATTTCCAATGGACAGTGTTGGGCAACTGTCCACTTCCAGTGAGCAAGTAATTTCATAAACTAGAAAATAAGTGCACAGAGGGTTGTTGTTTCTTCCCAGTGAGGGTGAGGAAAAAGGAATGGAAAGACAAATAGAACAAGAAATAAAAGGTGCACAGACACTGTGAGATTAACATGCACAAAAGAAAGGAAACATTTCCAACAAGAAGCAGCAATACCAGACAAGAAATCTCGTAACACTGGCCCAACTGCTTTGAGAAAAGCCAGCTCAGAAATCATGAAAAAGACAGAAGAAATATATTAAGTACCCTGAAAACTTTTGTAAATTGAAAAAGGAAAATAAATCTGGAAGAGAAAAGATCTGAGAATAAGTTTTATATTTTTCCCATGACTTTTCTGGCCTATGAAGTTACAGGTTGCCTTTGATTTTTCTTTACTGATAGCAAACTGGTGTGGAAATATCAAAATTCTTTTCCCCACCTCTACTTTCTGCAAACCCACTTATGAATGTTCACCTGAATTAATCCTCCTGTGTCTCTGACTATTCTTTAATTTGTTCTTTGTAAAGTATAATCAGCTTGGGGTCTTCTTAGCTATTAATGGTTTCACAAAGCATATATAAAGTATCTGCATTTCTTCAGGTGCTCGGAGCTGGTAAGGACAACCCTATGCAGAAGATAGGGTTCTTCACTTGCGGAAGATTTCCACAGAGGTAAGACAGAGGTGGGCTGGACAGAGCAGTACAAGCTCCCAAAACTCTCTGAATCTCTATTAAGATTCAGGATGAAAATCAGGATGTTATCACTCATTTCTATAGGCACTTAATACAATGTTTGACTTTTTAAAACCAAATACAGCTTAAAAGGTATAGAATTCCACTGTAAAGAATTCACCAAAAATTTAGCATACACTTAAGCAGTGTTATTGGATATTTAACAGGTTTCCATTGCCTTTCTTGCATCCTCCGCTATCCTCCCCCAAAAAATTACATTCAGCATAATTTTATTCATTTCACATAATAGCATAAAAAACTTTGAGGACACAGGTGGAAAATCTAATATGTCTACTTTCTTTCTTGAACAAATTAAATTTTCCATTTCAGTACTAAAATTCAAGTAGGGATATAGCTTCCAGTAGATTTTAAGGCATCAGCAGTGAACAACATAATTCTTAAATCGTAAATGGAATTTTTTGACTGTTGGCATCAAGAAGACTTTGGCAAAAAAAATGCAATATATTACATTTTAAAAAAAAAGTAATTAATTCCATACAAAGCCAAGAGCTCATGAGTGATACAGTTATGTTTCTCTATTTTCTTCAAAATCCATACGATAAAAATATAAGCTGTTTTCATTCAGTAGCTGCAAACGTTTTCAGATAACTACATAGTGCTAGTCAAACTGACGATAACTGACCCGGGTATAGCCAGTAATTTATGACATCTGCTATTCACAGAAAAGAAGAACAAAACATTGATCATGTCAGCCTGGGATGCTTTCTTTTAAAACATGCCTAAATTTTATCAGTAAAAATGCTAAGACCACTATTTTCTGAGAAAAAAATAAAAATTTTTTTGTTTTGAGCATACATAAAATACCATTAGCAGAAGAAAGCAAATTTATTCTTGTTGGAATTCTACTTGGCAACAATTTTGTAAGAGATTTATTCTACTGCCTTGGATTTATATGTACTCCCTCTATAGAGCGAAATGATTGGCATGGTATAGTTGCCCTTGTGGTCTATACATATAAAAGATACTACTTTCAAAATATCAACTTGAAAAAATGGCAGCAGGAGAATACTTAGTGACTTCATTGCCAAGATTAAGTCAAACCTAGCTTGGACTAAAACTGTGTATAGCTTTTGGTTTAAGCTTCAGACATGTAGGTTCATTAGAAAAAGATTTATAGTACTTTCTTCATACCTTGTCAGTTCAATTAATTCTCTGGTTGAAAAATGGAGAACACCAGACTGTGGAACTTCTTAAATTTTTAAGATATTAAGTAATGTGACAGGTCACAAATTTGATCTGAATTATGAGACATTCCTTCATCCCACCATGAGACCACCCTTCTGGCTATATACTTTATAAAATTATCTATTTTTATATCATTGTGATACATACATTATTTATAAAAGTAGTCCTGTAGTTCAAAATAAGATCATGCAATACTAAAAGTATTGTGAATAGAATCTATGTTAATTTTCTTCAATTTCTTTAGCTGAGCTTAAAGTCTAGATACCAGAACTACAGAACATCTGGAAGATTGAATTAGGATTTCTATTTAGAGTTTCATCATTAAATGAATTGTAACGTATATGGACTGTCATGAAGAACAGGCATTCTCCAAACAATTACTCTATTTATTGCTTATTTTTAAAAATGTTTCCCATGAAAAAGAAGAATGACATATATTGGAGAAATCATTAACTCTGTTCAAAAATCATCAGGTAACCACAAGGCAAAATTCAAAAAGACACTGTTGGTATTTTTTTCTAGCTTTCTTCAGTTTTATTACTAGGTCTAGAAGAAAAGAAATTTAAAAATGTTTAGCAGGATGCAAGTCTGGGGGATCTGCTTCCCTTCAGCTGGCTGAGATACTCTACAATAGTGTTGCCATGAATTTGACACTTTTTTTTTTTTTTTTTGCTCCAAAAGCAAAAAGCACAAGCAAAATAAGAAAAAGAAATGACAAAGGAGAAAGCGGGGGGAATCAAACTATAAATATTTAGTTGAGTTTCAAAGTTTATTATTATGCTTCTTAATTTAGTTCCATGATTCGCACATTCTAGATTGACTCCCTTTTTCAATTACCAAACTCATACGCAATTTTCTAAGTAGCACTTTCATTCTAGGGTTAAACTTAGTGGCATCCAGTTTAGTCTTCACCTGGTGAAAATGCACAGCTGGAGACAGCTCATATCCAGTCCAGATCTACACCCTACTACTGTTCAGTGCACAAAGGTTTTCTTGAATTATCCTGAGGTCACTGGTACCAACTACATAACTATTAAATACTGTGTACTACTAGAAATCTCGTTTAATCCTCTTGGCTATATTCAGAATTTTATTTCACCAATTCAGTTAACGATTTTCACCTTAAAGTGGCCTAAGAATAGTCTATAGAAACATGGTAGCCTGTCTTTCCCTGAGCTGAATTTTAGCTTTCCACCAAGAATTATGATCTTTTCCATAAAATTTCTACTAATAACACAAATATCCCTTCAAGAGGAGGCTGTTCTAGGGCTGCAAACACAAGGAGCACATGGCAATAGCACAGCTTCATTTCCTCTCCAAGAACAGGACAGCATATTCTAAGGATATCCTACAGTGACCTGACAGAGAATACCTGTGGAAGAATAAAGTTGCAGATAACCTGGAGGTTTTGGAGCAGGACCACAACTGCCCAATGACTGCAGTGAAAGGAGAACTTCTTAATGAAGAAAGTGACCTATGACTATTTGTTTCAGGAGCCTGTGCCTGCTTCTCGGTGACAGAATTATGGATGAGCACAATCAGGTCATCTGCTATATGTTATTACTTTTTTTTTTTTTTTCTTTTTTACCTCTGATTTCTACAGCCCTGCAGCAACTTGTTTTCATAAAGGCAGCTCTTTAAACTAGGCTCTGCTGGGCGAATTTCTTCTCCCAGTTCACCAGTATGGCATTCCCAGTCACCGTTCATAGTGAGCTCTTGTGGAAACCCAGCATCCAACCATTCACTTGACTCCCTATCAAAACAATTTGCAATACGACATTTCTTTTCAGGCAATGGGAATGCAGTTATATGCAGACTCAGTATATATTGTATACTGCAACCTACGTCATTTACCTACCACATGGAAGTCAGCCAGCAAGACTAAACTTTGACTTCTAAAAGCCTTCAAGCCCAAATTTAGAGGCATTAGTACCTGGATGATGAACAGGTTGGGGCACACATTGAATAAGAGTCCACATTAACCGTGTAGTGAAACTCAGTAATACTGCGGATAAATTAGTTTGCTTCTCTTTAAAATGTAAATTTATTTGTTTCATAGCATAGGTGTCAGTAGAGTCATAGTTTTCAGTTATGTATTCTGCTTAGAAATAGAACTGTTTGGGGTTGTGATTTGTTACTATTAAAAGTCAAGGCATCAACAACACCAGAAATGACAAAAATGCTACGACAAAAATGTCTGAAGCCTTTGAAAAAGATCAAAAGTAGAGTGATTTGTTTGATCTAATTTGCTTTAAAAGTGAATATTGAAATATTTAACATGCTTAGCTCCCATATAAGAAAATTACTGCACAATTCCCCTCCTTCCTCTAACTCTGAAAACTCTCTTTGATAGCTTCTCCAGCTTTTTTTCCCCAAAAAGCTTCTAAATCTAAACATGTAATCAACAGGAAGAAATAAAATTACAATTGTAGAGCAATATTCTATTCTGTAGTAAGCTGAGTTCACTTAACCTCGTGATCAAAATGTACAGTGCATCCTAGTATTTGCTCTTGTGTTTGTAGGAAATTAATATTCTGGCAAGGTGCACTCAGTGTGTGACTGAATTCACAAATGATACCATCGACAATAAAAAAAATAAATCATGTTTCATACTAAGACATCATGGCTTTTTTTCAGATGAAAATTATCATTGAAAACAGACATAAAACATAATCAAATGGACCAAGAAAAGAATAAAAGAAAATCTCAGAAGGGTTTAAGTGTTTGGGATAAAAGACATAAAATAACTTTGGATATAGAAAAAAATGCAGTTGAATAACAATAGAGAGAGATACTGAACAGGAGCAATATTTTTGTGCTTCAGAGTCCATGCTTCTTCCTTTCAGTCATCCCCAGTGAAACCAGTAAGAATTTACAAAAATATGTACTGGAAGAGCAACGCTGAAAATATGAAATAAATGTGACAGGAGAAACCTAAAGATCGCACCTATGGCCATTATATGATAAAGTACCTCATACTTTCCTATTGCATCTATACACAAAGGGTTATAACATTTCATATAGATATTTTATAAGATTCCTTCAATGTTAAAGCAAGAATTACAATGGAGAACATGGAATCAATTTTTCTGACTGTTAGCTTAATAGTAAGCAAACACTTCCACACACAAATCACCAAAGAGATCACATCATTCAGCATTAATTTGCAGTGCTATATTCTTTAAAGCCCATTCTCACAGCGTATTTCTATTTGTATTTGTATCTTGGTCATGGAACATACAGTCACAGAGAGTTCCCATTGTATTGTCTAAAGCCTTAGTTTATACAATTCAGCCCAGATGACCTTAAAAACAGAGACGTGGTTCTCCAAGCCCTGGGGCCAGAAACCCACTGCTGTTTCCACTGGTTTCTCACCAGTTTCCCACTGGTGAGAGGAGACCAGCTCAGCACAACCTGTTCGCCTATGGAAGTCACAACTTTCACTGTATATCCATTAAATGCATTCAGAGATCTACAAAGGTATGGAGCAGCATTACCTTCCCCCCTACCCATCCAAAATCATTTTGCTGGTGCTGCTTTCACAGTCAGTTATCCGAGTGGCAATCACAGGATGGCTTGGTGTGAAGCTGAGCACCCACCACCTGGAAGGTGCCCAGCACACAGGCTGGTGCCGTGCCTGTGCTGTTTGTTGCATGGGAAGTTTTCAGCCTCAGGGCATAACAGCGTTCTAGTACCAAATGTCTCACTTTGCCCAATCAAAGCCTTAGAAATTCACGAAGTAAATATCTGGGGAATACTTGGGTCATCACATATTTCAGGGCACTGCATTTCACATATTTATGTTCTATTGTAAATATTTTAGACATGTATTAGCAACATAGAGACAAATTCACCAACTCAAAGCTAAAATTGAATCAGCCTTGACAATGCTGAGAAAGAAAGAAAGATTAAATCCCATAATCAATAGGCACTTAAGCAGACAAATTTTCCACAAGCCTGTGCCAGAAAGTTATGGAGAACAGGAGGACTCCACAGGACTAAAAACTGAAAGCAATGATGAAAGACAGACTGCACTGAGACTAGGTCATAAGCAATACTCTTCAACTTGGCACAAGAAAAAGTAATGGAAGTTTCTTAATTGGCTAAACCACATCTGTCTAACATTTTGACAGAATTAACAATGAAAAGTAAAGTCTGTTGCCACTGAGGCATGTTGATACAAATCTGGTAATTTGCATGATTATAAGCCAGTCATTTTTATAAGTATTTCTGTGAGAAGTAACATGTTCATAAGTCTCAAACTCTAAGCTCTTGAATGATATATTTCTCTTCTGAGTGAATTATAAGCTTGTGTTTTGATGTATGCAAGTGGGTTCACAGATTTCAATAGGATGCTCCAACTGGGCAAGGATTACAGAGCTGTACCCTACATGCCATACATACCCTTGCAAATGATAAAAAAGGAAAAGTTCTTTCTGGATGCCCATTTACCCTTTCAAGTGTGTATTTACCCATTTGCAATGAACGCCAGGTCAGTGCTAGCCAAACTAGCACATTTATACAGCACCATGCAGGGATATTAGCTGAGGTCTCAGAGAGAATATAACATCGTTAGGGCAACATTGTGCATGGGCTAATTAGGCCTGCCTCTCAAGCAAGGCTAATTATTCCCAGTACAGCACCACACTGATATCTCTCTGCTGCTTCTGGGTTCTGGAGCTCGACTATTCAGCAGTAGCTCAGGGATCTCTGCCCCACGCTGTATTCAACATGGTAAACAAAATGGTGAGAAATGGAAGTATTATTCTGAGATAGCTGCATGATGCACTGTACTGTCTCGCTTCATCTATCAACGACATCAAAATGAAGGATTAACATGTCTATGCACTGAAATTGTCTTTTAAATGAGAAATTCCACCACTAGACCAACAGTTGTGCTACAGAGAAAAGTTGGGCTGAAGGGAACAAATTGCCCAGGACTGGAGCATCTCACCAGGCACATGCCATACTCAGTAGTTTCTGAGAAAGAAAAGGTAAGTAGAGGCTAGAGAGAGGCTAAAGACTACTGTAGTTTTTATTAAAGAAAAATTTAAGTCAAAACTAGTGTAAAACAAAGGTTTCTTATTCTGTTGGCAAAGAAGGTCTCAACAGATTTGAAGTGTAAAGCAGAGTTCCCGTTCTGTGCTGAAGCATTGGGCACAGTTAACAGAGAAATCTTGCAATGTCTTACTACAACTTTCAAGGCTTAGTAGAGTTTGTTGTTTCAGATGCAAAAAGAGATAGCACGTCTGTGTTGACAAGTGACCTTGTAGAGCCCAAACTGGAACCAGCAGCTGGGCTGTGACCAGGGCCAGCTGCCCTGGAAGCACACCAGGTCCTGAGTCTGGGTACAGGTGCAGACCCCTGCACTGGGTGGATTCAACCAGGCAGCAGAGTAATCAGCACCAGATAGGGAAGGAGGAACTGACATTCCACATAAAAAGGAAGCAGGGCTTTTACATAAAGCAGAGTTTGTGCAGATGGAGAAGACATAAAAATTACCAAGAGCACTGCATAAGAAGGCCAGGAAGCTTCCTGTTTATTCAGCGGAGAAGTTGTCTTTGTGCCTTTAATTCAGCTATGAAAACAGCCTTTAAAACAAAATGGCAAGGTGAGGTCTTTAACATCACCACTGAACTGAATGCAGCTTGTTTCTACGCATCTCTACCAAGCAGCCTAGCCTGCAAGAACGAAGCCATCATACACTCTGCTAGGGTTTGAACCCTGCACTGCTGACATGCTTCTGTGATGAGACTGAATTGCCAAGAGCCTCCCATTCAGGACAGTGTCCAGGTCTTGTTACCATCCAGGTAATAATAAATCTAGTTTTCAAAACAAAATCTAACAGGAAATGTGAAATAACAGAAATAGACGCTAACATTTTAAGCCATTAGCATATAGTAACCACTTCTCTTTTTTTTTTTTTTAACTACTAAAAATAACTGCTAGTTGTTAGCAGTGTAAAGATTTGAAAGTACAAATAATTGCTTCTAATGAAAATGGAATAAGAAAAAAAGAAAGAGAAAAAGAAAGAAAGAGAGAGATTCAATGACAGCTTGTTCCTTGTAATTCCAATAGAATTAAACAATCAGTTTTGATGAGGGGAGCACAGGGACAAGGCAGAAAGACATCATCAATTTAAAAGTCAATTTACCTTTGTGGTTACCAAGCTGTAAATGAACACCTCTTCTGTAATAGCATAAACAGAGATTTCTTAGCGGGGGGTTGCCTAATACCTGCCTTATACAAAACTTAGAGATCCAAATTCTGAAATCCTGGGTGATATGGTAGTAAAATAAGTAACAAGAATATATGTATTTATTTGGTCCCACTCCTTCCTGCTGCACAACCTGTCCATTGTAAATCATATATGTATATATATTCATGTGCTAGAACAAGAACGTTCAGATCATAGCCCACATCTTCTTTCATCACACAGACCCCGTACAGACCCAAAAAACTGCGTTTTATCTTCAAAACAAGAGGCAAAAGCTATGAAGCCCACTAGGTATTAGACTACTGAAAATTTACACACCTGGGCATAAAGAGCATAAAACCTTAGACATGAGGAAATAGTGATTTAGGGAAGAGAAAGAAGGGAAATCTTGCTCAAAACTAATTCATAAATGACACACACACACACAGAAAAAAAAGTCTGAAGAACAGAGAAATGCTGATAGCAACTGAACATTTCATCTTTAACATGCATATCCATTTTCCACTCCATTTTCAGAAATATCGTTATCTATTCTGTACAAGCTGACAAAAAGAAACGTTTTAGTAACTCAAAGCTTATCCCATCCAACCTCTGCACTTGTATACTGTTTAATGTGCTAATGCCTGATTGTTTCTGATAAACAGATATGGTATATCTTGCTAAAGCTGGGGATGTGTCAAGCACTCGGTGATGCAGTGACAAATAGCCTTCTTGATTCCTGACAAAATACTCCCTCTGCTGTACAATGCACACCGTTACATAAAGCTTAGTGCACACAGAAACATATTTAAACTATAGAAAGGTCATGTGTATAGACAGGTTTTATAAAACAGACAAAGAATTCAATCTTCCATATTTTTTTCTGAAAATAGAAGTATCATTTGTATGCACCAAATATAAAGTTATTTGTGACTTAGTTCAAATGAACAGGGTAACTATCCTAAGGTATAAACATATATCAGGTGCCCCAAATTCAAAGACCATAATGTTCCTAAATGTTTCAGTTCAATTTGTAGTGAGTGTTAGAAAATAAAGACTCAAGTGCCCAGTTTAGAGATAGAAAGGTCAAAATACAAGTATCTTTATATAAGGAATATGGAATGAAGGAATTAATTTTGCCATAATTTTGTTTTGTGTTTTACTGCTACTATTGCATAACCAGAATTTACCCTCACTCAAAAATGCTCTCTACATATAGTTTCATCATGCCTACCTGAGAAATAGTAAGATGGGTAAGGACTGAAAAGCTTAAATTCTCTGATGGGCTGGAGAAATGTTTCAAGCTAAATTTTCCATTTAGAAATGATGTAATCCCAGCTGTATATAGAACCTCTGAAAAGCAAAGCCATTCAGGAGACCATGTCTGGAACAAACTGAAACAGTTGTGCTGAATAGACTAGAATGAACAGGCTGTCCCAAATAAAACCAGACAGACTTGCAGTACGTGAACTCCTGGAGTACTATCTACATGCCACATGTGTCACAGAGTCCCTGCTCCAAAGAATATGAAATGACCTCTCCATATTTATCAAAAGTTTGTCATAAATCTGGTTTTAACATCCAGAGTGCACAGCTTCCTCCTCCCCCAGAAAGCTGAACACTTCTAGGTGGAGCATGCAGCGAAAGACAGGCAGAACCTGTCTTTCTTACCTCTCTGATAAGAAGTTACTTTTTAAAGATGGAGATTAATATTATCGGGGAAATATATATACGGGGGGAGCATTCAGATAGTTCCCAAACCTGCTTCTGTTTGTATCTCCCCACCCTGCCCCAGGCTCTTCCACTGGTACAACTTCAACTCACAGAAATGTATTTAAGAAAATAGTAATTGCGGAATAAACTCATCTGTATCTCATGTTCTCATTATATATGTTTGGGGTTTAATCCATAGAGATGTTAAGAATATAAAGTCTTGGGATTAATTTAAGGTTTATTATCATTATGCACTAAATTTCAGTAAAAATTCAAATTTTATCTAGCTGTCATGAAGATCACATGCAGAAACTAGCCATTCCACGCCTGAGAGACAAGAACACTGCAATAACAATAATGATGGCTTATATGTGAATACAAGAACAGAATTCCTTTCCAGGATTTCCATTAAAAATATTGCTTTAAAGTAAAACTAAAAACTAATCGCTTCTGTTGTATGAACAACTAGTTGTGTTTTTGTGGTGTTTTTTGTTTTTGTTTGTTTGTTTTTGTGTGTTTTTTTTTTGTTTGTTTTCTAATTTTAACATTCTTAGTTGATATTGCTTCTTTTCATTTCAAAAACATGTCAAGAATCTATAATTATCCAAAGAGCAGCATTCAAAAGAATTTCCCTCTGTATTATGCTTCCTGTGAGAAAAATAAACTTCGTTGTTTGCTAACAAACAACAATTGCAGCTTGCTGCAGGGTATACTCAAGTGCACGTATGGAAGAAAATCCAAATTGTTCCTGTCATACCTTTGAGTCATGTGCCACACGGATACAGACGAGGAACACGAACTCCATTCAAACAGAACAAGGACCGGGGCACGACTGATCACAGCCCCAGCATCACACGGCAGAGTCCACGTTTAAGGAAAGCTTGCCGAGATCAGCCCTTTGCAGTGTATCAGGACTGCCACAGGATGGCAGAAACAACACCTGAAATTTTCACTGGCTTCACAAATTCCCAAGATGCCAGGGAAAGGCAATAACCAGATGAATTTTGCTGCTGCCTGCACTCTGTTGCAGTTGCAGAACAAGTGCCAAGGACATGCAGAAGTTTACAAAGCACTGAAAAGCCATAAACACCATAAAAAAGATAAAAATAAAATTGAGTAGTTTTAGTGCTACTCATTTCCACGTTATAATCTCCTAACAGCTACGAGAAATAGTTGCAGTTTATGCCTTGCTGGAAAAAATAAGCATCCGCTGAATTTTTAAACAACTGGTTCATGGCAGGTGGGGCATCCCCTTGTGCCAGGCTTGTGACAAGCTTTGTGTGATGTGCCTCAGAGCACGCAGTCTCAGATGGAAAGCACTGCCAGACAAACCTTCAGGCTTCCTGTCCAAGGAATGTGTTGTCTGCGCACAGCTCATAGGAAAAGCAGAACAGAATGAACCGGCAGCACATTTGCACCACGGAGCACATCAGGCCCTCTGGCAGGAAGTCATCCCCGAAGATCTTTTATTTTGCTTTTTCAAGCTGTGTAGTACCACTAACGAGCATCTGAGAGATGCAGAGTAACTGGGAGACTGTCACTGAATGAGTAACTGAACTATGGCACAGCATACCCCAAAAGAAGAGCTTGTCTACATGGGACACTCAACTTCTTCGGTCCTACAGCTTTGCATGTGTATGTTCTTCCTGCAGTCATAGCATTAGCAGCAGCTAGGAAATGACAAGAAATGTCTGTTTACCAGCTTACCTGGATGCAGCTTCAGATATCCTTCGTGCTTGTTCATTCAGCTGTTTGGTCAGCAAGTGACTTGTGCTTGCCTACAGCCCTGAGAAGGGAAGACCCCAGGAAGCTGCACATGATGTCTCCATTCCTCCCCACTGCTCTCCTTTCCTGCCACAGCAACCTGATGTTCCGCAGCTGGGAAATTTGGGGAATCTGTGGGAAATTTCTGAACTTTATAAGCTCAGAAAAAGCAACCAGAACTTTGATCCTTTAACTAAAGCTTACTGTACTGTATTTAAATCTTTTTGGTGTTGCAATCAATCTTGATCACAGATTCCACAACGGATTTTAGAGACATTTTTCCTCCCTAGATGGGAATATTACAGGATTTCATCTCAATGCTTTTGATCCTCCCTGAAAATACAAAGCCTCCGCTTTTTATTAGGCTAGGTAATTTTAGCATTTCTGTTGAAACACCACTTTCATGCACCCCTCTTTCTTGCTGCATCAAGTAATAGCCTGAACTGGGTTTAATTTCTTCCTTTTTCCCTTGTTCTCTTCCTATGAAAATGAAGATATTTTGCATTAAATTATCGTATCTCCTTGTTGCTGAAAGAAAAAAAGATGAAAAAGTAACTGACACTGTAGGCAAGGCCTCTTTGTATTTTTTTTTTTTTTAACAGCTAAAGCAGAAAGAAAACTTCAGAAGTTCTGAATAGTAAGAACAAAAAAATAAATTGATTTTTCCAGGTTTTGGACACAAATAAGGATACAAGGATTTAGTCAGTTGAACAAATCATATATTTTAGTTAATCCAAATAAACATAAGTGCTGCTTTACTGCTAAATTTGAGAAAAATGTTTACCATGCCCCTGGCCCAGTCCTCCATATGGCATTTGTAACGTAACACCTTTCTAGTCCTTTAGCAACAGGATCACTAGATGTTTTCTGTTAGCAGTAAGGATCTTCTTTCCCAGTGGAACTTGTGATTTCTGGTTTTATCCAACTGGAATTAATGGAAGCCAATAGCCTCGAGAGCAGCTTTTATTTTCCCAGACTACTACCTGTTTCCTCTTGTTTCTTCCTTGGAAAGCACCACACACTGCTCTCTGCTTTATTAAGGCACCAGCTTAACCAAGTTGAAGCAGCACAACAGTAGTCTTAAATTAATTACAGTGTCATCCATCCCTTCCCCTGACATCTGAAGATGGCACCTCACAGCAGCTTCTCCTTTAGCATCGTCTTTAGAAGTGATACATGGCTGCAATTTTCTTCATCTGCTAGGACTGCCAGCACAGCAGCAAGCCTGGGGACTTTGTGTTGTTTCTGGTACTTTTGATGATAACAGCTTTGCACCTTTAACACGTACAACGGTATTGAAGGTGTTCAGGAAAGTGACAGATTTTGACCTGCTCTGCATTTGTGTCTACAGCTGTCTATTCATTTTACACAGCCCAATGCACCATTGAGAAACTATCGATTTTTCCGCATGGTGAGCCCTAGCTTTCTTCTCTAACTATACTTGAAAGTTGCTGCTTGTGGATAAACAAATGCATCCCAGATTTTAGCCACAAAGGAACTTGCAGACCTCCAATGGCAGAGTCATTTCTAGAACATACACCCTGTCCCTGTTCAGTGTTTTGGAAATAAATGATAGTGCATCTTACTAGTCTTTCTCCAAAAAAAAGTCTGTTTTGCTTTGCTGGATTATGGATATCCACATATTGACACTGTGACCTTTTTCTCCATGTTTCCATTAGCGAACCTTAGCAACTCACAGATTACCCATAAAGCAAGTGTACAGTCTACATTTTAGCCTTAGAAACAGTATCTTTTCTAACCGCTTTTCAGTTATATTTTTATTCATAATTCAGTGATTGGTTTACATTTGCATTTGAGCAATCTCACACAGAATCACTTAGGTTGGAAAAGACCTCTAAGATCATCAAGTCCCACCATTAACCTAGCACTACACGTCTTTGGAAGACCTCCAGTGATGGTGACTCAACAATTTCCCTGGGCAGCCTTGTCCAATGTCTCACAACCCTTTCAGTGAAAAAATACTTGGTTTTACAGTTTAAATGCCCTGCTTTTCTGTTACCTGCCATTCATTTCTTTCAAGCTTTATTTTATGATTGAGAATACATACTGTAATATTAGATATGTTTTCATGTCCAGCCCAGTGCAAATTCATGCTAAAAATAAACATGAAAGGCTTTACATAACAAACGAAACGTCATTAAGAGTATGTCATACTCCAGAGCAGATGGAGATGATAACTGTATCATGAGCGTGGATGAACCACGAGCAGTTGCAGCACCTCTTCGTCAAGTGTATCACATATACATTCGTTTTCCTTCGTATGCGAATAAAAAATAATTCACAGTACTTACATCTTGACGGGTGGAGAAACTATCACTTTGAAGTGAATTTCCAAATATCACTGAATTTCATTTCAGAAAGACAGACAGTAGATGTTTTAGCAAGTTCTGCCTAACTCACACCATAAAGAGGTTAGGAAAATACACTACTGTTATAAAGAAGTACAACACCTGTCAGTCCTGAGGTATGCAAAAAGGCAAAAAAAATATGCCGTTCATATCAACTTTCAGAAGTCCAGCTCCAGCTCTCATTTATTTATGTATGGGAGACACTGAAAACTCCCCTAAACGTTCTCCCCACATTAGATTTGTTCTGAGTGCAACACACTTCAGGCTATAAAGTAGAGAAGATTGCTCATCACTTTTACAGCTGAAAGGCATAGGTTTGCTGTATTCTTATACTGAGGGCCTTTTCATGGTTCCCCCTTCAACCCTCAAATCTCTGAAATACCCTTAGTTGGTAATCTACTCATCAACTTGAGATATACTTTGGGTTGCTCATTCAGCTTCTTAGACAACAAGAAAATACTGCAGAAGATAAAATTAACCAAAAACCAGAAGAAAATCTAGAACTATAAAACAGAGGAAAATAGAATAACCTTTGTGAAATTTGAGTCTGCATCTGAATTTATATTTTTATTTAAAAAAAAAAAAAAAAAAAAAAAAGACAATTTCAGGAGCAGGTTGGGAGAGGCAACCCAAAAACATACTCAGTATCAAAACCAACAGTTGGTTGCAAAGCTCTTCATATCACAGTTGCCTTCTTAATGACCAACAGCGGGTTTCCAAGTAAGCAGTTTTTAAAGATTATTAGGAGCACAGTGTTTTAATACAAGAGGATGACTATATCTGACTGTCTGCACATTTGGGTAAATACCAGACTGTGTTCACAATTTAAAAGTCATTTTCATAACTACAGTGGCCAGTGAGAGAACAGTGATGTAAATTTTGATTTTAGAACACAAGATGGCAGCCTCCAAAAGGGAATAGGAATTTGTCCCAAATTGCTTCCAAGAACTTCAAACAGTATTCACAGACCTTTTAATAATGACATTATGTTTGGACAGCAAGCGTTTAAAAGGTTGACCATATTTTTCATAAGGATTAATCACAGAAATCATGAATAGAAGCCAAAAAAGAACTACATCTCCTTAAGTATTTCTTAGGTTTGTAATTTATTAAGGGAAAAAAGCATATCCTAAGTAGTTTATGGGAAATATTTAACATATTTCTCTGTATGATTTCTCAAAAGGTTTTGTTTCCAAAGATGAAAAGACAGATTGCTATTCCAAAACTAAAATTTATAAGTAAAATTTACAAGGGCACAATATATAAGATCATCCAAGAACTAGTTTTATCTTTACCTTGCAAAAATCAATGAAATGAAACTTTCTTCCCATAAATGACCATATGTTTTATGTGCATGGCTATATTGTGATTTACAGGGGAGCAGCCAGAAGACAGATCTCAGTAACAAACACTGGATCATATTAATCCTCAGTAAGCTTCATTGACATTGCTGGTTACGTGAGACTGTGTTAAGTATGCTACGCACCATGCAAAGTAGAGACCTAGTACAGTTTACTTTCCTCCTTAAATAACATGCAAATTGTTTGCAGGCAAATAGACATACAACTTCATGGATGGGATTCATCTTATGTAATTCCTACCTACAAAATCCAGACAAACTCTTCCAGACTTTCATGCAGCAGAGGAAAAAAAAATAACTACAACTGTCAGAAGGAAACTGGGGAAAAAGAACCTGAAAGGATATGTTTTGACATTGCCTTCCCCTTCAAATCAGTTTATTTATATAGTAACAACTATCATAGGTTGTATACATGAACCCACAACAAAATGCCTGTTCTGTTCAATGCCATTCCATTTGTATTCACATCACAATCATAATAAGGGTTTAATTGTCTTAATAAGTCAAAATACCTTTAAAATACACATATGACTAAATCAAAACAAAATCATCTGAAACAGTTCCCTTGTTTTTCACCTTTTTAAGCAAATATATTCTAATGCTAAAAAAACAGTACACCAAAAAATTATTAACAGCTAACAAAAAATAGATGCTTTCCACATCAAAGATAAATCATGCTTCCCATTCCTTTTGTAATCAAAGCTTTCACTTCCCTTTCCTTCCAGATGCAAAGTCCTTTCCTTCAACTTTACCAATAAAAACCCTTGCACCTATTGCCATCCACCTCCTAGAAGAGAAGCCTAGATTGTTTAGGCTACATACCTAAACCCCTAAATTGCTAAAATTAGGCATTTTTTTTCCCATATTCAAAGCTGAAGCATCAGATGAATATGACCTGCATTGGCACCAGTGAATAAAAGTGTCTGCGACTGGAAAATTAGTTTCACATCATTTACTTAATATTTTTATTAAGTATTCATTTACTTAACATTTTTATTAACTTATGTAAATAAGTTCAAGAACGGACAACAGAGATGCTTCAGTAACAACAGGCAACATATGATAACCATTTATCTGTATGGTTTCTATACCATCCAAATACTTCCCCACAAGCCATGTGATACCTCAAATGATTTGTAATAAAAAAGACCAAAGTGACAAAAACTTTGATGTCTCACAAAGTTTAAAGACAATTTAAAGCTTGAGGCTGGCATACAAGACAAGTGTGTAGGCAGGCAAAATCCTTTACAAGAGCGAGGCCTGAAGGATGCTGCAATGAGAATCGTAACTAATATAACAGATGGTAGAGCACAGCACACCCTTGTATTCTGGCACATTTCAGTTACTGCCTATCATTTGGTTGCACCTGTGTCTTTCTCTACTCAAAGATTAAAGTCCTGGGAAGCTGAACATATTTTGCTTCCATTTTTTGTCTGTACCACACAGTTACTCTGGCTCTCGATTCTCTGAGGTCTCCACCTAAGCAAGCTGGCATCACAGGGAAAATAGGATGTGTGTTCAGACTTTGTGAGATCAGATAGCCCATCACCCACCTCTGAGCAGGATCAAAAATCCCTGAACCTCTCCTGTAGGCTACATCTCACTAGGAACCTACTTCAGTACTCCTTATCTTTAGGTTCTGGACATTTTACCTCTTGTTTTCTCTTGATATCCCATTCTGTAGTTGTTTTTGGTGCAGGGAGACCTTTTCTCTCCCCTCACAGGCTTTTTTTTTTTTTTTTTTTTTTTTATTTTATTTTTTTTTTTTTTTAAGTCCAAAGAACACCAATCCTTTTACCAGTCTTCCTTTACATCATCTTTGCATCATGACAAATGGATGCCTTCCAGCATCAGAACTGGGCCTTCCTCCAGAATAAACCTCACCAGTGCAGACTGGAGTAGGATTATCTCCCAGACGTTTGACAAAACATTCCTGCTTAAACATACCAGTAGGACACTTGATTATTTGGCCATACGATGATGGGACTGAATAGGGACAGCTTGTGATGTGCATTACATCCCAGCGTTTTCTGCTTCTTAGCTAGCTCTCCCTTCTCCATGCATGCAATACTACAGAAAAGTGCAGCACTTTATGTTTTACAGGATTGCACCGCATTTATTTCAGACCATTTATCCTTCTTTTTTTTTTCTCCCTAAATCATTATGAATTTCAAGCTTGTCATTGGATATGCTGACAGGCCCTCCTGGCTTGTACATCACCAGCAGATTTCATAAGCACACTCTCAGCTGCATCATGCAAGTCATTATGAAAACACTGCAAATTACCAAATAAGCATCTCCGAACAGGCAGCCAGCCAATCTGTGACCACCTCCAGGGAGGCATTCACCAGAATCACAGAGGATGGGCTAAAATCCCAGCGATGCTGCTGTCCCCAGGCCTCCACCCATACCATACCCCACCCTGGAGTGGGATTTATTCCATCAGTGAGGCATGCACCATGGTTAGGGCTTTCACCTGGACAATATTTGTACAACTTTCTAGTGAGGAAGCAAGTGTCAAAAACCCCCCAGAAGTCAAGATTTAGTCAGGTTTATTGTGCATGCTTAGCCCTGTCGATTATTATGCTGTCACAGGATTAAATTAGGTTGTGAAGTATACTTATTCCAGCCTTTTCCCAGAAATTTAAGATAAGCTGAGAATGTATCCTCTCCATCTCGCATCCTTCTTTTTTAAGTTAGCTCTACATTACCTTTTATTTTCCTGGAACACCAGACCCTTTCTGTGACTTCTCTGGGATTACTGCTGTAAAACTGGACTGAATAAATTTCATTTGGTTTCTGACTTTTGCTTCTTCCCTGTTCCAGCAAAGCTGTGACTACTCTACTGCTTTTGTTAACTATGCAGAGCTAACCATTTATTTATTTTTTTGCAGACTTAATATTGAAGAAGGGAGGACAAAACACAAAACATTTGCCATTCCCATAATCTTCTGTTATCTTTCCACTTGGTAATGAAACGACTTCGTCATTAGCACACGCAGCAATGGAAGGAGTATGAAGAGGAAATAAATATTCTTATCATCTCTTTTTTTTTTTTTCTTATTCACCATTTTATTGCAATGGAAAGGGGGATTTTGTTTGTTTAGTTCTGATTTTATTCAGAATGACAGAGTGCCCATTAACAAGTTTAAACAAAAATAAAAAATAACAATAATAACAAAAAGGCTCTGGATGATACATGAGAATCTCGGGTCCCATCTAGTGCAGTGCCTGCACATGCTGTTCACAAAGGAAGATAAAGGTTAAAGTTAAACGAGGCTGTTCATGTACAAATACACAGGGAAGAAAAAGCAGACAGAATCCAAAGTTGAAGAATAACATTTCAGAAAGCACTGCAGCTCTGATTGCAGGAACCAATCAATATTCCTGAGAAGGAAGACAACTGCTGAAAACCACATCAGCAACCAAAGGAAAAATAAAATAAAATAACAGTGACCATCAATACTAACTTGGTTTTGAGAGCAGCTCTGTAGATGAATGGATGAATAGGATTGTTCTGTTTTAGGGGAGACTATCAGCATGGTCCCTATGTAAACATCATTTAAGAAAAAATAAAATAAAATACTGGACTTCACCTTTTCTGCCCTCCCTTTCAACAAAATAGTCTTACATTAACTCCTATCTTGCAGAGGCTGGTAAGCATTTTGGTAATGGAAAATGATGTTGGTATAACACTACCAGCTACATTGCTTTTCTCTCTAGGAAAATACACGATTCCTTTTGATTTTATGCTAGAAAACGTGTTTCTGCCAAAACCTGAGTTTGGACAGGGTTTCCGTATGAAATTTTGCATGTCAAACACAATCCTTGGCATGATGACTTATAAAAATGGAAGGATGGTGTATTTACAGTAGTTTTTTATTTCACAGGAGAAATGTGTTTTTGTAGCAAATCCCTTCATCCTCCTCACTGAACACACTTTGGTTTCGATACCAGAGCACACGCGTTCATCCTTTCAATGCAACTGAACACATCTAGACCTGGGACCAGACTAGAGGTTTTCCAAGGGAAAGCACTTCCTGCAATCCATGCAAGTTTTGATTTCAGGTTTGCAAATCGAGTGTTTTGCTTGGTAGGCCTGCTCCAATTGTACCACATTATGTGCTAACATCAACACAGCCAGAATCTAGCTGAGAAACATTTTGCCATCCTTCAAAACCTATAATCACATTTACACAGTCTCTTCCTCTCTCTTTTACAAGAAAACATTCTGTCATACCAAATGTTCCCACACTATTGATATTTACTTGTTCTGCGAGTTTCTTTCTCTCAGGAATGGTAAAGTCGCTTGCTAATTAGGGTCTTCTTTTACCAGATGCTTTCCTTCCTCAATACTCTAATGTTTTGTGTCTCCCTCTTGTGGGAGAAGGACTGAGACTACACGAGAGACCACAAAATAATATTTGAACCTAATGCTCCTTTTCACAGTGTATGATTGGAGACACATGCAATGCATACACACACAACTGAGAGCAATAAGCTCAACTTCACAGTAATTTTCTGTTTGTTCATGTTTCAAAGGAACTGAAGTGGCAACATGACAACTAAGAGATAAGGTTTCCAGCCCTGTTTCACACAGGGTGCCCCAGGCTTGCAGTCAAGGAATGGGCAGGATACATGGAGGAAGAACCCAGCATGACAGCTACAAGTACGCTGCTTCCACAACAGTCGCTCCCATCTGCACAGACACATCCTCAGGGTAGTGGCACAGACCAGATGGTTTCCCATTCACATCTCCTATCACAAAGCTATCCTCACGAGGATTTCTAGTAGAGTAACAAATACTCCTAATTTCCTGGATAAATTCCCAAATAACTGAATTCTTGCATTCTTCCTAAGTAGTGCCCCATATTAGAAATTTCAGACATTTCTTTGCAGAGAACAGGGTCAGAGAAACAGAACACAAGAGGTAAGACTGAAAATAACAAGATAGCAGAGAGATGTTAACAGATTTCCTTCCATCAGTGTGAACTGTGGATGACAATAGGGATGTACCTACTTCTTGACCTACTTTTGTCAAAGAATAAGAACGAAATATCCAATACTTTAGTGTACAGAGAAGAGGTAATGGAACAGGCACACAGGATGAGAAGCAATAAGCCACCAACCGGGTCACATTATCATCTGTACCAGAGTCAGAAGGACGATGATGCTTGAGTTCTCACAGCCAAGCATGACAGGTTTTAGAGTGAGAAAGACAGCAGGTGAAGTTTTGATGTTGTTGAAATCTGTAGAAATTATGCATGGTTTTAATTCACAATGCTGTGCTACAGCATTTCCATGGGTTATTCTCATGGATTAAAATGTATTTTAGGACAGATCACCAGCCAAACTTTGTATGGGAGACAGGAATACTCTGTATTATCTGAAGCTTCCACACTAGTATTTGAAAAAATTTTTACACAAATTGAGGTCGAGCCCACAAGAACTGTAAAACGTTGTACATGTTAAAGCCTGAACATCACAGCATCTCTTATATGATATATATGCCCTGTAAAGTGAATTACGCATATTTGCAGAAGTTACACATCTGCTCTAAAAACGTCAGATCTTGCTGACACAAGGAAAAACACAGAAGAGTTATGAGAGCAGTATATTATAGATGAAAATTCTCCAATGAGTACACTTTGATTAATGTTGCTGCTACATTCACTAATGAGTGACAGGCAAGGTCACAAGTAATTTCGGTAGTCCTCCATACTACAGCCTCCACAGCTCTGGAAACAAAACTTCACATCTTACAGGAGTACTTCCCTGAAATGAAATAAAATATTTTGCAAACAGTAATAACATACATAAAGCTGTGACGCAACTACATTCAAATGTCCAAAACCCTAAAAAATAGTACTCCATGTTTTCTTAGGAAAGATGAAGACATCTTAAAAATCTTGAAGTTACAATTTCTGGCTCCATAGAATATCATCTAAGTTGCAAAATCTTAAGATCTGAAAAGTCATCTCCAACTTTAACCCAGTGAAGCAAAGGGGCCTGAATATACAGACTAACTGGCAAAGCTGGAACATTTTCCTCCACTGCCTACTGGGAAAACTCAAAGTGTCTGCAAAAATACTCTACTATTCTGTTATTCTCTACTAATCTATGCTATTGAGAAATCGGTGTTATGAAGCACCAGAAATCTATATGTTATCTATACCAACCTGTCATTCAGACATGCCTAATTTATACAAGACTTAATTCTGGATATTAGGTAAGGTAGGCAGTGAAGAGTTAGAGGTTTTACCCATATTTCACAAGATTTCTAAATCAACATAGAAGAACAACAGTACCTTACTGTAGCTTTATCACCTTGAGTCCACAACAACAGGGTCAAGTACATGAGCTCCCTATATACCTCTTCACTTTTGTGCTAAAAATCACCTCAACTCATTGGCAGCTGCAAACTATTACAAAAACAAACACAACCTACCACCTCAGCACTGAGGAATCCTAGTGTGTAACCCCAGTGTGTCCACAGCAGATGCTATTAACATCCAAGGAAGAGCCCTACCTTCAAACTCCCCTCTCACCACACTCAGCATGAAACACACAGCAAATGAATAGTATCTTCGGCCAACAAGTTTATTTAACACTACCCTAAGCAGTTTAAGACTGCTAAACATTGGTCACTTTTCAGACATATTCGATGCCCCCTGATTTTATTGGGCTTTATATCAGTTGCAGCTTCTGCTTTTTTTTTTTTTTTTTTTTTTTTTTTTAATCTCAACCACTCCTGTTTGCAGAGCTAGACAGAAACAGACTGCTGCAAGGGAGGAAAGAGGAAATAAGGCACTTTATGCATTTAATACCTGGCCATCTGGTACCTCAGAAATGTGTTCAACTTCAAAACAGCAAGAAAATAAAATGAAGGGGACAGAAGAGGCTCTGCTGCAGGAAAAAAAAAAAAAAAAAAAAAAAAAAAAAAAAAAAAAAGCATTTATTCTATACAAACAGAGCAACTGGCAGCTGATGTAGAGGATGTACACATAAATCCAAATGCTAATACGAAGGGATTAAATGAACAGAAGTAACATAGGTAAGCATTATCAATGGAAGTGAAATAAAGCCTCTGTCCTTGACATCTTTATTTGCATCACTTCTTCTAATTATCTCTTCTATAGCTGACTAGAAGAGTAAGAAGAAAACTGAACAGTTAAGGTCCTTGCCTTCACTTAGAGAAGAAAAACAAGAAATGCAGTAATACAAAGTGACATTGGCATCCTCAGCAACATTTGTTGGAGTTCTTGGGAGAAACCTAGAGAACCCAAGTGGAACCTCTCATTAGCACAGCACCTGCCGCCAGTACTGGAGAGAGGGAGCTTCTGCCCACTCTACTTCAAAATAGGACTTAAGACAGGTACAGATAAACCCATTTACCTGTACTGAAAGGTGCTGATCCCACACAGCAAGAAGTCAAATGGGGGAAGCTGTCTAATCGCTTCCTGAACACTTCCTGAACTTAATTCCTCTCTTTTTGCCATCTGAAGGATGCATGGGGAAAGAACACCAACCTGTGTTTGGCAGGAAGCCATGGGACCTTCTGACAAAAATCTGTCTAAAACATCAGATTACTTAAGGCCAAGCTTCCCATCAGCCTGGTAAGTGCTAAACTCCTCTGTCTGTTAATGAAAAGCCACATGTGCACAGCGCTTATGCGTCCATCCTGATAGCTTTGCTGGGATACACACAAAGCACAGAAGAAAAAAACATGCACATAGAAGGTAATTTCTGGAGAAACAAATCTTTCCTGAAGATCATTACTTTTAGACATATTTTATTATTTCTAATACTGATCATAAAGCTGCAAGGTATGGCTTTGAAAAACAAATAGGAATCTTACTTACAAGAGTATTGTTTTTGTCTGATATTCAATATTACATTTCTTTGAGGCTTCATGGCAGCTTTAGAGAGCTCTAACTATCCAATTTCCCCTGTGCTAATGTTTTTTGAAATGCAAATGACTTAAAAATTTTCAGTACAGTAGACAACAACTGAAATTACATTATTTTTGCCACAAAGTAATAACAGATAAATGTCTAAACAGTGTAAATGTAGAGTCACTGCTATACATGTAGCTAGTGAGGCAGAAACAAGGAAGCAACACGGGGAGATTCTCGAAGACAGAGGCAAAATTTGTCTGCATAATGTGTCCTAGACAAGTTATCAGTTCTAGCTTTTAATAAAAATATATTTGTTATGTGATTTTCCCCATATTATGAAATTGTTTGTAAATTATAATTTTACCATAAGTCCCCAAATATTTTGGTGCTTTCAAAAAGACCAGGCCCTGTAACATTTCAGAATAAGAATCTCAGTTTTTATTTTCAAATATGAGTTTATATCTCACTTCACTGTAAAGAAATATACTATAGAAATATACTATATATATAGAAGTATACTATATTGAAAATTCAAGCCAAATGAAACACTCAGGAAGGCAAAGTGGCAGGTACCTTCCTACACACACACAAAAAAAAAGTTTTAAAATAAGGAAAAGTGTAACATGCTATAATAAAAATTACAAAATATCAGAAATATTAGGATTTGTCTAAATTAGGATTTGAGCCTCTTCTACAGCTCCCTAAATACAAGCCCCTGAAGAATACTTTGCACTAATGCTAAACTCCACACGTGCTTTCTGATCTGTACCAACTGCAACCACGCTGGTAAATGTACATCAGTGGCACCATCCCAGGACATACAGAACTCGTGCTGTCATGGAGTTTCTAGACTTAAGATTTTAGCATTGTAATAAAAAAATAAATAAAAATTGAGCCAGTGATGAAGCAGCAGTTCAGATGAGTCAGCTGTTTTCCAAGGACAAAGGAAGGCAGTGTCTCTTCCCTAGTAAATCTTTGCCAAGACTGAATCTTCGGTGACAAAGACTGATCATGTCACATAAAATGTTTCTGGGAAACCATGAGAGAATGGTTGTGGAAAAATTGAAACAGTAAAAGAATAGTGAATAGTCTTAGGACCACTCTAATGCTGACACAACTCAATGCTGGGTCTATGGAGGTATTTACATGGTGTCACAGATCTAAGTGGGTGCTAGAGCAATCTTCACAAATATCACATTTTAAATTAATTATAAACAATAAAGCTTGGCTAGACATCATGAAAGTGCAGTCTCCAAGTAACACCATGAGCACTGAGAAGTAGGTACCAACCAACCTTTGGCAAAACCTTTACAAAAGTAAATCAACAACATTTTCACTCCAGATTGCTCTTTGTATAGAAATACATATTTCTGTAGGCATCAACTTACACATTTATGTATGCTACTGAACAGCATTTATAGGTTTCTGATGTTTTCATCAACTACGTAAGAAAAAAAGACAAGGACACTAAATGTAAAGTAGAAGAGTAGAGTTACCAAATGCTCGCTGGAAGCAGAATGCAGCAGGACATTATGTGCTATTTATTTACATAAAAGCACGTGAAAGAGATAAAGACCTGAACAGCAGATTGTTCTTGCAAAACAGAAGGGCTTTTGAAGACCCCTCAAAGGAGCTGTGGGTGCAAAAGATGGTGAAATTGCAAAGGTCATGAAGTTTTCATAAGGAAAAAAATAATGAAGTAAAAATTGGATTCTGGATTGGATTCACAGAGAGATCTGATAAGCAAATAAACTGCAAATTCTTCAAAAGAAATCACTTTGGAAGTCAAATTTGTAAGCATATAAAAAATACCAAGAGCACAGTGGGACAGAAGTTGGAAAGATGAAGGTATAGTATACAAAATGAACAGGTAAAAAGAACATGTTCTGAGGACACAGGAATAATGAAAACAGTCAGAAAATAGGTTATTTAATCCTTCATGGTTTCACTCATCTATGGTTGGTAGATTGCCTGTGGTCCATCAGATGATGGTCCACATAATAGCAGAAAAGTAACGAAAAAGACACTCATACATTTTGAAGATATTTCATCAATTTTCTGCAGAATTTAGATGAAAAATATGGAGGAAAGAAAAGGTAATAAAATCCTGCAATTGGCTCACAAATAAAAGTCCTTGCAACTGCATTGTACGAAAAATACATGGATTGTTTTAAAATAATTGGGCATGGAGCTGTATGTTTTTATTCCCCACAAGAATAAGTAAATTGAAAACTGCAACTGCCTGTTACTCAGGAGAACAGATGACCATGAGAAAATATTCAAATTACTTCAGCATCATTTTTCATTAGAAAGAGAACAGTTTTCAGGCAATTAATCACAACACACTAGGAAATGGAAGAAGAAAGCAAGGATGAGGTAAGTGAGCATTTAACCAAATTCTACACTTTCAAATCATAGTCCCGGTGAAACTCATTCTTAGAAAGCATACTAAAGAATATTTAGAGCACTTGGTAGCTTGCCCTATAAGAAAACTCAAGGGAAACGTGTGGTTCAAGAATGCTGGAAAATGCAAACCAAAATTCTTATCTTCAGAGATCAGAGTAAGAGAAGATATAAGCACTTGGGAAATGTGGACAACTCAGCCTAAACTGAAGTCCCAGAAAAGCACTGGAGCCAGTGAAAAACACCTAAGATAGGGCAGGTTACACAAGTCTTGCCAATATGGATATTTAAAGAACAGACAGCCAAACCACATTGATTTTCTTCATGACAGGATAAAACCACTTGTGTGAGGGGAAAAATCAGTAGATGTTAACCTCAGCAGGGCTTCTGGTACTGTCCCATATGACATTTTCATTATTTTCATTTCAAGCCTAGATGAAATCTCTTAACAATGGCAAAAAAAAAAAAAACATTTTGAAAACCATATTTAGACCTATCAATGGATAACTGTTAAAACAGGATGCCAGAAAAGGATGCATCAAGTAGGATTCTGCAAAGGGTCTGTCCTGGGTCTAATAGCATTCGGTAATTTCATTAATCATTTAGATGATGGAATGGAATGAATGCTTATTAAATGTGACATTTGTGTGCACACAACACAGGGCCCACAGCTTCTCTAAAGCTCCTGGAGAACAAAACTGGAATCAAAATGATCTTAACAGATTGGAAAAATGGCATAAAAGAATTACATGATTCAGTAGGGAGAAACGTGACATGCTATACCTATATCTAGGTAGAAATAATCAGCTGTATGGTACAAGATACGGAATAGGTGGCTTGGATGACACTTCCTGATGAGAAATTAGGGGACTGTAAAGGGTTACCTACATGATTCAGCATGGCATACCATTACACAGTATGAGTTTTCGTAAAATATATACAGTTTGTAAGGCTCCATTGAGTTCAAATACAAGCTCACATTCCAGTTCAACAGCAGACAGTAGGCAGAACAAAAACATCTGAACTTTCTGCTCCAACGATGCTAGCATCAAATTCCCGAAGCACCACAATCACGTTACTAGAACAAGAGATAGCTACGAAAGATGGCACATCAGAAATATTCTCAACTAAAGATGTGTCCTCAAACTTGAGTGACTTTAATAAATCAAAAATCAAACTTTGTCTTTAATGAAAAGACAGACATTAAAGTTGTTCAAACAGTTTCTTACTGAATTCTCTTCACTTACCAAATAAATAAATAAATAAATATTTGTACAATCAAAGAAGTTTCAAAAGGCAACTCTGGTGCACTATACTATCTCAAGACCCTTAGAAAAAAAGTCTCCTATGAGACTCATGTCAGGCAATGCAGGCAATGAAACAAATAAACATGGTAAAAACTGATAATCAGAATTGGTAGGGTAAATAATTCGTTCCATTTACAAGGTAGGATTGAAGACAAAATCAAAGTAGGACTGAATACCAAATCAACTGAAAATGCAGGAGACAACTGAGTGTCTACAATGGGGATCTGAATTGTACAAACTCTTTTTGTTGCATTTGAGCAAATAAAGTACTTCATTTGTCATTTATTGCTGTGCTACATTTGAGATTTGGTAGCCACACCCAAAATACTAGTTTTAATATCATTCATATTCTTAGAGGCAGCTTTATCATAGCGCATCTTTTGTGGAGGGTGGGGTGGAAGTGAAACAGTAAATGTGGAGAGATACCTGGACTGTTTGCACTGTGACAACTCTTTCAGAATAACTGAGGTTATTTGTATCTTGCAGTGAAAGTAGCTTTATGCATATTTATTATTTCCAGAAAAATTCCCCAAAATCACATTTCATCACATGTCACTACCATGTAAAATGGCTAGAGAATTCTCAATGGTGAGAATCTCTTCCTGCCTAGCCATGGCTTAAATTGGGATATCTCTGATTATTTCAACAGAGCTATCAACTGATACGCCTGACATGCTAGCAGAATCTAGTCATTGATATTCTGATAGTCCCACTCACAGGATTAAGACTTTACATTACTGTAAGAAGGAATCTATTACTCCCTATAGTCTCTAATGCCAGCCAAACCATTCAACCTTCTTGTTGTATATATGTAAAAGTGATCGTTGGAAGTAAAAGTTATAAAAATTCATGTAACTGAAAGTTTTCTTTACCTATTAGTCTTCTGCTTTTTTTTTCCTAATACTTAGGTTTTCTGTGAAGTGTTCTTCACAAGCACATATCAGAAAGCAATACATTTTCAAAATTCAGTCTGTATGGTTGATACAGACCCTTTTCAGCCTTGTGTGTCTTACTGAATATCTACTTTATTTTCCTTAAAAGATAAACCATTATAAGACCTAATGTATTTAAATTTGTGAAATGCTTGGAAATCCTTGGGTGGAAATAAAATTGCAAGTTTATATTAAAATATTTTAATGAAATTTGTACCACTATATAAAATATGAGTTTCATGTTGGGTAGAGAATCATGTAATTATGTAAAGCTATCAGTTGGGGATGAATCATCACCAAAACAAGGTCTGATGATCTCTTTTCACAAGTAGATGGAGAAAGAGATGCATCCATCTGGATGCAACAATTTCAGATGTTCAGTTGATAATTCAAAGCAAATACAAAACTTAGTTTCCCACCCTCATAGCAACAATGCCATCCTCAGATCCATAACACAAACAGAAGAGGAGCATATTTCTTGTGGCAGTCTCTTTAAATGAGAAGAAATGGTTCCAGCTCATTAGCTACTATCTTTAAAATGTTGAACCAGAAAAAAAAAAAAGAGAAATGAGATAAAAAAATATAAATAACCTTCCTCATGACAAGAAAGTCAAAGTGGGCCCTTCTTGTTGTTTCAGTTGTCATACTGTATTTATAAGTCATTGCCATGACTTCCATGAAACATCTCTTACATTAACTATTTTCTCAACTGTATTTTTTTTTTATTATTTCTGTAAAGTAGTTAATGTTTATAATTTTATGTATATACCTGTGAAGCAATGGTTTTGGGTTTGACTCATGACAGACCAAATGGGGTGCAAAAGCGGTAAAACTAGACCTCCTCACATCAGTTCCTAGAGCCAATATTCCTTCCTGTTGTCCACCTGCAAAATTTTAATACAAAGGATTCTTTACATAAGGCTTTTGTGCAGAATGTCATAGTGTATTATTAAACCTGGAAAAACAAGACAAGAATATCTTTAGAAACACACTAAATTTCCTAATACCGAAATAAATAAATAAATAAATATATATATATATATATATATATATATATATATATTTACACACCTAGAATTTCAAAAGCAGCTTTTGATGCTGTGAAAATACAACATATCTCCATAGCTTTTATAACTTCTGGCTTTGATGACTTCTAATCAACCCATAAAATAGAAGAAATAATTTTTGCACAGGCGTGTGCACCTGTGCAGCAGTTGGAAGCAAAAGGAAATGATAACTGAACCACAAAGCCATATTGATTCCCTCTGCTGTAATGCAACTCAGGAGTGAAGTGCAGCATCATTATCAGAGATGCTGTACATTAAATTTTCTTTGCTCTATGAGTCCTTAATTATAACATATTAGCAGTGCATGCCTGAGTGAGCACTGCTCTAATTTCAAACTGAAACAATGCTTGCGTCCCGCCGTGAGCAATATTAATTAAAAGTCTCTGTTCTGTTTTCCCTGAACTCTCCTTCTGACGTTTCCAGGTAAAGTGAAATAAAAATGTATGTCAATATGTAAAAGCTACCTATCAGCAAAGATGTCACGTAGCTGAAGTATCGGATGGTGAACGCCAAATTAAATGGTTCCCCTTTGGAAATTCTGTTTGTTTGTCCATGCAATTTAATTTATGGTCTTATTAATAACAGTAATCTTATCAGGCATTCTCTGCACATTTCACAAGTTGATAATATCCCTAAATATACATGCATGCTTTCCAGGATATTAATTTCAATAGCAATTGCTAAATAATTTGTACGTTTGTTAATAATATTACTTCACATACTCAACCATTCAAGCAGCCCTTTCCTCAGGGAAGTAACAAACATTGCTTATGAAGTACCTACAATCATTTATTCTCAAGATATAGTATTTGATATCTTGAACATGCATAGCGTTCATCTGTATATAACAGAAACAGTTTTGTAATGTAATTAATGGAGTTGGAAATGTTTTTTATTGTTGTTGTGGTGGTGTTGTTTTTTTGTCTGAAAGGGTGTTCTGATCACTTTTAACAAGAGGAACTAAACTTGTAATTTAACTGCCCCCAGTGTAACTTAATATAACTTTGCAATACATTTTTTATTAACTTGTAAGTACATTAAGCTCATGTAAAATTTAAGAGCACAAATTGAATTACTATAGAAATACAGCTCAAGATCTGAGACACGTTCCCATAAAGAAAGCTGTGTGTTACCTGCTACTGAGCACACACTTCAATATACTTCTACAATTTAGGAAATTAAGCAAGGATGCCCCTCGTTTCTTATGTAAAGCATCTTCAGAAGGATACAAATCTATTACAGCCAGCCACACACATGGGCTTGCCGGCCCCAGCTGTGGGATGTCTCACAGCCAGTTCCCAACTCGTGTTGGACAGGATGGCAACCATCACCGAACTGCTTGTGATTGAGCTCCCTTCCTCCTTCCAGTAAGAGATTAATATAATTTGTGACTACTTAATCCTGCCTCCCTACGGGTCATTGGGATATAGTCATCTGCAATCCCCAAGCTACAGGAGCTAGCTCTGTCTCATCCTGGTGTGATTACAGCTCTTGTGGCTTCACATGACCTTGCACTCAAGTTGCAAATGCAGGACTGTGGGGTTTTGTTCAGTGGCTTAAAGCAGCCACATCCTCAGGTGGTTTACAAGCAAAGCACTATCAACTAGAGCAAATGAAGTAGGATATGCCATGGCTTTAAAATACAGTGAGAGTGATTTTAAAAAAAAAAAAAAAAAGACAGGAATTGTCACAGGTTTCTGAACAGATCTAAGTACAGTGCTTATGAAGCTTTGACTAACGCAATGGTTTCAGTACAAGTTTTTTCTCATTATGAGTTATTTTTGCTTTACTCCGCCATTTCACAAGCAAGAAAATCTTTGTGTTCATGTGGTAGAGAAGCAGGTTCTCAGTAGAAGACCACAAGAGGAATAGTTCATTTTTCTCCTGCTTGGACTTATCCGAGAATGTTTGCTGGACTTCTAGGACAGTGGCCAGCACTCGTTTTAACCTTCACATAATACAGTTTCTCAGATGCTTTCAGGCAACAGATGGAAGAGCATTACTGATGCACAAAGTATTGTGAAAAATCAAACTGAAGTCACACCTTAAAATAAGAAGTAGACCTCATTCACCTAAATCAATAAACCCGGAGCATAATGGAGTCTGACTTTCTATCAATTACTGCTGCTAAAGCAAAGGGAAATGTTTTATAAGGCAGCGTTTTGTGAACCCCAGCAACAGTACTAGAAATACTACCTCACAGCCTTTGAAAAAGGGTGGGAGAGTGCAGTAGAGGGAAGAAGCACATGAAAAATAAACAGAAGCTTTGGCTAATGCTGTGGTAAAGAGCTACAGAGAGCTATGACAGCAAGCTCTACAGATAATAGTTGTTTTAGTACTTAAAGTGAAACCTAGCCATTTTCAAAACACATAATCATTTGAGTTAGCCAGAAATATCAAATAGCTTTCCAAAAAATAGTTCTGTATTTGCACAAGTTTTGCAACAAACCCACCTACAAATAGCTGCAACTCCCAGAATACTGATGCCAGTGTATTCACTGATGATAAAGCCCAATGATTCATAAACAAATGTGCTACTAGGTGTCTTAATTGCTGCCCTTAAACTCAGTTAAGAGAAGCCTTCTGAATCAGCTATGTACATGTACATTCACCAATAACCAAATCAACCTGTTGAACAATCTCCGGATAAGACACTGCTTTGCTCAGAACTGACTTTAGCACAGTATATAGAACATGACTCCTTCCTGTATCGCCAGATGCCCTCTGACTTACCATCTCAGATCAAAAACAGTCACATGGGAACAAATGAAAACGTCATAGAAGCATTGTGTATTGTTATTAAAAGGAAAAACATTCAATTTTCTATCTATACATAGTTCATTAAAGACGATCACTTGGTGCACTGTGCATTTACATGTCAAGCAGGATAGCATAGCAGGAAAAAAAAATCAGTGGTATTTCTGTTAAAATGCAAAGTGTATTGCAAAAGGTATCAATAATCTCAGGATTAAGAGGAGAAAAACACAGTCTAATCCTCTCCTTATGGAAACTATTTTAATTGTTAAATTGTTCTAACCTTTCATTAGTACAGAAATCAGTATTACACTATACAATATTCTAGGTATAGTGACGAAATTATGTGCCCCAGTTCAAACCTGATTTAAGAAAATAAGTCTTCCAATAGACTGCAGAATGCTTACAGAAGTCTACAACAGCAACTTGCCCCATAGCAGCAATGCTCAGACTAAATATCCACATCTCATGGATGCATTAGGAAAAACCATACAAAACTTAATTTTCTTTATCTTGTCAGGTTGAGGATTGCAGCATACTCCATACGAAAAACCAAATAATCAAAACCACAACACACATCCTTATGTAGACTCAGCACAAGTGTTTCCCAGATTGACCTGAAGGCTACAAGTGATTGCAGCTCTGCTTCTGAAGGCTGGCATAAATCCTCAATATTAAGTCACCAGGAGCCAGGCTACAAATGAAAGTCCAGCCAATATCCAAAAAATACCAGTAAATCCCTTTATTTTTCTGTTTGAAAAATATGATTCCCACTCTTATTGATCTTGGTAACAAACTGGAACAATCTCAGAACGAGCCAGGAGACTAGTCCACAGCACGTGTTGAAAGCATCAACTGAACCAAATACAAAGTGAGGTGAGATGGAAGATACCATACTTGGTATCTTTCTAAAAAGCAGCTCTTGGCTAGTAGGAAATTTGAGGGAATTACAGGTATGTATGGATACATACAAATACACAAATATACAGCCTACTGAGAAGCACTTCTGCTCAGGCAGTGAGAAATCAAAAGTTCTTCAATCTGAAGAGGGTTCAGTCCCGCATCTGCTATGTCATAGGAGAGACCCAATCTATTAGGCTTGAAGAGGGGCTGGGACAGCTCTCCTTTTTGTTGAAGCCATGCCAATGAATAGAAAAGCTGCATGAAGCCAGAAAGAGAACAAAAGGAAAAGCATGACTCTCTCCAGTTGAATATCCAATTAGATTGCAGAGCACAATTATCAATTCCAGCTTCTGCTCCCAAGATAGTTCATACATTGTACCTTAAGCAGCTATTCAGTGAAAATTTGACATAATCTTGAGAACAGGACTCAATCACAATTTATCCACCAGGATACAGTTCTGTTCCCTCATCCTCTTTTCCCAGCCGTGTAAATCTTCTTTCCTATACAATGTCTTTAGAAAAAGGGAAAGTGTGTCTTCATGGTGCAGTAATTAGTGTGCCACCCCAAGGAGTTAACAAGATCCTAGGCTGTACTTGTGGGTGCTCCTGCTGACACTTTCTTTAAAGAGCCTCATCAGCAGAAGTTTGGTAAGAAGGGAAAGGTGCAAGGCAACAGCTACATGTACTTACTTCATTTTCAGGCAATCAAAGGAAGGAGATAATGGTTATCCTGGAGAGTGCTGACTGCACTAGCTACTTTGTACCCTGCCACTTTTGGTTTGCCTGCCAGTACCAGAAACTGGCCGTTGTTTGAGACAGAATGGATGGGATTTGTCTGGTTACAGTAGGTTTCATATATAGAGCTGACCTAGACATCTTATCCACAGCTTTTGTAGCGATGGAGTCAAGGGAAATTCACCTTTGCCTACAGCAAAGATCTAAAATGTGTCCAATCAGCTGCCACCCAAAAATGCCTATTTTACTTTCAAGCATAAGGGGAACTTTGGGCAACCAGCTCAGAGACTGATACCCAAGTTGAACGTATCGATGGCTAAGCCTGATGAATCTCCCTCTGTACTTCTTTGAGGAAGAGTACTGACTTCATCCATTGGACTCCGTACACTGACATAAAGATACTGACCACAATCCTGCTTTGGGCTGAAGGAGAAATCAAGTAAATCCCAAAGATATACTGCGTCTTTTCTTAGTGATTTGGGTAGGTTCCAACTTGATTGGGGACTGGGACAGATCTCAATAACTTAGAGGTTCTCTTTCTGTATCTTGTTCTCTCTTCAACTCTCAGTAATTTACATAGTAAATTGGCATAATTGTCATCAAATTTGCAGTACAATCAATCTTAAATCCACATACAGTACTCAAAAGGAGAAAAAGAGCACAGTTCACCCATTAGACGTAATGGAAAAATGCCAACAAGTCAGTCAGTAGCTTTACAGTGGAACTAAGCATAGGGACACCACCATTAACTGGTAGAAAAGATGTTTTTCACATTTGAATGTCAGATTGCACCTTGCTGATAACATGGGTATTCTGGAAGAACTTTCTCTTCAGGGCCAATATCTTTTCAAAAAGAAGTGTAACTGGATAGACCAGACAATGAATAGTTATCATATCATATAAAACACACATGGTAAGAGGTCTAAAAAAAAAAGCTGAAATTATTCTGAGACAAAATTAAATGAGAAAAGATTAATTAAGAAGCCTGACTAGAACGCCTCCAGAAGTGAGGCAATAGACTCTTGGCCATGAAAGAAACATCCCCTACAAAGCAAACAGTGAACTAAGGATTCATTTAGAAAGTGACCCAGGATTAAATTCTCTCTCTCAGACCTTCTCTGCTCGGGACATTTTAATGAAAATTTTGTCACTGTTATTATTAAGTGAAGCACTGCTAGTAATAGCTACCTTCTGATTAATGTAAGAGTCCCTACCCTAGGAGCTGGGTTGGTTAGATCTGAGCTGGTCAGAGCTGCTTAATACCATGCTAAAAATGTTAGCAATTGCTGTAACTCCATCATCATAATAAGCTGCATACCCACAGTAGTTTGCAGGCCAGAAAACAGTGCAGAGCACAATTTTTCTAGTTCCCAAATTATATTCCAACTGTCCCTTAGTGCATTTAGAGTAACCTCCACTCCTGAATTGCTGTCTGTGTGGTCCTATCCATTGATCTAGCAAGTGACCCAAACTGCTCCTTTGCTCTATAAAAGTTGAACAACTAGAGTTGAGGCCAAAAGATAGCACATCAGGGCATTTAATTGAACTCTTCATGCTTCTCAGTCTTCTGCTTCAACCCTCTGTTCGTAACAACTACCCAGTGCTGCAGAAAAACAACTTATTAAAAAAAAAAAAAGTAATTTTAAAAAGACTTATTTGAAGACAAGTGAAAATGACAAACAACATTAATACACACTTTCTAATTTCGCCCACCAATTCACATTAGGAATGTCTTCATGTCTGAAGAGGTCCTAGCGCACAATATTTGCCAAGAGTTAAAATACCATCACACTGTAGTCATGCAATCTCACAATATTCTTTGAAAATTGAACAAATTGAGTCTTGTGTGCCTTAACATTTTCTCAAACTTAAAAATCATTTCAGTACCTCTCTTATTTTCCCATTCAATTTTGGGTAATAATTTTGTACACTTGGCATGACAGTTTGATGCAGTACTCTCATGCTGACCTTATCATTAGACTTGATGAAAGTTAAAGAAAAAAAGAAAAAACACACACCCCCAGTTACACTTTGCTCTCATGGCATGAATTACATTAACTTTTTTTTTTTTTTTCCATAATAAAAGAGTGAAAACCCATGTTGAGTTGTTTTTCAGTAATATCTACTACTGAGTTACTGCTCGGGAGGCGATCCCTCCCTGTTTTGCATGGCACCTGTTCCTCTGTTCTGGAAGTGCAAGTTTACATTTGGATGGAACAGAACTATTTTTACTAGCAAGCACAAAAGCAGTCATGCCCTTGTCACAAACCATTCCTCCCACCCCTCATGGGATTTGCAGTAATTTATTTTTAGGATAGCAATTATATAAGTTTTTCCTAATCATTTGTAAAACTGAATAGAACTGAACCCTACTTTAAAATCCAGTTCAGGACTAACATCGGTCAGGGTTAACATTGGTCAACCATCCAGTTTTTCTTCCATTAATATGTAATAAACACGTTTACCACTAAATTTTTGTTCAAAGCGTTATAGAGTTCAAAGTATCAACAAAACTCAGTGCCCTCCAAATGCAATTCAACTTTATCAGCTAAATGTAATCATTTTCAAAGATTAACTTCTTTGTTGTTATGAAAGACCTTCTTCCCACATAGCTATATCAACTAGCATTTAGCATGTTATGTTTTTTGTTTCAAAACTTTTTTTAATGATACCCTACTCCGGCTTTGCATTAATGCTGACTGAGATCAAGATTAAGTAAACCAAGACATACTCCTACTTGCTTTGCTAACTTTACTTAAAACCTTTTGGTTTTCTGCTATTATTTAAACAATACTCATCCACCTGTTAATGAACTTACACCATGGCTAAATTTTTTTCAATGGTAATACTAGATTCATGCCCTTAAATCTCTTAAGAAATTCTTATTATTCCCCTAATAATAATGATGACATTACAGATGCTTTATTCCCTTCAGAGGTGATCTGGGAAGGAAGCAGAGCATGAACAGATAATCACAATCAGCACAAATAGAAAAATGTATTTAATTTTATTAATACGTTTAAATAATGTAATCAGTATTTTAACTTAAGCTAATTTAATTAAAATTTAATATAAATATATTAAGGAAGCATTAAAAGAATCAGCAAAAGCTGTAGAGACCCACATTTTGTTGTTAATAGTTGTATATTCATATCAATGTATTCAGTATTTTAATGTTAGGTTATTATTGTTTTGTTCATACTTTCTGTATCATCATAGCTCCTTCCTGTCTCCATTTTCTGTGTCCACTGGAAGCATGCAAGAAAGCTCATTTCTCTTCTGCTTGGATTGCATCTACTACATGACTGAAGCTCCTTGCTGCAGTGTGAATAGTGAAAACATAGGAGTGTAGGAGTGTGCAAAATGTTTTAACTTCATTTACATAAACACATACCTGAAAGTTAGCATATTTACAATTGTTGACAATTGATTAAAAAAAAAAAAAAAAAAAAAAAATGAAAAACCCTCCCATGTCCAGCTTTCTGTTCATTATAATCCCTCTTGCAATTACAGAACTAGTTAGCTTCCTAATTTGTTTCCTGAGAACTTAAACTAATGCTTAACTTTAATTTAGGTGCCAATTCCATTGCAGATGTTCTGCATGCTGCTTGGTTAAAGATTTTGCAATTACATTTTGTAGATTTGTTTTTAAATCTCAGCTCTATTATCAGTAAAGCAGAACTAAGCTCTGGCTCAGCGTCATTCCTGCCCTCTTGAGTTCTACATGAAACTGAGCTTTTTGCTTTATGTTTGGAAAGAAAAAAAGCCACAACATGGGAAAAGGCAGGACAAGAAATTATGGAGGATTTTATAATTTAAGCTTTTACCTTAATGAGAATTTCTTTTTTATATATATATTATATACATATAACATCATATAACATTATTTTGTATCTATGTGGAGATTATCTATACCTATTATTATGTATCTATCTGGAGATTATGTATTTGTTCATTTTTTCCCCACACCTGGTCATTCAATATGCAAAGCTTGTTAAATTTAATTATGATATTGTGCACCTGTGCTTCCTTCAACTGCCAAGAAGCAACCCTCTCCCTTGAAACTTGCAGTTTTCATAGCAAAATGGAAGTGTTCTGTGAAGTAGCTGCATACCTCCTACCCAGCATACTTCACAGCAAGGCAACCACACCAACACAGTTTCACAATTTAATTACACCTTTGGATAATATCTTTAAAATCAGGTTAGGCTTTTGGAGATTGGAAGCCCTGTGAAGCCTTCAAAGCAATGCCATAAGTCCAGCACTCATTACATAGCTAGCACACATTGCACAGTCATTTTTTAGTCCTGGGAAGCCTTATAGGCTGAAGAATTTCTGATATCTTCCTTTTTGGGTGCCTCAATCAAAACCACAAATCAAAAAAAAAAAAAAAACCAAAAAAAAAAACTTTCTCAATAAAAGTTTTTCAGAGCAGAGCCTATTTTTATGCATGTCTTCCATTTGAATTCATAAAATCAGTTTTACGTTTAGAAAAATTTATCTTTAGCTATAGAAAATATCAAGACTTTTTTTTTTTAATATTGCAGCTAATTATTCCTTAATGCTATCACTAAAAAGACTAATTTACTCTGAAGAATCTGTAATCCAGTGCAAAAGCTATTTAATAAAAGATGGCAGACACTTGATTTATTACTCAAGTCTCTTTTAATTACACCCTTTGAATAAAATGGAATTATTCAATTTTGATTCTACACCAGTTTGTTTCTAAAGAGAGAAAATAGATCACTTCAAAAGCTCACCTTTCCCCTAGCAACACTTGGACCACAATGCACATGACAGGTAAATTCATTGAACTCCATTATTGCATATTAGGTTGCAAAATTGTAGAAGCAGAGACTAAGGCACAGAGACACTTCAGTGAGAGCCAGACAAACTGAAACATCTCTGAAGTCTTTTCTGGCACCCACTTGAACAGTCTGCTATGGATGCCCACCTTCCCCATGGAGGGTGTTGTCCACCATGAAGACTTTGTGAAACCCAAGCAGATCTGAAACGAGGGTTCTAGAACAAGAGAAACCCCCAGATCTGACACAGGGAAAGCTACGGGGGCTCCTGGCTGAGAAGGAAGAAGAGATAAGAATCACCCCAACAGGGACCTGTTTGGTTCAACCATAGCAAATTGCACCCTAAAATTCACCTCTGAGAAGACCACGTTAGGTCAAGCATTATGCAGCTGCACAGGCTCTGATTTCAAGACCTGTATGGTTAGCTTCATTCTTCAAAAAAACAAATTAAAATAATAAGTTTTACATATTGCAAACCTCACTTAGGGCATTCATTTTGCAAAGGAAAATAGGGAGTGAAATTTAAAGGAAAGTCTGAAATTAGTGTTCCCAGTATTACCAGAATTTTGACAAACTGCTTGATCTGAGTCTTTGCTGAAGGTGTATTCCACAAAAGGTGAAATTTCACACACACACACACACACGTACACTGTATATTATTTCATTAGGTCAAAGTTGTATCACTTAAAAATGAAATGGACAGGGAATTGTTTATATGGTTCTATGAAAATTATTACTCTAACTCCCCTTTAAAAAATAAAAAAAAGTAAAAAAATGTACATCTGCATTTGTCATATGTGTAGCTGTATCCTTAGCGCAATTTCTTTCTCCATCTTAAATTAAATGGACCAGATGGACTGGTCCAATGGACTTTTTCAGTTAAGGTATTTACCATACTGCACAAAGATAGATTATTCACAGTGAAAGTGCAACTCGTTCCTACTCTACAGTTTTGTCATTCGTATACAATGCAATAATCTCATGTCAAACCACTTCTAAACATTATACACTTTTTCATCTTCAAAAAAAAAAAAAAAAGCACATCCGCACATCCTCTTACATGGTGTTTTTGCTTCAAACTATGAGCTTCTGAACATTAAGAAAAGCATTCAACAATCATTAGTACCACACGTCTCATTAGGGTCTAAATGGTAGGAGATCAATGAGAAGAAAAACACTGCCACTCTCCAGTGCAGAAGAGTAATTTATTTTTATTTTTTTTTACAGTTATTACTGTAGACTTGGTCCAAATCAGAGCAGCTATTAAGGCACCAAGGAGATTAAAGATACAGAAAGGAAATTATACATCACTAGCTGAATACCAAGAAGAAGAGATAAAATTAAAGAAAATCATTTAATGAATGATTTCCTTGTGAGACTGCATCTGGAGTACTACATCCAGTTCTGGGCTCCTCAGTATGAGTGAGGCATAGACACACTGGGGAGAGTCTAGCAAAGGGCCACAAAGGTGATGCAGGGGAAGAAACGCCTCTCTTATGGGGAAAGGATGAGAGAGCTGGGACTGTTCAGCCTGGACAAGAGGAGGCTTAGGAACGATCTTATCAAAGTCTATAAATACCTGAAGCGAGGGTGAAGAGAGGATGGAGCCAGGCTCTCCTTATTGGCACCCAGTGTCAGGACAAGAGGCAATGGGCACAAATTGAAGCACATGAGGCTCCATCTGAACACCAGGAAGCAGTTCTATACTGTGCAGGTGACTGAGCACTGGCACAGGTTGCCCAGAGAGGGCAAGAAACTCCTTGGAGATGTTCAAAAGCCATCTAGGCATGTTCCTAGGTGGCCTCCATGAGCAGCAGAGTTGGACCAGGTGTCTTCAAGAGGTCCCTTTCAACCCCAACCATTTTCTGATTCTGGGAATATAAATCTATGTTCATCTCTTACAGTCTGTGCCACATCTAACAGGCAATGTCATATTTTTGTGTGTATGCATTCATTTTATTTCATATGTGAGATCACCTGGAAGACATTTCAATACAAATTTTTCAAACTACATAATTGATGATATTGGGTAGTACAAATTTACAACATGCAACACGTGAGAGGCATATTCCCACAACTATTGTATTGCTTTTTTATTATTTTATTGTGAACCAGTAACAGGAACTAATCAAATTATTATACTTAAAACTCTGATTTTCCACGTATTGTGCAGCTGTGACAGTATGAATACTTTCACCAACATCTAATTTTACCACCTGCGTTAATTGTCACTGGCTGAATGATTAACTGACAATATAGTCTCCTCAATTGAAATTATTTGACTTCAAAAGGGAAATACCTGCATGAGAATTGATAAAAGGCACAAAAGAAGACGTGCTACTAAGTAATTATTCCACATTGAGATGAATCTATTTTAATTAATGTATTAACAACATAGGCAAGGAAACAAAAACAAGCAGTGCTAGAATCTGTATTTAATATGTGGATCATGGCATGGAAAGCATTGCAGTTCCAATTGGTATCTTCAGCAGCAGCCCAAGGAATTCTGATAAATCAAAACAGAGGTGTTCGCTTCTCAGCATGCTCCTTACCACTCTTTCCATCAAACAGAAACCACATGCTTCAGTGATTAACTGAGTTATAACCCTTGGGGGCATGGACATTTATGCATCAAGTCAGGAACTAAGATAGAAACAACACCTTGGAGGCATTTACATGTAGTTCAAAAGTGCTATTTTGCCAAAAGAACAAGCACTGCAAATTAAAGCATTTACTATATAGAGGGTAATTTGATTGCTGTTGCTTTTCAAAGCATCTTGCAGAAACAAAGCATTGACCCTAAGAAGTCTGTGTGTAAAGTCATGCACTGAAAGAATGAAAATTATATAGGTTACCACCTTAAACCAGTCCTTTGTTCCTCTATGTTATGACAGAGCACCTTATCCCTATAGATAAGATTATCTTATCCCTATAGAACACTTTCACATCCAGACTGCAGTTGAAGTTCACCACTGGGCATCACAGTCTGTGGCTGTGAGGTTGCAAACTGATTTCAGGCTCAAAACTTCTCAGAATTCAAGAGTATTTCCTTATGGGCTTTCACTACAATATCTAAGCTATAGAGTTAGACCCGGCCACAAATGAGCAGGTATAAGCTGTCATTACAGTTCCCATAGCCTTAGCAGAAATATTCTCCTGCAGTTCTGTATGTGATTGAATTGGGCCCCTGATGATTATGGCACATGCTGTATTTATACAACACATACCTGCTATAACTTCATGCTGACATATATCCGAACAATTTTCTATTTTTTTTTTATAAACATACAGAGGTACTCCAGAAACCTGTTCCATTACACAACTGTGCCACTACAAATTAAATTTCCTACTTCTGTATTACATCTGTGCTCTAGTAGCAAGTGACTGCTCGTCAAACTACTACATTCTGACATTTTGTACTGCACACTGCTACCAAAAAGCACCAGCTTGAATCCTTACCCAGAAACCTGAACAGCCAATTGCTGCAACAGGGCAGCGAGATGAACAAGCCTTCCCCGTGCAGCAGCACGTTCCCTGGCTTTCCTAAATCCAACTTAATGCAGACACAAGGAAAATGGTGCTAAAAGAGAGCAGAGCTGAAATAACCTGTAACCCTCTGAAATCCAATCCTCCTGTTGCAGTTGCAACCCTGTGATGAGGAGGTCATTAATATCCTCCTCTCCACGGTACACAGCAGCCATGGCTCAACATCAGCTTTGTAGTCCAACTCCTTCGGCAAGCCTGGAAGCCTGTGTCTTTCTCCAGGATTCCTATGCCCACCCCAGCCCCGAGGAAAGGCACCACACAGTCACAATACCTGGGCTGTTCTCCAGCCGGCTCACCCAGAGATGGTAGCAGTGAGCTCATCACACCCAGGACTTTCAGCCTAAGGTTTACTTTTCAGTCTCACAGCCTCTCTCTGGCATATGTACAAAATGTTTGCCACACCATCTGCTCATCTATGATATAAGCAGGGTCAGCACTATGTTACATCAAAGTAATTTACACCTATTCACACTGACTTACCGATAAATAACACATCAGTACTAAGATGAAACCATGTACAGGCTTCCTAAGGTGTGCAAGCATTAGTGACAGACTTCCCTAGCTATACTCTATGCATAACCACCAAGCACTTCATGTAATACAAGAACCTACCACTGCTATGATAACACTTAAGCCTAGTTGCACTGCACAGCAATCCTGGCTTTAAGGGCTCAGCTCCACAGCCTTCTAACAGGCTGGTATTCTATTTAAAATAAAAAATAATAATAATAAAAATGTGTTTTATAAAACTTAAGCTTTAAAATTCCTTTTCCTTGCAAAGTTTCAGGATTTACCACAATGTCCCAGCCTATTAATGTTACTTTCAGACTGGCCCTGTCATCTCCCTTTGGTGACATTCACTGGGTGAATTTGGATATTTAGCTGGGGCTCCTGCACAATACACTCCTGTGTTTGCTTCTGAAGGATGCCTGCCTCAGTACGGTACAAGAGAAAAAAGCCGATGGGGAGTCAAGAGAGCGAGCTGCATTAATGCAGGAAAACAAAAGGTCAGAGAACTCAAGGAGGGACTAAAAAAGGGAACAGGAGGAGAGGGAAATTCATTCTGAGGGAGAATTGACTCAGCTATTTAAATTTCATAGGACGTTAAGACTTTTCTCTCCACATTAAAAGATTTCTTCAATACAACAGTACTGCTAAAATGATTTCCTTTCAACAAATGTAGTATTATAAAAAATTGAAATTAAACACACCAAGTCATTATGTCATAATGCAAAACATTGCATTGTGCTGAAATATTTCATTTCCCCCTACTACTACTACATAGGAAAATATTATAAACTGAAGTCATGCATAATTGAAAAGTAAAATATTTTAATTATAGATAAAATTGATGTATTCTAGCACTTTTAGGGTTTTTCCTGGTTTTATCTGTAACAATTTCTCATATAAAATTGCAAATTAAACACATCATATTGATCATATTACTGACTAAGGATGAGCACTTGCTTAAAATACAGTTTGCCTACATTCATAAAACATTTAAAACAAAAGTGCTGACAGACCCTCAACAACAATATTCCCCCTAAACACCTTGCATATAAATTCATCTTGTTTAATAAGAACGTCATCTAATAAGCAGGTCAGAAGAGAACTGCAAAGCAAACAGGGTAGTTCTGCCACGGCAACTACTCCCCAGACAATACTCTCATTGCATACGAGATAACTATTATGCTATATACACGTTTATTACAGAATAAGTCATTTTAATTGTGCATTTTCCAGATAGCGCATACTGCTGTAATTTCTCCTTTAAAAATAAATTTGGCTGTTAAAGCTATACTCCTGGATGTGAACGCTGTATTCCCCTGGACTGTCTAAACATGGAACCTTCCTTATTTCCACATCTGTGATTAGCACAGCAAAATAAACCTGTATATGTGTGGGAGAAAGGAAGAAGGATCAGAACTGGCCAAAAGGGACATCATGATTCACAGATGTTATCAGTAATTAAGAGGTTTGGTCCAAATTATGTTCCCAAATCACATTCAACAAAAGTAATTTCATGAGGGTTTTAGTTTGTTTATATATATATATATATATATATATATATATATATATATATATATATATATAAATGTCACTTCTGGTGAAAGGGCTTGGAGAAATATCCACAGGGCTGCATTAGCCTCATGCCCTCATGCTATGGGCACACCCCCAGTCAGAGGAGGATTTCACAAAGCCTGGCAGGGATCGCCCATGGTTAGGAGACGCCTCGCTCCAGCAGCACGGTCACAGCACAAGGGAACCCCACAGCCCAAATCCATGCTTTCAGCCACCATATACAACCAATACATACCGTTTTCTACCTGACAGTCAGACTATTTTACTCTGAAGTGAGCTCTGAGCCTGGGCCCCTACCAGGTCAGGAGAAGAACAGTAAAATGGTTTGGGTTGGAAGGGTTAAAGACCTCCCACCAGCACAAGCTGCCCCCAGCCCCATCCAGCCTGGCCTTGGGCACTGCCAGGGATGGGGCAGCCACAGCTCCTCTGGGCAGCCTGGGATAGGGCCTCACCTGCCTCATAGCAGAGCTTCCTCCTAATGTCTAATCTATATCCCCCCCCCTTTCAGTTTAAGCCATTCCCCCCGGTCCTATCACTATATTCCCTGACAAAGAGTCCTTCCCCAGCTTTCCTGTAACTCCCTTTATGCCCTAGCAGGCCGCGCTGTAAGTTCACCCTGAGGCCTTCTCTTCTCCAGTCTGAACAACCCCAACTCCCTCAGGATGTCTTCATAGCAGAGATGCTCCAGCCCTCTGAGCATCTCTGCTAGTGGCCCTCCTCTGGACCCACTCCAACAGGTCCCTGTCCTTCTTGTGCTGAGGGCCCCAGAGCTGAACACAGGACTTCAGGTGGGGTCTCAGGAGAACCTTCCCTGACACTATTTTGCTGAGTAGGAGCGAAGATGGGGACTGCACTTCTGCTTCTGAATTTTCTGATCATTGGAGAAAAGACCCTTAGTGGGTAGGAAACTGCATAATGGACTGGATACACTCTAATTCAGGTTTAAATGCCAATATCATCTTAGCTTACAGACTTTTGAGGTTAGGATATAGAACATGCTTGCAATGTAGCCTCTGGCACACCACTTTCCATTTGCACAAAGGTCACGTGCAAACTGTGTCTGGTCAACATTGCCAAGCCTCTGGCCAAGCAGAAGACATAATGCATTGCAATAGATCAATCTTATTCCGCCTTCTCTCTTTTCAGTCCAAGAGCTGAAAGCCTGGGTGAACATCTTCCTCCCTCTTGCCACCCTGACAGCAGTTCTAAGTGGCAGAGGAGACACTGGTTCTGGAATACACCCAGGTCTTCCCAATGCCAACAAGAAGATTACTTCAGCTGGACCCAGGGTATTCCTGGCATGAAAGCAGAGGTACATGCCAAGGACAAGACATTTCTATAAGGAACGCCTAGCTCAGCAACCAGCCCTTTCCATACTGATGGAAAGGAAGTGTATCAGGGCACTAGAGACCTCTGGCAACACTGCACATCCCTAATGACCAGAGTCTGGGCTCCACTACCAGCTTCAGCAGCCTCTTTTCACAGAAGGCCCATCACATCTGACAAATAAGCAAAGCAAATACAGCCTCACAGGCAGCCTGCCAGCTCTCCATCCCAACACTCACCAGGCTTCCCCAGCCATGACGGACACAACCCTCATGGGGGTCTTAGTAGAAAGGTGAGCCCACATTATCCTTCTTGGCATCAGCTCCTGACACACTGAGCCCAGACAATCTATCCACACTGCTCAGAGAATAGCAAGTGCTATTTACACATCAGCAGTACATCTGAACAGAGAAAGGAAGGGAGAAAGGCAGAGACTCATCCGAACGGCCAGACTGTCTGCTTGTGTTCATGAAGACACCAAAGATAGTAGGGAGGGAGTGTCTGGAAGCTGGAAAGCACAGCCAAGAGTCTCAAAGGGGGCTTACAATTGGGAAAGGAAATACTGGCCACAACAGCACAAAGAATGACCTGCATGAGCTGCATCTCCTGCAGGAAAACTCTTATGCAACAGAGTTTTATGCTGCAACAGCATAAGAGTTTTCAAAACTCAAATAAATTATGTCACAGGTATGCAAAACACAAACATCATTTTAAACTCCTTTCATGTAGCAGGAGAACATCTCAATACAAATTTTGTTCAAGGCTACATATCACATTTGACCACGTTTATGTTGCTTACAGGTAGGTACATGTGAACTGCTTTTGTAAGACAGGTGGCATGTCACCAAAAAAAAAAACAAACAAACAAACTGCGTTTCAACATCTTACTGATAAGACATTAGAAAATTAACAAACATTTTCCTGACAGAACAGTGGTCTTACTAAGAGAACACTTACTATGATAAAACAGTAATGATAAATGATAAAATATCAGTCACTGCTGCTACTTGCAGCTGACAATGAATCATTCTAAACAGCAAAGATTTGCAAAGTTCAAAGTGTTCGCATAAGTACTGCAAAACTTTGCCATCTGAATTACTTCCATAAATCTTAATATTTCTTTTCTTTTTTTCTCCTTTGTATCTGCCATCTCTATCAAATTCTCTGAATTTTCTGCAGCTGTGAAATTCCTTACCACCTCTATTATCTGTTTCCAAAAAGCAGTCCTGAATCCATCAGACCTCCACATCCCATTGTGTTACTGCACACCGATTTCAATGATTCTCTTTCATTCTATGACAACTAATTTCAGAAGGAAAAGTACATGGTTGAATATAAGGCAATTTAACTAGTATTTCTAGTTCCCTCAGACTGAGCTCAGACATGACAATTTCTTTGGATTTCCTTTGTATCATACACAATGCTGCTGTATCTGATAATTCATTTATCTCACATGAACACAAAAAGAACATACATCAAGTATTTGAAATCCACTACCAAAAGCTACTTTCTAAGCCATGTTTTTGTTACTCAGGCTCACCTGAGTAACAGGTGGTTTTAAGAGACTAAACTTAACATACTGAATTCACCTCTAATGTCCTTGCTTACCAGCTTCACATTGTCTGCCACTGAAATAACGATGGAAATAGGAAGAAGGTTATTAGATAGTTCTGGAGCAGAACATGGCATCTGGCTTTATCTATTCATTAGGAATTGCCCTATAATATAGATAGAGTTGCCGCTACGGCATCCATCCACAGTGCAACACATTGCATTGGCATCAACTCCTGACAGAGCACACTGCTGCTTAAGTAACGATTTTTTTTTTTAATTTTTTTTTTCAGAATCACTGATTCCATTGCTCCACTTCTGCTGCCCTTTGCAGTAGCTTCTATCACAGCCCCAACATCACAGGGCTGTAAAGCGAGCCTGTCCGGCTGACAGCTCTGCACCACCAGCACCTCAGCATCCCAGCAACTGCATGAACGAAACAAACACTAATAGGATTTAGAGATTAGCTAATTCATCCAGTTACTGCTGAACCACTGCTGGTTAGGGCAAGGTGGTAACACGCTAAACCTGTTTAAGCAGGCACGGTGATTAACAGAGGTAGCCAGGCATTTTAACCCACTGTGCCTGCTTTATTCAGGCACTGGTGACAAACTCAACTACTCAGAAACATCAGGTGAGGGTTATTAAAATATATTTAAAACAAAAAACAAAAAAAAAAAAAAAAAAAAACACATCAGCCCAGTAAAGAATGCCCGCAGACCAAAAGGGATGTCCACCGAGGTGTTGCATCTTACAGCCCTTTTTGACACATTCTCTCATAAACTCACTTCAGACCAAATGAATTTAGTTCACTGTTTTTTTCATGCTTCATATTCTCTGAAATTAAGATTATCAGACATCCAAAAAAAAGATTCAGGAAAATAATCCTTCTTCCCCTTATGTCTCTCCATCCTGGATATGACCTTCCACAGCTCTGGCACTGAAGCTAACCTCACTGTTCAAGTAAACCAAGACTTTTAGTCTCTTCCTTATACAAGCATCCCGGATGCAAACAAGCTGGTAACTTATTCCATGAGTAATTACAGAGTCACTAATTTTATCCTTTCCCAAGAGCATTGCAATCCCCTCCCCACCCCCCAGCATTTCCCATTTTAAGAATAAGTATTATTTTGAAAATATAAAGTCATATTCTATATAAACTACTATAGATTGATTCAAATAGTATAAAAATCAAAGAATGCCTACAGAAAATAGTATGTATTTAGAAATAACATGTAAATTCCATTAATTTAGTTTCATTAACTAATAACTTTTACTAACAAATTTAGAATAGAAATCAGTGAGTTGTACTTTTACTAAAACATTACACATCTCTTAGTCATACATAAACTTTTAGAAACTGCTGAACTACAAATATACTCTGACACCTGACTCTGCTAGAAAACATCACTGTAGGACGCGTGGATGACTCCTATGAACCTAAAGAACAAATATTTGAGATGAATATTAATTTTGGTTAGCCACAGCTTGGGGAATGGAAGATGAGGTATAAGGGGTATCAATAGAAACAATGTCCAAGGTTTCTATGGAGGTACCTGGCAGACTAAGCTATTTCTGTGCTTTTGACCCAACTGGCTGCTGCAAGAGATGATATACAAGCTATTCCAAGAGCCAAGAGAAATGAATTATTTACCCAGTCAGGTGAACCCCCACCTTCCACAGTCTGCTGCTACCTTCATGAATCCCTCGCTTCCTTCTCCCTCTCTTACACTTATTTGGGTCCCTCTCTAGTCTGCAGTCCTGAGACATCTCCCCATGCAGTATCCTTTCAGTATTCCCATACTCAATTTGAAAAAAAGAATTACAGAATGGCTTGGGTTGGAAGGGACCTTAAAGACCATCTAGTCTCAACCCCCTGCCATGGGCAGGGACACCTTACACTTGGCCTCATCCAGCCTGGCCTTAAACACCTCCATGGCTAGGGCATCCACAGCTTCTCCAGTCAACCTCTTCCAGTGTCTCACCACCCTCTGAGTGAAGAATTTCCTCCTAACCTCTAATCTGAATCTCCCCTCTTTCGGTTTAGAACCATATAATTGCATTCCCTTCACATTCCAGAACATCTCAGGCCACATCAAGGAGAAAAGGTGTCTGGTCACAGACTCTGCTCTGATACCATGAGGACAGCGTGGCAGGACTTGGAAAAACAACAATGAGCCAAGGAGGTCTGGAGAACAGTTTTCTGCAGTCCATCTGAAAAAAGAGCATGCTGCTGGCTTTTGGGGACCCTATCCCATCCCCTTCCCCCGGCACGGACATTAACAGCAAACCATGAAATCATGAGTAGATAAACCCCTACTCTGATTCTCTTCCACCTTCCATAAAAATGGCTGCTAATTAGTACTATTCACCATTTCTTCAAGTGCAGTGGTGTAAGACATTTCCAAGACTCCTCTCAGTGAGCTGTTCATCTCCCAACACCCAGACACCTCTGCAGAGCACGGGTTCACCCAGCACACACATGGGCACAGCCGGTAAACAAGTAGAAATCAATCAATCTTTTCCCCCATAAAATTTTTGCCACTTGATCTGCAGCATCTCCCACACTGATATTGTGGATGATTCGGTTTCATCTTGATTACGACCAGCAATAAAATCTTTCATATTCTCATTTTATTCAAGCCAAAGGACAACCCTGCTGCAGTGACATATGGCTCTGCTCCTCCGCGAATATGTTAGACTGCCTACAAAATCTCCTTGTATAGCAAAGGATAATGGTTTTTAAAATCAATGACCTGCATTAATTTGTATTTTCCATCGAGAAAATCTCACATATCATCATAATCATCTTTCTATACAAGAGATAAATGAGATTTCTCACGTTGTTTGCATTTTTTCTTCCCTTAATGGAGTGGTTTTAGACTATGTCATTGATTAGATAACTGTAACATGTGTGTTGTTTTTCTTGTGTTTTTTTTTTTTCAGAAAAAAAGTCAGCTTGGGGTTGAAAGACTGCAGAAGAATTCCTGGTATAAAACTAACACATAGCTGAAATAACATAATGAACAGCCTAGGGGATATGGATTAAGTATGGGAAGTTTTACCTCATCTTGAAAACAAGAAGCTGTTCATAACTGATTAGTAATGTGCAATTTTCAGCCTTCGGGGATTTGGTATTGTCTCTGAATTTTATTTTATTCTTACTTTTTAATCCAAACACCTTTTCTATAGGATACGTACATGTACAGCCATCCAGGTAAGTGTCCCAAACTCCATGCAACAGGATCAAAACAGCTCCTGCTCTTCTGGCTGCATGCTTCCTCACTGTGTTATTTACTGAAAGATGACCAGCTGCTGTACCAAGGGTGGAGATTACCCCAGGTCACTCCCCTGCTGAGCAAAAATTAAAATTTCCAACTCTGAGAGACATGGAACCAAAACCAAGATCCCCCATGCTCTTGGGGGAGACCTTTATGAATGGCTCCTTTTAAGTGTTCCTTCATGAACAGATCTGTATTTTCATGTGGTTAGGAAGTAGCTCTCTGATGAAGATGTATGTTCACATAACAAGAGCTGCTGCTCCATGAAATTGTAACACCTGATGTTACAAGCACCAGTTCATTAAAAACAGGCATGAAAAGGTAAAAAGAATTTATGACTCCTCCTCTTTTTCAATCTAAAACTACACTTCTGAAAGTAGCTGATTACAGACCAAGAAAATTCTGTTTATTTATTCTGTTTTTAACGAAGTGTCTTCTGTCTGTGCCAACAATTTTTTAATAGTAAATAGGATGTAAACTGCATGACATACAGGAGCAGATTTTGTTTAGCAAATTCTTAATGTCATTGTCATGGTTTCTAAAAAGGCAGCTTGTAATGACACTGAAATTTGCACTTACTGCAGCTTAATTAACAAACGCCCATTTCCCGTTTATTTCTCATGTAGAGACTTTCAAATTAAAAAGGGAAATATTTACTCATGGACTACTGTATGCGGATAAAGTGTATGATGAAAAACACTTTATCCTGGAACTCTGAACTACCATTTCCTTTGGTCTGTGATGCAATATTGTAAATCAATAATAAAATACATTTTTAAATAAAAATCTTGAAATAAACAAATTCCCATCTTGCCTGATTAGTGAAAATCCAGGAGGATCTAAGATCTGGTCTTCAACAGACTAACAGGTACAGAATTGTAATTTTTGTACAGCTAACATCAAGTGCTAATCAAGCACAGGAATAGCTAATATTATAGCCATAAACATAAAAAGTAAAAAAGCAAGAATGATGGAACAAAACCAGAAGTGTATGAAACATAACTGGGAAAAAAATATCATAAGGTATTATTTGACCACGCTGATCTGCATTTATGGGTTATTTGTTTAAGCAACATGGGATGGAACCACTACAATTACTTCACAAGACATTGCAGCCCTGAGAAAGTATGGCATCTCCAGAGTTCACAGTCTCAGTCAAAATATGTTGGCCAATTCATGCTCTGAGATAGAAAAAGTATGTTTGTTTTTGTTTGGTTGTTGGGTTTTTTTCTTTTGTTGTTGTTCTGGTTGATTTGGTTCTCAGACTCTTTCTGCAGATTGTTTGAAGCTGCAGATGCCTTGCATTCTAAAATACGATGTTAACCTCTCTTCCAGTCATAATTTATTTTCAATTACCATGTCAATGCTAAACTATAAATTAAAACCTGTAAGTCTTTTTTTGCATCGTTTGTGGAGGATAATTTTTAATGACATGCCAAGCATCATTACCAATGACCTAAATCCTTAGAAAAAAAAAAAGACTTTGGGGGGCTATTATAAACCTCTTAAATAAGTTGAAATAAAGCCCAACAAGAAGGAGTGACTTCTAACTCACAACACATTAAATCTAGGGAAGTGAAATGGGCTCCAAATTGCTGATCACCTTTTCAGTGAGCACGGATTTATAATTTGTACTGCAATGTTAAACAGGCCCATCAACACTCTGCCACTGAGCACTCTACCCTTCTGTGACCGCAGTGCTGAAACGGGTTCTTTACTACCAAAACATGTTTCAGAGATTTTCATTTCTTCAGTCATAAAAATTTTCTGAGTCAAGTGTTTGTATGGGTAAGCCATAACAGAGGAGAAAGATTACCAGTTGGGATTCCAAGGCAAAGGCGATGACAGTACTGACCAGTAACTGATCTACTAATAGAAAAGAAAATCTTACTGTTAGACTCAACTTCAAAAAAATGTTAACAAAACCATTAAGTGGAACTTTGGCATCCAAAGTTAAATTTGCCATAATGAAACCAAAGTGAAAAATAAAAAAAAAAAATTAATTATTCAGGACACAGGATAGGATTGATATTTCTTAAATGTATGTCAGCATCATATTATATTAGTGGCCCATTTTTATTCAACCAATTTTCACAAAACTTGTTGAAATCAGAAAAAAATGGGTTAAAAAAAATAAGATTACTTTCTTTAGGAATCAAACATTTAGAACACATTCAAAGAAAAATAGGAACTTTCTTGCATAAGTCTAGTAAATCTTTACATCTGGAACTGTGAAGGTAAGGGAACATTTTAAGAGAGGAAATCATATTACTACTAGGTGACTATTACAAAGCAAATGCTTTCCAAACTCTAATGTCATTACAGACATCAGAAACAGCTAAGTTTATTACTTAAAGTGAGAAAATGTAAAAATCAAAACAAGCAGAAAACATCTTTTGGAGGTGAATTAATTTAGATTTGCAAATCTGCAAATTTAAGCTACTTCTTCCACTGTGATTGTGTATTACAGTTCATTATTTCTAAGTGTCCAATAAAATATGAAACTGTTGGCAAGCCTGCTGTCCAAATGTCCATTTACCTACCTGTCAATCTACCCCAATAGCTTTTTCATCCAAATTTCAGAGAAACAGAGATACAGCAGCAAGACAGAAACGAGAAAAAGGAAAAGAAATCAAAGAAAGAAACTGAAACCTTACTTCAGATTTTAACTCCACCCTCAGTTCCACCACCACCCCACATCAGCACATAATAAAGTTTTTGGATAGATAATTCACCTCTCATCTATTCTAAAGTTCAGAGAGAAAAGATCAATTACAGGTAACAGACTGAGAAAGCTAACAAAAGAGATTCTTACCATTGAAAATTGCAGTGTGCGCAACTGCTCACAATCATACCTATCCTGCTACTTCCAGAAAACAACTATAATGGTACAGTCTCATAATCTCACAACGAGTTAATGAGATGATGAATTTGAAGGCTAAATAAAAGTATTTAGAGGACTAAAAATAAATAGAATAGATTAAGTTAGGAGTTTCACTATAAAAATAGTGCAAGCTTGGTATCTATATAAGTATTAGATCCATTACACTAAGAAAAATAGATAATTTCATCTTGATAGACACCTTCCCTTTGAAGCATTTACAGTCCAAAGTGTAGGCAATGACCTGCAGTTCTTTGCAGCTAAGTGTTGTATTCCGTGCTACCTCCCCCTTAACACCCACTGCTTTTACCAACCTTCTTAAATCATGCTGATCCTACCTGAGAGCCAATACAGGAACGTGCTGATGCAGCAGCTAAAGCAACCAAGTATTTCTCAACTTATGCACAGCAGCAGCCAAAGCTATATATGTAAAGGACTACAACGCAACAAATAGTTTGGGAACATAAAATATATTTATTATTCTTTCTACCTCTAGAGCAACTTCTGTTGCTGTTGCCATGGAGGCTGCAGGGCATTAAAAAAAAATTCTGTTTAAATTAAAGGCTTTGAATGGCTTACAATGGAGCGAGACTTTTCATTAACAGGTCTTTACCTATTAATCACCAGTACTCCAATTAGTTCACTTTCAGAATGTTCCTATTTATTAAATGAGGACAGACACCATGAAAGCTTGCCACTTATTTATTACAGAGTTTTAAGCATTGGAACAAAGAGAAGGTGTATATTTTCTAGTTCTTTCTGGATGAATGATCTGCTTGGGACCCAATCCAACCCAAAATAAGGACTTCCTGTAATAGATCCACAATTTAAGACAAACCTACATTCTTTTAAATAAAAATGAAAAATAAAAATGAATCTTCCATCTGTTTAGAACTAGCACATTTATCTAAAGCTATTTTCATATGTATTAAATTTGGTTTTCATATGCACATCAGCTTGCATCTCATATTTAGATTATTATAGATTAAAGTAATCCCCTCCTCCATAGCTCATTATGTGACATCGTGTTATTTATTATTGAATGTATTTTCACATACAGGCTATCTTCAGACCAAGGAGCCAAAAATCCATTAGTGGTTATCAAATGCTATGAAGTCTGCAACCAAACGTGATTATTAATGCAACAGCAGTCAACCGATGCACAGTCTGGATAGGAAACAAGGAGGATTTTTGACAGAACTTCTGAAGAAATATTTATTTGGGGCAGGGGGGAGGAATAATGGCTATGACACCTTCAACATGGAGAATCTTGTAGTTGTCAAGAAACATTCAAAAGAATCCTATTCAGGAGACATTTAAGAAGTCTACAGATTTGCTTCCCACACACCCAACAACAAAACGTATTGAGTGAACAGTCAGTCATTAATGGCCTTGCAAAAATGGTATGTTTTTGAAAATATGATCTGATTCACTATCCCATATTTTAAGCATATGTACTACTAGACAGGTTTACAGATGTTTTCAAAAAGATACAAACAGTATGATGAAAAAGATTTTCTCGGGCAGAAAACATGTTCAAAGTTTTCTAGTCCATCTTAGTTCGGATACTCTTGTCAATGACATTGTTAATTATCCAAGTAGCTTGATAATCAATGATAATAATTAGTCTGACTCACCCAGTTAACTACTGCTGCATTGAGACAGTATTCACTTATTGACATTCAGAAGAATAAAGGCAAAGACCACAGATTCACATCTAACAGAGATTAGGCAAAGAATACCAAAGACCAAAATAAGCAAATAGATTTGAAGTTTTGCAGATATGTTTTAAGTAGTCACCATGCTAACTAGACTTCTTTTTTTTTTTCCCTGGGATTAAAAAGAATAACCCTCTCATTCAAATGTGAAGTCACCTAATAATTGCAATGTAACTACATAGCTAATACTGCCAACTCACCAACTCCACCTCTACTTTGTTTTGTATTTCTTTTTATTATTATTCTTTATTCATAATTATATTTATGCAGGGTTTTAGTTGAGGTGAACAGTTCAAAGAAAGAAAATGCCTATTTTATGTTGTTCAGGAGCCACAATCCAAACACCTTAATCAAGAAGTAAACTGTAACTCTTCCATATGCCCCCTTGACACCAAGAAGGGAGAAAGCGTGATGGACTTTCCACCGAGCCACACTGCTGCAGTGTCACTCCAAAACAGAATTCATTTTCTTTCCACCTCATTGCCAGCACATTATCCCTTGGTGTTCTCTTCTTCTCTACAGACCACACTGTCCTTTTCAGGCTCTCATGTTTCATGATTCATCAGGCACAGATTTTATTGAGACTCCCTAATGCCTTTATCAAACTGTCTGTACTTTTCTGTAGTCTCCCAGATGTCAATTTACAATTATTTTATTGCACACACACAAAAAAAGAGTAATGAAATAGAGAACATCTCTGAACATCTCCAGTAAATGGGCCACCAGCTGCGACATTGCTTACCAAAAAGAGTTAATGAAGGGGTCTACCACATGCTCATAAAAGATACATGTACAAACAGCATCTCAAATACACTTAATGAAAAAAAAGAAAAAAAAGGTAGTGGAACATACATTTTCTAAGTTACCATAGATTATATGCATCCTAGTAGAAGTTTCAAAAACCAAGGAAATAGGATGTGATTTTGTTTGCTTTTTGTTATAAAACACACACACAAATCTTGTAAAAATAAAGACTTCATATCAACTAAATTATTCAATGAATAAATATTAAGTATTTTCAAGAAATAGCAAGTCAAAGAATTTCAGAACTTTGGATATGCATCCACATTATAATTCCAAATACACAAATTTGGGTAAAAGGAAGAGGTATTAGATAAGTACATTTATTCACCGGTGACCTATGCCCACCCCACCCTCCTCAAAAACCCTGTATGGGTGGCGAGGCAGAATCTTTTACCAAATCACCATGAATTAAACACCAAACTCCGTTCCTATCCCCTACAATCATTTAAAATGGTTGAACCATTTTACTTGCAGTGCTAGCCCTTGTTCTGTGAAGCTCAGTACTGATATTTGGAGAGAGAAAATACACTATTGTAAGCCATAACACTAACTTTCCAGATGACAACACACCAATGGTCTTTCCTGAGTTGAAAGAAAAAAACAACGCCTGTTTATTGAAGTAACACTGTGCAACACTCAGCAGCACTAAGCCTTACCAGGACACAGGAACATAGAGGATTTGCGATGGCTGCTGGCAAATTTATGGGTGCACATACTTACCTCATGCTTGCTGCCAGACAGCAGGCCATCAGAGAAGCCTGAACAATGGCTTTTGCCCTGCAGGATCTCCAACTTGAGATTCTTCACAAAAACCCACAACAGATCTTTTAGCAACAGCTGGGATTGCGGACAAACATAGCTGCATTATCATACTAAGCTCCTTTTCCTAAGGAAAAGATCATAACTTGACCTGTCATCACTACTCCAGTTTTAATGCCAGTTGTGCTTGACACTTCTACCCCGCTATCACATTGGCAGCTATTTTAGCATCACAGTGAGATAAACAGAAGACAAACAGATTGACTGGAAGATAGATGGACCTTTTCTTCAGCATTAAAGAGAAGAAAAAGAGGTACTCTGTAGCAGAAGTCATCCCTGCGCTGGCGTTCTTAACCTCATGGTAAAACTGTTATTTCTGTCCCCCCGCCCCACGATTTCACCTCAGATAGCTCAGAAATTTTCAGCAACGTTAAGAATGTTCTTGTTTGTGAAAGCTGGGCTGCATACACTCCAAGTTTAGGAACTCAGCTGATACAATTTGTGAGGCAGCAGCATAGTAGGGTGGAGGAGAGCTGAGAAAGCCTCAGATTCCTCCAGGCAACGACTGCTGGATTATCACCAGTCATGCTCCTCGTTAGGTGCTGCAACTTAAATTCTCTTCCGGACCCAGAGGATCTCTGACACCATCCAAGGTGCCCTTGGAGCTTCGTAAGACAAGGGGAAGGAAGAGCTAATGCAAAGGGAGAAGGACTGCCCAGGCTGATGGGAAATACGAGCCTTCATGCCAAAAAAACTGTATGCCATATTCTTGCTCTTCACCATCATAGAATGGCTTGGGTTGGAAGGTACCTTAGAGATCATCTAGTTCCAACCCCCCTGCCATAGGCAAGGACATCACCCACTAGATCAGGTTGCTCAGGGCCTCGTTCATCTTATAACATGACTGTTACATAATCTAATGGGGGACAAGCGTGGGGATAAAGTGAGCAACTTTTGATCTTGGTTTTTACTTCCATGACTGCAAGTGCAGAATTATTTAAAGAGATTTGAACTCTAAGAAATGTGAATTATTTTATCAACTAAGGCATCATTTTTGCAAACAATACTTAGGAATATTTAAGTGTTGATTTGCCCTTGATTTCAGTTGAATGAGCTGTGTAAATATTTCTGAACATTTGTATTTTTCAGTTTTCAGAATACCATGGTACAATGGTAGATTTTTAAATATTATCTTTGAGTATCATACCAGATTCTGACATCCTTCCAACATACTTATATTTAAAAAAAAATCAGTGTGTGACAAAAAAAAAAAAAATCCCACGGTGTCCTTAAAACAGTGTAGAGGAACCTTTGAAAATAAATCATTGTATTTAATTAATTCAATGAGTTCAATTTTTACTCTAAACATACACATATTTCCATTTACCTCAGATGTTATTTGTGAAGGGCCCTCACACCTTTGGAAAGCACAGACATTCTGTCTATACATAATATAGCAGCAGTACATAGAGGTAACACTTGGCATTACTCCTCAGAAGTCTGAATTTAGTTATAACAAGCACTGTTGCTTACTGAAAAGCTTAGGCACAGATTTGTAGAGATATTTGACAAAAATTTGATAGCTTTTGTAAGAGCAGTGCCTTGCAAATGCAGATGTAGCTGGAGACATCTGTTAGCTAAACAATGCTGAGGTGCATCTCCCTCTGTAATTCCGTCCTAGTAGGCAATGATCTGGAAAACCTCAAAGCGGAACACATTAAGTTCAAGAAGCCATTTCAGGGATCCTAACTCTTCCCCTTATCATCTGTAGCACATGTTTACCATTTATGGCTCATCACCAGCACATGCAATCACTCATATTCCAAATGTTCGAGAAGCTCAATGGTTTAGGAAGAAAGACCATTAATATTCTGAACTGTTTGGAGCCATCCAAACTTGGAAGGGCTCATGACTTTGTACTGCCATGCTCGGCAGCCTTTGACACACGCCACTAGCTTAAGTCTTTCCTAACAAGTACAGCTTGCATACATAAAGCAATATTGATTCAGCTGTGCATAACTGTTTATAAAGCCTTTCAGAGACATGGCATCTTCAAGCTTTACTGCAGACATTAGACCATGGCTTCCTAGAAGAGGTTTAGTGGCTGTCAGCAAGGCTTGACTTAATGATGCACACTACGCCAACCACTGTATTTAATTAACTTTCTTGGTTGGCCTCACAGAGCTGTTTTCTACAATCTGATCTTGTCTGCATGAACCCTGCTACAATTGTGTGCTGGAAGGAGACTCGCAGCCACAACATTTTCATAAATAAAACTACCTCAATTTATAAAGGCTGTGCTGATAAGAAGCAAAGATATTGTGGTATTCACAAACAGATAAAACACAGCACAAAGCTTCTTTCTGAGGCAAAATATCTGGAGAGCAAGCCTAAAGGAGAAAATGCTATCCTTCTAAATGAGCAGTTCCAACAGTTTAATAAAGAGAGGATCCAGGACAATAAGGAATGGCTGTTTTGAAATGAACGCCTTTATCTACACCACATGGCATCTTTCCCAGTGGCACTACCAGAATTCAATAGTGTGGTTTCATAAGAAAGGATAAGCGCTAGTCTTCACTGTGCTGCTTTCAGCAGCCTGTTTGTTTAAGACTTCCAGCTAGGAAGCCATTTAAGCTGACACTTTACATGAACTGCTTTACCTGTCACTTAAAATGCAAAATGGAACATGACTATGACATATTTCCACTTAGCCAACTGCACTAGGGTTAATATATACATTTAATATATATAAGAGCAGGGAGTGTTCAAGGATAAATGAGGGAGTTCTGTTTCAGAGACCATAAAGAATTCCTTCCTGATGTTTCTTTTTCTTTCCCTACAAGCACATTCTAGGCATAATGGTTAAAAAGAATGCCACATGCAACACATGGGCTAGCTCATTTACTTAAACTTCTATCACAGGCAGTGAGATGTGTGTGAATATGAGTGCTATAATGCTCCTTAACTACAGCTGTCACTACACCTGCCTTCACTTCATCTCTTATTCCTTATTCTTTCCCCTTCTATAGATCTTGTTTAATTAAGACATTTTGTTACTTGCTGTCATTGGCATCTGTAACAGCTTATCAGCATTTACTGGGGAGCAAGCATTTCCAAACTTACAGTTGCCAGATTAGTTTCTATTAGTGTCTGCAGCTCATAAGCACATCCACCTTTCATTTCAAGTTTTTTAGCTTCACATTTTCAACCTTCAAGCATTTTGTACAGGTGAAAATATCAGTTCCTCCCACTGTAAATGAGAAGTAATGATTTACTAGAAGTGAAATAAATGACACCTAAGCCGTTTCACCCCTAAAAGCTCTAGCTTGGCAAAAAAAAAAAAAAAAAAAAAAAAAAAAAAAAATCCAGGAAAACTCAGTCCTTTTGCTTGGCTTATCCTCATGCCATTAAAATAAACATGAAACAATATGTTCCTTTTTAACCACTTGATGAGTCAGTGCAGCTCAGGAAACTGATAAAAGGTTTATGGAAATAAATTAATATTGCATGAACACTGCTGGAGCTATTAAACAAACATAAGTGAGAACCCATCACTGAAGCCAAGAGACCTTTATATGATAAGAGAAAATTGCATAGAAGTCAACAATCATTATTACAGCAGGTTCTTTGCCCTACAAAAATGGCATATGACCTAAACAGATGTAGTGATGCAACTGATACAGTTGTTGTTTATACTAGATCTTACAACTGGATTAAATTGCTTTTGACAATTAAATAAGCTACTTCTAATATCCTTTTTTTTTTTTATTCATACTAGTTACCACTTATTAAAAGCTTTCAGAATTAAAAAAAAACTTCTTTAAAAAGGTGGGGTGTTTTTTGTTTGTTTTGTTTTCATTTCTTTTGAAATTGTATAACAGCATGGAACAGCTCAGTTACTGATGTTTTGGTTATTCTTTTACAAGCCTGACGCATGACTAGTACTCAAGGTCTCCAGATGATAAAACTGTATGAGATAACAACAAAGATTGTGGCTGATGTTTTCAGTAAGCAAGCCCAGTTTCATTTTTGAAAGCATGCTCAGTTCAGCCACCTTTGCTGGAGGCCAAGAAAAGATCAAAACTACCAGCCTTCCTGCAGGAGCCAGACTCAGACCTGCAGATCACAGATCCTTTAAACATGTTGCCTAAAAGTAGGTCCTGTTTCTTACCCACATTGGCACTGTACTTAGAAATATACACTTGTGCAACCACGAAGGAGACAAACTTTTCTGTGACCTTGCAATACACAAAGTAAGCTCTGCTCCCAAGCACAGCGACTCCCAAAGACTTAAGCTTCTGAGCTTTCAAGTCAGCAAAGTATTCTCATTTCAATATATCAGGATTTCTGGTGAACTTCAGGCATGCGCTTGAATAAGGAGGAGTTTGGGCAGGAAAAACTGGAAGGAATACGCAGAAGCAAACATGTTTTATCTTACATATAAGAAGTTCTGAAAGTATTTTAGTTTTTCAAAGTATGATCTTTGAAATATTCTGTTGATTTTCCCAACTATGATATATTTTTATTTGCATCAAGGACAGCATTTAAAATCTACTCTAGACACCACACGTCCAATTGGGGAAGAACGAACCAAACGTTTTGCCATAACCTTAAATACAGTGACAGAATCCCAGAACATTTTCCTTTTTTTAATTAAGGTCAGACATTACAACATATCATTGATTGATTGTCTTACTCATTAGTGACATCTCTTTAAGTTACAGTTACACCAAACTAATAGTGGATCTACAGAAGGCATCCGCTCTGAATTCAGAGACAGTTTCCACAGTTAAAGTTTGTGCTCTAATGAAAGTCACACTGAGTCGTTAGAAATCGTGTTTCAAACTAAGCAAACAGGTTTAGAGCAAGGAACTAAGAAGTAACCTTCATAGGAACATCTTTATTGAAGATTCCTACTGTCAAAAGAAATATATATTTTTACTATCATCATCTCTTGCATAAATCTTCCATTACATATAGTTGTTGCCTATAATACAACCCTGTTAGCCATAGCATTGGGAAGACCTCAGCTAGGTGCTTGAGATCATCAAAACACACCACTGCAGAGAACTGCCCTCCCCCCGTTGAGCACAGAAATCCTCAGTTTTAGCATAGTATAGAAACAACCTCAAATTATAATCCTGTAAAAGAATTTTCTTTGAAGATGTTAACAAATCTACTGTTTCTGTCTACCAGTCTTATGGTTGAGGAATTGGGAGAAAATATTTCTGTCTTTCATTCCCTCCTTTGTGTGTATTTAACTGATGATGAACAATACTGGGAGTTTAACATCAAATTCATCTTAGATATTCATTAAATTAGGATTTTAATAAATTTCATTTATAAGTAGACACATTATTGGCTTCTGTGTTTGATGGAAATAAATACATCTGCTTAATGTCAGACACTCACCAACAGAAACTTTATATTTAATAATTTTTAAAAATCCATAATTATGAATCTACGTACTTTATGACAGTAATTGCTTCAAAAGATCTCTTTAAACAAGTTTTTTCATCAAGACTTAAATGATTTCATATAGCACATTAATGATTTTACAGTATTGTCCAAAGAGTCATTCCTAATCTTCCATTAGTCTTATTCATATGTTTGCTATGGCTTTTTTTTTTTTTTTACTTACTCAAAGGAAATTGAAAGAGAGCAGAAGAAATCTGCTTCTGCAAATCTAGTTCAAGTGAAATCACAGAAAAAGGAAGCAGTATAATCAAGAACAATGGTAGTCTTTCTTTGAGACCTTCTATCTTATTATAATAAATAATAACCTTTTGAATAAAAGGAGACTGGTAATTACTCAACATCATCCTCTTAAAAGATGAACAACCTGAAGTTATTTTCATCCTGTATTAAGACAAATTAAACGTTAGCATATTTCAGTGTGTTTAATTTAATTACTATCTATTTCTCATGAAAGGAGATGTTGTTCAAGGTTGACTTTTTTTTTTTTAAAGTCTATTAAATTTTCCCCACCTGCTGACCAGAACAGTCATGTCTAGTTGTTGATGTCCGTCCTACACCCTATTCATATATAGATTTGGCTTATTAAATTGACCACACAGCAATTACACTGCAGAGGACAGAGCAGTCAGCAAACAAAACATTCAAGACTTACCATTTACACAGATTTCATAAGATTTGCAAAGGTCATCTTCAAACAGGCAACCTAAAAACACAATAGAAAGGTAAAAATTAATACCGGTTTCAAACTGTGGATAATTAGCACAGACTGAAGTCCCCTCAGGCTATTAAATCCTCAGCAAGAGTCAGGCATTTGGTTGCCCTTAGGAGTCTAAATTGGGCAGTACAGAAACTTAAGAACACAGTAACAAAGCTGGTTAGACAGCACATCTTTCTAACTGGTTACATCCAGAATAACCTTTGCTTTTTTTTTTTTCCCCCCATTATTCCTCTACTGAGGCTTTGGTTTTCTCAGTGCTCCTCTTATTTAGTAATTTGAGGAACTTTACATTCCCTGACTTTGAACACAACACACACAACAGCAGAGTAATGCTGCTACACACTGCCAGAAATCAGGAGTTTCCTCAAGCTATTTACACTGCAGCGAGACAAGACTAGGAACATAGATATAAAATGCTTGAAATAGGTTAAAAAGCTGCAGGCTTTGATTTAGTAACTGCAACCACAGACCATGCCTAGATCCTCAAGAACACTTACTCTTTGGAGAGAGGCTTAAAAATGAAGCCATCCTTACCAACAAACACCATGATACCTTCACAGACAACTGACAGACCAGTGCTGTTCCCAGCATTGTGGCACGCCCCATATTTGAAGCAGGAAATTTGTTTCCAGTCTGGCTCCTTTGCAGCTCCCTGCTATGCCAGCCCACCCCTCACCCTAGAAGCTACACCCAGGTTGGCAAACCCAGCTCATCCACTTGGACACATCTTCACAGGTGGCAGCCACAGTCCACCTGTGGCTGATAGCACCAAATGAGGTAGAGACATTTGTTATTACCCCCCCTGTCTGCAGCTGAAATGAGCTCCTGCTGATATTCCTGAGAGCAGAGAGGCAGGCAGGATGCTGTCTGGTCACTCCACACTGGGGGACAGGGACAAGGACTAGGACTGAGAGCAGAAGCAAAGTGAAGTATCACTCTACTGGCAAGGGCATCTGCTCTATTAATCCAACCACTAGTTTCTTTACTTTGTGTTCTCACAAAGATGAACAACTAGGACTGGATAAACTCCAAGGAATGAGGCTTTATTTTGTGTACAGACACTGCCCTAGAGAATACATTTCTACAATTAAGCTTTTTAACATCTCTGGGAAGTACCTTAAGTTGATAAATAACATGGAGTTATAGAAATCAAGTGGTCTTGAGTGGTTCCACACTGCTTCACCACACCTAAACACTAGAGCACATCCTCTCTTCCCAGAAGCAGAGTACAAGGATCTCTATTCAGAGTCAAACTGATTAAGTAGGTTGATTTAACCAAGAAAAAAAAACAAAAGGCTCAAGACTCTGTCTATGAAGTACCCAAGTCTTAACCCTGCCAGAAGAAAAGTTCAGGAGGAGGGAGTGACTTATGTATGCCTGCACAGCCTTTCAGCAGGTAACTGTATTAGCACATCATTAAGCCTAAACTAATAAATTATGTCTCTCAGCAGGATTTATTAGCACAGCGCTAGGTCTGAGCTAAGCATCTACACAAATTCAAGTCACATTGGTGCACTGGCAGAACCACTTCTATCTACACCCATACCTACCCACAAAGACCACAAACACAACTTAACAAAGATGACAGCCTACAATATGCATGTTGATAAAAGTGTTCTCTTGTCCTTTTACCCATGCACCAAGGAACTGTGAGTATTCCTTCGGTAGGCTGTGAAAGGTGGAGAAAGCTTCAGGTTCAGAAAGGATTCTGCAAGCAGAGCACAGCAGAACAGCATGTGTCTAAACAGTCCACAAATTCCAGTTTGTGACATTTCGGAGACATGTATAGTTTTGTTCCAGACAAGTCTACTGTAGCAGCTGCTTGACCTGAAACAGCATCTGAAAACTCCCTGCAGATATCTGATTGCAGCCTTGGTGCCAACCCAGCAGAGCAGAAGGATGCCTTGACTGGGTATTGACTCATAAAGAACCTAAGAGAAGAACAGTGGCAGGCAGTGGCCAAAACACATCAGCACAGGCTACACAGCACAGAAGCTCTAATTAAAAGTACAGTAATGATTACTTCAAAAACTAAAATCTTGCAAGAAACAAACAAAAAAAAAAAAAAAAAACAAACAACTTTGTGTACTACTAGATAAATGACAGGTGTACTTCAATATTTCCTTTTTCAGAGATTTGAGGTTGCCTAAAGGTTGTTTTTCTTCTAAAATAAAAGATTGGTTTTTGAGGTTGTTTTTCTTCTAAAAGAAAAGTTCTTATGGTTAGGAAAAAATCCCTAGCAAAACCTGTCTGCCTTGATTTTCTGATTATATCTCAAAGGGGTTAAAACCAGAAGCCTGAGATGGCCTTTTCCTCCGAAGCACTACAGAAGGTGTCCTGTGCCCAAGGAAGAACAGAAGTCTTGTGGTTGATTTCTCACTCCACCGTGGCTGTGCTGTAGGATCCTAAGGGCATCAGATGAGTTTGAACCAGAAGTGTTTCCAGTGGAGTCAAGGTAAAAGCAGTGACTGGTTCATGCAAACCCTTCTGATTTCAAAACACCTGGCAGCTGCTAATGAGGTCCACAGCCACCTGCTGCCACCACAGCCACCTGCTGCCAAAAGCCACCTGCTAGAGATAGGCTATCCCACAATATACTGAAAATCTGTATTTTTCTGCTTTTCAGATTGAAGAGGAACACCATGATTATGTGATACAAAGACATGAAGAGCCAGGCTACATGAGTACAGAATTCTGACTCAAATGCACTCTGCTTTTGCTAGATAAACTTTGCATTGTCACCTAATACATTTCCATGAAAAGCACAAAAGAAAACTGATTTTGTCATGTTTTAGTTCCTCTTTTGATAGTAGTTGCTTATCAGATGCTGACTGCAACTAGGCATTTGATGCCATTAGCCTTGAAAATTTATGTCTTGGAGAGCAAATTAATAAAGTCAACACATAGAAAACTATATCCATCTATGATTACCCTAAAATAGACTACAAGGACCTCTAAATTCCTTGGAAAATAAAATAAAAAAGTGTATTTCAAGTTATTACTAGTGTTAATTATTATTATGTATATTTCACCCAGTCAATGTGCTAATTTATCTACTAATTTATCTTTTGTTGTTATTACTGTGACATTAAGAAACATCGTATTTCATTTAAAATATCATCTACCAACTAATAGTAATGATGGCAATAAGTCACCACTGAAGAGTGAAGAGGCGTTGTCTCCAGTCAGCACTTAAATCAGTTCATGCTTCATGGGATTAAAATAAAATTTTGTTTTCTATAAAACAAATCCTCTACCAGTGATCTTCTCCCAAAATACATAAGCCTGACGCAATACACCTCAACACCCTCCTGATCCCCCAAAAAAACACAAACCCACCCCCCAAATTTGCTTCATACAGCAATCCTTAAATAAATTCTCCATATATCTTCAATAAGATAAAGGTACGCAAATGCACTCCTTTGATTATATACCTAAGTATGCCAAATTAAGTTTTCCAAGAATTCAGTGCAGGCAGCAGTAGATTCAGATATGTCATTTATGCAATAAAATGTGAATACAAGGACCTGGCATTACAGCACCAAGACTATTTTATAAGCCCAATTCTGCTAGCCCCATATGTCCTCTCAAGAAGAGATCTTTTTAGCATTAATTATCACACATCAAAGGGATAGTCAAGATTTTGTCACCTAATGAAATTATTTTAGCACTGTGTTTATTATTACTTTGCTTAATCTAGAACACAGGTTTGTTACTTGACCTGCATTAACAGTTCACTTTTTCACTAACACTTATATGGCCCTAGTGATAAATCCCATATCTTAGTGGTGACAAAGACGGCTGGAACAATGCCATAGTGGCACACAGGTGAACCAGCACCCATATAAACAAGTTCAATTGTAAGCTTCATCATCAACTCCCCATGTAACCAAGTCTACATTGCATGACTTATAACATAGGGAGAGTTTTTCCTTTTCACATACAGAAGTTGTTTAAACTCCAAGTAGTAGAACCTTAAGGATTACCCTATACACTTATGTAAATATATGCTTTACATATTCTTAAGCATAAAATTTTGCAAAGATATGTCATGCACCCACTAATTTCTAGCAACATAACTCAGTTGCTTACTATTAGACTGCATCATGTAGCAGGACCATTTGTGTTAGACCCACTTACATATACACCTTTTTTCATTTTTTTAAAGCTTTATAACTGCCTAAATAAGGGTGGGTAGCTATGCTATAAGGTACATTACACTTGCATGGAATAGTCTTTTTTAACTAGACAAGGAAGTACATTTCATAGAGCTTATCAAAGTCTTCCACCTTCTCAAATAGTTTTTCAGACAACCAATAGTACAATATAATTGGAAAAAAAAATGCTGTTGCAAACCCAAAATATTATACCATAGGATCCAAAAGTTTAAACTTCTTTGTCAAGATACTTTTATCACAAGACACTATCAAAACTATTCCCCTCCTCTTTTCATCAGGCTTACAGCAGCTTTGCTTTTCTCAATTCAAAGACAATTTAGGCTTGTTTAAGAGATTAGACCGTTAGACCATACTGGATTTTTGTTTTTGTTTTTTTTTGGTTTACAGGAGACACCTCTGAAGATTGTAATAGTCAGGCATGAGCTGAAGTCATCTGAGCTTACTCTAGAAAAAAAAGCTGTATTAATTTATCCATTGAGAAAACTATTTTATTGAATCCACTGATCAAATAAACTATATTGCATTCATTTTTCTATCCTTTTCCGTTAACCAACCTGTGTTGATTTTACATTAAATACATCTCATATGAAAATGCTCAAAGTTTGTAAGCAGCTTTACCAGCTACAGCAAAAAAGAGGCCTTGGGCTCACTTTATCAGAAATTATCTTATATTATCAAAATAAGAAAACAAATAATATACAATGAAAGCTAGATTTCTCCTATGCTTGTCAATCACAATTTAGGAAAATAAAAATCTCCAAAATCCTTACTGTTGTTGGGGTTTTCCTGTCTCTTCCTTCTGTGATCTTCATTCAATAGCTGCGTAACCACCCAATGTCTCTTGACATTTGCAGACCATAATAATCAAATGTCATCACAAGATTTTAATCAATAGAGGTTTCTTCAATTAAAAAAATGTATTTTTATTTTTTTTTTAATAACTTGGAATGAAAATTCACTCCTCATTTATCTGCTTCTTTCAGGTTTACTTGCTTTCTGGTAAGGAGACCTTGAAGCGTAAATTCTGCAAAGCACTGGTGATGGAAACCAAAAAGGAAACACCTGGCTGTGACAACTCTGGGCATGCCTTATGGACTTCACTAGTTCATTAGCACCACCTGTGAATGGCTCTAAATAGAGTTCTTTTTTTTTTTTTTTTTTTTTTTTTTCCTACAGCAGCATTATGAAATAGGGCTTAAGAATTATATTTTACAAGTATTGAGCTTATATAACTTTGAACCAACAGAAAAACAAGATAGTGTATAACAACAACAAGCAACAAATTGATTGGAAGGAAGTATCAAGTATCACATTCTACATAAAACTGAAAGGAAAGGTTGACTGACAGAGATGCTCTTCTCACTGGTGGAGGTGAAAGATAATGTTGTCCAGCCTGCTGAATCTGTGATTTATCCAATACATCCTCATTTGTCTACTGCACACTTACACTTAACAAGACCAGAATTACACAAAATTGCAAGCATAGTAAGGAAGAGTATACTTTAAGCTGATCATGGGTTCCTCTTGTTTTCCTTACTCTACTGTATATGGTTACTCTACTCTGTGTGGTTACATAGGCACTATAGGTGTAATGTATTATTCCTTACTCAGAAATTGCACATGGAAAATCAGCTACTGCTCATTTTGTTCAGCTTTATTTTGGCATTCTCTCTGATAATATATATAGATATTCCCTATTTCTTCAACTTTCCTCTTTATCCCATTTTTCTTTGCCTTTTTTTTTTTCCTGTCCCTCTTTTTATTCTGTTCTAAACTCCTTCACTGTCTTTCCTAGAAGTATATTTTCTACCTTTTACTTGTTCTCTTCTACTCTCCAAAAAAAAACTTTGTTCTATTCTTTCTGTCCCTCCCAAGCATTGGCATAGAGTACTCAGGCATTACCCTTCCTACCCTTTCCCCTGTCTTCACTAGCCCTACAAATAGCCCACCTGTCACCTCTTCATCAGTTTCAATTGCTGGGAACTACTGGATCTCCACTCATGCTTTCCACTCAGGTGCCCTCCATTTCCCTTCTTCCAGCATTCTCAAGCATTCCTCATCTGTCACCCTGATGGTGAATGTGCTGAGTAGGCCAAGAAATGAATGGGAGGGGCAGAACTTGCTCCATCCTGCTCCCTCTGCTTGGTGCTCCTCAGGAGTGGAATATGTTTTGATGCATTCTCTTTTATTTTTCATGTGTTCTCAGGATATCTAGAATAGTCCTCATTGAAATAGGCATTTCATGAAAATGTCAGAACCTCTGACATTTTATCAACAACTGCTTAAAATAGTAGTTTAGGCACTGGTCAAAACAATATTAAAGGAGCACAGAATACTAAAGGATCTTTTCTCCCAGGAGAGAAAATAAGAAAAATATGTGACAGCATAGTAAGTACTGAGTTTTGATCTCCTGCCCTTACTCCATCTTTGATGTTTTTTGAATGTAACAGGTGTCTGATGTTTTTTGTAATACTGTAAGCTCTTGAGAGTAGAGATGTTTTTATTATTTTTAATCATGTGCATGTGTACAAAGCCTAGTACAACAAAGCTCTGATCCCTGGTGAAAGAATCCAGGCCTTCCTGCAATCCAAATTAACAATTAGAAAGATGACACATGAAATCCCTGCAGTGGTTAACTGGAAGATAGTGTAGTCTCTTATATGAAAAGTTTCCAAAGTAAGAAAAGATTTCCCATAAGTGTTAACATATGGCGTTAACACTTCCCTAACTCTGAATTATTGCTTCTTTCAATCATTTTTCATGCACACTGTATATTGAAATATGATCCTAGCCAGGATAATTCACCACGGAATGAAGAGTTCTCATTCAAAAAGGGAAAATGTCAGTACTAAGCTTATAGCCAAGACTTGCCCCGAAGCCTCAATCACAGTTCATATTAGTGCTTCACTTGCCTCCTTTATATCACCTACTATTCAGCATGTGCGGATTGATGCACTATGTAAGCAAAATTGTACAAAAATGCTGTGATGTAGGATGCTATTTCCCTCCGTGCAGTGGGGCTATTGTGTCTTTTCTGTGTTTAGAGGGGAAAAAAATTACATTTTTTCTTTTGCATGTAATTAGTCCTGAGCCTGTCCACCACTACAGAAGGGAATTGCTTTATGGTGAAAATACTATTAACTTATCTGATCACTAATGTCATGATTGCAATGATGTAGTTCTTTGCTGCTGGAAAGCACCAAGGAAAGGTCACTATTAAGAATAATTGAAGATGCGATCTGTAATAACTGTTCATGAGGGGAGGTGACAGGGAAAGGCCATCACTAGAAAAGCTCCAGAATAGCATTTGCGTTTTGCCCAGGGCTCAGAAGGACATGACATGTCATGGACTGATACAGGCAATGTATGATTTAGTCTTTTTTTTTTTTTTTCATAGTAAATATTAAAAGAACTTGCATTGTCTCCACCATGAAGAATCATGTTGCTAGCCCATATTGGGAAGAAATTAGCACCTCTACCATGTAAAGCATATGACCTGTTCTTTCAAAATGAGGAAATGTTTAGTGCAGTTCTTACAAGCTGTATAGAGTATCTCATAAAAATCCAGACCTGTCCTTTAATAACTATGATACAGTATTTTCTACTTGTTACCAGCTGCTAAAAGAAATTTCCTCACTGGCCACTAAACTGCCATCAGCCATTGAAATCACAACTCTGACCTAAGCAAAAAACTTTTTTGTGCACTTAGCAGAGAAGTTGAGGGCTGAACATCACTGAACCTAAATTAAGAATTCCATGTTGCTGTTGAAATACATCTAAAAGCAGCCTGAATTTTTTAGCTGCTGTTGCCTGCATGATATCCTGCCCCCTAAAATCTGTGTGCAGCAAGGCCTTCTAGTGTTTTTCATAGCCATAAGGTACTGAAAACTTAAAACTGAGGCTTACGTAAGGCAGAGAATGATGTTAGGCAGCAAAGCCTTCATCTGGTATGATTGCACGTAGACCAGCAAACACCGCAGTTCAGTGGCCTCTGTCACATTTATTCTATGAAAGATCTCCTGCCATCATTATATCTGTCAATCTTGTTTTACCCATCAGTAACTGTCAGTCTCATCATGTAAACTTGTTTTACAAAACAGCGGAATGGAATGGATTCGAAGTCCTAATTATAACTCAATTATAGCCTTCTTCCACTCTCTGGGTTAAGACGAGCTGGGTTGAAGAAGTAATGAACTATTAGATAGAGGAACTAGGAACTGTCTGTCTGGGGGTCATGATTTTTGGAAGATAGTTCTTAAGATAAAATTTTCCAGAACACTTACATGGGGAAGAAGCTTATGACCTATCATCTGGCGTTAATTAGTCTCCACATCCAGTGACAGTTTTTTTTTGTTTTGTTTTGTTTTTAAATAGTTCTTTAAAGTTGCTCTTCATGCTTTGGGAAAAGTTCCAGTATTCACATGATCAAAGGAAGGAAAAGAGGTATGTTTATCATTTTCCTCTAATAAGCACCAAAATTTTGTTTTCATTATGTGTCAGAGAATCTTAATGAGTATCTGTTTGGTGCTTGAAAATAGAGAAGAAAAAAAAAAGATAACCAGAATTCACAATTCTCATACAGTCATATCGCCTCCAAAAGTAATTACCCAATATTTAAGTTTAATACGCCTCTCCCAGTGCTGTCTTGAGCAGACGTCAAAAGCAGAAATAATTTGTAGCAGAGGACTGCTCTGGAATGATTGGCTTTTCTGTTCTAATTAGCAAACAGTACAGCATCTTTTAGCTGATGATGTCTGTGTGGACAGCGGCAGTACGACCAGTATCTGTCACATATAATTTTTTTCTTCTTCCCTTTCTCTTCCTACTTAGAAAATCACTCACCTTTTTGTTCAATTCCTGTTGCACAGCTAATTATACCATGGTAAATTATCATGCAGATGTGGTAAAAACAACTTCTTCGGAAGAAAAAAAAAATGCAGTTCATAGCTCATTTGAGCCTGAAGAGCAAGTCCAAAGTCATTTACTGCTAGAAAGAATTCCAAACTAGAGAAAACAGCAGAGAAATACACTTTGGGAGATACACTTTACAGATGAGCTCCAAACAGGGACACAAGAACCAACTAGGACTCTAAATCTGTTTATTTCTGCATACCCATATTGAAGTCTCCTAGATATTGAAAATGTTTTAAACTGATATTATTGGAAGTGTGTGAAAAAACAGCCTCAGAACTTTATTGTGCAATTTTGAATCACAATGTTTATTTACAGTGATGAAAACACCCACATTCATCTCATGAAAGAGACACTGCTATACACATTTGGTAATTTCTTTAATAAAGAGTTTAAACAGCCCAGGGTAATGCGTATTAAATATTCATGTGCCGGAGAAGAATAATGAAAGTCAATGAAGAAAGTCATAGTCTCAAAGTTCTCAAAGGAAAAAAAGAACAATATTAGGTAAAATGCAATGGACTGTGGCACCAAGATTTATCTATAGTTTACCCTGGGAATTTGAATTGTGAATGAAGCTGCAGCACTATCTATCAGGAGACAGTTATGGGAAATAAATCATACAGGAATACTGGTAGCCCGCCAAAACTGAGTACTCAGTGAAGATGCCTAAAACTTTTCCATAGAAAAAATACAAGAATCTCATAAACGTTTGTGTAGTAGAAATTCCTGCAAAGTTTCTAAGAACTAAGCTGTTCCAATCAATACAAATTATCCCTTGACATATAATCAATGTGCAGCACCATGTGGCTTTGTTCAAGTCCTGGTGGTTTTGTAAGGCACTGTGAATCTGGGCATCGCTCCTTATTCTTGTCTGGGATTGACGTTAAGGGGCAGACCTGGGACCATTTTGTTATGCTGATAACATAGCATAACAATCTCTCCTATATTGATTCAAAAATCATTCCAGACAGTAGTTATTACAGGGTAAAATGATTCGCTTCTACTTACTTGTTTTGAAATTACACCAATTTCAAAGAAAAACTGGCCCTGCAAGTGAATGGTCCTGATTTTGACCACTAATTGTGCTCTAATTACTCCTGAATCACCCTGATGTATATGAGGCTGGCATTAGAAGCAGCTGTCCCAGCATCCATGCTGCTGGTGTCTCTGTGAAGTAGCTCTGCCTACCCTGTAATACCAGTGAGATGTCTTTTTCTCTAGGCTAGCTGTAGAGAGGCAGGCACCATAATGACATATATCAGAGAACTAGTTAAGAAAAAGGCTTAAAGCAATTTGATTAAAGCAATTTGTGGAGGAAGACAAGAAAATCAGAGATAAATCTGAAACTTGAAAAATCTGACGCATGCTAAGTAGCATCAGAATTCATACTCTGGTTCCTCCCTAAAAAGTACAGAAAAGACAGTTTTACTCTCTCTAGGGAAAAAAAAAAATAATAATAATAAATGAATAAAATAAATTAGAAGACTTTGAAGTTTATCTAGCCATTAAAATCCTTTTAACAAGAAAACACTGCCCTTGAGAAAAGTCATTTAAATGGGAAGAAAAAACCTGAAGTCTGGATGTCTTGAAGAGTTTATGTAGGTGCCTTTCAATTTTAAGAATAGCCATAAGTCATTACTATATTATAACAATGTAGTCCCCAACTCTCATTAACTTAGCATCTAACACCTATTGATTTTGATAGAATTAATGCATCTGAGTAGCTTTGTGAACCAGGGACCAAATGCCTCTCTTTTTTGTTGTTGTTGTTTATTTTCTTTATTATTTTTCCCTCTGTACATAATAACCTCCAATGTGTGTGTGAAATGTCGACAGTAGGAGGAAAAAACTTACAAGCTTTGATAGAACGGGTGAGAAAAGAATGGAAGCGTGGTCATGTTTGGACTGCTATTGATCATCGTAGTATAAATAATAACCATTGTATACCCTTATTTAACTTCTCCACATCACAGAAACCTTTTGAACCTTAAAGAAAAAATAAGCAGCTGCATAAAGGTACCAGGAAGCATTTGGTACAACGCAAACAAGCATCTCCCAAGGAGTATTTTTAAAGGGTGATTTAAGTAAAGCCAATGCCTTCCATCTCTTCTCAAAAAGTGCTGGAGTTTCAACAGAAAATGTAAATCAGCTCCTTGCCAGCCAGGGAACTCTAGTGCACATAAGCTTTTGATTTTTATTCCATAAGAAGCAACGAAGGGGATGGCAGGGGAAGGAAAAGTATCTCTGGGACAAGAATTCTCATTATTACCCTGAAGGGGCTGGGTAGCAGATAGCCAAGGAGACCTCCATGCCTCAGGAGGCAAGCTGTACACATCTGTATGGCTTCAGGAGCATTATCTGCCATTCTTGTTGACTTGACGTATTGATTAGATACGTCTAATGAAGGGATAGAGTGTTTTCAAGTCTCTGCCTGGATTGCTTCTTTCTACTCAAAGGCTGACTTTTCTATAAGTTTGATTTTAATGGAAGGGAAAATACAACATATATAAATACATGTCCGAATTATCTGTTCATCCTTTATTGTATTCCTTTTGAAAGATCAGGAACTGCAATCAGCATGATTACATGCAGTTACAATTAAAAAACAACTGTACAATGTATGTTATATACAGCACACTGCTGTTCAAGGTCATGACAAACTTAATCATAATTCATTTCTGAAAACAGCTGAATGTTAGTCTTGCATATTCCCACCTAAACTTGAGCTGAAGACTGAAGCTGAGGAAATAATCACTCAAAGTCCCCAAAGCATATTTGCCAAAGATAAATTCCATACAGAAAGCAGCATATCCCCCAAAATTCTTACTTCACTGAACTTCTGCACATCTCATCTTGACAATACAACCTATAAAATACCGAACATCTTGGACTTCTTCTTACACTTTTGTAGAAATCTTTACAACTGTCATAAGAGCTTCCTCTGTGCCCATTCCCTGTGCTCCTTCTTCTCCTGAGTTACTAGGCAAATAGTGGAAAAGAGAAGAGAACAGAGGTTTTTCCATCAGTATTTACCAATGGGAAACTACCTCCCAGCTTCCTCCAATGCCTCACGAGGCTGCTCTGAACTCCAGAACTGTCTGTGCCTGCAGGATCTGGGCTCTCACTGGTAATGATAGCCCAAAGTCTGTGCAACAAAAAGGAACAAGGCAAATTAACTCCACAGAGGGATTATCAAACTTACTTCAGATAAATTTATTTTATTTTTGGAAACACAGAGAATGGAGATAGATGAGGAAACTCAGAAACTTGGAAAAATGAGAAATTTGAAAGAAAACACTGCAGAGAGATGATGGCACACACTTCACTGTGCTATGGAAGAGGAATGTGCAAGAAAAGAAGAAATGGGAAAATAAGGGAGTCTGAGAAAGGAAATGAAGGAAAATAACCTTTTCAAAAATGTGTGTAAAGCATAATGAGACTAAAGTGATAAAAAGTCTGAAGTGCAGAGATTAGCCAGTAGCAGAGATAAGAACAGACCTGAGCTCTCCTGATGGCACACTGCACTGACTTTACGGTAGTGCTGCCTTCAGATTTCAGTGTGGCAAAGGGGGTTCTCTCAGTTCTCACAGGCATCCTGAGAACAGAAGTTATTTCACAACAATTCTATGGACAGTTTGCAAGCCTATTCTGAAGTTTCATTTATTCAAGACCGGGATTTCTTCCGAAAATTCTTAGTGATAATATTTCATGAAGTTCTAGTCATGAGTCTTCAGTCCACAGTTGACTGTAAGTTGAGTGGCATTTGCATAATTCTGAGAGACGTGATATTCAGTGAGGTTTAGAGTCAGTCTGGCACCTCATATGTGAGCCTTCTTAAGGATTCTTAAATTATTTTAATGAACCAGTATTATTCAAAAAATATTTTTTTTCCTTCAGGAGTTGAATTCCAGCCAAAACACTAAACCAGAGTCTTTAACAGCATACTTGGAAACTTCCTATTTGATGAATATCTTACAAATATGATCTTGTGCTATTTCTGAATTTAATACTCTGCAGACAGCAAAGACCGATGTGTACAGTGCTCTGTACATCGATGTAGTGTTTACAAAAATTCTTAATTATAACACTATTAAAAAACAAATATATGAGAAAGAGGAAAAAAAAAAAGGAGGAAAGGAAGAAAGGAATGAAGGAAGGAAAGCTTTTTGACCTTTATCCTTTGTTCTACAAAGCATACATCATGTAGAAGTACAGGAACAAGATTTTTTTAAAAATCCCAAATGCAGAAATAACTTTCTTTTTTTTTTGTGCCACCTGATTTGAGGTGTTGTTTCAAACATACAATTGTAATGAAAATGTCTGAAAGTTGTCAGCTCTGAGACTGCTTCATAGAATTTATGTCAATTAATGCAGAGCATGGCAGAGCAGGCTGTTATCATGTGCTAGTCTGTACAAGGACACAACACACTGCTTCTTCCCTTCATCTGGCTCTGCCAAGAACAAAGCTTAGCTATCACATTCACATCAGGTCCCAGCCTTTTGGAGAAACTGGCTTCAGTTTCCTGCAGACAGCTGAAGAGTACCAGGTCAAGGACCAGAACAACAGCCAGCGTAGCTGCAGTTCTCCTGCTTTGGTGCAATTTCCTGGAACAGTTTCACTAAGGGGCACATGGAAAAAAAAAATGGAGTTCACAGAAGATGAGCTGTATTGTTGTGTTGCTGTAAAAAAAAAAAGCATGCCCTTGGCAGACTTGGCTCAAATTTGGTTCAGGATTTTTACTGCTAAAAGGTTTTATCTATTAATTCAACTTCCCTTTTGCTATTTATTAATTGAGTATCAAAACAACTAGAACAAAAATTATTTTGCGTTGCTTTCTGTGTAATCACCACAAACAGTTTTAACAAATTCACACAGCTAAAAACATGAAGTTAAGGCACATAGGTTAAACAAAACAACAGCCCTTGGAGCAGGCACATCTGCTGGAGTCTTACACCAGGTTAACCCAGCTCTCCATCCTCCCAGGTTAAACAAGGCATGGGGACATAGCACAGCTGTGACGGATGGGCAGAGAGCAGCTCCTGGCAGACCATATGTGAACGTACCTGCGTGCCCTTTCACTCCCAGAAAACCCTGGCTTTCCTCATCCTTGGCATCGCTGTCCATTGTCATAGGATGATTTAATAGCATCTAATTTATGTATTTATGGGTTAAAGGTAGAGCACGTGTATAATATATAATTACTACATATTTACTCCTGGTTTTAGTTGTACTGCTTTATTTACAAAGGTATGAAAGTGTTTGCACATTATAGGTTTGGGGGAAAAAAAAAAAAAAAAAAAGACAACCGCTAGGTGCTAGAGCCTTTTGTCACTCCAGAAGTCCCAAACTTGTTTGCACTATGCATACAACCATTTTTTAGGGACATGATTCTTTTATTAATGCTCTCTGACTAATCTGATCTCTTCAGAGATCTTCACCACCTCTCTGCCACAGCTCCAACACCAGCCTAATATAACAGCCTCTACAGTTTACTTACGCAGACCTTACAGACAGGACAGTAAGTTTAGGCCATGGATTTCCCCCCCAGCTCCTTACCTTTCCAGCTGTGTGAACTCATTGCTCACACTAGCATAGTGTATGACTACAGAAAGCTAACAAAGAACCTCAGGAAACATATCCCAGGCTTCTTTCCTTTTCCAATGCACATAGCTCACTTCACAACATTACATTCCCAGATGGAAAAATGACTACACGCTGAAGTTTTTTCTTTTCTAAAAGAAGGGAAATAAATAAAAAGGAGTGACTTACTAGTCCATTACTTCATAGAAGGTTTTTATATAATTTTTACTAAAATACCCTAAGAGATTTAAAGTGACTCACAAATGCCTAAAAATATGGAAGCTATTTTCTCCATGTGTTTTTTTCCCTTTATGACGAAGGCAGACTAAAACTACTCTGCTTTTGTTTCTTGTTATTTTCTGCTTCGTTACTACCTTCCCTTTTTGTAAGAATAATAACGTACATTATGCCTTTACTTGAGAAGCTCCTGACTGCAAGCCACCTGTAGCAGCAGGAGGCACAGCAGATAAAAAGCACTAACCACACAGTTGCAATTACAGATCAAACATGACTGCTAATCTCAATAATTGCTACGTGTTGGTTTTCCCACTTTCAGCCAGTGCCATCCACTTTGACAAAACAGAATCAATGGCTGCCTTTGGAAACTACACGAATATATCCATATTTTAAATGTACAGATATGCATATTACATCTAATGCACATGTACTTAAATGTGTAGGATTTTTTTTCTGATTCTTTGCATGCTATAATAAGGATGAAATTTTGTGATACAAAGACTCAAGAAGAAAGAACTAAAAAGGAGGCACTGTACAGCATATTTACCTTTTTCATAAGGCTTTAAAGTTTGTTCAGAGTTTCCAGTCCATAATAGCTCTGTTGGCATTGTCAGCTTGGCCTGCCTGCTTCTACATGCCTCATCTTATGGCATTGCGGGTGGCGATACTTCCACAGTAGAGTGCCACTGCCCTCAAAGGAATAATCTTGTTCCTGTTCATTGGCAAACCACTGACTTTACAGAAAAAGTCAGGATCTTGGATGTTCAGAACAGGAATGAGAGTTAAAGCAGGCTGGAGGAGTACTCTTGCTGTCTTACAGAAGAGACTCCTCAACCAAACTAGGAACAACAGAAAATAAATTAACCTTTCTTTCTACTTCACAAAGGAGAAATACGCTTCTCCTTCCCTTCATTTTGCTTTAGTCCCACAGAAAGCCTTACGTTATTTATAAGCAGCTCTTTGTTAATCCAAAATAACTCCACCCTGCCAAGCATACAGTTTTTCCTGGAAGTATTATGTTAAAGATGTAGGGCTAGCACAAGAAAACGCAGACCCACTTTGGCTTTTAAAGCAGAAAATAGTAAACAGCTAAATAATACGGAATCTATTTTCAGCATCTGTCCCTAAAAATGTTTTGTATTATCTAAATATTGTTGAATATTCTTAGAAGATAAAGACTAAGACATGAAGATTTTCCATGGAGAGCTAAGTCTAAGAGCTTCAGTCACCATGCCAGGTCACTGGCACATACTGAAAGACAAGTTTGTGCGATTAAAACAAACCTAATGGGTTTATTTTTAAATACATTCATTTCATAATGAATATTCAGCAAGACAGCTGCAGCCCAAAATCATCCACTGAACATAGCCAGGAATGTTTTCAAATAATCTTTGCAGAAATGAAAAAATCCAGAATATTCCTCACAGGTCTGTCTCTAGCCTACATATTTGGGATTTTTTTTATTTATTTTCTGTGCACGTGTTATGTATTTTTTAACACCATTTTTAATGGTGTTAAACAGCATTTAAAAGGCAGTTCGGGAAGCTAACAAAGCAACACCTCTGGAAGCACAAGGATTTCTCATTCCAGAAATGTTCATCTGTGAACTTAGGAATGTGTGTCTGTGGACATAAGGCAATGATTTAGATGCTTCAGCTTGGCTTTTTCTGCTTTCAGCTCAATGGGAACATAGAATCCTGTGCTTCTGCAGTCAGTATTAGAGCTGAAATTGGTTAATGGGGTTCACCTTACTTTGTGCTGGCGGCTTACTTAAAGGACAGTAGGGTAAAGGAAACGAATACTTCCTTCCTTCTTGCATCACTATTTAATCGGTGTAGAACTGTGGGGTTCTACCCCCACAGAACCAAAGGCTGTCATCATACAGGCATATATATGCTCGTGTGTGTAAAGAAAAAAGATAAAATCATAACACTAAAAGATTCAAGCAGGACAGTACTCACCTTCCTCAAGCCTTCATAGATGTTTATGATAAGGTACTAAAATTCATTTTTTCTCCCATTTCTAAAGTTATTTGCACATGGAAATGGTGAAATTGTGCCATCTTAAAATTATCAGCAAACTCCCACTTGCTACAACTGGCTCTGAATGTTTCTCTCCAGATTTATATTACTGATCAGGATATAAAATTTCATTTCTGGATACAGTGAATAGGTATGACAGAATAACAAAGGGCATATTTCTAGACCATCGTCTATGCTGCTAGAAATCAAGCTACATTTCATACCTGCAAGCTTAGGTATCACTTATTGCATTACGTGTTCAGCACAGAGCAAGCGGCTCTAATACTGTGCAACACAGAAAGTGGGCATGAAGAGAGATTCTAGTTATCCAAAGCTGCCTTAGTTCAGAGGTTAATTTTTAGCTGACAAGTGAGAGGTTCATTCTCTATTTCTGTACCCCACTGCATCTGAATCCCTGAATGATTCCAACAGAAAAAAGTGTGAAGGAGCAAAAATGTAAGGCTATTTCAAGTCTATTTCAAGTACTGTAGGAGTTTGACAGTATTTCATTTTTCAACATATGCTAAAATGCTGTGGGATAACTCTATAGATTCTACAGCTCCATGCAGATAAAAAAAGGCTAGAAGCGATCTGGATGTTTCATGCAGTCAAAAAGATGAAAGGAACAGCACCAGCAGGTTACTTTCTGCAGGAAGGTACAAGTCCTTATGGAGAAGAGCAATGTAGGAGCCCTCCATAACTAGTTGCAGCAGCTGGAATCTAAGCACAAAGAAACAGCGAACACATCCAGGCTCATTTGCCCAGTTCACAAAGAAAGGCTACGCAGGCTCTGAATTGTATTTAACTGTAGTAAGCTGGTTCACTTGGGGCCAATACCTCAAACACGAGCTGATGACTAATTTATGATGACTGACTGAAGAGGTTTCATTTTTAATGGAAATCATTCAAAGCCGGGAAAAATAATGAGAAAAGAAAAAAGAATAAATTCCTGCTATGTGACCCAGATCAATCTTCACTTACGTACGCTATTCCTGCACAGTGAGCTTTGTGCTCCTATTTTGTTTCTGTTCTTCCACTCGGTAGAAGGCAGCACTGCTGACCATTTACAGAAGAGACCTTTTCAATTTCCATACTCCAAGGGCTCTTTTATGTCTCCTTGGCTCAGCAGAAGGAAACCCAGGCGACAGGAGATGTAATGTTTTGCTTCCCTTTTTATGACAGCAGCCATTCGGTCGACTGAGGTGGCACTGATAGCACAATAAAATCACCAGCCTGAATCTTAATGCTTCCCCATAGCAGCGTGCAAATTTTCAGAACATCAGGGCCTGATTTGCATCAGGGGAGCTGTGTCCAGACCTGCACCCTGGCTCCAAAAGTGGCCAGTGGCAGATGTTCAGGGAGAGAACATCCTTTCCAGTGTGAGGCAATGCATGGTTTAAAAACTTTGAGTTAGCAGCAGTACCTGGGCTGTGTTGTTTGAGAAGCACTGATTCTCCTTCAGGGCTCGTTTATTCCTTGGGTTTCCATAAGACTCTTCAAAGCCCTTGTGACAGGCAGGTAAACAAATATTATCTACTTTTAGCAGGCAGAAAAAAAAAAAATGTGTTAAATCGTGTTTGCCAGATGTTGTGAAAAGTAAGCAATTAGCAGTCCTAGCAGTGGTCTGTGTGCCACTTATGCATCTCTTTTCGCCTTAAAGATCTTACAGCCTAGACAGATGGCATAAAATAGTCCAGTATAAAAGGAAAAGTTTCTAGACTGACACTTTGTCAAGTTATTATTATCATGTTTAAATATAGGAGTGGGTGACTGCTGTTTTTTGGTATTTTTTTTTTCTCTTAGATTAGTACATTAAGCTTTCTGGTTCCCAATATCTAATACAACACTGCACTGTTAAAGCTTCCCTGTTTTTCTCTTACCTTCTCAGTACATTACTTTTCCCACGTACCAAATTTGAACTCTTTTTTAAGCCATCAGAAGATAGAGTGCTTTACAGGCCAGAAGCATTACCATGTTCATTACAGTCCAACTGGACCATCAGTAAGGTGAAGATAATAGTGTTTTCCTATTCTTCACCCTAAAATAAGTTGTACGGTGTAAAAGATTCAAATACTAGAATTCGGGCTAGAGTGGAAATCAGGTTTTAATGTACTTCATTACTCTAAGCAGCAATTTTTACTTTATTTAAAGTCAGGCATAGACTTCTGGGAACTAAATGCCAAGGAGATTTAGGTAGGGTAGGGTATTTTGTGTCCCTATAAGGAGAGTTATGCAAACATGCACAGATTGTATATAACTAACAGCATTTTTCATGCTAATGAAATGTTCTTCCTTTATGCACTGAGCAATATTTTCAAGCTGAGTATTTTAAGAAAAGAATTTTATTTCATTTATCCAAGCAGTAATGTGTATCCAAAGGAAAATACAAATGCTAATGTTCATATATTAGAGTTTTACAGCTCTTTCAGCTACTGTAAAATTTCTGACTTTTTCTTTCCACTGGGCAAATACATCTAATTAAATTATTTAAAACTTGCCACAGATTTCCCAAGTACATGAATCCTTTGAGAAGAACAAAACTTTGAGAATTTAAGCCCTGAAGATGAAACTTTTGTAAATGTATCCACATGTGGTAAAAAAGGTCAAGAACAGCAACTTTTTATACTCACTGTGTGATCTGTGCCACCTGTTCTTCTATGAAAGTGCTCAGTTTGCTGCTGCATTGCTCTGAAAATTTTAAGTAGGTACAACATTTTTGATACATCTGAGGACTAATTGATACTAGCAGTTTAGGTCTAAAGAAAATTGTAACATTTATAATTGTGCAGTACAGGCCTAACACTTTTTGGAAGACCATTTACCCTACAAAACAGCTCAGTGTACCTAACTGTGTAGTAGTACTCTACAAAAGTGCCGGGGGTATGATATTTGCCTGCAGTTGCTTGTATTCAGCTTTCCATGTGACAGTTAATGACAAGCATAACTGTAAAACTTCATTGCAAGAATAATTACACTTTACATACAGATTTAGAGGAAAAAAAAAAAAAAAAAAAAAAAAAACATTATCAGAATGTATAATCCCAGGTAGACAACAAAACACCTTGTGTACTTCTTACACATACATTTGCTCAACAGCATTCAGAATTGCAAATGAAACAACAATTCATCATATTTTGTTAGACAGGAAAGCAAGCCTCCAACTTTGAAAAAGGACTAAAGAAAATGTTTGCAACTGGTGCCTTTCACAATGGTCCCAATAGCCTCCCTCACTGATGGCAGAAAAATAACAGCGGATAACATTTAAGCTGCTTAATATGTTGGTGCCTTCTCCATTATGTATACAAGAAATTCTCATTCTTCAGAGGATGGCTTTAAGAAAACAGTATAAAGGTTCATTCATTTTCTGATTATTAGAGGTCATTTTATCACCCAAATTACATTTGAGAACGCTGGATAAAAGGCAGAACAATTTACTACTAGCAAATGTGACCTGTTAGAAGTCCTATTTTTAGCGGCTTGTGCTATTAATCAGCAGCACAGATCCGCATTATGATAGCAAGAGCAGGTTCCTGATGCTTGACAAACAAGAAATGGAACAGAAAATACTGTGTGAGCAAACTGAAGGTGACAGCTGTAGTAGAGGAAACAAAACAGACCATGTGAGAACCTTGCTTTACAAGTAAAGCAGAACACCAACTTTCTGATGGTCAACTTCCCTGTACCAATTGTGTCCAAGGGATCAGAAGCCAAAGTAGAAAAGATTATTCGAGAGTCAGAATTAACAAATAAAAAAATGGAGTCTGGAGGAGTGCTAAATTGAAGCAAGTGTAATATTCAGCTAAATTAAAGCAAGTGCATTGGAAGAAAGCGTAAGCACACAGAAATTTGAAACCAAGAATCTGTCAACATTTAAGGAGCCCAAGTGCTACAGAAGCTTATGATTTTTAAGAAATGCTTACTAAATGGATTTTCTTTTACTCCCTAGCAAACAGACAGACAAATAAATAAATAAATAGATAAAAATCAGTTCATTATCAGTTAAAAGCCTTTAGCAAAGGTCTAGTCTCCATCCTACAGATGTATTACGTTCAGACTTTCTGGCACACTGACTGCATTTCATGGCGCACAGTATCTGCACCTTTACAGAGGTAAATACACAATAGAAAAACTGAATATTTTATCTAAACTCACCTTTCTAGTAATTCTTTTCTTCAGAAATACCTAACTGAAATGCAAGCAATTTTGTACTTGGCATTCCTCTAACTTTTCAATATTTCTCATACAATGTTTGATTTCTAAAATAAAAATTAAAAGAGGTTTTCATAACCTTGCATGGTTTGCTCCTAAAGAGTCCTCCCAGACAATATACTGCTTGAATGAAACAAAGCCACATGCTAAGAATAGCAGAAACAAAACACTGAGGATGATAAATAATACACATACTCAGCACAAGTCAGACAGTTATTATCGTAGGCTTCTATATTTAAACTGAATTTGCACTGTACATTTTCTAGTAATCTTAGCATGAAAGGAGACCAATCAGAAAGAAAAGCAGAAAAAAGTTCCTACCACTGATTTATTTGTAAACAAAATGTTTAAAGCCTACCCTGATTTAATTAATCCATACAGTTTTCTAGGGTGCAAGAAGTAAGCTATGATACATTCAATTACTTTTCCACGCTAACAGCAAAAATTAATCTATAAATAAATAAAGAGATAATATCTCTGCTACTGCTACAGAAAGAAATGTTTAATGAATCCAAGGCTATTTAAAATATTTACATCCTAAATAAACATTCACCAGTCACCCCATTAAGTTCTTAAATTGCCAGGTGGTAACGTATCTCTGGTTGCATACATCATTTTCTCCAGGAACTGGGATGCAGAGGGCATATTTGCCATCTGTCATTTAACAACAGCATCTTACTTTCCTGGGAAAGATTTTAAAATTTCTTTGGTGCTAGATTGTGTATCAGAACCCTGAGAAATTACCCCAGCCACTGCACCATGCTAGTGCAGTGCTAACATTTGAGTATAGCAGTCTTTATCCATAGGTAACAAGGGTCAAGATGACAGCTTAAAGAGACAGCAGGCCATCCAAGAGATTGAGAGGTTTTCCAAGTCCCTGTCTCTATATTCTTAAGCTGAATTGTCTGTTCTCACTTTACTCAGAGTGAAGAATATTCAAAATATTTAAATTACCAAAGGTTAACTCCCAAAAAGATGGAGCACAGAAGAAACAGAGTAGGTATGGACTAAACACATTATAGACAGTCTGGTTGGATTAGGGAGGAAATTTTGTCTACCAGCAAGCCCCGGAGTTGTCATGGCACCGCTCAAAATAACCAGAGCCATCACATGCAACTCCTACACTTACATTTCTTGGACAGAAACATGATGGCAGACTGTATACCAAGGTCTTCTGCAAACAAACACTATCCACTCCCTAGAGAGAAAACATCTACATTTCTATAAACAAATACAGGTCAGACAGCAGCAGGGGCACTTTTCTTAAAATAATAAAGACCTTATGAACAACAGCTCAGTTTTTATGACCCACCGACAATGAACATGGTTCAGGATCATCCCATGGGCTGCTCTGCAATAGAGGAAAGCACAGTCTCCTCAGACATTTGTGCTTACAGGGATAAACAGGAGTACCTGAAATGGTGCTTCCTCTCAGAAAGAAGACCATGGGTCATCAGGGGCCCTACGGTCTCAGCCCTCTGACTTGCATTGCTAATTACTAATTACTAACTGGGTTAGCCAGCGAGAGAAATTGCACTGAACTATCAGCAATGCCTTGCAATATTCTTGCAATTGTTTCAATTCAGACATGAATGGCATATTCTCCTACTGTTCCGACAGCCTGGCTGAAGTCAGCACTTGTCTGAAGACCAGATGGCTAATCCCAAAGCCAGAAAAGAATGAGGTGTGGAACTTGAGCAAAGGAAGCCTTCTGAAGAACATATTATAAGCAATAAAGTAACAATTAAAAATTCCAGATAACATGCCTTTTCCAGGCATGCCTCAGGGAATATATACCTTAATTATCTTTTAGCTTTTGTGTACCTTTAAGTTCTATGTATTCATTAAATCAAACTTCTGAAAATTAAGGGATGGCAAGTGTGGCCAGGCAACCTCAAACCAAGATTTATTTGCTGTATGGAGGTTGACTACAAGAGAGATCTGTGGGAAAACGGTCTCTGAGTACACACTAAAAAAAATGTCCTCATGCAAGAGGAGAGACTTAAAACAGGTGTTTTCCAGCTTAAAATGCCAAAGACTCAGCCACAAAGAAGAAAGCCTTGCTGAAAAGAAGGCCAATGGTATCCTGGGCTGCTGAGGCATGCTGCCAGCAGGTGGAGAGAGATGATCCCTTCCTTCTGCTCAGCCCTGGTGAGGCCTCACCTGGAATATTGGGCCAAGTTCTGGGCTCCCCAGTACAAGAGAGACATGGACGTGCTGGGCAAAGTCCAGTGAAGGGCCATGAAGGTGGTGAAGGGACTGGAGCATCTCTCCTATGAGGAGAGGCTGAGACAGCTGGGACTGTTCAGCCCAGGGAAGACTCCAAGGATCTTATCAATGTGTTCTCTGAAGGGAAGGTGCAAAGATGGCGCCAGGCTCTTCACTGCAGTGCCTGGTAAACTGACAAGAGGTAATGGGCACAAACTAAACTAGGAGAGATTCTGTCTGAACACCAGGCAGCACTTCTTTACGGCGTGTGTGGCAGAGCCCTGGCCCAGGCTGCCCAGACAGGTTGTCGGGTCTCCTCCTTGGAGAGCTTCAAAACCTACCTGGCCATGGGCCTGGGCCCTTGCTCTGGGTGGCCCTGCTGGAGCAGGGGATTGGACCTGATGACCTCCAGAGGTGCCTTCCAACTTCAGTCATCCTGTGATTCTGTGGGAAAAGCTAGCTAACCAGATAAGCTGAACTCAAACGAAAAGTGCTAAAGCACTTTACTTCTGAGCGCCCACACAGAGTGGGCGTGTAACAGATGTAGTACAACAAATCCCCTTGCAATTCACACATTTAATAGATTCAAGTTATCTTGTTTATGTGTGCACATGCAGAAAAACTCTAAGCAGCAATCTCTTCATACTTTTTTCTTTCCTTTTTTTGTTTTAATGGGAAAAAAAATATCAATTCTAATTATATACAACTTCAGCAAACCCTGCGCATCAGCAACAGTCTACTCTGTAGAAGAGGTCTTTACCACCTAACCCATAAGACTACACCTTTGCTAAAAGGAGAAGAAGATTGTGAGACTGACACTGCTTCAAGCTGACCTTGATCTGGAAATTCATTTTCAGGAGTCCACCCTTTCCCTGTATATTTGTTGATTTCAGGCTTTCCTTCTGCAAGGACTGTTATTTCTGCAAAGACGGTGAACTCAGGGTGGTTCATCGTGTTAGTCGATTTTGGCAATAAAAGTGCAAAGAACATTTTCAGATCAAAGCACAACAAAACATTTCCTGCCATAAGTTTAATCAAATGTCTAACTGCATAAAAAATATTTATTCCACAAGTTGATATAGCAGGCCAGTTTATGTTTAAAATACAGAATAGCACATGATTAGATGTACGTGTATTTCTTTAAAACATTTTCTACCTGAAGAAAATTAATATGAGAATTTAAGGAAAAGCAACATGAAAGGCAAACGATAGGAAGTTAAGATCATGAGCAAAGATATTAACCTGGTTTGTCACAAAATGTTGCAACAAGAATAAAACAAAATAACAGCAAATAGCATAAAATACTCTTTATTTGCTGTCCTTTTTTATTTAGAATGGGTATATATGCAAATAAAATATCTTTATTATTTAAAAATGGAAACATTGTTTTCAAGTTGAAAGCATTTCTTGAGCTTTTCCTTATATAAGTTAATAAGAAATTTCCTAACTAAAACTCTATCACTATTTTAACATTAAGACCACTCAAGGAGAAGGGACATCACGCTTAGGGAGATTCCAAGTTGTCAACAGTGCCTTATTTTTCACAGCTAGGTCTTTGCCAAAGCATTTAAAAGCAAGCTTGCTATTTTGCACATCACTAACGCCTACCCATCCTTCACATTTCACTCCACCAGTGCCCTTTTGTATTATACATCAAAGCACAGACCTCTTAAATAGCATGTTGTGAAAAAAAAAAGAGACACTCTAATGTTACTTACATTCCATCACACTGTTACTCCTTGCTTTTACTTGTCATTCTCTTTGAATCCCCTATCGATGTGACACATCGGGACGTGGATATACTACAGATGCAGCATGATTCATCAGGAGTATGTAGCCCCACTTTCAAAACAAAAATGCTTTCAGAAGATATCCAAGTTCATTGACTCGCTGTTTCTCACTAGGAGACTGTTTTAACACTAGCTTTCTTAGTTTTCTCATGCCAGGGTAGTGTTGCTATATTTCCTGCATCCCGGCCTCTGAAGTCAAGTAGCACATCGCTGAGTTCCCCCAGGTGTAGGAACTGGGCTAAAGGAAAATAAACCTCTGCTAAAATACTGGTGCTGCTTGCTAGATTGTTCTCTTCAGTCTGCATTCTTGTACTCAAAAAGAGTATTTGAATTAGCTTTATGAATGTATGTTAGCAAATTCTGATGACTTATTGACCTGACAAGTAACTGAAAACAGCCCTGGAGTTGTGAGTAACTGCAGCAACCTAACTGGGATAAAGGAGTAAAAAGTGATAAAAGGAACTGAGGGCAAAATAAAAATAATCCTGAAACAGGATATTTCATTAAGGATTTTAAAGCATTTGTGGCAGAAAATCCTCATAGCTGGTAGAAATTTCATCTGACAACCATCTTGAACTTCTGACATCTGACAAGTTAATTGAGTCATTTGCAACCCATTACCAGCTGCAGCTAGTTTCATTTGCTAAGAAAAAATACCTGTCCCGGAGCAAATCTTTCCATGACACCAGAATATACTAGCTGGTTGATGATAAGCAAGGATTTTACTGTGGCTCTGCTTCTGGGAGGAGAGGACATAATTATCTGCAGAGATAGATGGAAGAAAAGAAGCTCTGGAAAATAACAACTCCATGAGCATAAAGCAGCATGACCACAGCCCTGGTTATTCGTTCCTGCCTGTTTCACCCCCAACTAGTTTTCACTGGGATCCCTTCTCCTAGCCAGCAGAGGACAGGGGCAGTGGAAAGGCTGTGGGAAATGACTGCCAGCCCAGGATAAGGCAGACAAGCAGGACAGGTTGTATGGCAGCAGGGTAACTTTATGCTAGCTTAAAGCATGCGTGGAACTACTCTGTAAGTATTTATTACATTGTCACCAGAACTACTTCGTTGTGTATTTTGTAGACCAAAAGTGTATTCAGAAGTATCACTTCAAGTGCTCAACTCGCAGTTGTGGCCAATCCTAAACTGAAGCCCAGCTCAGCATCTGTATTCCTTCCAGACTATATCCCCTCTCTACCCAAAGCCTTCCTGCTGCTTGCCCAAACTCACCTTAGTTCCCATGGAAAGATCCCTTACTCTAATGCTTAATTACTGCTAGCAAGCAATGCTGAATGAACTTCCACTTCCAAATCAAGGTCATCGTTTTTGCAGCAGAATAATGTCTAGAATAACCCTATCTGCCATTGTTACCCTTGAATGACAATGACAATCCACAAGGAGGATGAGCAATCGCAGAAAGTCCTTCAGAGATGGTAAAACTTTTTTCAATACTCTGTTTAGCTTTGTCAAGTTCACTGGTATATATAAAGCTCATAAGCATTCACATCAAAGCCAATGTACATATGTTCTGTAAAGTAATATTAACTTTGTAGTTGCAATTAACTGAGGAAAAATCTGGCTTCTTGAAAAAAAAAAATATCTAGGACTCCCTGCACGTTCCCTGGCTACAAACATAACTTGTCACAAAACTGAAGACTTTTTGAGGTATAAAAAATCTTCTAGAGGACATAAAAAAACAATCCTGATTCTAGAAGGCATCTCATGGTTTTTTCATTTTTGCATACTGAGTTGCTTTGACTATTCAAATCTTTCAAAGTGTTACATCATTTCTACTTCCAAATCTTTCAAAGTGTTACATCATTTCTACTTCTGTACTTATTAAAAAGAAATTTCTAAACACATAAGGGCACAGCTATCTCTAGCTCAACTTCTATTTGGAAATTATCATTAAAACTATTTCAGAGAAAATTAAATAATGCTTTAAAAATGTACTTGAATGGATTTTTTAAAATTAAAAAACTCTAAGATGTACAAGCAACAGCAAAAGCAACCATATGTGGAAAATGTACAGCAATATCAAAAGAATCCAAAATAAGAACAAGCTTAGTATGAAAAGGAATGTTAGCATAAATTATAACCTAGGCCTCAAATTTGGCTAAAATACTAAATTAAATGTTAAAATGTTCACACAGGTTCTTGCAAAATTAAACATTATTCCAAATCTAGAGACCCGAGTAATCAAGTTAGAGTAGAAGTATTAACTCATTGAAGAATCTCTACAAATCTAGGGGATAGATCAAAATAATTACCTTTCGTCTGCTCTGATTTATATCAGTGAAGAGTCCAGAGCAGTTACATGTTTGCTTTAAAAGCAGTTCAATAAGTGAACGTGACATGCCCAAACCTGCAAGATGAATGATAACTGCTTGCTGCAGGAGGTCACCACTTTAACTCATCTCGGGGCTTCCATTAAATTCAACAACTAAATTTAACACATCCACAGGACATATTTAAAGGGAGACAGAAACATGTCACTTCCCTTATTATATGTCTAAACAGAAGACGGAGAGAGAAGTCTTAAAGCTGCAGATTCCAAGGGACAGTAAATAACAGTGTCATAATATCTTTAATAAGTCATAATATAAGACACAAAAAATATCTACTGAGAATGAAGAATAGTTGTTTTTTTGTTGTTTTTTTTTGTTTTTTTTCTCCTGGCCTGTTTGTAAATATTCACAGTTAGGGAAAAGATACAGTAATTTATTGGTGATTGTCAGAAGAACAGAAGAGGATTTTTTCTCACAAGTAAATCACTGCTCTGCCTGCCAATAAATAATCTGGTATTCCACACTGCTACATTTTAGCTGCTCTTACTTGTCACTGTGATGCATCTCCACTTTGAAAAAAAGTCCCTAAATATAAAATTCATAGTACTTTATATTTAATGCAGTTTTCTCTTTGATGCAGATTTACTTGGCAAAGTAGCTCAGTGGAAATAAATAATATTGGTCAAATTCTATCGCAATATACGGTATGCAGAAAGATGGCCAACGTAGTCACTCGGGCCCTGAGATGGTGAAACAGAACCTGGCAGACAGCTGAAGCTTTGGGGATGGGGCAGGTGAGGAGGACAGACAGCACCTGGCATCTCCTTCCCCAGTGACGCTCTCTGAAGCCAGCCAACTTCATTCCAGGGCTCGAAGTGAGAGGCAGAAAATCCCAGCTGACCTCACTTCAAAAGCAACTGGTATGTATCATCAGAGCTAAAACCTGCATTTCCAGAGCTGCCAGCTCTGCGCCAGGCTATGTGCAAAATTAGCTACTAAGGCAAAAAAAAAAAAAAAAAGGATGAATTAATCTTAATATATAGTTCAAAGAGATGAAGAGATGTAAAAAATTCTGGCAATTCCATCCAAACAGGAAATTGACATTTTCATTCTAAAACTCTTTTAGATTTTGTCATATAAGAAAAAAAAAGTAATATAAATGTAAAATGTTAATCAATTTTAATTAACATTATTGACCTGATATTGATTATTAATAGTAATTATAAGCATGAAAAAAAAAATTGTCATCTCTAAAGCAAAATATAACTTTCATACTGATGTTGTTTCTTTGCACTTAAAAAGCTAGTTTATTTATGACCAAAGATTCACTAGAACTGTATTACCATTCACTTCCATCCAAATGCTTCACAAATTATAGGATCCTTTTTACCTCAACCATTCTGTCTGTTAGACTTTTCCAAGCTATTATAATTACTATAAATCTCTTCAAATAGCACACACACCGTTTTCTAATTTTTACACTTTTCAACATAATTAGAACTAGGTATTAAGTAGTTTGGGCAACAGCATCTTTGCAATTAATTAATTTCTAATTTAACTTTTCAAAGTCTACCTTATTTATGGTTTTCTAGCTGGAATGCATATCTATATGTAATGGCATGAACAACTGCTCTTTTGTTAAGCTTTAATATGGAAGTTAAGCAAGAAAAAAAAATCAATACTAAACCATGGAATAACATTCTCAATTTGCATAAATATTTTTAACAGGAAAATATTTGGATATATTTTGTTATATATTTACATATTTGGGTATATATTGCTATAGGGCAAATAAACTGCAAACATTTCTTGCTTCTATTGATATTCAGTTTTCAGCCTGAGTAGGCTGAGAAATATCTTTTATATTTAGAAAATATGTTTTAAGACATTCTAAATAATTTTCTTTTATTCTGATTTTCTGTTCCTCTTGATACCTACAAAACTGGAGTTAATGTTTCTAACAAGGACTTTCTCAAATACTGGTGATATGGAGATTACCTAATGATGTGATTTCAAGTTTTTGCTTGTTTCTTTGTTTTTGTACTTGAGTAGAACAACTCCCCAAATTCAGGTAGTTCATGGATATCCTTTGCTGCACGTTATTGTTTATTTTTGACCTGATGTACTTTAATATTATGAACATAACAGTAAAGAAGCTTGAATGCAAGAGTTTGCTAGGGAACCAAATCAGTTTCTTATTGATTTAGAAAGCTGTGATTAACCTTAATTTTCTTTCCCCTTGAAAAGCTTTGATTATAAAATATTTCTCAATTTAGCAAAGTCCAAAAGGTAAAACCACAATTATTGTGAATGAATGCTTTTACTTACCTGCTCCCTATGAAGGAAGTGTATTTGACATCAGTGCAAGCTCAGATTAGGCTAACACTTAGGATGTAAACAGTGGTTGCCAGCATAGAGCTTAGATGAACACTTCTTTTTCTCACTATTATAACCAAGGGACAAGATCTTAGAGTTATAATACAAGGCTCCATGAAAACATCACTTTAGGCAGTTGTGGCTGAATAAATAAAATCAGAAAAATCACTAAAAGGTTTTGGCTGGTTCCCTAGCTGAGGGAGTGGGTAGGAAAGAAGACTTAAAAATTCATACATAGCATGAAAAAAAAGGAAATAGAAAGTACATGTATTAAGTACATGGCCCCTTCTAACACAATAATCACAGGACATCAAATAAAGTGACAGCACACTTTTCAACTAAATTATTTTAAAACACTAGAAATTAGTGCCCAAGGATGTTATGACAGACACAAGTTTGCAAGAGTCCAGAAACCAGTGAGATGAACTCATGGAGCAGAAGTCTGTTGAAAGCAGCTAAACATAGCGATGTGACCTTTGATTTGGGAGTCCTTGAGCTCAAAATTTCTGAAGGCTGGCAACACACAACCAGAGAAATGTGCCTATATACTTGTCCTGCTCTTTTGTGCTCTTTTAGATAAGCACTATAGACAACAGGCAAAGAGAGAGTACAGGGCTGGATGGACCCTGAGCATGACCTAGAACAGCTCTTACCAGGTTCACTGGCAGGTAGCGATGTTCCCCGATTAAAAATAGGACCAAGGTTACACCGAAGTAAATAGAAGCCAAAAATAGATGAAGGATATGGGAGTCCCACGTGATATTCAATTCCAAGTATTATTTCTTTATAAAATACATTTCTGGGTGTTCGGTTAGATACAGATATTACAGCAAAGAAACAAGTTTTAACTTGAAACAGTCGATGGAGTGACCAAAGCATTTTGGAAATAATTGTTTGTTTAAAATGCAAACACTGCAGAAGTTCGTGATGAATCTGACTAAAGGCATATTGCTTCTGAAAACTGAAGTATCTGCAATAGGTAACTAGCAGACACAAAAGCCAATAACTATTCAGCTCCCTTTAACTTAATTACCCATATTTGATCAACTGAAAAGCTCTGCAGACATTTCAGATTATACTGACTATAAGAGAAGCTTAGATAACTAATTCATGTATGGGTACCTAAATGGAGACATCTAAACACAGGTGTCTTAATCTGTAGCTGAATCCTGCCACACATAATTCAAATATGCCTTGACTATTCATATTTAAGTAATGAATATTATAATACTTTTATGATTTTATTATCTTCCAGCCAGGCTTTGATTGCTGACCCCATTTAGCTTCCCAGTTAATAGCTGTTTGATGATTTGCCAAAACCGAAATCATGTGTACAGATTGTTCTTTGCTGAAATGATTGATTCAGGTCTTATTTTCAAGATCATGTCTGCCCCATTTGCAGATGTTCTGTTCTCCTTAATAAGGACAGGAAAACTGACAAGTCTTGTTAGAAAATTCATATCACTTCTCTTCTGTTATTCTAGTCTGCAGCTTGTCTGAAGACTTGCTGCTACTATTCATTTTTTTAGTCAGAGCCAATAAATCCCACACTTTATCCACTTTTTATTTTTGGATAGGATTTTCAGAGAGACCTGAAGGATTAGACTTCTCAGCTCTCATTAGCAGTTGCTGGGAACTGGGCTTTTAACTCTTTTGAAACTCCTTATCTTACTCACATTATAAGCTTTCACATTCTGAAGCTCTTACTCAATACATAATGTAATTATGGACACGATGCATGGCTCAAAGGGCTGGTTTCAAGTCAAGGAGCTACTTACCTTACCACAACCAAAACCATACCCTTACAGCCTGTCTTAGGGTTCCTTAAACACCTAACTTCAAATAAGTCTGGGATGCTGTTACTAGTTCTTCCAGGCTGCTTCTAAAAATAAATGCGATGGACCAGCAGTAGTTCTCTGCCCCTGATAATGATTAGCACAGGATGGCTCACATCCATTTGGCTGACTTCTCTCACTCTACTCCTATCTCCCTGCCCTCCAAAACAGACCATCTGCATCCTACCTGCCTCTTTGGAGATGTCTTTGGCCCATAATATAACCCAAATCCTTGTAGAGTCTGAAAGAGTACATGTTTGGAAATCCAAAACAGTTTTAAAAGTTCTATTCTGCTTTTATCCTTCACCCAATCTTCTTCTGGATGCCCAAGTTATGTATTTTGTATGTGAGTTCTTCCTTATGCGAACCACCACGTTACTGTGATGCTCTCAGGGCACTGCAGGAAGGCAGCTTGAGGCCAGCTTGCTGACAGGAGCTGACGCAAACCAAATCCCTGGAGAAAGGCTCAGGGGGCTCCGTGCTCTGCCTTTGGGAGCTGCTGCTGTTAAATCGAGACCTTGGGCCCAGCCTGAACTGCTCTGCAGCTGTGTTGGTAACCATATCAATGCCTAGACACATACCCTATTGATCCAGACCCAGACCTACAGACTTAATATCCTGGCCTGACCTCAGGACTTTCTCATCACTAGAGGTTGCTCAGTGGCCTGGGCAGGGTCACCAGATCTTCCCCACTTGCCTAGCTCAGGCGCAGTGGGACTGGACCCTTGGTGAGGCTACGGCCTCCTCCAGCAGCTGTGTTACCCTGCCCAGCTTCTGGCTTCCCCTCAGGGAGCAGCCTGCCTTTGCTGCTCCCTCTCAGATTTCTTCTGAGCCATTTTCCATTCAGATATTTACTTCTGCTGAAATAGCACTTGGCGTCTGAGAGACAAACACATCCAAACAGCTCTCGCTTTTTTGATTATTGTTCTTAACTACTTTATTTAGATGGTGTGTGTCAATCTTATTTTTCATGATAGAATCAGGTTTCTATTTAGTAATCATGAAATCATTTTTTTCTCCTATTTTAGCAACCTTTCAGGAAATTGGGGGATTATAATCTCCTTACATTATTAATATGTGTCTCCCAAGAGTCTGATAATTTCCTCCTTACCACTTTCTAGTGCTTTCTTTCTTTCACATTCCTTTCTTAAAAGGCTTTCTTCTTCAAACCTTCTGTTTCTATTCTTGAAGACATGCCTGTCCAGTATTTCTCCATTATCTTTACTACTTCTTCTCAATTTAAGTCTATTGACTCCATAGAGACAAACAACTGCACAGAAATATAGACAAGGAAAATCCTAGTCTTCCCCAGCTGTTACCTTTCTTTACTACTACTTACAAGTCACTTTCTATCCGCCTACATGCCCCTTATAATCCAAAAATCAATTTGTACTGGGAGATCTAGTCTGTATCAGCTTTCTACCTACTGACCAGTCTTTTAACACTTCTAGAAATATGGTTTTGACTCTTGCTTTCTACCTTTTTTTCATATTTTAACCATTACTGTTTTACCTCAACATCTATTCCCTTTGAACACCCCTTCAAATGACTGAAGCCACCAACTTGTTTTGTTTGCAAAACTTCCATTGCCATGCCCTTCTGTGGTTCTTATCCATTTTTTTATCAAAGACACTACAAATAAAATGGAATTCCATGCAATATTAGCAAGAATCTTATTGTTGTATTCACCTGAAAACTTCAAGTATTCTCTAAAGCATATCCTACCCTTTCACATACTAGAAGATGTTATTCTTCATATCTAAGCTTAATATGGAGAAAGTAGAATACTTACTCAAAGCTGATATTAAATTAGAAAGTATGTGTAACTATATTTTTAATAGAAGTTCTTTCTTTTACAGCACAAAAGCTGAAGGAAAAGAAAAAAAAACAAACTACTAATTGTGCCCTTGGAATATGTCTTTATTGAGAACATTTACTGTCAATGATTCAATCTTTTTATGAAAGAATTTATGCTGTTATGATCTGCATTTGTGTAAAATCCTTTGCTGTGAGTCATTCAGCTGATGGCTACTTTCCAAAATGTTGGAATTACTCACCACAAATCTGCTGCAGTGACAAAAATGTAAGTTTTGAATAATGGATTTAAGGACTGTATATTACTTTTGGCTCTTAAAATGTATTATTGTAAAAGAGACATTAAATATATGTGTTCAGTGCAGCAGAATTCCAGAAGAACTCAACAACTGGGTGACACATGGCACAAAAAGTTTAAGATCTTCTTGAGTTTTCTGAAAGCAGTTGGGATCCAATTTAGAAAAAATCTAGTCTTGAAATCACAGACATCTAATCTTGAACACCAGAATTATTATTACATTCCTTGGTGATGTTAACTGAAAGCCTTAATCTATTTTTCAAAGCAATGAACAAACCTAGGGATAAATGAGAGGTTTTCTTGATGAGCGAAACTAACAGAGAATGCAGGATCTTCATCTTCTACCCTTCTTCCTCATTTCCCTTCTGACATTTCCATTTTATACAAGGTTCTGCATATTAAATACGATGTGTTAACATCCTCAAACAAAGGATTTCCTCCTTTTTGCCAGCTCCAAGAAGAAATATTTTTATTTTTCTTACCAAAATACAATAAGGAGAGAAGGAACTGAGAGGAATTTTGATAGACCATGGCATTTTAACAACAGCAAAATAAAGAGAGTGATATTCTTTGGATATACACTGAAGACCTTGACTAAACTGAAGAAGTAAGATAATGTATTGGGTCTGGCTGGAATGTTAACTTTCCCAGCAGCAGCCCATACAGTGCCGTACTCTGCAGTTGTAGCTGGAACAGCAGTGTTATCACACCAGTGTTGTGTCTGCTGCTGAGCAGCAGTGGCACAGTATTAGGCCTTTCTCTAACCCTCTTAGGGGGTGGGCAAAAGGTGAGGAGAGAAACATCACTAGGGCAGCTGGCCTAAACCAATCAAAGGGATATTCCATACCATGTGATGTCACACTCAGCAATAAAAGGTGGAAACAGGAAGAAGAGGGGAGGGGTGGGCTCTCGTTTGGAAGACGTTGGTCCTCCTCTCGAACACCGGCTGCGTGCGTTGAGGCCTTGCTTCAAGGACGTGGTCAATCATCGCTCATTTGTGGGAAGTAGAGAGTAATTTCTTTCCTCTGCACTTCCATATAGCCTTCATTTATTTTGTTTGTTTGTTTTCCTCCCTTCTTTTTATTTTCTTTTTTTTTCCCTCCCTTTCCCCTTTCCCTTTTTATTTTCCCCTTAGTTAAATTGTTAGTTCATGGTAGTCTTTATTTAATTATTATAATTATTTCCCTTTAATTAAACTATCCTTATCTCAACCCGTGAGTTGTTCTTTGCTTTACTTCTCCCCCTCCTCATCTAAAGGAGGGGGAGTGAGAGAGCGGTTGTGGGGTTTAGCTGCCCAGTACGGTAAAACCACCACAGATAAATACATTACTTTTCTCTGGCCTTTGGAGGACTTAAATATAAATTTAATGTCATAAATTATTCAGAGTTTGATTTGATAGGGGATTTTTTCCACAATGAAGTGATCAATCTGTGCTACTTTTGAAAATATGAATGGCAGTTTGTGCAAATTACAGAAGTTAATAAACTCTGTTTTAATTGTCTCTGTTCTGTCACTGTGGGTCAGACTGTGGGTCAGACATTAGGTTTATTAGCATAGACTAATCATGTTTTGCTGCATATTTGAGAACCAGCATCTCATTGCATTTTTATTTTTGTGTTTAATAAGCTACAGAAGACCTTTCATATATATTGATGATTCTGTGACTCCATTTGGGTGCAGGTTTTGCACAGACTCTCATCATTAGCAGATAATTACTGCTAACCCTTATTTTCTGTCAAATTGCACTTCTGATCTTACTGCAGAAATGAAATAAAAATAAATAAATAAATAAAACACTTAATTTGACACCTACTTCACTACCACAAATATTTTAATATTAAATACCATGCTAATTTTTAGTGAATTGGGCATTTTCTTTTTACTCAGGAGATAGCTTGTTATGGAGCAGTACGGTCAAAGAAAAATAAATGACTATGCCCTCCAGCTAAGAATAAATGTCATCGCATGCAGCTGAAAGAAATATGTTAGCAACAATATTACTGTTAGAAAATAAAAAAAAAAAAAAGGGGGGGGAGAACTTTTTTTCAGGAAGTAACGCATAGGCAAAAATATTCTGTATCAATTTTAATGAGACGTGGTAGTACACATCAACATTTCTCTTATCTTCCTAAATACTTGTAGATTTTTCTATTTGTTTTCCAATATCATGGCAATCTGGTTGCTTGGTTTGTTTTATTATGTTCTTTTCAGTCCTACTGTTTCCCCTCTACCTACATGCTCCTTTGTCATACTGTTGCTGTTCTAAGCTTGCCATCTCTCCTCATTTTTTGGCCAATCCTTTCAAAACTTGCATTACTTAAGGTTGATTATAGCAATCTTGATAATAGTACATAGCCATATAAAGTAGTTTTATCAGAAAGTGGCCAGCTAAGCTTGTAATAGTTTTAAATGAAGAATATTTTAAATCACAGCTATTATCCAAATTTTAAACTATAGATATAAAACAGAATTTTTCTAAGTCCTTTAGTGTAGATTAAACTTTTAAAGGAAAGAGAGCAACATATGGGAACAATATCTCTTTCGTTTTCAGGAACAAATGCAATCCATCTGAACGAGGAGTTAGATTAGTTAAATTAGTTAAAATTAAGTTTTAAATTAAAATTAAAATTAGTTAAATAAGTTAAATTAGTGGTATACGTGCCTAGCAGCACATGGGTATCCCCACATCACATGGAAGTGGCTTGACTTAGTAGAGGAGGGTACAGACTCCTTGATCCCTTCAAGTAAATCTGCACCTGATAGTATTACGGAAATCCTGAACAGGAAAAAAAAAAAAAAAAAGAAAAAGAAAAAAAGGTAATACAACAAAAGCAACATACTGACAACATCTGGAAAGCAAGCAAAAACATTCTTAAAAATAATAAAGGGCTATGATGAAAGTTCCTTTGGGAATTGTAGTTCAGGTATTACTCTGTTCTTACTAGCAGTATCTTCACACACATTTACTTTGCTAAGATCTCAGGATTCACCATGTAGCAATTATGGTTTTTGAATCTCTGGAAGCTAGGGAATTTTGTAGAGGTCTGTTTACTGAAGAGGATAACAAATAATTTAAATAGAATATAAAATGCATTTCAGGTGTTCCTGTGGTGACTGGGTAAAATCAAATGAAATTTTAAACCAGTCCAGTTTTACTGAACCATCTATAAGTCAAATTAATGGTATATGATCTCCCTGTAGTACAGAAGCACTTCAGAAACAACTAGAGAAGTCTTTAACCTAGCAACAAAATTGTTTTCCTGAGCTGCCTTCTATCCAGCATCCACACACAAACGTTTTGCACAGATCATTTCAGTGACTTCAGGGCACATAAAGGTATAAATCTTATCTTTTCCCTCAAAGTCTCTCAGCACTCTGGGCTGCTGGAAAAGATAGGAGATTCCCAACATTTTCACAAGAGTTTTGGTCCCTAACTTGATTTGAATCGTAGCGATTGTAATGTCAATCAAAAATGTCAATCAAGCTGGGGATATGTCTAGGACATATTTGCCTTTTAGATGTATTTCATTTTTTTTATACACCCATTCAAGCACACTTAAAGGTCCTCATCTATTTACATATTTAATACGTGAAGTGTGAAAATATGGGCCTGGTCTGATGCTGTCTTATTCCAAAAGAATTCAGTAAAAGAAGCTCTCAGTAAAAAGCCACTGAACTTTTATCTGAAGCTCTAGTCTTTTGCTCAGGTCCTGGTGCGTAAGATAAGTCGTCTTTTCATTAACCTTCCTATTTTCCAGTAAGCTTCCTTATTCTCCTGAGCCAACAGCACTCCTGTCTTCAGCCTTGGATATCATCCAAAGCTTTTAACAACAGTTGCTGAAGTTCGCTTAATACATCAGTAAATAAAACAGTTTTACTTGCTGCTTCATTCTGGCTTTCAGCCATCTTCCATGTTCCCAAACAGCACTGAACCAATCCATCAGCAATAACTTCTAGCTGCTACTTTGGAAGAGCTGAGGCTGCGAATGTCTCTTCAGATAAACAGTTAATCAGGGAGACCTTACTCCTGTGATGGTCTTAACACTGCTTTCACTTCTGTGTTTCACTGTGAGCTGTCTATCTCCTGAGCAAAACAGCCTATTCTCATTGTAATAAATTATTTTGACTGCCTTCTGCTCCCTTACCATACCACAAAAACAAACCCGCACAACTTTTTCCCATTAGTGGGTAAGAAAGACAAACAGGTTTGTATTCCTTAGGAGAACCGCAGGATCATTCATTCACTTTCAAATAATAACCTGAATCTTGAGCATCCCTTTTACAGTTCACTGTGGTTTAACCAGGCTAGTCTATGGGGCTGTTTATTGTTACCCTACATGTTTATGATGTAGGTCAAACAGCACGTTTGCCTTCTAACTGATCAGATATGCCTAATGGCTCTTTGTGGGGTTTGTTTTTATTTTATTTGTTCCCAGTTCCTATGTAATGCTTTCAAATTAATTCCTTAAAATGTACATTTTCTCATGCCTCTGCTTTATATTTGAGTAGATTTAGCTGAAGGTTTTCAGCTGAACAGCAATGTGCTTCTACAGCAAGGAAGACAGAAATGGTTTCCAGTTTGGAATCGCGTTACATTGTGTGTCAATGTTGATCTTTTCAACTCGTTTCTAATAAAGCATGAAAAGATAAAAAACATGTAAAGATAAAAGATGGAAAAAGACACATCTGTGGAAATATAGACCTCTGCTATGCAGCCAGCCAGATCTGCACCTTCATTACTACTGCCTCACTGAGAGCGGACTTAAAATCGTAAATTGGCTCTAGCAAGATGCTGGCACATTCTGTCCAAGGATGAATGTAATTCCCAGTAATTCTAGAAAGAGTGGAAACTGTGATCTAGCAGGGTGAGGAGAAAGAGAGAAGGCTGAGGCAAAGCCAGTAGTCTTCATATTTTCAACATAATCACCAAAGACATATTTATTCATGAAAATTCCCAGTAAGGATGAGCATCTAACTCTCTTAGGTTTGTAAAAGAACCAGTGCAATCTTACTATTCTCCTAATCCATTTCAGAGGTAATAAAGAAAGACTGACAAATCCCCTATTACAGAGATTATAAACAGTCAGTCTGCTACATATTTACTATGGAACAGCAACAAAGACACTTGCTGAGATCATTCAACATCTGTCAACTAGTTAGAACTAAATCACTGGAGACTTTTGGGGGATTTTTGCCAGTCAAGTAAGAATCTAAAATCTATGCAAAACCGTCTGTCTCACTTTGCTTTTGTATTAGGTTTCACACCTCAACAGACTGTATTTTGCATTTTTTTCTATTCTCTTTAAAAAAAAAAAAATAAAATAAAATAAATCTGTATCAAAAGCCATCTGATAAAGTCCTTCCTTGAGCAAAACAAAGAGAGCTGATAGTATAAACTGCTGTTCCTGCCTTTCGGCGTTTTATCACTGTCCTTCACTCCAAGCAGACAGAAATATTTAAATTAAGTGTATATTTCCTGTAGGAAGATGAAGGCAGAAGAAGAAAATGCACATAGACACTTGCAATTTTATCCAAATTTGAATAATAGACAAGTACATATTGTCTGCAACAGAAGGAAAACATAGCCTGTAGTTACCATTTCTGAGAGCACTTTCAGATGGTCAGAAACATTACGTTCAGTCCTTCAGCTACCAAGGTGTCTCTGGCTACATCTGCCATCTCTTCCAAATCACTGATTCAGACTGCCACGTATTAAATTCTTTCAGTCTGTGTTCATGATCCAGTCAACCTGATATAACTCCCCCAGCCAGGCAGGCACTGTACATCCATTTGCCTCCTTCATTTGGATTTCTTTCTGTGCTGTTTACACTTGGAAAACTGGCATCTGTTTTCCAGGCATGGTGAACCACTATTTGCATTGCAACTAAGTGTGAGTGTAGATTTGTAACAGTAGCAAAAATTTGCTCTGAAGCTGAAACAGCTATGCTTACTGGAAGCAAAATGCAGAGGCTATTTTCATGCAATTAATTTCCTGCTCTTTACTATAAAGCAAATCTATTTTAACATCAAGCTTGGGCATCACACTCAAATTGATATGTCCATAGTGCCAGCCCATCAATGAACTGTATCTACAGAAGATGGAATTTGTTCTGTAAGGGCCACCTCAAGTAATCCATTATTGGGTTTCTGCCTTTATTATATAAGGCTCTGGGGAAAAGAAAAAAAAAAAAAAAAAAAAAAAGGAAAGGAAGAAAATCGACCTCAAACATTTACTATTAGCCGGATAATAGCTGGATACAGAGTTTTTAGCTAAGTGTATAAAAACTTCACTCAGCTTTTTTCTTGCTGCCCTCGAGTTCAGTCAGTGGAGCTCAATGTCTCTTTTAATCTTCTCTTTCTTCACCCTGTTTTGCAGGTAGGCTTTACCTCATTATTATAAACTCAACAATAGCCTGTGAAAAACTGGATTTGACAGCTCATTCCAATCTGCGCCTCTAGGATTCTGTAAAGCAGCAATTCTCAGGCTTTTTGGAAAGGTAACCCTACTTTGGTTGTCTGTCTTGGGCATGATCTCTCCCCTTCCTGACAGCTACTCAGGTTTAACCTAATACGCAGCGTGGTCCAGCAGTGCCAGATTTCATAATTGTTGGCGGGAGCTAGAATCCTCCAGGGCTGCAGGGTGAGAAGAGGCTGTAATTACCGGTTATAGGTGTTTCTTCTTTCCAGGGAATTGTTAACTGTCAGCAATTAAAAATAGTTACCACTCAAATGGAAGTATGTGCCTCCAGTACTGATAGCTGCTCGTAATTCTCCCTCCTGGACAGAATGAAATGTGATTGTCTTCTCCGAGGAGAACTCCGAGTAGTGATCCTGGAATCTCATTCTGGCGCTGCATGGCACAAATATCATCCATACACAAAGCATGGATTTCTTACACAATTTAAAATTAGCAAGGCAAAATAAAACAATACAAGCTTGTTGTTACAAGATCACTAGTTCACGGAAGCATTAATTCACCAAATTACTTCAAGGCAACCTCGATTTCATAAATCCACCTCTAGTACAGTTATTTGAGCTGAATTTTGTTTGTTGTCCTGATGGAGGAATCACAGTGTGTTTAGTGCTTTCTGCTATGCTCCATCTTAGCAATTAGGCCTACCAAAGACAATGGGAGGAATTTGGTTAAAAACACCCTTTTACAAACACTTTGAGAGAAAAGACCTGAACTAATTGCCTTCAACAACCCAAACTCCCAATTCTTCATTTCCAGCTTTCTTTATTTTTACCTATGAAATGTTTGTATTTTTTTCTTAAAAATTAGACTAACAAAGCATGTTTGAAAATCAAACAATTTAATTTCAGGTCAACATAAATTCGTCGTGCCTCAGTTACTAATAATTTACGTTGCTCTATCCCTTTTATTATGGTTCAATTAAAGCAGTTTAAAAACAATATCTTAAATTTAAGTAGATTCTGTACATAATGGGTGTGACAATTCCAAACCTTTTTAACTATCATTTGTGTCACTTATCATCCCAGGTACCTACAGTGTGGAGTTATATGGAAGAAACAAAAGCCCCCACTCTGCTGGAACGTCCCTGTGTGCCTCCTGGCCGTTGGTCACACAACACGTTTGGGGCAGGCTGATCATCCTCCCGGTCTGATTATGGCTGTGGTGGTACTTATTGGATTACCTGGGCTGCCACAGACACGTCCCAGCTCCTTACTGCCTGAAGAGACAACACTGATCAGAAGTCCAGACACACAGCAGCATTCTCCAAGGCTTCTCTCATGCACTTACAGATATCAGCTAGCAGCTTTCTTTAATGATCATCGAATATATTCTTTCTTTCCCATTTTTACTATCTAAAATTTTCTGGCTCGCTTTCAACATTTCCTGTCATTTAGCAAAACAGCCGTGACACTTATGCATCATGAGCTCAAACAGGCTGAAGATGGCCACACATTAAAATTCTCTGTCTACAAAGACATCCCTTTGGGATGATGTATTAGAACAGCACATCATTTTGAAGGACCTCCTCACTATCACAGAGATCTCCTAATAATTTCAAAAGCATAGAAAATCTTCAGTAGTTTCATTACTTCAATATTTAGGAAAAAAAAAAAAAAAAAGAAAAAAAGAAAAAAAAAGTTTTTATTATATTTAAAAAATGCCAAAGAATACAGAACAAAAGAAACCTCTGCTGCTCCAAAAATAGCTGTTCTTGTCTCACTTTTTTACAGATATCTGCTATATCTTCTGGCATGAGAAAATTATACTATGATTTTTTCACTGTGAAAGCCAGTCATTTATCTCCTTATTGACATTTTCAGTTACACAAACTCTCGCATTGTAAAATGGAAGGAAGATACGGTTAAATTATTTTATATAACCAGTTTTATTATGCGAACCACAATTGCTCCTGCTGTCAACAAGAAAAGTTTAGTGCTGCTGGAAAGCATTTAATCTATTCTTGTAAAACGTGACATGAGCTGCATGTAAATTAGACCACACCTCCTAATGACTTATAGCCCATTTGTCTTGATAGCACAGATACTTTCACTGAAAATGACTTAAAAGGCATACGTTATATATATATATAAATAAATATGTATTGTTGCTGTTGCTACATGTAACATGTTTCTAATGCAAACAAGCTAAGGGCAAGGAACATCTTTTCACATTTCTTTGGGCATGGTTATTGTTATTATTACTGCATTGTCTACCCGTTATTTTCCCTGTCATTTCTAAGAGCCTTAGAAATGCCAATGTCAAGTCTAAGAGACTAAGAGGCTTTGAACAGCAAGGGTGAGCTATGAGGAGACCTTTCTAAGCACAAGAAAGATGAGGGGCCTGATCCTGCACTGATCGGGTGTCACGGGATACGTTTGGCTTTATCAGTGAGCAACGCATCAGGGAAAGCTGCAGAAAAAGGCATAAAAAGCTGCACTGCAGTAAAAAAAAGCAGGCCAAAAAGAATAATGATCCCTCTTCTGTTGAAAAAAAAAAAAAATTCAAAATCCATTTAGTGCTTTAGGGTCGAAAGATATTACTGTGATATTTCAAATTCAGATAAGTCTAATTTTTCTCTGTGTGACTTCGATCCCAGTTACCATAAGACCAGGCAGCCATACTTGGATTATGCAACCCCAAACCCTGCAGAGGGAACTCAATAGACAAATGCAGAAGAATCCAGTGGTGGCTCGAATGCTTTCTAGTGCTGGTGGTGAATCTCAACATGAAACTGAAGAAGCCGTAAGCGTACATATGTGTGTGACACAGAGGGTGTTTAAGAGAACAGTGAGCAGCTATGAGCACTACTGAGCCAGTGCTTGAATGCATGAGAACTTGGAGTGGGTTTCAGTATCAGTAACACACACATACGTACACCTACCTACATGGAAAACTGCTACATGTTGAGGATTTCACTGTCTGTCCCAAAATGTGGCAACCTAGACTGAGCACTGCAAGTGACATGAGAGACCGCTAGAAGGTAATCCTCATTGATTCTGTTTTTCAACATTAAACTACTAAATGTTCTCATCTTAGCACTGCCTTTCCAACATGTAGCTCACACCAGTTTGGATTCATGTGACATATTGCTTACTTGAAACTCCAATGCATCATGTGGCTGCTGCATGTTACTTAAGACAGAGCATCAAAGACAGATTTTAGTAAGGTGTATAAAGTTCTAGCAGAGATGAAAACCACAGTCCTCCACACAAGATCTGTCCTTGGAAGAATCCAGGGACAGATGAAAAGCAAGAGCTAGGAAGAAGTCTGATGACTGTTCATTTAAAGAATTATTTCTGGTTTATTCCTTCAGAATTTATCTTCTTCCTATTGACTTGACTGTTTTAGGATCAAGTCCTCAAACACCAATTTAAAAATAGCACAAAGGGAACAAATTAAAAAATGCTTTTGGTTAGCACTCACTATTACAGAATATGAAGACCTCCATCCTTTTCTTCTGCAATTTGTACACAAACAGTAACATTTAGATATAAGACTGGAAGCAGTCAATGCAAAAATTATGAATACAAACTAGGTCACCAGAACAAACTTCCTACACATCATCCCATTACAGAAGACATCAAAACAAAACAGCACTTTGCAACCAAAGAAGACTTTGACTGAAACTGATCAGCATTCCTGTCTTTGTTTTGCTGGTAAGGTTGGCCAGATTTTCTTAGAACCCATTACTTAGAACAAGCACAAATTGCTTTGCTTAAATCATAAAAGCACCATGAAATCGCTTGGCTGTGGAAGAATTATTAGGTCCCACCACTCACATTGTACCAACAGCAAAGAGGGGAAGATCTATACAGAATACATTTCACAGGGATATGTGACATGTAATGCTCCCTAATGATAAACAGAAGCGTGATTTAGAGATTTCAAGGTCAGAAAAGACCGTGGTGAACACATCAAAAACACCGGAGAATGTCAAGTGTCATCAGGTGCCCTCTGCAATCAGTCCACGATTTCTGTGTGAGTACAACTCTTGCATCATATGCTCTATTTGAATCAGTTCAATGGTTTGTCAACCCAGTGATTAAAAAACACTCATCTTTAACGATGAATTTCTTTAGCTTCAGCTTTCAGTTTCCTCAACTCACTACAGCTTTTTCCTGACAAATTTAACAATTTCCTCCTTTCACCAGAACTCCATAGCTGCAGTCAAGGAAACCCCCCAAACTCTCTTCAGCTCAAACTTCCGTGTTTCAAAACTCATTTTTTGCACAAGTATAGAGAGGATTTTTATTGCACTGCCTCTTATAATTGCATTTTGGTTCATAATCATTAGTCATGATAATTGTAATAAATATACCAGGAATATTAATTGCAAGTTGTTCATTATAGATGAGAGAAACAGAACAAACCCAGTTATAACCATTTTCATTTGAATTTACTAAGCCAAACAACAGTCCCACATTTTCATGCATTCAGATATAGGTTTTTCCTAAATCGTGCACTCATTCTGCATAAAATATTATATTCAGAAAATACAATGTAAGTTTTTTCAAGTGATTATCATCTTCAAATATGAGCTCCATCCTATTTTTATGAAGAACTCTATATCATTATCTGTTCTGGTTTGCTGTCATGTCCAATTGCTTTCCAGTGCATGTCAAGTGACGTGACTAACATATAACTTCTGGAAATTGTTTTCTCTCTGCTTCTCTCTCATTTTTTCTTCATAAATGTCTCTAACTCTTGCTCATTCACTTCCTGAGATATTTGTTTTGGTGGATTTTTGCTTATTTGTCTTTCAGAAATGACGAGCACACTGAGCTGTGCATCTGTATTAATGGATAGAAAATAAAAGAGTGCAACCTACGTAAGAGCATGTGACCGTTCTCAGAGGGTTCTCAGTCTTCCTTCACATTTCCTGTATAAGTCTCAAACTACGCAAAGTTTCTCTCCACTGTACAGACAAGATTTGTCTTTGAGAAGCAGAGTTTTCTACCAGCAGTCCTCATCCTACATCTGTGGTGGAACCATTGCATATCTTGGGTTATTAGAGAATCAGGAAACTGCGTGGTGAGTGCCTGGTAAACAAAGATACAGGCTTTGAGCTTGGTCTGTAGGAGACCGGTGTTCAAAGCAGAAAACAACCTGCATGAACTTACCTCAGACTGTAAATGAATACGTACAGCATCACGTTCTGTGTTACCTGCTCTCTATTAGGAAACAGTAAGTTTAAACCAAAGTGTATTACCCCACTGTAATCCAGATGAGAGGCAAAAAAAAAGTGCATGAAACCCAGGTCTGATCATCATCTACCAGCACAAGACACTGTATGGTAGGCAGATGGAAACCATAAACAGCAGTGCTTAGAGATACTGCTGTGTGAAATCCTTGAGGACCTTGCTCACAACCATTCTTCACACACTGCTCACAACCAGATTTAATTCTTTGCTATTTTCTGCCTTCAACAAAAGGAACTGCATTCTCTTGCTGAAACTCCCCGTGCAGTTTCAATTTATGGGCTCTGTCTGTGGTGCAGATTAGAATTTCATACAACCATGGAAGAATATGTTCCAAGTAAATTAAAAAAGGGTACCAAGTAGCACTGCAAAATGGCACATGAGAAACGGGTAAGAAGGACATTGGTAGAATTCATTGTCTTCCTGAACTGTTTGAGTATTTTCCTCTTCCAAAGCTGCATTCAGGAGACTCAGGCTCAACCTCTACAGTGAAACCTTAAGTAAATTACTGCTTTTATGCAATTTATCAAAAAGTAGTTGATTTCCTCCTGTCTTTGGCAAACCTGAATCATTACAACTTCCTCATTTGTCACAAAAATGGTCTACGTAAACTAGCAGTTCCCACCAGAATGATGCATTCTCTCTGCCATATTTTATTCTGCTTTTACAAAATGTGCCACTACAAGCACATCTTAGTGGCAAGACACTGAGGTTTGGATCTTATTTGGGAAAAAGATCAATACATCAACTGATGCTTCCATCAGCTGACAATACTATTTTGCATGTTTCTCTAACGTAATGAAATGAATAGGGATGCTAAATTTATGCGTTAGTAATAATCTCATACCTATGTATGTCAAGAAAAAAATTAAGATTGTAAAGTCCAAAAAGATGCAGTCTTTCTCATTACCTCTTCTGTATGCCTACAGATTATACAGAAATGCACCTTGCAGAAACTTGCCTTCCATAAATAAAAAGCTTTACATACAGAAGTCAAGCTCTGCAGAAATCTTTATTATGGTATAATATGTAAATTGGTGCTACTGAAAAACAGAGCACAAGGTCAAGGAAATTGTAAATCTAACTCATTTACTAAGTTCATTCAAGTATTTTTGAAATTAGTATAAATATTTCATTTACATTGCATCACTAACAGAGTTGGCACCACAGCTCCTCTACTTGGTATGCAAGCATTATCCACATCATCTGCTCTTAAAAAAAAAAAAAAAAAAAATTAGAAATTTCATGATTTGCCTAATGTCACATAGCAGGAGACAAAAATCAAATCCTGTTCTATGACCACTTGACATTCAAAGCTCTTCATTATCTGCTTCCTAATATTCCTCTCCTATCTTTTCAACCCCTCCTCGAATACCCAACTTGAGTCCTCCAATTTCTTGTATTTTTGCTTTTATCACCCTGTTCACTCTTTCCTTTCATGCAGCTAACTTTCATGTATCTGGACTTTCTTCTCTAAGACAAGACATAGCTTCTCCTCTATCTGTTAGTGCGTAGCTTAAAACACGCTCCTTTGTGACTGTCATGGCCAATGTTCAGTCCTTACCCATATCTACAAAGAGTTTTGCAGCCTATCTCACCTAGTGCAGTTGAGTTGCCAACACACAACTAAACAAGTCGCGTTTCTCCAATGAGCTGAAAAAAAACCTCCTCTTACTACAGAAGAGCATTCACTGTCATGACTTCAAAATAAATTAATGCAAACAGCATGTTGTTAACCATCTTTATACTACTATTCATTTAAGCAATTTCTGAATCCTTGCATTTATTACATTTTTGACCTAATCTGTCAATCCCTTCAGGCTGGAAGTACATCTTTCCAGAGGTCTTTAAAATTCCTGATACTGCCAATACTCAGTGGCAATGTAAAATAAATAAGCTTTATTATAAAATCATGAAGTCTGTTGTACAGTAGAATGAGAAGGAAGGAATATATTTTCAGTCAAGCGTGTCTGCACTGGTACATTTTCATGATCATTTTTTCATGGCCAATATGATTTTTTGAGATTAGAAACAAACTGGTATTTCCATATATCTTTTCAGTTTAGAGTTAATAAATAGAATTTTCTCATGAAACCATTTTTTAATTGTTTATTTATATATCTGTATCGATTTATATATATATATGTGATATTTGTATATATATGATTTGGTATATATTTGTATATATGTTATATATATATATATATATATACACAAAAATCAAAAAGATCACTTAAAGAAATCAAAAGAATTGATTTTTCAAAAATATTATTTACAGAATCACAGAATTGTCTAGGTTGAAAGAGACCTCAAGATCATCGAGTCCAACCTCTGACCTAACACTAACAAGTCCTCCACTAAACCATATTGCTAAGTTCAACATCCAAACGTCTTTTAAAGACCTCCAGGATGGTGACTCCACCACTTCCCTGGGCAGCCCATTCCAATGCCTCACAACCCTCTCAGTAAAGAAGTTCTTAATATCTTAAAAAAAAAATAATGGAGATGTATTAGAAAGTTTGGATGGGAGTTTACACTTTGTCTTTAATAATGTCTCCACCCACCCTGTGCTTCTTCAGTAGGCGATGGAAAGCTAGGTAGTATTTAGCCAAATGTTTCTGGAGTACCATTCATCTCACCCTGAAGCAGACACGTAAAATAGGTCAGATCAATTATGCCCTATAAGTGTCTTGTTCTCTTCAGGGACTATAAATGGACCACAGAGTGACTGCCTCAACTACAGACATCTGACATTACCTGAAATGAATCCTGCACACACAACTAACCATCCTGCTCAAGTTTTCTCAATAAAATAAGGGTGATGTGTTTCTTACCAAAAGGATGTTATAAAAAATTGACAAAATTTTAAATTTCTATTCTAATATCTGAGAAAGATATCTCAGAAAGTACTAAATTGCTAGAGCTGAAAAAGAATTTGTTGCATGTTGTAATTTCTCATAGTGTCTGTGTTAATAAGTATGATTTCCAGTAAATTATTCGTAATTACTAATAGTAAATAATTAAAAAATTTAGCAGAACCCATTTTTGTTGTGATTCCCACTACAGGACAATATCTACACATTTCACCACTTTTGGAAAAGCTGGAACTTTTAGAAGTTCATACAGAAACACCATTTTCATTGAAATCATATCCTTTGAAGACAGTTGGAGAAAAGGCATTAGGTTGTTTTCCTCCTACAAAATAGATCAGGCAGCTGATAGCTTAGGAAGGAGTTGTGATATCTTAGAAATATCACTCCCTAAGACAATTCCACTCACATTCTGCTCTTTGGTAAGCAAGATTATCAGATTGTTTTGCTTTGTAAAAAATAATCCTCCCAACTTCTCTGAATATTCTGATTCTTAAGTAAACTAAAGCTGTTTGGAGACTGTCACCAAGTCTTTCAATTAACAATGGAGTTTCCAGAAAATTGAAGTTATACAAGATACTTCTGGTAAAAATTTTCACTGCATAAACTAAAAAAAAATAAAATAATAAAAAGCTTTTTCAGTTAATCAAATCAAAATATTTAACCTGGGATTAATTTAACACTGGATCAGATATGACTGGTGAGACTTTGATTTCAGGTGTTTGAAATCCCCCTCCCAAGGTGTGTCAGTGCACCATGCACCAGGCTGAACACAGAAGCCTGGCCCCGTGTCAAGCCTGGGGCTGGCTGATGCACAGCAGTATCTCAGCAATTTCCACCCTGCCCAGCCCAGCCATAGGAGGAATTGCAGGTACAGCTTGCTACAGCTTCTATCACCAGGAATACAAAACTTTCTCTCTGCCCTCAGGCTGCCAAAGCTGGCGGTTCAGGCTGGCAAGGTTCAATGTTACCTTAAAAAATGTATTTTTTTAATGTTTCAGTACTTTGCCTTCTCCAATAATAATATTTTTAAATTTCTTATTCTACTAAAACATACTCATTCTACGTTTTTGTCTTGATATGGAGCAAACCCAAGTGCTGACATATGAGAACGTCCCATTAAGAAAAAAATTCCAATTGTTGAACATATAAAATTTAAACCTCTCCAAACAACACTCACAGCTGCAATTAAGGAGTGAAAGCAAATATATAGAAAGAGTAAAAATCATCACAAAATAACATTTATTTCCTTGTTCTGTTTGCTCCTGTAAAACATAACTTACTGCATTTTTAATCCAAGGATCACACAAATCTAATGGCTCAAAAAGTTAAAAGTAGCAGCTCTGCGGTATGTGATAGCACTGGGGGCAATTTGAAATCTCTAGCTCTTCAAGCAAAAACTCAGTCATTGCTCAAATAACCTCTACACAACAGCCAAAGATGAGAAAGACAACAGACTTTCTGATATTAGTAATTTTGGGTGAGGATTTAAATGTATTTGTTCTGTTGCATTGTATTTATTCTAAAGAAAGCAATATTTGTAGGTTTATTTTAGCTGAACAATCCTGTTCTGACAGCCAGAAGATTCAAGGAATTTTTCTGTCTTAAATTGCCTGCTCAGATAACTCACAGCACTATTACACAGAACAAAGATGCTCTTGTTTAGTTAAAAATCTCACACCTTCATTCTTTAAAGAAGCCTTAAAATGTTCTGCTTTTTTAAACTGTCTTTGAGGTTACACAACAGTAATGGATCTTCGTGAAGCTGTCTTGACTTTCTCTTAATATTATCATCTTTTGCTTGCTTATTTCCACACCTGACTATTTTTTCAGACTTGGTTCATCTGTGAAAATAAACCAAGGCAATGAAAAATGGGTTCAGCCAAGGTTACAATATCCTCCAATCTGGTGTAAGATCATGGTAAATCAGTAAAATATACACCTACTGCACCTCATTTCTACCTTATTCAGTTACATATCTCCACTGTGCTATTATATATTTCATATTTACATACAAATTTTATGCATGATTGTTCACTTTTATTATTTCACACTAATTTGAGGGAAAAATTAAGCTAACAGAATTAAGAAAAAAAAAAAAAGATTCTGCTGTTAATTATATTTTTTTTCTATGTGCAAAATCCAGTACCCTGGACTAGCAGCTGACAAATTCTTACAAACTGAACAGGGATGGACCTCACTGGTGTTCACTCAAAATCTCTACATTACAAAAGCATTGCAGGAAGCAGAAACCATAATTTTATGAATGGAATGCATCTTTGTAGAAGAGCAGTGGAATATTGCACCAAAATTAGACAGAGGGTCTAATAAAAAATAGTCTTTAAAACAAGAAATAAAACAAATCCTTGACCTATTCCTTTCTAATTCTAAGGGCAAACAAATCAGCTGAAAAGTATATGCAAATGAAGGGTATATTTTGCTTACTCTAAAGTCCACTTAAAGTCATTTCAATAGCTTTCACATGCTACCATACAGAACTGCTACAGATTTTTATACTGCCTCCTTCTGCATCAAGCAGAAGGTTTTAGTGATGGGATCGCTTCAGTGTATAGAAAAATCCAGCTCAATATGTGAAATCTGTCTTCTGTCTTAATGTAATGTATTTTTCATTCACACGTGTACTGGAATCCAAAGCACAATACAAAGGCATGGCATTTTTTGTACAGCCAAATTTATATTTATACTTCCCATGGCTATGGGAAGCCACTGGGAGCACTTTGATAGAGACAGAGACTTCTGGCTGGAACAGTTCTGCAAACACAACATTTAACCTCGTGTATTTTCTGCCCACAGTGGCAAGAAATACTTAGCACTATGCTAACAGTTACTACTAAAAACTGACTTAATTTTATTTCTTATAAAATATTAGTGTTTCAGGGGGTAATGAGCAAATTCTGGCATCATTTCCAATTCAGTTTCTGGGACTAAATCTTGTTTGTTTTTTTTTGAGGAGAGTTTGTGTTTAGCCACATCTAGACTATTTACCTGCTTCAGGATTGTTCTACCTTTAGTCAAAATGCCAAAATGTTACTGTAGATAAGCTTTTTTAAAGCAAGAGTGATTATCTGAAATCATCCCTTTCCTTTTTGCCCCACTTGACTGTTTTTTGATAATTCATCCCACAAATACCATGTGACATTGACAAAATTCTTATTCTAAAATCTGGAAAATATACAGGTATTTTATCAAACCTAAAAACTATCGCTTTATTGTCACTACATTATCATCTTCCTAACAAGCTCTTTAAACTTAAACACTGGCTTAAGAGAGTTCTGGGTCAAGTTAAAAGCACAGGAAAGCTCCTCAGAGGACTCAAGTTTATATTCAGCATGGATAAGAATGCAGCGGAAAAGGTGACTGAAGTTTTTAGCAATTTCCATAATGACTTCTCACTTGCTGCATTCTGTCCTACTTTCTTTCCCCACAGCTACCCAGTGGTCTCTCTTCTGTGGAGAAAATTCTCAATTGCCTCAAAGGGAAAATTCCTAATAATTTTTAATTCTATAGCAACGTACAATTTTCATAAAAAAAAAAAAAAAAAAAAGCTTACATTTGCAAAAAGATGTATTTGCAGATTTAACTTTGCACCTCCTGAGATGAGACCAAGAATAAAAAGCTATTTCCAATTTCTCACATATGGAGAATAACTACACATAGATAATATATGAACTGAGAAATTGCAGAGTGAATACAAAATTCATTCATCTGGAGATTATCACAGAAATGTATATTTATTTGCTCTCTAACTACAAGATACCTGGTGTTCTCTCCTTGATTTTTAAGGTCCAGTTAAAGTTATTCTTTTGAGGGAGAGCTAGCAATGTGCATACTGGGGATCAGCTTTGGAAGAGGAGAAACAAACTCCTCCAGGTTTCTTGCAGTTGTAAAGCATCAGTTTTGGCACTAATCCTCCTTCAGAGATATGTGCGGTTAATTTGCATCTTCTCAAATGTAGGTTTTTACAGCCCATCCCAGATGTCACCAGATACCTACCCATCAGAGGAGAATGAAAACCAAAGCTTCTAACTCATCCTAAAGTGGTGTGCCATATCAATTAAGAACAAAGTAAATGACAGACAAAGTATTGTTATTGCAGAAGGCATTCCAAATAGCAGATTCAAAGTAATTTGAGGAATTCGTATCTATTCTCAATTTAAAAACCCTGCTCTAATTATCTTATCTGGCAATACCACAAATTCTTTAAGTAACCCTAAAGATGCACACGGGTGACAGCACTGTGAAATTTGTTATTACAGACTCTTCCAGTGTGTGAAATCTGGATGTTGTTAAAGTTCTCAAATACAAATGAAACAAAGTCCTGATTATATACAAATTCAAGGTATAATCAAAACTGCTTTGTAACCTACGGTGAAAGCAAATGGGGGGAGCAGTCCCATTTCCTAAGTGACAAGAGCACTTCCCTATAGTTAAGCATATGCCTAAGTATTTGCATAGGCAATCAGAACCAAAATTAAACAGGCAGGCTTAATCATAGCTTTCAGGTAACAAACTATTATAGAAACAGCTCTCTAGTGATTTATGACACGAAAAAAACTATCATCATAATACCTGATGCATTATTCACAAATGAAATGTGACTAAAAATAGGTGTGCATAAACAGTGTGTAAAATACAGTGGAATGAACTAGTGTTGAGAAAGTACATAATGAAATTAATCTCTATACAACAGAGATGCTAGTTTACTGATTGTTTACTTTCGAAGACTCGGAAGAGGAGATGTTGTGTACGGACTCCAGCAGAACAGAGAGATGACACTATGCCAACTTCCACCGTGTCACATTTAAAGGCTATTTATTCCTAACACTCTCTCTTCCCCTTTTTTTTCTGTTTTTGTGTTTCCCACATGTCTCTATCAGAATTCATTGCTTTCATTTATACATACACATCTGTATAATTAACTTCTGAAGCTCTACTTTACAAGCAAGTTATGTACTTTATCTAATGTGTATTCAGGAAGTGTCACATTTGCAGGCAGCAAATGGTTTCTTTTTTTTTTTTTTTTTTTTTTTTTTTTTTTTTTTTTACAAACCAGGAAGGACTTTAAGGACTTTCCAAAGGTTACACAGCGATGGTGAGGCTGGTCAAACAGAGTTCTGTTAGCACAGCTGACAAGAGCTGAAGGGACCCAAAGGTGGAAAAAAAAAAATAAAGGTAAGAATGAGTCTTCACTCAACAGAAACCACAGTAGATAGATTCTTCACCTGCTGGAAAATGTGGGAGCTCCTGAGGGAAGGCTGTCTTCCAGACTGGAAAAGAGATGATGGAAAGTTGGCTAGAAAGACAATGTTCAAATATTTATTTGCTAATACCCTATCTTAAATAGAGCTAATCGTATTCTATAAAAACAGCTGTAAGCAAGCCCTGTTCAAACATTTGATGTCTTAAATCACCGTAAATCCAGGAACTCTGGACTAAAACCAGCAACGTCAGAAGGAACTGGACCTGCAACATTTCTCATTTACACCAAACACTGAACAGTTCCAGGAAAACTGGTGAAGCTCTTCATGAAAGGCTGGATGTTACACTTCTGTTGGGAGCAGAGTCTTCTCATGCAGTGATGAACCAGTTAATATTACCCTAATACAGGATGGGTACAAAGAAAGATAACGAAAAGATGCCCACCCTGTTAAACAAGCAATAGGTGGCTAAACACACATATACCTCTGGTCACATTCTGGCACCTCCATACTGAGGCTTAAGTGAGTCCCTCCCTCTGTTTACACACACCCCTATTTAATTTAGTTTCTCTCTCTATAAAATTCATGCTGCATGACATAAACCTCCCTAAACTGCAAGCTCAGAGAAAGCAGCACAACTACACTCCTAGTAGCCACCTGCACAGCCAGCCCGGCACTGGGGAGCTGAAAATTTCAGAGCTCCTTCCTATCTGCTGAACTAGAAAAACAGTTCTACAACCTGAAGATGATAATGTATTGTTCTAAAATCCTCTCAGGTAATTATTTAATTAGGAAAATTTGACAACTGGGTGTGATCAGATCCTCCATTCAAGCTGGATCGGGTCCTTCATAAAAGCTGTGCTCTGCTTTCTAAAATGTCAGCCATTTGACAGCTGTTTATTCTCAAGCTTGTGTGCTGTGTCCATTTCCTCCTCCCTTCCCAGTTATTTACTTTCAGATTACCAACTCTATAGAGCAGGTGTTACCCAGAGAAACAAAAGCAAATGGACAGGGAAAAAAAAAAAAGCCCTCAACTGTAGATCTTTGTCTGGTAGGGTGGCATAAAACCAAACACGCAGAGTACTAAAACAGCCTTCCCATTCTGCTTTTTAAATGCTGTTTGATTATAGCATTATAAATTTTATCCTGCCTAAAAGTGTAATTGCTTCCGAAGAACATCGTTTCATTTTTCTGTCACTCTGAAGATGGAAAATAACAGATAGCACAGAGGATTGTAGTTAACTTTGTGGGTTTTTTTTCTTCAACATTTGTTTTTACTATTGTTGCATTCATTTTGAATAAGCAACTTTTATTGCTGCAATTTGACCATGGAAGTCATCCCCTGAATGTAATGCATGTTGGTAAATCATAGCTAAGAGCTGACCTAGTTAACCAAAATAAACCTTCAGATAGGTAGTGCTAACAAGAGTATTTTAAAATCTTTGGAATTTCAGTTCACACGGAAATTTCATTCAGTTCAAGGAAAGGGAACATTGCAGAACTGGACCCCAGATTTTAAGTGTTACAAAAAATAAATAAACTAAAAAGATGTTTCTTAAATATGGATCAAATGAAATCAAAAATCTAAAAGGAAAACACTCTGCTGAAGAATTTTTGGGGTTTATCACTGTCAGCCATGTCACTAACTCCAAGATGTGTTCACCTTCATTCATTTGCCTGATATTTACTTTGGGATCTTGTCTTCATTAACATTCGTCTATTTCCAGAAACCCACGAGAGATGCCTAATTCCCAACTTCCCCTCCTTCCTCCTTGCTTTCTTCTTTGAGTACAAAGTAAGAAGTAGGATAGTGCCTGGTGACTACAGCCTTCTCCAACAAATGGGAGCAGTCGCTATAATCCATGCGGAGATGCCATGACTGTAGAAAACAGTGCTTAGCTGAGAAGACATAAGGGTACAATATTTTGCCAGTGTAAGAAACATTGCACTAACTCCATACTGGAATACTGAGCTGTGCTCAAATCTAGAAAAGGAATGGGCATGAAAAGAGCAATAGCTCACTGAAGATGTTTGATAGCCTAACATTTATCATATCAGATAGCAAATAAAGCATTCCACATTCCAAATTATAAATTATAACAAATCATCCTGCAAGAGAAATACACCATGATGTCCATATTCTTTAAAAAAGAATTAACATTCACATTCTTTGGTGGTGTCTTATCTCCATTAATCACAGATTATCATCCTTGCTGCTGTGTTTATAATTCACATCTGAAGAGTAAATAGAGTATGAAATCTGACTTCCAAATCCTTTCTAACAGAAAGCTCAGGTTAATAGGAGACTCTCTTTTATAAGGACAACCCAAGTCAAAGTTTCATGCTGTGGAGAATTCAGGGGCACTATCAGCATAAAACAGTTCTATCCCCAAACGCACCTCCCTGTTGCCATTTCAGGGATACCAGCACTAACATCAGTCCTGCTATAACTCGTGAAAGAAGCTGTGACTTTTTTTTTTTTTTTTTTTTTTTCAGCAAAACCAATACCCTGTCCAAAGGCAAGATCAAGCATTTCCTGGCAGGAATACCATAAACAGTTGCTACTGCCAAACATTCTGTATTGCAAAGCTGCTGCCTGGTAATAGTTGAAAAAACACAGACCATTTCTTAGCACACAAACTCTTCATCAGGCCTGAGGATGAGACCTTCTCCTTCCAAGTAAAGCAACTGTCAGAAAGAACTGCTCTGAGTTCAGCTAAATTGTATTAACCACCCTTAGAAAGTTTTAGGGGAAAGATAGCCCTTCGGTGCAGACCAGAATGTTAATAAGGAAGAATATCTTTAGCCCTTTTAGGACAGCAAGAGATAGGCAGGTAATTATCTCCTGCAGAATAATGGGAACAGAAAATGTTGATGTGCCAGAAATCCCGTATATCTATCTTTCAGCACCAAAGATTGATTTTGGTAAGGTATTTTGTAGAATGTGTTGAGGTGCAAGCCTGAGAGATCAAAGACAAATGGGGAGGAGGGTAAACAAGTTTTTTACATGTGTCTGGGTGTTCCTGCCTTTTGCTAAATTTTGTAAGCTCATTATGTAATGCGTGCTTGGTCTCACTTGCATTATTTTCTCTGAGGGCATCTGGAAGTATATTACATTTTGGGAGGCATGTACATCCTTCTGCTTTACCTTGTACTTGTTGGCTCTGATTTCAAGCTTATGTAACCATCATTGCGTGCTGTTAAGCTATGACTGAAAGAAAAGACCTTACACCCACTACAACCAGCTGTACTTCCCATAAAACTTCTAGTCACTGATTTTTACGCCTTAAAATAGCTTGTTTTATCAACTTATTAGTTTGAGGCAAAGTAGGTATGCAATGTTATGTGTTAACTACCGGTTGAAAAAGGCTGTGCATCAGCAGACTGTTTAGTACTTGTCAAGTATGTTGCGCTGAAAGAAACTCTAGAAAAAAATAGGATGCAGTAATTTCCTAAGCTACTTTACTTCTCAAAAATTCCTTCTCAAAAGGAATAAATTCTATAAAGCTAAGCCTTGCTAATCTTTTCAGAAAAAAGTTTTTTAAGTTTTTGATGAGCACAGCTGTTCTGAATGCCCTACTGTTACTGGGAATGCTATAGTGTATTATTGACACTGTGAAATTGTTGAGATAAAAATAGAGTCATCCCAACCCCCCTCAAAGCAAAGGCCCTAAAACTCACATAGGAAAACTCAGTAATCCTACAGACACATTAACCTCCGTACCCTTCATGCTCTCTCTTGACTGTCCAAAACAAGGAAGTCCCACGGTGTCTTCCTTCAGCTCTCCCACCACCAGACTCCCCCACGTTTGTCTATCATCTTACCTGCAGACCATTTACCTGCTCATTTACCTGCTTTATTTCCTTTACTCACTCAGTCCAGTCTGCACATTTCATCCATCTTATTCAGAGGTCACTTTTATCTGTTTGCAATTACCAGAGGTGACTGTCTCAAGGAAAAATTTTTCCAGGTCTAGTGGAGTCCTTCAGCAGCATTACTCATTTCAGCCCCTTATGTGACAAACATGCTTGACAAATCACAAGACCTTCCTAACCAGCTTACTGGTGAGACCTACACATCTCAAAGTCATGCCTGTGGTTTTGAAGTAATACAGGAGGTGATCTTCAACCAACCTACCTTCACTTTAAGCTATGTCATTAGGCTCTCTTAAGTGGGGGAAGAAAGGTGAATGACTCCCCAAGTATGCTTGCCTTTCCCCAAGCGTAACCTGAGCATCTGATTTTTTCATTGTTATTATGCAATACCAGCCACGTAGATACTTATAGCCAGAGAGGTAGTCTCCCTGTCCTGGGAATATTACACAACAGAAGACAATACCAAGTGGAAAGGAATAGCTGCATTCTGGGAGATATTTATCTGACCCGTGTTAGCTATGTACATTTGGGAAAGAAAAATTGAAATGTATAAACTAGATCTAGGTTAAAAGGTACCTGGAGTGATTAGCTCAAATAATCACATTTAGTTAGATGAATCCCAGCTCTCACGTTAGGAGAACTTCATCCTTCTTTGCTATCCCCAGACAACTTTTCACAGTCTACACACATTACCTGACTCCCCTGTGGCCATAGTTTTGGCCTAAATGAATGAACTGATGTTTCTGCTTTTCCTTCCTGTCACCTTGCCTCATTTTCTCATGCCTCCACCAGGCCCATTGAACATCTCAATTTTGCTGCTGCGTTTGACTGGCTCCTCTATGAGAATGAGTAACCCCATCGAGTCATCAGTTTACATATTTGTAGAGCCTATACAACACATTAATCTTCATTCATGACCTTCAATTGCAATGCATTTACTTTAACACCTCATTTCTCATTTCCTTTTTTAAACATCCACATTCCCCAAATGCCTCTACTCCTTGGCCTCTCTTCTGATTGTTCCCATGAAAACATGCTGTTTGTCTCTTCTTCTTCTGCATCTTCACCTGCTTGTTCTTTATCTGCAAACATAAAGCCATTTCACCAGCAACAATATTACTTAACTTCCTAAATTTATCAAGAATGACCATGCTGAGCCTGACCAAAGGCACATCCAGCTCAGCATCCTGTCTTCAATGGAGATTAGCAGTGGCCTTTCCCTCTTGGATGCTTTCCATCCTTTGCCAGCTTTATCACCAGGACCAGGTTGATCTTTCCTTCAGTCTTCATTGGATGCCCTCCTAAATCTGCTTGTAAACACTAACACGGATTTTAGCAAGACCTTAAATATCCAGTTCTTGTAAGAATAGCTTCAGAGGTTTTTCAAAATTTTAGGCTTACAGTGAGGTCAAAACATTCATTGTTTTGAGGAAGCTGGCATATATACTATTCTGGGCTTCCTTCCTGTGGATTTGGATACATATGACCAAAGCCAATCACCTAAATGTAAGATCATATTCTTATGCTCTCTTACCAGACAATGTAAACCTGATCAACGAACCTCAGCTCCCCACTTATCAGTGGCCTCCACTGCCTTCAGGGACTGCAGTTGCCCTTTTCTCACTGAGGGCAGTCTCTCCACACTGATGTTTAAAAACATTGCTGTTCACTGTGGCAAAGTTCACAGGCAACTGATTATTTATCATCAACGTGTCAACATCAAATACCCTTTGCTGTTAGCAGAACTGCGCAAGTATTCCAGGATCTTACAGCTAGGAGTAACCTCATTTCCTCTTGGTAGACTGACTGATGGCATGGCATGATGATGGTGCAGTATGATGAAGTTTTGGGGTCTGGTATTCTTCCTCGGTAACAAAAAAAGAAGTAAGACAAGTAGAAATACTATTTTACTTCACCAAACAACAATGAGAAATGTTGAAGTATGCTCAGGTGCGAAGCAGAAAGGAGCTTGTATTTCCAGAACTTCATCTGTTTTCTCTCAATCAGGTAATCAGATAAAAGAAGAAAGCCTCTCTAGAAATCCCATCCTATGGACAACCTCCAGAACACTCTGCAATGACTTCCTTTTACCTATAAATGAATTAATTCACTTCCTGTGACAGTCATGACCTGTCAAAAAAATCCATGCATATTCTTACCTCCTTTTCAATGGAACTAGCAGATACACATACCTTGATATCAAGCTAGACATTAGCATTGCTTTTTGACATGACTGCTTACTTAGAAACATTTCTAGAATACAAGAAAGCAAGTAAATACTTTTGATGAAGGGAAAATTCTTGCATTGAATCCTTCACTTTATGAGTACATAGCACTGCCTTACTTAAATTATTGTCTTGTTAGGTTTCTTTGCTACCATTGTACCATAAATTACATATCATTAATAATTACATCAAAGCAATACAATACCAAAATAACTCCGTGCCTATAAGAAGTCCCAAATTACTCTGTCATGGCAAAGTCAAGCTATTCTATCTGCTGAACAGATGGTAACACTAATTCCCCTACTTTCTCAGCCAGTTGCTGCAAGACTCAACTGGAATTTTGATCCAAATGCTGTGGAAGTCAATGGGAAGGCTGACATTGACTTCAGTGAGCTACAGCTCAGCTCAAAGTTGTGGCAGGAAGCAAAATTTAAGTCTAGCTTCAGTCATGGCTCTCCAAGATGGTTGACAATGAGAAATGAGAACAATAGTTAATTTTGTCATGGTAACATCCACCCAACAAGAACTAAAACAAGATCCACATTTTTGCCATTCCCCATGCAACAGCCACAGGCAAAGGCTCTCTATCACGACATCCTTTGCATCATATGTGAAGCACTGACTCAAAGCCAAAGGTTTTCTATTTTGTTATTTGTCCTACTATTTACTTCATCCTCTTGTAATGTAAGAATCCGCACTGAAGAAATTCTTTCCAACAATGGTAAATGAAATCCCTGTTCTTATTTCTTACTTCTGTTCAACTACAATCAAAGGAAATTCCTAACCTATGCTGAAATTATTTCTTTCCACCATTAAACATTCACACTGCACTTTTTGAAAGTCCTACAATTTACCCTACAATTTACATGCAACGTTATATAAAAGTCTTTGAGTAAAGTCAACCGCATTTAAATGCTAACGAAATGTAACACGCTCACAGCTATGGCTTGAAAGAATCTTACATGTTTATAAGTTGAAATTTGACCAACTTGTCTTTTTGATAGTTAAAAATTAAAACCATAGGCATGCAAGCGGCAGAAATTTGCAAATGATGATTTGAATACAACTTTGAAGGAACTTCTTACATGGTGCATGGAACAACTGCTTCTAGAAATTTCCACAGCAGAACACATTTAAGAAGAAACTTCAGATTAAAAAAAAAAAATCAGGATGATGAGCAGCACAAAGGATTAATTTCTATTCCCAAATTATACTCGCATTCACTGAAGGTTATATGCATCATTTTACACATTAGAGGTCAATGCGAAGGCACTGCAGCATGCCCAGACTTACTCTCTTTACCAGTATATATCAGAATGACTATATATATGGTATATACCAGTATATATTGGAATGACTTCTACTATAAATTATTTTAGGACTAATGAAATAATTTGATAATCAATGTTCACAGTTTACTTTGGTCTCTACTTCACCCAGCATATCTACTACGAAAATTATAAGTTTAACTATGAAGTTTAAATATGAAAATTTTAAGATTAACTTATTCCTCAGCATAATCATTTGCTAATAAAAAAAAAAGTTAATTATAAAAAAAACACTATACAGCCATCATTACAGGAGCAGAACAATCCAAGTCTGAAGAATTTAGCAGGCATAATTGGGATAGATTGTTTACAGGAGATTACTTTGTAAAACACTTTTAAAAAAGTTCCACAATCTCAAATGGATTGTGTTTTATAAACAAATAAAGATTAATTTAGAATATTAAATTCCCAGTCCTGCTGTTTCACCAAAGACTAATGAACACTAAAATGTACTCAGTGTATTTTTTGTTGTGGAAAGATAATATCTTTCCTGGGCTAAACCTGGGAAAGAGGCAGAGAGAGAAGGGCCGTACTTTTCCTTGTTTGTTCACATTTTAAAAACTACTATAAATGTCAAGAAATGGAAGAAGCAGAAGACAATATGTGCTCTTGTTGAGAATAGCATCTTATAAAAACACCTCCCCACAGGAACAATCTACAAAGCCTCATGAATTATACAGGCAGAAGAAGCACAAATCCAAAGATACATTATTTTATTTAATTATGACTTTAAAACTTCCAACTTCCTAAACAAGTTTGTAAGTATGTGACAAAAGAAACAGATCACCATTTGGAGATGACTACCATGATGGAAAGCACAGAGAAAAGTTGAGGAAAAAAAAGACAAAAAGAACAAAATAAGATGAAAACACCCCATAAAATAATAAAGGTCATAAACTTCTACTTCAGAATCAGCTTTCAGGAAGACTTTCTGAAACACTTAATAGTTTTATTAATTTAAAAAATAAAAATTAATACAAAAAAAAAAAAAAAAAAAAAAACTGTTTCTGTAATTACATGGCTTTTAAAGCAGTTTCCAGCATGTGTTACAGAGGTTTTATAATGCATGTGTTTAATTTTCAGTTAAAGAAAATGGGACTGTCCAAGAAGAAACTAAATGGGTATCTTCCACCTATAACCATAAAGAATCCCCAGACTCAGATACCTTGTAAAATTACATTTGCATCTCCTCTTTGTGCCTAAAAATTGCAATCTACAGTTGTATGGAATCTACTATAATAGATAGTTCGAACTCGAGATTACTTAAATTGGTAACACTGGTCGATAAAAGAAAGAAGGGAACTCTAAAAGAAGGGACAGCTAAAACTGCTTCAGTTTCAGCAATGCAAACATTTTCCTGCATCTTGTCAAATGCAATAAACCCTTCCCCCTCTTTCAGAACTGTGAGATATCAGATATTTCCCCATCCCAGACAGAAGTAGAAAGGTTGAACTTGCTTCGCTGCTATTGACAGATCTCTGAACCATACCTCCTAGACCACCGGATTCACTGTGTAAATGCAGCCTGCTCTGCCCCCACTCCTTTCCAAGGACAGCCTTTACAGGCTGGCAGGCATCCTTGCTGAGGCAGAAGCACAGGGAAGCTACAGGGAAGTGACAAACACACAAACATTGCTTTGTAGCTACAACACACTGAAAAATATTTTGTGACCCAGATTGATTGGCAGTTCATGTTTAGGGAGAGTGAATCAAAATCTGGCTAGTTTGAAAGCACAATGCATAACCCAGCACATTATTATTAAACATTAAAATTGCAGCTCTTACTTTCAGTGTTTTTATGCAAGCTTTCTCCCCAGAAGATTAGGAGAAACAGTCTATATCTATAGCAACCAGGAGAGAGAGAAGGAAGGGAGGGGTATATCCAGTCCAAAATGTTTCTCCTTAAAACCTTGCATCACCACCTTCACTTAGAGCAAGCATTTAATAGATCGTTTTTATTGCCACTTGACTCAAGCCTCATTAAAAAAAAAAAAAAAAAAAAAAAGTCAGCTGATTTTAATTCTTCCTTAATAAACAGAGCATACATGAGGATACTTTTGTGAAAGGCTTGCTTTGTTACTGAAAGTCATTTTATATTTTGTCTTCCGAAGAAAAGGTTTCTTAGAGACAGCTAGTTTAGCTTTCACTCTCTGATCTCCATAACCACTCTAGGTAGCTCTTAAACTGGGACAAAAAACAAGTTACGACCTTCTTGGTTTAAGGTGAGTTTGGGGAAGATACTGCAAGTGAAGTGAGACTGACTGTGTTAACACGTATCGTTGGAGACAATTCTGGTGAGCCTCAGTGCAAGGGGAGGACTGACTGCCTGGGAGGGTCACGGGAGAACAGCATCGACCCTGAGTGCACGGAGTTTGTTTTCAGGACCCCTCCTTGCTCATGAGGAGGATTTTAGCAGGTGGGGAGTTCTCCTCCAGATGTCAAATCCAGAAGGTGTCCTCTAAAAGAGGAGGGGGTTTGTCTGGGCACATCTCAGCAGAAGGTGGCTGCTTAATGGTCTTCGTGGGGTTGGACTGGGTATTTTTAGACACCTCTAAACCACCCTTAACCACCTCAGCCCTGCTGATTCCCACCTCCAGCAGAACGACTGAGGGGTGGTCTCCCCCAAAAGCCGGGGGTCTGTGGCCTAGGGTCCTGCATTTTCCAATGGTGATGGCTGAAACCCCTCAGCTGGGGCGAGGGGCAAACGCTTCGAGGCTGGCTGCCTCCCCACTGCACCACCCCGACTTCAGGGGCCTCGGTGCAACTTCGCAGCGCTGAGGGGAGCCCAAGAGCCTCGTCCCCCCCCCGGTGCATCCCCCCTGGGACGGGCGGGCGAGCCGGGAGGGAGCCGGGGAGCCCGGTGGCGAGCTGAGGATGCCGGTGGCCGTGAGGTGAGCGGAGGACGGGCGCGGCCGCCCGTGTGAGGCCGGCAGCTCCCGAGGGAGGGCAGGAGGGGAACAGCTCGGCCCCGCTGCCCGCCAGCCCCCCTGCGCCCCCCGCCCCGCTCCCCACTCACCGATCCGCGCCTCGCCGGCGGAGGGCGGCTGGCTGCGCGGGGCGGCGGCGGCGACGACCTGCAGCAGCAGCAGCAGCAGCACCGCCGGCAGCAGCAGCAGCAGAGGGACGACGGAGCCGAGCGCCCCCATCATGCCTGGCCCATCGCAGGCTGCCTCCCCGCCGCTCCCTTGCCCGCCGCCGCCGGCCCCCCTCACTTCATGCCGCCCGCTTTCCCTTTCGCCTTCTCCCGCAGCCGGTTCAACACCCAGGACAGCGACCGCCGCCGAGCCGGCTCCGCTCCGCTCCGCTCCGCCCCGGCCCGCCCGGCGGAGGCGGGGGGCTGCCCCTTCCCGCTCGGCGGCGCCGCCTCCCCGCTGCCTGCTGAAGGCTCCCGGCTCCCTCCTTCCCCGCCCGGGGGCGCCCGGACCCGCGGGGAGAAGCGGGGACGAGGCCGGGGGCTGCCCCCGAGCCCCGGGGGGCTCTGAGCCTGCCCCGGGTGTGAGGCGCCGGAGCCTTCCCGCTTAAAGCCCTCACACGAAGATGGCCGAGAATGGGGCGTTGGAGGACGGCGGTGGGGGTTGTTCAGTGTGACTGCTTCACATAAACCCAGTGCAGCCCGTGTCAAAGTTTTGTCCTAGAAAATGCGCTAGCTGGGTGGATTCCCCTTGTGGCCTCCCCAATAGTCTTTTATTTACGTTAGGGTTTTTCCACAGAAAAGTACTTGCCTTGCTGCAGGACGTTGTGAGGCGTCAGGCCAGCACCTCCAGCACCTGAGGCACTTATGGTCCCCTCATCCTCCACCTCCTGTCCCCATCCCCAGCCTCTCTGGGACTGGGAACACTGGGTCCACCTCTGGGAGGGAGCAGTGGGCTCAGGCACAAACACAGAACTGAGGTAGCTGGGGTTTTTAGTCTGGAGAAGAGGAGGCTCAGGGAGACCTTATTGCCCTCTACAATTACCTGAAAGGAAGGTGTGGGGAGCTGGGGGTCGGCCTCTTCTCACAGGTAACTGGTCATAGGACCAGAGGGAATGGCCTCAAGATACACCAGGGAAGGTTCAGGTTGGAAATGAGGAGCCATTTCTTCTCAGAAAGAGCAGTCAGGCATTGGGACAGGTTGCCCAGGGAGGTGGTGGAGTCACCGTCCCTGGGGGTGATCAAGGACGTGGTGCTTGGGGACATCGTTTAGTGGTGACATTGGTGGCAGGGGGATGGTTGGACCATATGATCGTGGAGGTCTCTTCCAACCTTACTGATTCTATAATTTTTCTGTGATTGACCGCCTCTTCATTCACAAACTCTCAGTGTCACATACTGAGTCCTCAACGCAGCAATTTGCAGTCCCCAGGCTGAAATAGCACAGCTGCTGTGTTTGCTGGCAGGAGATCTGTGTTTGGACAGGACATCCAGCTCCATGCTGCTGTGAGGGATGACTGTGTCCCAGCCCCCTCCGTCACCCCAACATCTATGTACCTAATTCCTCTCTTGCTGCTGAAGTTCAGATTCTTCCAATCATCTTCATACTTGAGGTAAACAGCTCTCTACTCCCTGACAAACTTCATCCGTGACTTTAGTCAGAGTCATGACAGACACACCCAAAGGTACTTTAAAGGATTAAAATTTGCCAAAGACCAGAAAATTAAGAAAGCCTACAGAACAAACTGATCCTGGAAAAGCATGGGGTGGCTGAAGGGCTTTCTGCGGCCACTTTCCCACCAGCTCTTCTTCCTTGCTCACAAAAGTGGCAGCTGGACCAGGGTCAACACATGGCATCCAGCCACCACAATGGGACCAGCTGGGACCCTTAGGCCAAAGCTGGTGGCCCAGGGGCAAGCCTTGCCCCAGGCTCTGGGTACAGGGTTGCACAGAGGTCTGCAGGGCCCAAACAGGGCTTTTACAGTTCTTGGTGCCCTGATGAACAGTTGCAGACTCCTGTTTTACTCAGGGAATAGCATGAACCTCTATGCTAGGGAAAAGTCATGGTTTCTAGAGCTTAGTGCAAAGTCCCCTCCTTTGCTGGGTGGGTAAGGCTGGCATCTTGGCTGCAATCAAGAACAATATTGGATTCAGAAAACAGAAATTTAAAAAAAAATATAAGGACACTGGTTGCTGGGTGCTGGCCCAAGGTTTTCAAAAGGGATGGGTGATGTTTTGAAGCATTTCTGTCCTTGAGGTCTGTTACATGCTTGCTTACACCTTGCCTGGGGGTGGTTTCATGAACCCAAAAGGTCTCTTTAAGCCAAATGTTCTTTACCTCAGGAAATCAATTTAAACGATTCCGAAAGAAATCTGAGCACTGAAAGGATAGAGGCAAAAAAAGGGGGGAAAAGCATTATATGGAAAGGACAAGATGAGAAATGAAAGCGCTGAAACATAAATTAGTATATTCTCATGGGTTATGCAAACCATCTGGCTTTAAAAGCTAGTAGTAGGAACAAGGAAAAAGGTCATTTGAATTAGCAGAGAACTGCAAAACAACTGAAGGTAAGAAAGGAGCAAATGGCAGGCACACCGAGAGAACAAGTTGTTCGTCAAAATACAAAATAGTGGTATTATTGGAAGTCATTGCAGCTCTGCATCAAACGATTTGCATAGCCCCTGTGAATTTATGGTCAAATACTATGCGGATTTTAAAAGGAAATTAAAATACTCGTAGCCACTTTGTACAGGGGATTAGCAAAATAATAACATTTGTTCAAATGCATGTGAAGCAATGTGAAAAATTAAGACAGAAAGGGCATTCCGTAAAGCCAGGAAGAAATCCTTGAGTACACGAGGTTAGGAAAGGCAGGAGCAAGGTGTCAAGAAAAGAGTAAAGAGTCAATTGGTAGGTGAATGGGGCATTTGGAAATAACTCAAGTAGCAGTTCTCAGGACTGGCAAGTCTGAAGTATTCCCTGCCTGGCTGTATTTTATGGTTTTATAGTAGGCTGCACCTAGGAAGGATACACAGTCCTGTTTTAAAGCTCCGGGAACAGACAGATTGAAGTCAGTAGGATTACATAAAATGAGTTTGATTAATGACATGGGCAAAAACTGCAAGCCTTCAGTCTCTGTGTAAATTAGATGAATAACAGAATTACAGCGTAAATATGTTATGACACATGCAGGTTACTTGCCGGTTCACAATCTTTTTCTCAAGACATTTCTCAGTGCCAAGGTTTTTAATAGCCTGTATAATAAATTAAGCATCTGAGCTTAGGCCTAACAGGCTTTATGAGGTTGTTTTGATTGTGGTTTTTATTCTGGTGTTTTCCATGGGTTTCAGAACTGTGGAAGAAGAAATTCTGAAGGGTTTAAGTCATTTGGGAAAATTACTAGAAAGACTAGGAAAAAATGAAATTACATTCTTGAAGTCAGGGATGCTGTGGGGCTCTAACAAAACTTTAGGACTTGACAGTTTTGAAAAAGGAATAGAAGAGTGCATCAGTAAGTTATTTCTGTAAGGACATATTTATATTTATTTGGTAAGGGGTTCTAAACTGGTAAAGACACTGAATGGTCACTAGGAGGTGAGAGTGTCAGCTCTCCATTGGCAATGTGTCTGGATCTGAATGAGAGACTATATGGGAGGATGGTGTTGGGAATTACAGCTCTGAAAATTTCAGCACAGTGAATAACATTAAAGTTTATCATGTCCTTAATTGCTGGAGCTGAGTCTATTATTCCCTTACAGGTGTAAAAAAATGTGGCAGGCAAAGTGAGAGGAGAGCTGGGTAATCTATATGATTTTATACATATGAGAGATTTGCATCTTTATCCATGGTAACCACAGCTGAACAGAAGGTTTTCAACACTTCGCTGGTTGAAAATGCTGTGTTGTCTGACTAAGGCTTTTCATGAGAAACATATGTGGTTTAAGCAAACTTCCACTCGGAAGGGGATTTTTCTGAGAATGATCCCAGAATGACAAATTGCCTGGTAGCCAGGACACCTGCCCGGCATGAGATCTTAAATGTTCACGTTTTCTCTGTTTGATTCAAAGAGGTGACCTAACACTAAGAAGGTCACTCTCTCGCTTTTTCCCTGTCTCTCTCTTTCACTGGGCCATTCAATGCTGTTATTAAAAGCAAACAGGTTAGAAAGGATGTTGGTAGCAGAGGTGGTTTAGCATGGAAGAAGCTGAGTTAATGATAGAGCTTTTAGAAATGTAAGAAGAAATGGTACCAAGATTACATGAACAAAAAACTGGATGGTGGTAGATAAATGTAGATAAATACATGATTCATTTAAAGTAGAGCACTGCCAGAGAATGATTTGGGTATAAAAAAATACACAAAGAGAAAATACTCGTAATAGTTACATAGATTCATAGCATATCTGAGTTGGAAAGGACCCACAAGGATCACTGAGTCCAACTCCTGAGTCCCCAAAGGACCACCACAAAAAAATAAAATTAAAAATAAAATCAGATCCCAGACCTGAATGTCTGAAAACATTGTCCAAATGCTTCTTGAACTCCTGCAGCTTGGTGCCATGACCACTTCCCTGGGGAGCCTGTTCCAGTGCCTCACCACCCTCTCTACATGCTTATAAGCAATTAAGTGATGTGAGTAAAATGTAGTAAACAGGATTAAAATAATAAAAGCTAAGTATGAGGAATAGAAAACACACAGGTAGCATCTGAATTTCTCCATGTACTCAGGTAGTGAGGTCATGTCTGTGAACTTTTGCAGACCTGTTTTTTATTTACAGCCAGGAATTATGTATACACAAGCACAGGTACATCTGTGGGATCATAGGAATAGTACACGTGTATTTGTGCACGGTACAACTGCATGCTCTGTCTCAGGATCACAGAGCTGTTTGTCAGTTTATCCAAGTATAAAGAGCCTGAACAAAAGGTCAATTCCAGCTATGCTTAAGACCTGCATAGAAAAACACACCTTAAAAAAAAAAAAAAAAAAAAAAAAAAAAAAAAAAAAAAGACATTAAAATTACCTTATTAATTTTTTCTTCCCCTTGCCGCCCCTTCCCCTCTCTTCCCCCCGCCCCATCAAGGCCTCTGAGTGGGTTAATTGCAGATCATTTGTCCTGTTAATGGGTCCAAAATCCACAGGGAACAATATCTATCAGGCAGTTTATCTAAGATTCAGTAACCTAGATATCTTGGCACAGCTTTAAGATGCCTTGGCGGCGAATGAGGAGAGAAAGAGATAGAAAGGCTTATGCTATATCCATGCCCAGACAAGACAGCATTTAGACTCTTTTACTATGTACATTTAATGCTTCTTGAGGATGTAGGTAAAATATTCTCAGACTTTACATGAAAAATGTTAAATACTATTAAAGTCAGAAATAAGTGCAGTGAGATGATTTAGCTGAATAACGTCTTCTATAAAGACAGTTATTTAACCCTTTGTCATACAAGAGTCTTAATGGTGTCTGTGCACAGATTTCATTGCAGATTTTCTGTATGGACCCAAACGGAGCTCTTTAGAGGCTTGGCACTGCACATGTATTCTTTGATACCTTCTGTACTGGTTTCAGGGCTCAGAGAGCTGGTTGAGCTGCAGTAATCCTCCTGCATCTTGTTGTGACTTAAGAACTTCTTTCAGAGGCCTGTGAAAAATGAGAATAGAAAAACCATCAATGGAGCCACAACTTGGAGGACCATGAGGAATACAAGAGAAATGGTACAATTGCCACTTGGCATATTAAGGGTGTGAGCAACCATAAACTGCTTTAGGAGGCTGACGAGCTCTGGACCCTGTTCAGGACAATCTGACAAAGACAGTGTTTGAACAGTGACTGAGGTACTGGTCACACGTTCAAATCCTTACAATTGACATTTTAATTATTCAATGTTATTGATGGAAAGTTGAAACAGACAAGATTAAAAATATATATATAGTGTTTTCATTTTATTGCAACTGTATTGTGGGGGCTGTAATAGCTCTTGGAACTGAAAGTATCCAGAAAATTACCAGTAATGTTGCACCATGTGCTTACAAGTAGCTTTTTTATTCAGGGATGTCGAAAAAGTCTGTGCATGTTTATCTAGCTGTGTGTGTTCAACCCTTTCCTTAAGAGAAAACATCTCACTTATTTGTTCCACATACACATTTTAAAAATACTGGATTCAAGCAGGCTAATATTTAATATGTAGCATTTATTTTGAATATTTTAAAACAGTTAAGAATGAAGAACTTTATCCTGCAAATCCTGCCTCAGGTCACATCAGCAGTGATTGTGGTCTCTGTTTCTCAGGTATTGAATATTTCATGGTATTACTAAAAGTACTTGAAAGGATCTTAGCATCCAATACAGAGATCACTGATCATCAGTGTTAGATTGATTTCATATCTATAAAACTAGCAAAGTCTGAGAGATTTTTAAATGAATTCTCACTGAATCCAGTATTTGCAGGGTGTAGAAGATGTCAGATATTGCCATCAGATGGGTACACAGTGGTTTTTATACTTACTCTGTGCCTTATTGCAGGTCATTTGGCCCCGGGATACCTCTGAGCAGTCTGGGACAGGGTGACCAAGTATTTGTTATATAATTACAAACCCAAACCACATTTTCCCTCATGTTTGGGCAGAATGGAAAACTTTTTTAAAGATAGTAAAGAAAAAATTGCAGTGGTATCACCCAATGAATAATACTAAATGAATGCTCTTTCAGCATATTGTATGTAGTTAGATAAAATAGTCTCCATTGACAGAAGATTGTGGTGGGATTCATTTTATGAATATCACAGCAATTCAGTTGTATCTAGGAACAATGTTTTAATGTACTGTTGATTTCAGCTATTTTAAAGCTTTCCTTGCTTCTAAAACAGTATTAGAAAATGGCTTTACTCTGGAGCACGTTAGAATTTTTACTCGAGGTATTTCTGCATCACTGAGAAACAGGAGTTCAATACGGAGCCAGAAGGAAAAATCTTCAAGAACTGTGCAACTGGATGACTGACAGAGTTTTTTTGGAAAAGGAAGAAAAAAAAAAGTAGGTTGATTTTAGTTATGACTGGGAAGCTGTGAGCTGGTCTTTTATTCCCTGTGCTGTAACAGAATGATAATGGTTTTTATGTGCTGCTGGAAAGAGCAGCTGGAAAGGAGCCTAAAATGGAGTCTTCAGGGCCCGAGAGAGGAAATGCAGCTAGAGAGAAAATTGAAATTACCTGTGAGAATAGCAGGAGATGTGACTTACATTAACTGAAAACTATAAATGTGACTTACATTAACTGAAGCCCTAAACATTTCTGTGAGTGCTTGCTTAGGTTAGTGCATTTTGAGTTGGTTTCTAAAACTGTAGGAACTCTTGGTACCAGCCCAGCCACTTCAGTGTGCGTGGTACTTTGGGTCTGTGTGAAAAAAATCCAAAATGTTGTTTGCTAGGGAGGCAGCAGAGAGCAGATTCTGTAAAGGTAGGTCTGGACTGAACCCAAATTTATTTGATGTACATTTACAATTCTAGCTGACTTGTTCAAATAGCACTTCTGGCAGTATCTACATCAAATGGGGTGCTGTGGCAGCGCCTGATATCCATGTGGTGGGAATGAAGGAAAAGGTAGAACGAAGCACCTGCAAGCAGCAGTGTATGGATATTCCAACCCGGTGCAGAGCAGCCCTCCGGTGTCTCAAGGTGGGGCTACAAAAACATGAATCCAGACTCTGAAATCTGTGCATCCAGTGTCAGGCTGTGAAAGGATCTTGTGCTTCACTGGGGGAGGGACGGCCTCGGTGAGCACCAGCACAGGTCACAGACATGCACTAGAGCCAAAACTCCTTAAATCAGAAAAGCTTTGGCTCTTGCTAATGCCCACCATCAGCTCAAATCAATACAGAGGCTAAACGCCATGGCTGGCCTGTCCAGAAGTCAGTGGAGACAAATTTCCAAGTTAAACCCACCTGAATTCCTAATGATTTGCATGGGTGTGTAGAGCACTTAGCACATCTGAAAAAATTACCATCTGAGCATATCAAGATGGTATATCCAGATTAAATGATTAGACTTCAGATGTTTCTCTGTGAATGGATTCTTGTTCCTTGAAGAACAGGTTGAAACCCCTAGGTGTGTGATCCAGGATTACATTTGGTTGCCATTGCTCCGAACAGATTTCAAATGTCAAGAGGGAGCCACATTTTTAAATGCATTAGGAGCTCTGAGATGCTCCATGGGAGGGAGGTCAGAAACAGTTAAAAAAAAAAAATCTGTTTTTACCCATCTGCACTGTGATCTGTAAAGTATGAAATTTGGTGAATGGATTTTACAACCTATAACTAATACCCTGAGAAATCTATTCCTCAGGTGCTAAATTAAAAGATGAATGAGACTAATGCACTTCGTCATCCTGAAAGAATAGACCTGTAGCTCTACCAAGGTGGAAGCTGGAGGAGTACTGTGGCTAAAAATACATGAGTGGGTAGCTGAACAGGAGAAAACTTTATAAAAAATAATAATAACAAAATAAAATAATAATAATAACCAAAAAACTTTATAAAAAAAAAATCATAAAAGAAGCCTATGGGACTGAGATGCTTCTCAAAGCAGGGCAGTGATGGAAGGATAAGGAACTTTCATCTTGAAACGATCTGAGATTTTGTTAGCATAGTTAAGATTATGTAAAGTTTTGCTTTCCTGATTCATCAATCACCAGGTAAATTAAGATGGGTGTATTATCAAAATGTAAATTAAGAAAGAAAGGAAAGACATTCAGTTATGACTGTTGAAGTCACAACCTAAAAATAGTTGTTGTGTAGGATATATGTATTCAGAAATAGCCTCCAAATTTGAGAAAATGTGACTGCCTCTCATTTTCTAGTAACTGCTAGATTTTTTTTAAGATTTAAGTTATGAATGAACATACGCGCATGTATGACCTGACGGTGTTAGGCAATATTAATCCAAATATGTATAACTCTTACAGAGACGCATCCTATTTCTGAAGGGCAAAAACAAGTTTCCAGTTGCTGAAAAATCAGCTGAATAACAAGAATTGGTTATTTTGGCTGAAGGAAAATAGCAGCCTATTGTAAGATGTCAACAGCTGCAAGAAAAATAAGAATTACTTGGAAATTAACCAAAGGGTCCTGACAACTGGAGAGATAAAGACTGTGTAATGTCGCTTTGTTCAGTATCTGTGCTGCAATCCATAGGGCTTGTTCTTACAGTATTGTTTTCAGACCTCTTAATTCCTGTGTTGCAGGACAAGATGACTTACGTGATAAATGCGGGACCTATGTCCTGTAGGCTTCTTTTGGCTGACAGCATCGTTGGAGTCTACCTGTGCTTCCCCCTTGAGTGCATCTCATACCCTCCCTCAGTTAATGACCTCCCTTAGCAGGAGGAAGAAGATCAGTGGAGTATGAAGGAACAGGACATCTTGGACAACCACACAGCTATGAAGTTCTCTCCTGTTCAGCTACTAATTCCTATATTTTTTAGCCATGGCACTCCTCCAGCTTCCAGCTTTGGGGAATTTGGGTGGCTCACTAAACAGGATGGCTGTCTTTGCCACATCAGTTGAAATTAGAGACATATATTTCGGGGGAAAGTAAGAGCATGAGGAGAAAATCGTGGCTGAATCATTAGCACAGGGGCCTGGTGCCCCAAGGAATTGCTGTGCTCCCCCTGGGCATCTGTGGTTGCGTGCACCTCACGTTGTCTGTCTGGGCCCTGATTCAGAGGGTGCTTAGTGCTCAGCTGCTGCTGAAGGCAGGTGAGAGCTGTGCTTTGAGGTAGGAAGTGCTATACAATGTGGCATCTCATACTGAGTTCCCAAAATTCACAGAAAAAAATTAACTTAGTCTCACTATACATTTGTAAAATGGCAACAAGGGAACCTACGGGGAGCTGGCAAAGCAAATGAATCATTGTGAAAATCTGGGGCTGCGGTGCAAAGTGCCAGAGTAATGTCACCGTGGAAGTTGACAGCTTTGTCCTCAGTGCTGGTACGGATGGCATGCAGCAGGTTAGGTGTAGAGCTGTGTGTTGAACAATGAGGGGAGAAAAAGCACCTTTACCCTGTTGTCAACAGCGAGGGGTTTGAATCATCCACAGAGCAGAGACAGAGTGAGATCTGAGAAGGGAAGTTCGTGTAGAATAAGTAGCTTGTCTTATTGTAACTAAAAATACAATGACTTCCAACATAATCTCACTCAAAAGTGAGGTTAAAGCCAGGCACATCTTCATTTTGGTGTCTCCTGACTGTTGAGTGCCTGATTTTTCATTTCTAGGAGAGCTCCACGCTGTGCTGTCAGGTACTGCATAGCAGGATCTGGTTTCACAAAGCACCCAGCGTGGTGCTTGCATTTTCCAGCCCTGTGCTGTGATGGTGAGGAAGCAAGGGACAGCAAACAAAGCCACTTGTGCTCCTCTCCACTTCTTTCTTCAGCATCTCCCTCTTGGGCTGCTCATTGCTGAAGACTCATTGGGCTAAGCTCATCTCTCTGTCCTATCTGTAAAATATTCCTCTGCTAAAGACCAAAATATTTACTATAGCAGTTGTACAGCTATAAACACAGAGTATTACTGAGAAAATTTCTGGGAGCAAATCTAGAATTGAGTGTGTTTGATAGCAACTTAGAATGGAGCAAGGACTGAACTCAGCTCATTTTCACTTTGGTTTTATAGCTTAATTCTTGCTAAGATGGGTTATTTTGAGTAGCATAAATAAATAAATGAATAAAGTGCATAATTTCTAGTGTAAAAATGTTAGAAGTTCTTGCTCAGGGCATTCTGGTGTCTCAAAGCACAAGACCATTGCTTATGAGGTGTTTCTTTTAAAGGAAGGCTACTGAGGATTTGCTGTGACCTGAAAAAAAAAGTAGGGAAAGTTCATGGTAATGGCAGCTGGGTAAAGGAACATTGTTTGAACTCCACTGAAATTACATCGTGTCTTTGTAAGCACAAGATTACGTTAAGAATATTCATAGGTTTTGGTGCAACTATTATAAGTTGAATAATAGAAGAGACAGGATGCTCTTTTCCTGTTCTGAATCACTGCTCTAAAAAGCCTTCCCTTTGCTCTCTGTTATGGTTCAGAGTGTTCTGGTGGAGCATCACAGACCAAACAAAAACACTTACTTGACTTCTCAAGGGAATCTTCCTCCTAGGCTGAGCATTTCTCATGAACTTTCCTGCTCTGTATAATGGAGCTTCCACTGCGTATGACTGGGCAGGTTGAATCATACAGATTTATTTTCTAATGCAATGTTAATAAACGTTGATCCATTGCTCTCAGTAAAGCCAAGGAGTCACAACAAACTTTGAAAAAGCAGGCCACTATTGCAAAAATCATAATATTTAAACTTTGTGTTTTCTTGTGCCATCCTAACATTCAGTGAGAAATTTATGGAGGGGTTGGCAGCTCCTCGCTTATTGAAAAACAGGGGCCCAGAGCTGGGGCTGAGCACTGGCAGCCACGCAGAGGGGCAGGGAAGGCTCAGAGGTAGGATATTGGCTTTTTTTGGGGGGGAATTTCTCCCTCAAAGGGCCCTGGGCACAGCACTAAGAACCACCTCGAGTCCTGACCTGGCCTGGGCCCACTGTGCTGGAAAGAAGCCTGGAGCAGAAAGGGGAATGCCACCTTGCAGCAGGGGAATTTCTCCAACTGATTCACGAGGCAGATGAAAAAGGTCCCTGCTTTGAGTTTTCTGACAGATATTTTAGTATTCTGTCATAAAATCCCCTATACTACTGATGAAGAATGGAATATCACAGTGAAAAGGTGGCAGAGGTACAATATGCCACTAGCAAGAGTTAAACATGGCTTGAAAGGATACTAAGACAAAAATTAACTTGTAACTGCTATTTTCCTTAAGAGGTGAATAAAATTAGAAGTAAAAGAGATATCCTAAACTGGAACTGCCGCAGGAAGTGTAAGAGGTAAAGGGAAGAAGATGGTCTTTGCTGTAGGTTTGTGAAGAAAGAATTCTTCTCTTCCCCTTCAACACTGTTAAAAATAAATAAAATTGTTTCCATAATATATATAGTTCCACAAATTTAACATATTTCAGGAGCCAAAAGCATGACGCCTGTTCCACTGTGCTAATTGCATAGGAGAACCCCATCAGATAGAGCAGCGCTTTCTAATATTTGATCCCGTTGAAAAGAGTTCACTTTCAAGCATTCAATCAATGGATCGTGATACACTGGTAAATTAAAAACTGCAAGCTGGGTTCCCGGCTCTCAGCATGCTGCTCAGGGCAGTTGAAGGCTGTGATCTTCACCAGGAAGATAAGAATTCCCCCGAGGCAGGCTGACTTGTGATGGATGGCTCCGGAGCCAAATATTGCTGTCTATGCCCGCACAGATCAAATCAGGGAACTGGGAGGGCTGTAATCAGATCCCTCCGTGAGCTCTCTCAGTTCCTTGCATCAAACAGGTCTTGATTTCCTTGAGAACTGACTTGTTCTACATTTCTTCCTTTTCAGTCTTCACATAACCTAAACTTTCTAAATTCTGACAAGAGCAGACATCTGAACAAGTAAACAAACAAACAAAGCCCTATAAGCACCAAAAGTTAATACCCCCACTTTTTTTGTTGTTGCTTTTTTGTTTAAAAATGAGATTATTGGGTCATATACCTCTAGTATGCCATGCAGCATAAGTCTCAGATGTTCTTGCTACTGTCCTTAAATTTGGATGTTGTTACAAGGATCCAGTGTGGATGGACCGAAATGTGTGGTCATCAAACTGAACGTTCCCCTTATAGCTCTTGTACATGGGCTAATTCAACTGCTAGGCCTGGTGACTGACTAAAAGCAGCTGATGGAAACAGCTTTCACTGTAAAAGAAGAATTTTACAGCCCCACAAAAACAGCCGTCCTGCAGGTCAAGAGCAGCAGTCCATCAAAAGGAACCCAGGGACAGAAGAAGAGAGAAAGGGAACTAGTTTTGTTACTAAAGATGGTCACTTACTAAATAAACGACAACCCTTGGAACTTCTTTTGGTGTGAAGAAATACCACAAGCAAAATCATTTTCTATATACTGTGTACTAGGAGCGTGCAATCCCAGAGAACAGTGTAAGAAAGGGCACTGCTTTTGTCATGCAGGGAGCAAAAAGAGCCCCCACAGCAAAAGGAGCTTTTCCCTTCGTGGAGCAGTCAGTGGGTGACTTGGGGCATGCTGGCCTTAGATAGCCTGGTGCAGGAACCAGAGTCACTTTTTTCTTTTCTTTTTTTTTTTTTTTTTTTTTTTTTTTTTTTTTTTTAAGTACTCTTAGATTGGTCTAATTGGATTTGTACCTTCTTACAGATGCTGCATTTTTACTTCAGCTGCTATTCTGAGAAAATGAAGTTGCTAATACGTGCCTTTTTTTAATAAGCACAGCAAGATTGCCAAAAGGTCAGCGCATGAAGCTGACATTTCTTGATAGTCAGCTGGTACTCAGGTACCAATTTAGGCAATTAGTAAGTACGGATTTTTATATTAAGAAACAAAGGGAAAAAAAATGCCAAATTAATATTCTTCATTCACATGAACAGCACAAACAGTTGGGTGTTTAATAAGTGCCCCAAAAGATAAAGAAGCACATGGCAGTACATATGCAAAGAGCACAAAAGGAGGCTGGGCTGGCTCTGTCCTGTGTGTTCTTGGATGTAGGCATACGGCCATATAGAATTCATGTACCTTTCCAGCAAAGATATACATACTTAAAACGTTAGGCTTTACAGCAAAGCATCTGTTACTGCAGCATGTAAAAATTATTAAAACCAGAACAAGGATTATTCCAGGAATAGTAAGGCGGGTGAGAAAGTGATTGAACAGAAGAGGGGAAAAGTACTAAAAAATAAATAAATAAATAAACAAACAAACAAACAGACTACGGTGGTCCTCTGGTAAATCATAGTGGAGAAAAAAGTTGGTAACAGCTTCTACTTCCTACAGTCATAAGCAGTAAGAACGTGCCAGAACTACCACTGTGACACTGCTTTGAAAAAATGCTGACTAACAGAGCAGAAGGTGAATTTCCACCATTAGAGCTTCCTCAGTGCTAATGGATGTGTAATTGGTGCAGCTTTTCTAGGACCTTGATGTGCAAGTAGACAAACGACACACTGGCACTGGAGGACTAGGGACAAATCTATGCCGAACAGCATGACTTAGTAAAAAAAAAATCCCACTGATTTCTAAGTAAATTGAAGCTACAATTAGAACATAATTAAAATCATGTAGCACTTGGTAGCAGCAGCATACGTGAGTTTGAATGCACAGTGATGTACAGCTGAGTAAACATCAAGAGGCCAAGGCAGAATTTTTTCCTTTTCCTTGGCAAGCCACAAAGTTTGTGTAGTTGGATCCGAACTTGCAGACATTTCTTAGCTAAGGAAGAAGCGAGAGGACTTCTCCTGGCATTTCTTTAGCTCACGATTTGAAGCTGTCATAGATGTAAGACTGCTGGACTTTGCTTCCCAGTCAGAAAACAGCAAAAGAACCTTGTCATCAAAAAAGGGCCCAGACCCTTTACAAAAAGAGATTGAGCTTAAAACAGACACAATTAGTCTAAAGCTATTGGTTTCTTCAGTAATATTTAAACCGGATATACGTGCATGAAGAGGAGAGCTCCAGACATGCCATTTACAGGTACAACTTTGACTAGAAAATTTATTCTTCAGGCAGTTATACATATACATTAACAGTGATTACCAGTGCAAATTGCTAAAAGGTTGTCTTAGAAAGGTTTTATCTTGTTCATATTTCAAACAGTTTTATTAGTTAAGTTCAACTTGGAACAGATCTCAGTGGGTCTGTTCCAAAACTGTGGGAACTTCTCTGACATACAGGTTGGAGAGCACAGCAAACCAAATCTACTCTGATTATCAGTTGTTCCATAACAAGAAGCAAAGACCAATCCTTCTCCCCCAACAGCACTTCAAAGGCACTTTTAATCAGTAAGATAAAACAAATCTGATTTACAGGCTTCAAAAAGGTAATTCAGCTTAAGAAATATACTATTTATTTATTTATATATATATATATATATATATATAAAAGATAAATACAAGGATTCAACATTTTGGCAAGACTTAGTTTGCAATGAGAACACCAAGTAAAACCTTCTTATATTGTTGCGAGATTTACCAGAAAGACCCAAGGAGAAAGCACTTGACAGACTTTGGCTCACAGAATTCAAAGAACATCATTGATTGTGTTGCAGAAAGCCCGTGGCTTTTCATCTATCAGAGGAGTTATAATACAGCTGGACTGGATCTCGGGCTGAGATCTCTACACCAGCTCCACTGCCACCACAGAACAATTTCAACACCCTTGAGAACCACTTGAGTATCAGCCATGATAGAATACGGACAAAAGTTCATCTCTAAGTTTTCTTACCTTCCCTTACAATGTCACCTCTTAAGTTCTTCAGAAGAAATCAGTCTATTTCTGATGTTGGTAGTTACCTTTATTTCTTTCAGGCTCTGGGATATTGGGTCTGTAACAGGTACTCCATAAAAAATGGAAACTGAAAAAGCAGCGCTATAGACCAAGGGAAAAAAGGCAGTAACTTAAATTCTCTTCTAATTTAATATGAGAAAACAATGAAAGATTGAGAAGCAGAAAAAAACGAAAGTGATTTACATATTCATTAACTAATTTGTATAATCAGAAGATTTAAAAGGTCATTACCGGAACACCTGCCTGTTAACAGATGTAGAAGACTGAAGGCCAAAGAACACAGTTTTTAGAAAGATGTTGATAGATAAACAGTTGGCAGATCTACAGCTACCTGCTGGGGCAGCATTAGACTTTTTGGCTCAGGCTACCATCATGGATAAAGTAAATCTTCTGGAATTCACATATCCATACTGACGTGCCTGTTGTAAAGCCTGACAGTTGTTTATTCAGGATTTGATTATTTTTAAATATCAACATTTCAGCTAAATAAGCTTCTGTCTAGGAGTGAAATTTTATGCACTAAAAAGGTTACCAACTCCTACCACAGAAAGATGCCTGATAGATGGGGGTACAGCACTATGCACAGATCCTAATCAAGAATAAAGAGCCTGTCTTAATTTAGCTAAATTTGCTAATTTCTGTGTCAGTGCCACTCTGTAACATTGGAGATCTCAATGAGCCATTTATATAGATACTAAATGCAAAGCATCCTGCCCCATTTTGAAGATAATTAAGCGTTAGATATCCAAGTTTAAGCTAGTCCTTGTATACTACCTTTATGGTCTTTGGTTGACTCATTTTCCTGGGGACACCTACTAGATCCACTTCTAAAATAGGTAAAAAAGCAAACAGTATTATGAACTTAGACATGTAATTTATAGATGCCTCAGTTAAGGCAAAATAACATTCTGCAATCAGCATTTTATGACTAGTTTTAGGAGAGCATCTGTTCACATTAAAAAGTTAGGTAACTGGCCTACATGTCTATGCTACCTGCAGTATTAATTTATAAAAATAGCCAAATGTACAGCAATTAAACTGGAAGGAAGCTCAGAAGATAATATAGTCCAACCTCCAGATCAGACAGGGTAATTTCAAAATTCTGTCATGCTCGTCAAGGCCTTGTCAGTCAAGTTCTCCTCATCTCCAAGGAAGGATCTTCCACAGTCTTTCTGGTAAACCTGTTCCACTTTCAGTTTCTGTTCGCTTTCATCCTTTTTTCTTTCATATGTCCAAGAAGTACTTTTCTTGCTGCAGTGTGTCTGCTGCCTCATGTTTTCTTGATGCATACCTCTAAGCAGTCTTTTCTTAATCCTCCTCATGTAGAGGAAAACAGTAATGTTGCTCTTCTGCACTTGCTGATGCTGATATATAGAATTAGTCCACTACAGGTGAAGGACTTTGTGCATGTCCAAGTTGAACGTTGAGATTTGTTGATCCTTATGTCCAGCTTGTCAGGATTCCACTGAATCAGACAACCCTTCCCCTCAAAAATATCAACCACTGCCCCCACACGGGTGTCATCTGCCAACCGACTGAGGCAGCATTTCATTCCATTGCCCAGGCATTTAATTAAGATGTTAAATAGCACTGGCAACAGCATCTGCCCTAAAGAATGCCACTAATCATCAGTATGACACTGTAGCACCCTTATTCTTCAAGTCTGATTGTCCAACCAGTTTTCCACCCTTCTTGTAGATCATCCATACAGCCCATCTCCCTCCAATTTGGTTACAAAAATACTACGTAAGCCTTGGTGAAAAGTCCTGCGAAGAACAGAAAAGGTGACATCCTCTGCTCTCCCTTTGTTCACAGCAGGAAATGAAATGAGGTTGGTCAGGAAGAATTCACTCCTAGTGAATACATGTTGGCAATACCCAATTGCTATTTTGTCCTTCATGTGTCTCAAAATGACTTCTGTAACATTTAGGAATAGGCTTTATAATTTTCTCCATGTCTGAGGCTATGTGCTACCTCAAGGAATGAGAATATACAATTATTATTTGTTTTATAAAAACAAAAATACTTTTTTTTTTTACTTCCCCCCATATATGACAGTTTGATACAAAACAACCTCCTTATGAGTCTTTGAGAATCTTTACTACATGATTTCTATACACACTTTTGTACATTTTGCCTGCTTTAAATGTACAGAGTAACAGAAAATAGAACTCTTAATAAATTTACAAGATAATATTATGCTTTTTAACACAGTTCATCTTCCTTCCTTTAATTTTCATGACAAAAGCTTCCATGTGGTCAAGGATTCAAAAGTTCATCCAAAATTTTCAGAGATGATTCATAAAGGATTCTGAAACTGCATAAAAGAATGCAAAACAGGATTAGACATGCTCATACTAAGATCAATCCTCAGCTATTTGAGTGTAAGAGAAATCTAAGAGATTTCTTTGACAAGTTATTCCATATCTGCCTTTACAGTTTTGAAATAGTTGTTTTTCTTCAACTTACCCATTTTTCTACTGACCATTTCTAGCTCTCCTGAAATCTGGAGAAAATCAGTTCAATTTACTACGTAAATTCAAGCACATTTTCAAATATTTAATCATCTGTATTTCATGTGTATTTAAAAGCACAACTCATTTTCTTCACGGCATTTTCACAACATTTTACATCTTTTAAAACATGGTCAAATCCTTTACTGCTAGTTTATAATAAGCTGTTTTTCAGTCTTCTACTTTTTTTCTTTCACCCTCATTCTTCGGTCTTCATAATTTTTCTTCTCAACTCAGTAATTTTTTTCCAAGCCTGAGCTTTCTGTCTTATCCTTATTAACTACATGTTTCAGCTGCTTCTAGATCCATCTTAGTCACTTTCTTACTCTTTTGTTTCACATTACTCCCTAAATGGTCTCAAAGGTCAGCTTTGAAATTTCCATTTGGAAGGCCCTTTTTATTTTCTTGCACTCCCAAAAATTGTCACTCACCGAGCCTTTGCAGGTGCATTCTCACACAACTTCTCCTAATACTGCTCTAAGACATCCTCAAAAGACTGTGGTCTTCTGCCAAAATATTATTTTATTATTTCATCGTAAAGCACTATAAAGTTTATTCTTCATGTTATTTTTGTAAAAGATTCTGCCACCTGTATTTCTCTCTCTCTCTCTTTTTTTTTTTTTTTTTTTTTTAATTACAGTCCTATACCGATGGCCTGGAATAAGCAAGGTTAGTCAGACATTAATCATGCTGAGTTAGGGCATTCATCAAGGAGACACCAAGACTATAAATACAACAAGAAGCCGTATTTTCTTAACAGTGTATTTGTTGCCAGGTCTTCCTGAATTCAGACTGCCACAGTTGTGTCACATACTCTTCCTCTATAATGCTAACAGTCTTCAAGACATAATGGATCTCTACAGACAAAATAACCTAGTGTCCTAATTTTGTATCTCATTTTAATAATTAGTTAATTATTGTCATAATTAATAATTGTATATGACCACAGTGGTCATATATACAATGTTACTTTGTATAATTTTTATTTTATTACAATCTAAGGCTAACAGAATAATACTTCTGTAAAGTTGATCCATTTATCAACACCACACTGGTCAAGCTGCAGACAATAAGCTATGATTCAACATAACCGTAAGCCTCCCCAAACAAATTTAAGTTAATTTTACTAGGTACCACTATAGTAAACGTGCTGATAGGAGGCAGACAAGCCATACACAAAGTTATGTCCCAAAACAATGCAAGAATCAGTATTTATAGATGCAATGAGAGCGCAATAAAGAGTTTTGGAAGCTACTTAAATGATAATATTAAGAAATATCTTTCAGCACATCCAGTAGCTCAGTTTAAATTCTAGTGACTACCTACTAAGATGCTAATTAAATACAGAATATCAAGGTGTTAAAAGGTGTTATTTTATAGCACGTTTGTTTCACAGAGCATGGAATACTTCTCTAGCCTCCAAATCACTGCACTGGAAGCTTTAGTAGCTTTTTTTTTTTTCTAGAAATAAATACTTGCATTTTATAAACTAAATTAATGTCTGTGGCATTACTCTTGAGGAAATTCTCTCAATATACAATATGCTGTCCAGAATTTTAAAGTGCGATGAGCAGCAACTTTAGACCCACAGGGCCTTTTTAAACTGCTAGCTCAGCTTGAAGAGGAAAGTCTAAATTACAATGAAAAATTTTGCTTCTAAATTAGTATAACAACTCCTTGTTTAATGGCAGCATTTTAAGTACTCCACCGGATGGGAGTTTTACTTATTTATTTCGTTGCTAATATGTAATAGATGACTGCTACGTTAAATTTAAGATGCTGGCACAGAATGCCAAGTCTCTTGGGAAATTAAAGAATATCACTGTTTCGTGGCATACCTGGGTATTAAAAAGAAATAATCCATCAGAGTTGCTGTGAGGTAATGTATTCAGAAGTAAGCAGCAATAATACCTTAAAGTATGAATTAAAAACACAGTAATATGTTTTAGCATGCATCAGTGCAACATTTTGCCTTTCAAGATTATGGTCAAAGCAATTATCTGACATCCAACTTGCAGCATACCATAATTAACGTTTAGGGGCTTGCTAAGTAGAGTGGAAAAAGACAATGATAAAATCATTTACAAACAACAGTGCACATTTCAGACTGTATATAATCACCTTTTAGCTATACATTAGCACGCTAGTACTAGAGCACTAAAAATAAGTGTCTTCAGACAGTAGCAGCCCAGCCTGTCCCAGCAGAACACCTATCTGAGAAAGGCACTAATAAGTAATCAAATTTAACACAAATACACTAATAATTAATCAAGGAAAATCTAATCATTAAAGAACTTCCTCTTAACCTTTTCCTACATGAATTGGGGCGAGAAGGGAGGAAAAAACCCACTAACCTCACAACATATTTGTGGGAGTTCTTGAATTCTATAATCCTCCCAAGATCAGAAACAATCACACAGCTCTGCAGAGTTTTGTTAGCATACTGTAATTCTAATTTGGGTTACAAATACTTCTCACCATCATGCTCATATTCCTAACCTTTTAATTTTATCTACAGCTATCTCTTGTTTTTGTATGATACAAAGGGAGTCATTCATATATCACAGAATTAAAGCACTGTGTAGCATCTTATGCTCTTCATCTGTCCCAGCTTGTAGGATGATTTGTCCCTGTTCACTGGGCAGAGATGTTCATATAGATCCACAAAGCAATTATCTGTGTTCTTACTGGAATTTATAGTCAGTAGTGCACTCAAGTGGTAGCAATTATTCATTTTAATGCGCCTATTTATTTAATCATGTTAAGATTTGCTTTAAATTCTCAGCCACTGTCTTGATTAAAAGAATTGCATAACCGAATCATGATACTCTGCTGTTCACCTTTCTTTTCCAGATCATAATTATCATTTTTAAAAATATTCTGGTAGAACACTTGGCAACCCAGCACTAAATGACTCAATGAAAAAAATAGTTTATTTTTGCTTGATTTTGTTTCTAAGCTAAGTCCCAACCAAAAGAGCTTTGTTCACAGCCCAGTAACTAATTAAAACAAGCCACCCAGGAAGCAGAGTCACTTTGATGAAGGTTTAGAAATCTAACTATGCAGTGATTATTTATCTACTTATTTATTTTTGTTTTTATCAATTTTATGTTACACAAACACAATGTCCTCTGCAGAAGTCACTCTTAAAATCTGGATAGCAATATTTCTGTTTTCTGGTTACTTAGGTCAAACAGAATAGGGAATAATGGGTTGAATTTTATTTATTTATTTATTTTTACTTCCTTTTTTTTTTATTAAATTTGTTTGTTTTGATTGCATATAACTGAGGTAGATCATATCACAAAACTTTCTGGTCTACTTCTTAAGATTATATATATCATTTAAAGAACTACATAACACCCCTTAGGCTCTGATATAATAGCAGATTTAAATGAGCAAGTGTTTTGTTAGCAAAAAAGCTACTGCTGTACTTCCTGCACTTCTGAATCACATCTAAATGTATATTTACTGCACAGCCCTTTAAAAGTTCTACCACTGCCAGAACAAGGTAGTGTAGCTGTTGGGCTTCTTGAAAGAACTCAAGTGCAAATTCTAAGGATTTGAATAGAAAGAAATAGAGCCTATGTGGTCCCCTCAATAAATCACCTGCTTTTTCATACAGTAGCTTCTCATAACTTTAGTATTAACTTTAAATGAGGGACACCAGTTCAGTCACAGCAGAGCTGAGGAAGGTCTCTGTCTTGTCACAAAGCAACGTGCCTCAGGCCAATGATCCACCAGAAGAATGTGGTGTGTTTATGTTTGAAGGGCCATTCATGAAATGGTTAAATAAAATTATGAATTATTTATTGATTGATTGATTTCAACGGCCTCCTCCTGTTCAGGACGTGGTGCATTGCTAGCTCCTTTAGGTATGGATGAGTGTCCATAACCAATTTGGTTCTTTATCTAGTTATCCCTATACCAATTTGTTGAATATCTTGGAGAACTATTTTCCACAAAATAAGTTATCTGTTTTGTTATTCAAGAGTAGGAGAGAGAAAAAAAAACATTATGTAAAGAAATCAGTTATCCTTCCTGCAGCGTGCCTACCCTTCTCAGTTACTAACCCTACCAACCAGGAGACACAGGGAACTGTAACTTAGTTTCTGAAGTACTTAAAAATGTGTTACATTATTTAAATTCCAGTAGTCTTTTCTTCAGTCTGTTTGTGCTTCTTAACGTCTACACCGCATGTTTTCTATTTCCACAGGCAGTTCAATAAACAAGGCAGAGATCAAATGTTAAAATTTTATTTTAGACTTGAACAATTCTGAAACACTTGAGGCTAAATCATTCATAACTGTCTGCCTGAGGCGGGTCTGCAATAAATGCTTGCAAATGCAACTTAGTCAATAACATTCAAGAAACCACCCAAAAAAATCATCCCAAAAAATCTAAAAGTCAACCACATGTAAAACAGAAATTTTAAAAATGACCAAAATAAAATCAACTGTGGAAAGGTTTGAAAGTCACTGTTATATTCACTTAAATGTTTAACATCTGCATGTGTTCATCGATACACCTACTACCAAGAGCCATGAGAAAAATCTTCTACTTATAAGAAACCTTAAATAGACTACTTGGTTTGTCCTACACCTGCTGCAAACAAAACTGAGTTTGAGATCCACGATACAACAGGATGAAGTCATAATGCATTCAAATTAAATGCAAAAAAAATCCACCCCAAAATATGTAAAGATTACAATCACAGCAAATGTACTGGCAGGAAATTTAATACTGTGCTGAGCTCAATATCTCAAGATTTTTACTCACTATTTTAAACCTTGCAATCATTCAGAATGCTCCAACTGTATTACCTAAGTATAGAACACAGCCATTTACTGCAGAGAGGGTATAGGGGAGTTTAGTGTTCATTTCCCGTAGCACATTTACCTTTCTGTATTGCTAGATTCTTCTGTGGCAGTTTCCTTGTATGTTATCAGCTTTCTTTGAATGACAGGTGCAATATCCTTTAGAAGTGAAGCTCTGTGCTTACCTATTTGAAATATGATTATGTTGAAAAGTTGGACAAAAATAATGCTTTATCAAAAAATAAACTTGTGTATTTTCATAGACTATCTTTTTAACACTAAAGATTCTTCAATTAAAGATTAGATATGACATATATGACATCAGATTTTCACTGCCCTGGATTAATTACTGTGTGTTTCAGCAAACCAGAATAAGGAGATGGACCAGATGAATTAGCAGATAGATGTATTTTTAAATTCACTGCAAAGATTGAAACTCCTAAGCTTAACAACATCATGTACAAGTGATATGTCCTTAAATTCTTTAGAAAAATGGTAACTTAATAGGATGAGGAAAAGCGCCTGTTGAATTGTATAAGAACTTGGCTTTTAAAGAGCAGCATAGCAAAAAAAGAAAAATTATTGTACAAAAAGAGTTTGACTGACCTTTAATTATAATCACAATGCAGACCATAGCTGTAAGACTAAAAATCTCTTCAACTTCTTTGGAGAGAATGCATTCCATTAATTCATTTAAAAATGACCTAAAGAAAAAACAAAGGAAATATACTTAATAAATAATATTTCCCTCAAAACAGAACAGAAAACAACAAGCTTGTGACTATGTTACCCTGCCACCATAGCTTTAAAGATACCATGCAGGATAAAGGATAGTTACTGGGTGGCTGAAAATTGCATGCTTCCCCTAGAACTATAAGAACATTTGAGTTAGTAGAATGGTAAATTGTTTGGGAAGAAAAAATTTGTACACAGAATAAGTTTTTATGAGAAATGAAGAGCTCGTGGAGTACTTTAGGAAGGATCATCTGAAAAAGGTACTAGATTTACTGGAATTTAACTTATGCAATTTGTAGTGAAGTTTCTAATTTCAATTTCTACTGAAGTTTAAAATATATTTATATGACTCCAGTGTATTATTAGTAACAACTCATGCCCTTAAATCTATTTCTATTTGTAGCTTAATTAGAACCTGGAGTTAAGTTGATATTTTAGTCAAAAACATGTATGTCATAGAAACAAAATGGAAACGTTTCCAATTTCAGAAGCAGCACTGAAGAACATTTATAGCTGAATATAGCCCTGAAACACTTTCCAACTACATTTTAGATATCAAAAGCATGGACACACTAACAACTTTTCATTGTGAAGCTTGAGATAAACACTAACAATACAATCAAATGTTAAGATGCAAAAACGCGTCTTAAGATCTTCACTTTTAGCAAGAGACGATAGTATTACCAGGGAACTTCATAAATATTTGAGGAGAATATATTAAGAGAAATGAAAGAACGGAGTCAAGAAAGTGGTCTGTTTCTCTAGTCAAATTCAAGGGTGAACATTTTCAAGACAGTTTCAAATTTAATGGCTCTTCCTTTTAGTATTTCAGCACAATAGAGCCCTTAAGTATGTCATTAACAAAATAACCAATCTCCACTAATGATTCAGTGAATAAAATTTTGAAGCAAAGTTTGAGCTTCTACAAAGATCAGAGAACGATGACACCACTTTAAGCTCTGAAATCAGTGTTCATGAAGCTGCTGGTGTATTGTATAGCTTTATTGTAACATTGTGGAATAAACTGACCAAGTGTCAATTCCATTTCATCACCCTTAAATTGCTGACTGATAGTATTCTGCCTGGAGTTTTCACTTTGTTACCACACTGCTTACTTTAGTAAGCACAGTCTTTAGTTCCATGAAGGAACTTTGTAATAGTATTAACCTGTAATAAGACTCACTGCAGAGACAGCACAGCTGCCTCCCCAGCACAGGAATCACAAGCTGCCTACCACCACAGGAGTCACAAGAGCCTACAAGCAGAGATAAAATAAGAATATTTCAGAACAAGAAGCTATTTCGGAATACACATATATAAGAGAGGGAAGTAATTGGTTCCTACACAGATAGTTTCCTACTAAAGAAAAGGACATTTGCTGAACTGTCAGATACTGCTAAGTGACAATATTATCACTGGTAGGGGGACTGAAATTAAAAGTTTTAAATTAAAATTTAAAATTAAAATTAAAAGTAAGTGAAATTAAAAATACACAAGACTGAGTCATTAGTAACTGAAAACATAACAGACACTGCAGAATCTGGTGCAAAACAATTGCTTGTCCACAAATTACAAGTTTGCATCGGATTCTGTAATGTCAAAGGCTTTTGCATTGGACAAATTAATGGAGAAACATTTACCTGACCACATTAACTGTCTTCATAATTATGGTCATTAAACTGCTTGAAAGAGGTGGAAGGTCTGAAACAGTCTTTGGTATAGTTAAGTCTCCTTCACTGGAAGCCTAAAAAAAAGAAATAAATCAACTTCTGCAAATTAAGAACTATACGTTTGCAGAAAATATCCTGGCAAATCTATACTTCAGTGATTATGCTAACCAAGACATATCCTTAAATAATTAAAGAAACATTCACACGTATTCTTTGAGCACCCTTAAACCAAAAAATGCGTAGTCCAAATTAACAAAATGATTTTAAATTAGAAAGGCTAAAACTAAAACAAATAAATAGCATTTGTACCAAGGGAAATATTTATTACTAGTTACTATTTGTAAAGGCATAGCACACTAAACAGAAATTAATGTCTTTTTTGTCTCCAAGTTTAAGTATGCATACATCATTTCTAAATATAACCTAGATAACAGCAATTCCCTGATTCCCTGTGTTAGGTCTTTTTGGTATCAGGTTCTGAACAGTATGGCAATGGTAAAGTTTCCTGTTTGTTCCATGCCAAAACACACAAAATCATCATCTGCAGTAGAAAAAACACACTTTCTGAATGCAGTTCTGTTATTCTAACATTAAGAAGTCAGTGTAAAAAAGAGTCAGCATTAACTTTACCTTTTGTAACGCATAATTTATCTCCACTACTATTGCATCTAGGAGAGTAGAGAGCACACCTTGGTGAACTGCTGTGCAAGATGAACGCCAGTACTGGACTGCATATATGAATTCTCCAAGAGGCATTTGAATAGAGCGAATTAACTAAAAGAGAAGAAAAACTGCTGTTTGAGATTGCTTGAGTATAATTAAAATATTTCAGCAAACCGTTTTCTGCAAAGTGCAGATCACGCCTTGAAAGCTATTGTGGTATTTCATTCACCAGGGATCAGAGAGGAAATCAGCAATGCATAGAAAGTTTGCTCATAAGTTTGAAAGAAACAAACAAAACAACAGTTGAACCAAAAAAGAACTTTTTTTCAGAAGTCCTGGAAAGCAGATCATCTTATTTGCCAGTTATCCACCTGTCTCACTACTATATAGTCTCTGTTAAAAAATACAAGCTAACTTTTCTGAGAAGATAGGACAGTCAGAAGAACTCTGGGACATGACCCTTATATTGAAGCTGATACAATTCAAGCTGAAACAAATAAATAATATAGGTATATTTTTTTTTCCCTCTGCCAAGATCATAACATACACAATTAAATTCTTTGCTCTGGAATGAGAAAATTCATTTTCATTGCAGATAAGGTTAATAATCTACTAGTACTAGGGTAGTTCAAGAACAGTTGCAAGAGAATGCCTTGTTCTTTATTTTACTAGTTTTTCTGTTGCTACAAGACCAATAACAGTTTTAAGAAAAAAAAAAAACAAACAAACACACTGGAAATGAGAAAACATAGAATAATATTAGAAAAAATAACCAAAAATCTAATTATATGTTGAATGGGACAATAACCTCAAAGTACCCAAGTGTAACACCACTTCACATTTGAGTAAAAAGTATGAATTCATCTAGAGGTAGGTAGAAAATTTTAAGCATAATACCTGAATCCCTTCTTCCGGCTGTTTCTTGAGTCTGCATGAGACACATTCTAAAATTTTCTGGAAGACAGTCTGTACAGCATGGAGAAGACTTTCCACTTCATGTGTCTCAGTGTTTTGAGTCAAAGAAGCTTCAGTAATTTCTTTTAGAACACAGAGTAACACTGGAGTACAAAAGCCACCTCTCTCTAGAGAAAGAGATGAATACCACAGTATGAAAATTGTTATGAGAGATTCTCCAGGTACAAGCTCAGAATGAAAACTCTGCTATATACCATAAACAGCTATAGTTTCCAAGCCTCGACAACACATTTAGTTTCTGAGCACCTTTAGCTGAAATTTTCATACAGTTCAATCAATATTTCAAGCATAAACCCAGTGTCCCTGCCAAAAATTATTGAAGCATAGAGATTAAGATTGTAGATTTCTTCAGGAGCACTACTTAAATAGTGCTACAATGTTGTCTCCAAAGGCATACTGATAATAATTTTTGTTCTACACACAGAATCACAGAGTGGTTTGGGTTTGAAGGGATATTAAAGATCATCTAATTCCAACACCCCTGCCATAGGCAGGGACACATCTCACCAGACCAGGCTGCCAAAAGCCCCATCCAGCCTGGCCTTTATTATTAACATATATATATATATATATCTATAATGTGTATATGTATATAATTTGTATATCAAACAGCAGTAACTAAAATGTAACAGTAAGTAAGAAACATTAGTTATCAAGAGTGCCCTGACTCTGGACTGCTTCTCTGCTTGCAGTTTTCCGTTTTCTGAAAAGCTGCTGTTACTTCTGACATTGATTATTGATACTAACATAATCTGTAAATACCATGTTTTGAGAAACAGACTCCAAAATGCAAATAGCAACAGTTCTGTTAATACAAAAAAAGTAATCTAAGCATGTATAGAGATGCTAACATTAGCACAAAATACCATACCTGTTTGTATAACTGCCAGTGCTATATCTAAAAGGTATGCTTGAAATTTAAGATTTCCAAGGCCAACCATTATTAGATCTTTACACACTGTCAGGTAGTCCTGGAAAAGAGATGCAAAAATATATCAGGAAAGAAAAAATATATATATGTTTAAAGCAACAGTTCAGTAGTAGTTAAAAGTAGTAAAAATATCAAATCAAAGGAATCGTTTAATTATCTTTTACATATTGAAATTAGATAAGGGATGGGATGGGGGAAAGTCTTCAAAGAAAGCTTCACAGTACTAGCATTTTGTGAGACATTATTACGAGAGATTAATACGTATAAACTCATAGGTGTTTATCCATTTTCACTTTCACATTGCAGAAGAGAAAAAGTAATACGTGTATTAGGAATTCCTGCCTCACAGGACATCAGCTTTTCCTCGACAGAGGTAGTTCATAGCTCCACAGTCCAGCAGAATAAGCATCTGTCTATCCTTTCTTGAAGGTAAAAATACTACTTAGTGGACAAATGTACTTAAAAATGCAAATGATGGGATCCAGTGGTAAATGCGCTACCACACAAGGTTATTATATAGGTATAAAAATCCTGATATATATTTTTATGTTCTGGGACACTCCTATGTATGGACAGGAATACAGAAGTAGCATCATTTTCATTTTTGACACCAGCTATAACATGTAAAAGGTCAAATGCAGTGTATAAGAGCAGACCAATGTTATTGTTAAAGAATACATCCCTTTGTTTCTTGCTTCCATTTTTAACACGATCCTGTGTTCTCGACTAAATTTGAAAGTAACTCAGAGTAGGTGCACCAGATATGTTCTCAACCTTTGATAAGCAGGAGTTCCAAAGACTGTTCCAAACACTTTGCTCTTTCTTCCACAGAAAAATATTTCTCAAAAAGCAGTAAATCCTCTGTCTTTTTCACTCAGGCTCTAGATCAGAGGCACTGACACTGAGCATTTACCCAGGCACATTATGACCTCTCTAACAATCTTGAATTGCAAAATTAAAAAGGGCATAGCAAAAGAGCATTTTCCTGCACAGACACACACGTTACATGGTAAGACTAGAATACTAATGCAGACAGGATAGGGAATTTCTAACCAGCCTATGTTCAGGTTAGTTGAGTCACTCAAGGACACGGATTGCAATTACAGTTAGTCCAAATCTTTCCCTTGATCAAAATCTGAAAAGAACCATAGCTCAATGGTAAAATCCACACTGGGTTAAGTAATACATCAGGGAAATATAACAGAAGACTATTCAAAACTAGCTTAAGCGTTATCTAATCAAATGTTTTCTGTGAAGGGTAATTGAAGATAAGGAATACAGAACAATATTGTCAAGAGACAAAAAGCCTGTGGGATGATCCAAAACCCTTTCTTTGTCCCTAGGAACTGAAGGAACACTCTGATGGCTGTACTAAAGGAAAAAGGAAAATCTTGGCACCAAGAATAACCGAGTTACAATGCTTTGGTAATCCCACATGACACGAAGAGACATGCTGGAATGTCATGATATGGTCTCAACAAACGAGCAGTCTAAATACAGTGACCCTCCAATGAGTCCCTGCCCATGACAGCAAGTGCAAAATTTAGGAAGGAAGGAGAGAAACAAGCAAGCAAATATTATTAGATCTAAATCCTGTCTCTCACAATCACACTACTTTCCTTGCCCTTTAAGTCATCTTCTGTTGTGATCCAAAAGCTCCACTTTATTATGCCACATAAAATTGCCACATATACAACTTATAAATCAAGCTGTAGTCAATCCAATAAGAGACCTCTAACCTGGATAATTAATTGAGAAACATTACTCTGTTTTGAAATGCTGTCCTCTTGATCAGTTGCTAGCAAACAAGGTACAACTTGACTTTCTATCCAATCACCTGTCTCCTTCAGAATTGACAGGTAATCTTTTCCGTCTTCAGAAAACTGAAAAAAAATAAACAAAACACAATAGAAGTTTATAATTTTTCTAATTTCAATTCTTTTGGTATTTCCTTATACTGCCAGCTGTAACTCCAGCTACTGCGAAACGTTATTCTGAAAAGATATAACCATACCTGGTTTTGAAGATGAATACTCAACCTGCAACATAGGCTGAAGGCTCTTAAGGCAGTTGTTTGATTGCAGCCAACAGAACTTGCATCGGTTGCTTTCAGAATTGAGTCAAGAACTTCCTGAAATATTACAGTTTACATTAGATTTTCCAGAAATTCCTTTCAAACGTTTATTCTCTTTTTCTCGACAACTATAAACAAAATATTTTAAAGTAAGAAAAAAAAAAAAAACACAATAAAATGAAAAGGTATAATTTCACTTTCATTTTGCAACACTAGAATGGATTTTCAGACTATTCTGTACATTGCAAAAGTCAGGTCTCCTAAAATGCTCAACACTAGATCACAAAAGTTGAAGACACCTAAAAACAATAAGGCAGTTAAAATCTGCCACCTATAAACAATTTTGAACTAATGTACTTCTAGTTTCAAATATTTGTCTGAAGTACAAATAAAAAGGAAAACCTTTTTATAAAGGAGAAGGTAGAAGTGAAGCTTATTTATTTATTGTTGCAGAAGTTTAACTTGAGTAAGACAATATATGTTATGATATGAAGCACTCTTTTATAAGCATTCTTTAAAGGTACAATACCTTTGCAGCTCTCAAAATTTTGAAAAGCTGGCTCAGCTTCTTTTTAGGTGCAGAGAGTAGGCAACCACGATTAACAGGATGAGTCAGTAAATATTCAATGTAATCAAGCGCTAATTCTGGCTTTGATTCCTGTGTTACATGGATACGTACTCGTCGTTCAGATGTTTTAAGACTCTAAATGAGGATGAAGCACAAAACCAGTACAATGATGTTAGTATTTTAATTCTGAAGGAGGAAAACATAGCATTGAAGAAGCTCTTTCTTAAGAAAAAAAAAAAAGCACAATAAATTTATGTATTCTTATAACTCCTTGATGTATGCACACCTTTCTTGGGGTTAACATGTCTGACAACCAATCACCGGCTAATTCCATAATGTGTCCCACTTGTCCCCAGTGACACACGCAGTCTATCAGGGTAGAGTATTTGCTTTCATCAGCTCCACTGTCAACATTTCTGAGTTTGGAGATCACACCACAGCTTAGAAGAAGGAAAAAAAAAAAAAAAAAATGGAAAAAGATATGTTAGCTTGACAGCCATTAGTGCAGAAATAACCCAAAGATAATCAATCAATATAATACCAAAAAAACATACCACATAGATTTTACTAACTAACTCTGCAAATTTATTTAGTGGATTAATTTATAAACACGGTCATTCCACATGTCAGCTTGTGAAAAATTAACAAAAACAGTCAGCAAGAGAGTTTTTGTCATTCACATTTTGGATTGAAAGATAGTACCTGAAAGTAGGAATAGCAGCAGGGGGCATAAAGGATGCAAGAATAACCAACGGAGTCATGCAACGGTCATCCTACAATACAAAAAAGTGCATGATATGATGTATGTGTACTGTCATACATGGAAAATTAAAGAGAGTACTCATTATGATTAAATTATCTCAAACTGAAGATTTTATTCTTTTCATTATAAATGGAAGTGGAAAAAAAATCCTAACAACACATGGCTCACAGTCTGAAACTTCTGATTCATATTGTTGGAGATCAATTCTCAACTATTTTATCATTTAGCTTTCCAACAAACTATCAGAACAACCACCAAAAATTATGGCTCCATTAGATAATAAACCATTGCAAAAGAAATAACAGCTCTAGCTTACACTTTTCCAAGAAGCAGCTGTTATTTAATTTCACAATTATGACACCACCTAACTCTTCTCAAGTAACTAGTGCCTCAAACAAGTATTCATTCAAATCAGAATTTTTTTTAAAGGCAACTGTAAAAAAAAAAAAAAAAAAAGGTGCTTAAATAGTAATAGTAACGTAGAAATACACTACAGGTTGTTACAGCACATTATAATACAAAGTATAGACCGCTACATAGTCTCAATTACATTACATAAAAGCCAGTCTATGTGAGAAACTTTTCAAAATAAAAATAGTGTATCTGTTGTCCAAGCTTTATGAATACAATCAAATGAAATTATTACCTATTTAGACATTTGAAGAGCTGAAACCTTTTAAAGATTATTTTTAAAAATAATGTGTTTAAAAAAAATATCTAGCTTTTCAGGAAAGAGACGTTTTGCCTCAATCTGTAGTCTTTTAGAAAATAAGCCCCTGATGACGAGTCTTTTTGGATCCAAGCTGCTTACTCACATCAAAGTCAAGAAGTCACTTGCTAAAGCTGGATATCTTGTCTGCTCATCAGTACCTATCAAGAGGGATGTTACATCCTCCAGCAGAAAAGATTTGACAACTTCCAAATGCTTTCAGGGTAGAAAGATATTTGGTCTATCTGTACTGCAGAATATTATGTAGAACTGAACTGTTTTCCACTCCCTGATTATCTAAAACTGACTTGAATGTTGCTAAGTATAACAACCAGCATAACTCAGTAAACTTCACTGCAAAAGCCGTAAGCAAAAAAAAACAAACACTTCCACTAGACCAGGCTTCCAAATGCACTACAGGATGATGATATTAGCCAATGTCAAAATATCCCAATCTTAAGAATAACACAAGAACAATTAAATCCATCAAGGAGACTTGCCTTAAATACTTTTAAATACTCAGGAAGTACCGAAGCAAATTTTCTGATGGCATAATCTTTGGCACCTTCATTGTGATCTAGTGCTTTGCGAATACTTCTCCAGAGAATTACTACAATCTCCAATAAACTGGCCATGCTTGCCACATCATTTACTGATAACACATCATTGAACATCTGAAATAAAAACACTCAAATGATGTTACCTATTATATACTAAAATACAAATTTGTTAAAATAAGGTTTCAAAAACATTGAAAATTTGCATTCATTTCATAAAGGTGTGGTGTTTATTGCAAAAATAGCAACTCCATGATTCATTCATAACCTCTAACTCTATTCATCTTACTACATTATTTTTGGGGAAAATATTTAATTGCAAAATCTAGCAAACTTATTTTAAATAGTGGAATTAAAGAAATATTCGAGTATACGCCACATTCCGTCTATCTTATTCTACACACTTCACCAAGTTTCTGTTTTTGCAGGGCATGAAAACCCCATGATAGTGGTTTTCCCCTTCTAATTCCACAGATGTTCAATTGCTTTTCTTCAGATTTCTGTCATATCATTAACTGCCTATATCTGAAATTAAGCACCACAAAGATACCAAAACTTAGCATAAAGTGGACTTTCTTACACTTATGCTCTCCTTCTCAGTTTCTTCATCTTCATCATCATCATCATGAAGACTCTCTTTTGTTGCTTTCTGGATACAGGCATTTAAGCAGCGCCGAATTGTTAGCATCAGTTTAGCTACATTTAAGTATAAGAAGAATAAATGAGATCTCTACTATTCCTGAAGAACATTGTTAGTAAATGCTTCTAAGTACAATGCTAGGTTCTGAAAAGCAGGTAACAGAACCAGAAAGAGCTGGAAAAAAAGATGTCAAATTTCCTGGTAAACAAAAATGGAAAAATGGACAAAAATTTTATATACTCAAATATAAAGAAATGGCAACATTATCACAAGGTTCTTTAATTTCATTGTTAAAAATGTCTACTCAAAAAAAAGTCAAATCAGGATCAGAGGAAGCTCCCACAACTCCTACGTTCATCTGGCAGAGCTATTAATTTAATGAATGATGTCTAAAACCCCATTTCTTCCAATGTACATCCCAATTATTTATAAAAGACACAGTAGCCAAACGATTGCACTGCTTAATGCGGATCTCATCTTTAGATCTAAGTGAAAAGGTTATGCTTACTCTGGTGAAAGTATGACAAGCTGAAATACCATAACAGGGTATTTCAAAAGTACCCTACTACAGTAATATGATCAGTCAAGGGGCAATGGCTTTATTTTACCCAAGTCACCCCATGCTGACTACTGTGTTTTTATAGCACCAAAATTCATCTGAAACATCTTTTTTCCCAATCTTACTTGGTTCAATAACACTTTTATAAAATCTCTACAGTACATATATTTGTCACTGAAAGCCTTAAGAGTATCAGATTATCAGACATAAATATTTCTCACTTCTTATAGAAACTTCTACATAGAGATCTCAAATCCCCCGAGACATCAGCTATTTTACTTCACTGTTTTTGCATGATAAATATATATTGATTTAGACAGTTTTACGGTACATGGAAGGAGAAATGGAAAGAGACACCAAATAACAATATTGGTTATGCACACAGTACAACATCGAAGAGCAAAAACAAAAAGTTTACTGTAGAAAAGGCTTATGACAGTTGTCAGAGTTTATTGCTGGTGTCAAAAACACAAAGACATATGAAGTAATATACTAAACCCCAAAAGAGCTACCAACAATGCGTCAGTGTGAGGTAAGAAATTTTGAAAAGCAATTACATTGTGTGGTTTTGGTATTTCCAAATGGTTTGTGCCTTACCTATATTGGTGGGGGCAGTATATTCATAAGCATACTGATAGAACTTTCTAGCTGCTGCCGAATTCATCTGGATTAAAGTAACACAGCGCTCACACCACACATACTCAGGCTGGTTAATGGGGAAGAAAGAGTTGAATAAGAGGTTCACTATGCGTCGTGACACAGGCCGTGAATCAACTTCAAGGCGAGCCAGAAGATGCTCCATAGGACAGATTTTCCAAAACTTTAAAAAATGAGAAAATACATTAAAGTAACTGGAAAAAGAAAAAGGAAAACAGTCACATTTACTGTAGTCTGCATCAAAATTCTCAACAAATATGAATAGCATTTACCTGAAAAGCGTAAGTATTTTTAATTTTACCAAAATACCAGGATATACTTCAAGTCGTGTAGTGCTTTAACAATGCTACTTTCTTGTCCTGATGCTCCTCTAAAACTCCTGGTACCTCTGATAGACAGGTAAAATCCTAGTTCAGGCAATTCCAGCTCAACACAACTGAAAAGCTAATTGAATTTCACATATATGGGAAGGAATTATTTATTCTAAAAAGATATCACCACAAAAGATAATTGTTTGTTGTTATATGTCATGTTTTGTATTTTCAGCATGGAACAAAGTAGGACCAAAGGACTTAAAAGTATGTCATGCTCCCTAGAAACCTGTATAAAGCAAGACCCTTTCCAAAAGGTATCCCAAATGTTCATTGCATCCCCACCATTAGCAGAGTTCTAGCTTATTTGTAAAGCAGTAATTGAAGGCTATGAAATTCAAAAAGAACAAACAACTTGTTATGCGAGCCATAACACTACTCACATTTGCCACTTTTGTGAAAATATCTTGAATTAGTTATACTGTGCACTTCCACATAAAAAAAAAGCGACCCAAAAAACTCCCTAAAACCACAATTTAGGATTTCTTGGCATTGAAAAATATTATTATACTCTTGAGTAAAAATAGCTGCAGCAGCTAATTCCCTTGAGATTCCTAACTATGGGCATTTCTACTAAAATTACCATAAAAAGAAAGTGCTTGGAATACACACTGAAGTAATCTCAGGACTTCAGAGAGATGTACATTACAGGTTTTAAATAAATAGCAAGTTAGTGACAAAACAAACATTTACTGTAATTTTTTTAATACATAAACCTGATCCCTTTTTCTTTTTTAGAAGACACAAGTCTTTTACTATGTAAAAACAAAGCAGAGTGGATGGAAGTTTTCCAATATGCCTGAAGAACAAATAACAACTAAGAAAAAGTCCCTAATACTTTTACACCTGCAGTTGCAAATTATATTTTTCCTCTGTGTTTTATGGTATATTCATAATAATTCAGGAAAGCCAAAAAAATTGTTTGCTTGAACTTTCACACTGAATGAGAAATAACTTTTAAACAAGAATTTCTTATACATTTAACAGAAGCACAAGACTTCCTTTCTGTGTTTTGAAAAGACTATACACAAATCAACAACATAAAAATTTTATTTAGCGCATCTTTGAGATTGAATATAACTTAAAATTAAGCTTGTTCATATTTTACTATACAGGTTAAAAAAATACTATTTTACTATAAAAATAGAATCTGATCTTATGATCTGATAACTGATACTAATGGATCAAATTGTGACTGTAGATGTCAGTCCTTTAAATCCTACTTGGATCAGCAAGCTGACATTATAAAAGCAAAGTCTGCAGACTTAAAATTCACTATCTGCCACTGTGCATTTACATCCTTATTGTAAACCAAAGCCAGCAAACAAAAAGCTGAAAACCCTCTATTCTGAAATGGCCTCCCCTTTATCCTGTGTTTTGGGCCTATTTGGGGAAATTTGGAAGGTACTGAGGTGGTCTCGTCTTAATATAATGTCTCTGAGGTCTTGTGATCAAAGCTGGAATGCACACATGTGGCAAGTAGGTAATTCTCATGTTCTGGGGGGATGTGTTTCTGGAGTATTGAAGCCTTAAAATTCTGACAGACGGAGCATTTATTCAAAGGTTAATTCTGTCACGAACAACAGAGATTCATACACATGACTACAGCATGCATTTGCATAGAACAAGAGAGGCACTTCCTAATAACTAGGCTCAACGAGAGACAAAACCATAATTAAAATAAAATATAAAATTGACGCTAGTAAACCATTTCAATGATCTTGAGGTCTCTTCCAACCTAGAAATTCTGTGATTCTGTGTGATTAACAGCAGAGATTATTGCCCTATATAATAAGAGTCCACGGCAGAACACAGCTGTTTAAAATCTCTATGAAAGGAAACAAAATGCTGGAGGATGTGCCCACCCACAAAAGGCAAATAAAAATTATAAAAATAGGTAAATAAAAAGTAAGAAAGCAATTCAGTAAAGGCATCAAGCATTTTAGGTGAAAGAGTCCTGCCTTGAGCTAAGCAGCTGTGGCTGTTCTGACTGTCCTACCATGGCACGGCCACAAGAGGGCAGGGAAGACAAACTCCCTGAGAAAACAATATTGTGGAATTGTTGCGATACCACCACTGAGTAAAAAGTAGTAAGCACAGAGAAGTCTGCTGGACCTACTCCAAATAATAATAATCCAGAACAAGCGAAAAAATGTGGGAGAGAAGAGAACAAGAGTTTATTTGGCTCAATCAAGAAGCCAACTTTTCCACTATGTCTACAAAATCTTTGCCACAGCGATATCCAGACACAGCATTATCACCTATGGTTATCTCATCCTAGAGGAACAACTGTAGAGAGCTTGCAAGTTCATCAGGAGCAGCCTCAATTAAAAAAAAAAGTAAAAAAATAAAAAATAAAAAATAAAAAAATCGATATATCATTTTTAAAGGATTCTTCATGAACACCATAATTTCAGTAGAATTCACAAAATCATTAATAAGAAGTACTTCCATACTACCACTTACATTTGGATCGCAATCTTTAAAATGGATGCTTTAAGACAGATTAATAGCAACAGAATCCACAAGTCTTAGAAATAAACTATCAGTTACATGCTTAATGATATAAGGAAGGGAAAACCTGAAATTAAGAGTGTTACTACATTAAATATGTATTTTTTTCTTTCAATGATGACTGCAGTAGTCTCAAAGGTACAGTTATTATTAAAATAAATACTTTGATTTTATTTCCTGTCTGCTACCTATGAAGCAACACTTATCCTACCTTAGCTGCCTTAGTAGCTTTGATTTTCAGCAGCATATCAACAAAGGCCACTCGCACTTTCTCTGAATTGTCATGAAGGCTGAGTTTAAGTGCTGGCAAGAGCTGCTCCAGTAATGGGTGACTTAGTTTGTTGTCCAAAGTTATCGGTAGGCACTGCAAGAAAAAATCATTATGCTAAATACAAATTTTAAAGAGTAGATTTACAAAAAAGATGTAGCTAAAAATTGCTGAACTGGACCATGACACTTCTAAGGTTAAATTATGCAGGGGCATCCTGTGCATGCATATTTTTCCTGTTGTATTCTTTAACAAAAGGTACATCAAATTTCCAGCGAACCATGTTCTGTGAGCTCATTTCAAGTGAAGCAGCTTCAGATCTATGCTGAGGCCATAGTCTTGCCTTCTAAGGACACAATGTCAAATACTTTCTGTGGCAGCAATAATAGCTCCCTAAACTCTGCTGATTTCAGATTAATAATTAGTCTTTATTTGCTGAGCTCCTTTTGACTCAGCACTTTCTGTTTATTCAGTATAAAGCTCCGCTGTAGTGGAGTAAGTGTGGATTAACACAAAGATAGCTCCAAATTAACAATTAATTGACACATGCACAAAATTTTAAGTGGAAATACAACTTTGGGAGTTTCTCTAGGGATATGTTAAAACTAGTGACGCAGAAATGTACCAGAACTGACCTGCATACTAAGCATAACTTCTAATAGCTAAAACGATGAAGTTACCAGGTCCAAACAACATACAAAGAATATCAGACTAGAAATGCAAAGTGATTGGGATTCATAAAGCCAGTCACCATTCTAGAAAACATTTTGTTTGGTCTTATGTGACTTATAAAACGTGCGCAGAATTTGCTTGTACTAGGAACTTTATTGCATCTGTCATTTTGCTGAATAAGCAGCATCCTTGACTAAAAGTGGCCTATCCTAGAAACCTTTGCTCCAGGTGAAATGTAGAAACGACAATCATGATTTTACATCTAGAAAAAAGACTTACTTTAAAAACAGAGCATCGAACATCAGCAGATGTTACATCACATGCCAGCTCTATAATTATTTTTTTTAAAAGATCAGCAACAATTGGTGGAGGAATCATCTCCCAGTATTTGGATGTTATCTGACTAACTCCAAGTATCCCTGTAGAACGGACAACTGGATAAGGATCTTCTAAGAGATTCTGTAACAACCAAAAGAAAAATGTGAGTACATGCATTATTGCAAATCCGCTGCTATATGACAGATTATTTTTCTTTACTTCTTTTCAGAAATATTTATTAATACAGTACTAAACTTCTATTGAATCCTTATTAAATAAATGTAAAGCACTCTCCACCAATCCTAGGTTAAGTAAGGATCACCATCATTACTCATGCATCTAGTCTTTCAAGAGCATTCTTCATTCACAGGTTAATGAGTAACAATGCCAAATATTTCCTTTTCAGAGTCAAAAATGGTACAACGTTGTCTGTTGTCAACATATTACAGAAAATTAAAATATTAGCCTAATTTTGTATTTTCTGCATCTCAGTATTTCCCTGTGAATACTATCCTAAAATTCCATACATTTTAATTTTATCAATGCTTAATTTTAGTTAGTTTTCAGCATTTCAGCTTAATTAAAACTTACAAAAAGTTCTTCAAATTGTTTCTGTATTTCGTTGTCCATCTCTTCAACATTAAAACTAGGATCACGAATAGGAAAAGCATCAATAAACAAAAATGCTGCATTTGATCGAACTTCTGAGTTTCTAGCCTGTTAGAATGAAGGAAAAAGTATATTTTTGGTAAGTACAGTATTACCAAATTATTAGTATTAAAAAGCATACCCTAGGAAATATGGCTCTCTAAACACTTCTGGCAATCACGTATTTCTAATGAAGTAGGCGGAAGAGATTAGCTTTTATATATATGGAAGAAGTTATAGTAACATGATTTTTTTGCACTTTACATTTCTACCCATTCAGTAAATCCCAAGCTAGTAGTACAATAAGCTCTCAAAACATTATCAACTTTAATGATCCTGAAGAGTCATGAGCCCTTCTGCTTTCTGTAATGCTGAATAAATTAAAAGCAGTTAGGATTTCTCTTGGTCACCTGACACACATACTTGGGCATACTTAAAGCTGCTCTTTGGAATACAGGAATCTGCAATTCAAGCAAAGCTTTAACTATTAAGTTTACACAGAGCAAGGTAATTTAATTGAAAAGCTCAAGCCTATTTCTTCAAGAAAACAGCATTCAGAAACTAAGTACCAACAAGCCTAGATGATAACTTATCCAATGTAAATATATTCAGTTCTGCATCTATGCACGTAAGTAGTAGGACTGTGTTTTTTGAGTTGCAGTCAGCTCATCAAAATTCTAAAGCAAGCCTCATAACTCTCAGACATTTTACCATTTGTAACCATTTTCAGGGTGTTACACTACATGTTTTGCTGGCTGTAGAGCCCCAAATGTAAAGAAAAATGAAATAACTGTATATTTAGACAACTGGTGAAAAATAATTGGCCCTGTGGGCTCATAAAGAGTAGTAAACACCAAGCAGTCAAGGAAATGAAGAAAAAGATGAAACTCAGTGCATCTCAGGAAGAAACCTGAAATATAACTACAAGAGAATATTTTATTTATCAAAGACAGTAGTCTTTGATAAAAGCCTGTGCTCACTTCTCTTAGAAGCAAGAGAGAAGGAAAAATTCTGTTCAGATTTTGGGTCCAATTAAAAAAAAAAAAAAGCATACATAGAATCTTATGAAACAAGCAAAGTAGGCTTAATCTTTGGAACAAGATACTAGATAGTTCAGGGAACGTCCTGCTATAATTATTCAATTTTCTTCCTCCCTTGTCATAAGAATATTCAGACAAAAGGCAGGGATGAGAAAAAAAAAAGTATAACCATGTAATATTTAGAACTAAAGAAGTTAATGCCAAGTAAAACCAGGAAATCACAATTACTTTATTTATAAATTATTTTCTATTTCTCTTCTGAATTGATCCTCATTGGGGGTGCAGAGGGAGTTGTCTCATCTCCAGGTAGAAAAAAAAGAAAAAAGCCAACAAAGTTTTAAAAGGCCAACAAAATTAAGAGCAATTCTAAATTTAATACTGTCCAAGTAAAGTCCATCTATACATTATTTAGTTAAGGATTTGTGCTTTACTTGATTTTATCATGGATAATATAAACAGGCTAAAAGTGGAAAGATGATAAATCTTAATAAAGTCCTATAAAGATGCAGAAAATCTTTCAACTACAAGCTTGTCTGTATTGAGGATTTCTAGTGAGGAACAAGTTAGTATGTGAATTAAGGGTGAAATAGTTCTTTACCCTAATATTTCATATGAAACTGAACTTAAACCCTCCTTTTTTTTTTAAAAAAAAAAAAACAAAAAAACAAGCTAGATACTGTCTACCATGACCATTCCAAAAAGTAAGTTTTGATAAACTACATCACACTGAATTCCATTAAGCTCATTTTAATTCTGAACTGGGTATCCACATTTTAAATTCCTTCCTTCAATTAATTGGAATTTATCCCTAATGTCCTTGCATATTCAAGTTCCTAATAGAAAAAATGCCTTCAATTTAATAGTGTAGATCCTGTGTAGAACCTAGGACTATTTTATGTCACAGTGACTCTTCAACTTAAGAGGAGCCTTCAGTTATTCAAGTGATTTTTTTTTTTTTAATCTTTACGTCTATGCCCGTACTACTTTGAAGAACTGACAGAATCTTTTTAAGCAGCATTTTCATTTTTTGTTCAGTTTGTTTTCAGAGCTTTCTTGTGAGTTTCATCTGATCTTACAACTCCTGAAATTCACTTCCCATTATTTAAAACAGTATTTTTCACCAGTCAGTTAGTTTTAAAGTGTATGATGATAAAAAAAAAAAATTAAAAACACCCCTTTAAAGAAATCACTTTCTTGAACAGCTTGACTTCCTGGAGGAACAGTTCTTGATTTTTTGAGTTTGTTACAAAATAGCTTAATCACTACTTATCTCACAATAAACATACACTTTCTAGTTAAAGAACAACCAACCACTGCACAACTGTTTCTGCTATCTTTGCACGTAAGGATTACTTTTCATAATAAACATGTGAATACAAATGAAGAAGTTACATAAGGGTTTATATTACAAAAAGGTATATTAAGGTTGCATAAAGGCTATAAATGCGTGTAAATAAAAGCCACAAAGTAAGCTTGTCCTAAGTATCTGCAAAACAAACAATTAGGAAAAACAAATATGTATAACAAACATCCATTCTCAGTTTAAAGGCTTAGAGAGGAATACAAGTAGTTTCAAAATGAACAGCTCTAGAACACTTATTGTTACAACTGAAGTTCTTTTTGCAAGAAGGAGTGGTAAAGAGGCCCCTTTATGAGTTCTTTCTTTTATATAACCAGTGTTCCAGAACAAGATTTGTTCCTCACTATATTAAATTAGGGGTTTATACACTGGCTAAAATAGGAGCATCAAACTGGTTATCTAAAATTAAACTGACATTTCAAGCTTGGGAGAGGAATCCACACTACTAGGAACAACTATAAGCTTCCAGTCTAAGTTCTGTATCTTAAAGCACTGGTGTTTCTGAGTCACAGCAATGGTTCTCTAAAAATGGTAAATACTTCGGCAGCACTATGAGAAATATTAGCTATACAAAAGCAAGACAGAGGCCTAACCAAAAATCAACACCCAAATTTTGATGTTCAGTCACATAATATTTCCTTTCACCTATCACAAGTACGGTATTGAATCATCTGGAATGCAGAATCTTTCCTTGTACTGAATCATTACATGATTCATATAATTGCTGTATTCAATTTTTGAAGATCCTCCCTGTACCTTTTTGAAGTCTATGTTCACAATAGTTGGACTATTTTGCCATATTAAAGCAAATTCTCTATGACCTACTTGATACGTCTGTTAACTTCTCAGTTAAAAGTTCTTTATTCCTTACATAGAAGCTGTCAATGTAAAACACAACAGGGAAAAAAATAACAACAAAAAAAGACAAACAAACTAAAAAGCCTTTGTTCTAGTGATGGAACCATTAGTAGTATGAAAATTATGTATGTGTATATATATATATATATATATATACACATATAACATTAATATATGTTTTATATACATATATATATAAAATATATACACACACACGTATAATATTAAAAACAGACACATGGGAGGGATCCAAAACTTGATAGCTGGAGAAAGGTAGCCTTATATTCTGAAAAGGATAATTACCCTCAGTGCTCTCCAAAGGATAGGTTGGTACAATCGATAGAGCATTTCTTCAACTCCTTGGCGAACTTTACTTTGTTTATGAAAGTAACTCAGCATCTGACAAAAACAAAAAGACCACAAATATTTTGTGCACTGCTATATACATTTAAGAAAGGGAGTGTGCAGTGGTGAGGAGTTACCTCATCGTTTACTTAAGACCAATGAATTTTCCATACTAAGTAAGGGACATGATATAACTAGACACATCAACTGACCCTATATTTTATTAGTCACAAAAATCATAAAAAAAATAAATCTAGTAAACACCATTATTTATTGATTCAATAAGCCTGTATAGAGATCTACACATAAGAATGGCAAGCATGGCTACAGAGTCAACTTTGCTGCAACCTTTTTTTTTTATTAAAGTAAAAAACTTGTAATTTGTTTAAACTAACTGGCAGAAATACGTTGCAACAATGTAATTATCAACTGCAAATAAACAAACCCATTTCTATGTTAAGAAATGCTATTTGTTAAATAGAATTATCCAAATAAAAATCTACAGATGTAATAAACATATAGGCACTGATGAAAATCAAGAAGTACCACAGTGCTTAGTTACCTAAACCGCTACTATACCTAAACTATGCAGGCAAAGAAGTAAAGTAGAAGACCAGGGAAAAAGGACATCATGTAGTTTGGTATGTTTGTATGATATGCATACACTGGGCGTTTTGAAAAGAAGGCCCTTTCAGTGTCAAGCCTGACTAATTCAGGTAATCCCAACTACAGCTAGACTGAGAAGTCTGTGAATCAGTTTTACAGAAACAATGCTATAGTGGAAGAATACTTTTTCCTGACTTTCAGATGAATTTAAGTAAAGACATGATGTTATTTACAAGAGGCTACGTGACTATAATTTGTATTCAAGAAAGACTAATCTAATCATGCCAGAATTAATGGCAAATCACTACTGTATTGCAATAGATTTCATTAGGAGAACAGCGAACGTCAGGTATTTGACAGACTTTTTATAATCAGAAATTTAAATTCATGATGGAGGGTTGGACCTGTTGCCCCCCCCTTTTTGTTTTTTTTGTAAATCTACTGTTCTTTCAATAACGTAGCCTAAACATTGTTCAAGCGAATAACTGTATTTTGTTGGTGCTATTATTTGTTACAGGAACTACTGTACTCTAACGGGATCATTTTAAATTAAATTCTTGCATACTGAAAAAGAATGGGCATCATTACAAATTTATTCCAAGACTCGTGACCACCCCTACAATTCAAGGCATTTATTTACATCACCGTCCTCTTTCCAGATCATATGCTTCTCTGATTCTCAATAAAATGAAACACCCTGTCAAAATCCTACTCCATCAAAATTCTAACCTTGAACTTTGTAAAACCTGTTTGTTTAATACCATACATTCCCAATATAGCTTTTGACATGACTTTATTTTCATATTCTTGGAAAAATCTGGAACTTATACTAGAAAATGAAAAACTATTTTCACTGCATCAACATTGCAAAAGAAGCAATTCTGGGCAGAGCTGTGTAGCCATGACTAAACACGGTAGGGAAACAGGACTTCCCCCTGCTCGTATGTGGATTTGGCGTTACCACTGAACGTTGATAACCTTAGATAAAAGTAAGCATTCTGGCTTAAGTTCCTGAAAAATACTCACTGAGCTCCTACTCACCAACAGACTATGAAGTTGCTGAATGGGCACTCATTCTCTGTTGTTATATATATTTTTAAGTAATAATCTCTGTTATTTATATATATAGTTACATATATATAAAATAGTCTGTTGTTTCTGTAATGTTTTAGTTTAGATCAAAAGCAAAAAACAAATACAGTAATTCTGAGCACTGTATTCCAAGTACTGGCTAATAATAAAAACATGAAGTTTAAAAAAAAAAAAAAAAGCACGTTCTGTAAATAATTTTGAAACAAGAGCATCAACAAGTCAAATTCATGGAAGGGATAGTCACAGCTTACTGTGAATGAAAGACCTTACAGAGTCTGTAAAACTGTTTAAAACAGTTTTTGCTCTCAAATTATTAGGCATTTCATTTCCCTGGGGGCAACCAAAACTGGTTACGCTTGCTGGACCACATACTTAGTCCCTTTTTGCCTTTTTACACAACATCACTAGCATAATGCTAACCAACAGTAGGGGAAAAAAACTGTGGCACACAGACTTGTATGTTTTCTTGATACAATGCTACCAATAGTTGGTAACAGATACGTTAGTTAACGCCTACACTTCTGTGCCTTAACAGCTGAACATGTCTTGTAATGATAAAACATCGGATGCTTATGCTAGCTTGCTATATTTACCTGAAATACATTGGGTCAGAGGACAAGGGAACCCACTAGATATGAGATAGGATAAATATACTGGTATATCAAGCTGTTTACTGCACATACTGTACACTCTAGCTTCTACATATTTGGGGGAAAGCACAGGAAGCGAGAAGGTATAGATCAGATATGAGTGCCTTGTCTTTAAAAGCTACTTATTCAACTTTCACAGGGAAATCTGTTGCCAAACTATAAGCAAATTCCTCTTAAAATTTGTTCTAATAATATTCTGAAAGACAGATACTACTTTTCAGGTAAGTACTGTGGGTTGACCCAGTCTCCAGCTAAGCACTACACAACTGCCCACTCACTCCCCTCCTGGTGCAATGAGGAAAAGAACAAAAGTAAGAACACTTGTGGGTCGAGATAAAGACAGTTTAATAAGTGAATGAAAGAGGGATTCAGAAAAGAAAAAAAGTGATGCCAATGCGATCACTCACTTTCCACTACCAGACCAATGCCCTGCCAGTCTCCAAGCAATGGCTACTACCTCCTCAAAATCCCCCTTCCCTCAGTTCTTATTGCTGAGCACGGCACTACAGGGAATGTAATAGACCTCTGGTCAATTTGGGTCAGCTGTGTCCCCTTCCAACTTCTTGCTCACCCTCAGCCTACTTGCTAGGGAGACAGAGTTGGGAAAAAAGACAGCCTGGACAGCATGCAAGCACTGCTCAGCAACAGCTAAAACTTGGGTGTGTGTTCACTGTTTTAGAACAACCAAACCACAGCATCATATGTGGCTGTGCATATGTGGCTGTTCTCCCAGACAGATCCGGTACAGTATTTCAGTAGGAAATGGAAAATTTCTGCTTTATGCTTATGATCTGAGTTTGATGCTACTAGATCATGTCATGCTTTACAGGATCTTACCTCTCTAACTTTAGAATGAACAGAAGAGCTCCTGGGAAGATGAATTCCATGATGCATGAAATCCTGAATACAATTATGTTCAAGTATCTACAGTAAAAACACATACATGCTACTGTTAACACACAAGAAAACAGTAATAAGCAGTGGAGTGGAAATTTGACTGGGGCTTTGCTGTGATGCTGTAATTACACTTTTGATCATTCCCATGGAAATCTACAAAAACTTGGTAAATATTTAAGATATCAAATATGTAGCCCAGCACACACTGAGTAAATGCTTCAGTAACTCATGTAACTCCTACATTTACAAAAAAAAATACATTAACGTGCATAGTTGTATAAAACAACATTTCAGCAGCAGAATTAAAGAAGCTTAAGTACAACCAAGCCAATCACAGTGGCCAAACATTCATAGCATGACTTGCTTATTCCTTGGCAATGTAGAAGAGGCCATTTCCTTATGGAAAGTACTCCTCAAGGCTTGCTTAGGAACCTTTCCTAGGTTGAAAATTCATATAATTTCCCCATGTTAAAATAGAGTTATCCAAACAAAATTTCAAGCACAGTAATACCTTTAAAGCTTCTCCTGACACCTTCTTCCATGCTCTGAAGTAAACTTCTGAAATGTATTCCATTAAGGACCTGCATTAACATATGGGAAACACTGTCAAACAAGCATCCTACGTACACCTCATAAAAGTAATAACAAAGTTTTTGCTTAGTACCATTACTATTCTTAATTCTGTGAATCAACATTACTTTTAGAGGAAGTAAATATCTTGAAAGTCTACACTGATAATTACAGAAAAACAAAGTTAATTGTCAATTAATGAACTCAAACACTCATAAAAAAATTGCTTACAGTAGGAAAGTCAAAATTCAGCACAGATAATTTAATCTCTTAATGAATGCCTTAACTTGTTTACAAATGCATACACAAATTATTTTAACTGAAAGCATTAGAAAACCTCTGATTTTAATTCAAAGAATAACCTATGTAACATTTCTCTGAATAATCAAAGGAAAAAAATCCATGCTTTTCACCCATCAATCAAGTTCTCAGGCTATGATCCTACAAGTTATTTCTTATTTAGACCATCTCTCGTTAGAATCTTACCATACTAAATCAGAGGTTGTTAACAGGAAAAATAACAACATCTTGCAGAAGCAGGAACAGACCTGCAGTTCTCTAACACCAACTTTGCAAGTAATGCAGTGCATTTTAAGTAAAAATCATTTGCTTTAGCTATTGCTAAAAAAGCACTTTACTACACCTATAATTGTATATACAGGCATGTACAAAGCGACAATTAAATGAAATTGTTGAAACAATACAGTACTTATATTCAGCAGATTTGAAGGTCTCTGGATGCTGATATATTTTTTAATCAACATACTAGGTTTTTTAGCTTGAGACAAAAAAAATTTTAGCCAAGCTTCTAAAGATCATTAAGAACTGTAGCTGTGATGCATACCTTGGAAAAAACTGTAATTGGTTTTTAACAGTTCCATGTATCATTTTAATGAAGTTGACATTCCAGCTGAACAAAAAGCTCAAGAATCTTCTTCCCTGTTGGTAGAGGGAGAGGGAGTAAAAACAAAAAAGTAAACAAAGCAATACAAAATGGAATTCAGACCCTAGAGGAACACCCAGTTTAAGAGCCACTTCAGCAGTAAATATAGATTCTTAATTTTTAAACCTAGTTCAAGTATTGCTGTTACTCTGCTGGATTGTGTATCTGCCTGTCTTCTTTTCCAGTGTCCAATCTGTTCTGGACTGACTTCAGCTAGTATTCTATAATGATAAGGGACTGTGCAGCTCAGGACCCTCACATCAAGGGTCATCAGAGCTCTGTCAAGTGCAGCATCATTTTGGGATGACACTGTACTGCTGGTGAAGCTACAGCTAAAATAACACAACTCTTCCAGCATTAGATGCAGAAATAATTTTGAACAAAAGCACAGAACAGCTGGGCCACTGAGGAAAATAAATGCTGTGATTAGCGAGGACAATTCCTTTCATATTGTCTCATTGAAGGTAATATTGCCAGCCTCCCGGAGATGCCTTAATTCGTAAAAGCAGAATAATTTTTTTTTTCTGAATTAGGTTTTCTTTCCTTTTAGCAAATTAGAAGTAGTAACAACAACTTTACTAAATAAGAAAACATTTTGCAAGAAAAGGGAGTGGAAGGCTGTGGAGATAGGAAATAAAATCTTGCTCTTCTGGACTCAGCAAGAGCTGCCAATGGAGCTAGAACCTCATAGTATATCTGTACAGGCAGCCTAGCTCTGTGCCATCCTGGAGTGAAAGTACCCAGCTTCTGAGACTCTGAGAAGTCTGATCATACATAAGAGCAAGTCAGACAATTGCAAAGGTCCTTTGTACTTTTCTAGACAAAATAAAGCAGGAACACTCATAAGATGAAGTAACAAAGCTCAAAGACTCTTCCACTCAGAGCATAACTAACAGTTATGTCGAGACCAATGAAAAAACAGAGGCTTGAACAAGGCTAATGATGCCAGGCACCTACAACATTATAGATTAAAGACAGAGGGAAGGAAGTATATAGGCAGAAACTGCTTTAGTGGAAATGATGAGTTAAATGCCTGCAAGTCAAGAAGTAAATACAGACGATCATTAAAATCAAGACCTAAAAAGCTAAATACAGTGTCATGATTCTTGTTGACAAGTCTGATAGAATCCTTTCTGTTGTCAAACGAGATGCTACCAAGAATGAAAAACACCAGATAAAAATAAAAAGAGCCACTCATCTCCAGCTTTGGTGGTCTAACACATATACTGGAGTCCCAGTGGTACACTCTCCCATCAATATCCTTGTCAAACTGAAAAGTCAAGGGAGTCGTGACCTACAGCTCCTACCTCAACAAGGCAAAGGTTAGGCCATATTCAAACTCTTCTCAAAAGATAAAGAAAAGGCACCTTTGAACCTCCTGAAGCAAGGAAAGCATCCAATAGAAATTTGTATTCAACTCTGTCCAATTCCTTTTTCCTTTGATCTCAACAGATTGACCCTGATCATGAGAACAATAGCGAATGACTCTAATCAAACCTGCCACTTGTGATCAACGGATCTGAATTGATTAGCGCCATCAGCATCCTCGGTATCCTGAGAGGTAAACCAGTGGTAGGCGATAAGACTGTGAACTTGCCATCTTTGGGGTTAGCCCATCAACATGGTGCAGAGCAACTCATACTGCTGTGCTTGCAGCCATAATATACTTTGTGACTTTGGCACTTGCATTTACACACACGTGGCTAGCAATGAAGACAAGAGAACAGGCCTACCTTTAAAACAAAGTAATAGATGCTATGCAGGGCTCTCCAGTTGATTGGAAATCTCACCTGAACAAGAACGGCTTCATAAATTGCACAGAGATAAATTCAGAGGCTCACTCCAGTAATGCAGTCTTAAAATAAGCCTGCGAGAAATATTACTTCGTGGTGAAAAGCACGGTCATGGAAGGCAGAAAAACTAAACTCCCTGATCTTGCAATGAAGCATAAAAGTGCAATTCTGTATCAGTCTAGTCTGGTCTAAAAGTCAGGATACCATATTCCTGGCCCTCCCATTCTCTTCATCTTTGCATACGATAAACCACTCAAAGCAATTTATCTAGCTGACAATCTTCCTAGGAAGAAAACTGATCAGCTACCTCTTTGAATGAACTCATCACATAGCTGCATGAGCATTCATGCTGCAGAGAGGAAAATAGGAATGCTAGCCCATAGTAACACGGGATCATTGCAACTGGAATTACATCTCATTAAGCTGCGATGGAGTTATACCCATAGATGCACACTCCAAAAAGAACGAGGAATACTTTTGTTATGAACTGTAGAACAAGCCTGCAAGTGATAAATCTTTAAGGGAACATGAGCCCTGATAGGCAATTCAGACATCATGCTGATATTAGCTACGACTATTAGCATTTTAGACACAGAAGTTAAGAAAAAGGTACGGCAGAGATGCTTAGGGTGTGTTAGACGTGTTGCTACAAGAAACCTATCATTAGCAAAGTGACCAGACAGGACGACTAGTGAATATGCATGAGCTGGGGTGGCACTAAAACCGTACTCAGGATGCAAAATCCCCAAACAGAAGGATTTGCAACTGAAGCACAGTAGTTTCACAGCAACATTAAAATGGTTTTTGTACTGTGAATTTCAAGACACTAAATCTTCTGTCTGCAGAGCTACAGAAATCCCAGTCACTGTTCTAAAACTATATAGGCAGTTCACATATCGTAATTGAGCTGCAGCTGACAAACTGAGACATCTAAATTTGGATGTTTAAGTCTCCAGAATATTAATTGCCTGAAGAGCGATTCAGGTGATCAGTTGTCAAGTAACTGCTTTACGAAGATGAAATGTTCTGTTGACTCCATTGACTGGGGCAGTTTGGTACTGCCTAAATACAAAACAATTTTAAACATTCAGGTGGTTTTCCAGAAAGCAGAGATCTATGACAGATGTTTTACATGACAGCCCCACATGGATGTCTGAAAGAACTTAGGTCATTTAATGTAGCATTGGTTGTTTACTTATGCTTAAACAATTAAATCCTTCCCAGGACTTGAAGTGATTTGGCTCCCACATAGATGCCTAAATTGGTTGCAGACACAATTTAACTGAACTCTATCTCAGAGTCTTCCAGGATGGGTTTTGCTTCCCCTTGTATTGTGGACTAGAAAGTAGGTTCCTCAAGCATGGAAAGTGACCTGCCAGGTATATAGAGGAATAAGAATTAGTTTTCTACCAAAGTAAGACTCCCATTAGACTGATCACTGAAGAAATTGCAAAGGTGAAATAAGTGATGGCAAAATACTGCACTGACCAGAAAAGGCTCCTGGGATGATTAAAAAAATAAAAAAGCTTCCCTGAATGTAGCAACACTTAACCACAGCACTAAGGCTGGTTAGACATTTTCCAAATGGAAGATGAGGACAGAAAAAAAAAAAAAAAAAAAAAAAACAGAAAATCCTGTCCTGCAGTAGCATTTTCAGAAGATGACACATGCATTACTCTGCACATGTTTGAACTTTAGGTCAGAACATGAAGTCCTCTGGGCAAATAGACACAAGTAGTGTACCCCAGAGCATCAACTGGATGGATGGTCACACTCAAAGAGTTGCAGTCAATGGCTCAGTGTCCAGGTGGAGATCAGTAACAGTGGTGTTCCTCAAGGGTCAGTACTGGGACTGGCGCTGCTTAACATCTTTGTTGGTGACAGGGACAGGGGGAGTGAGTGCACCCTCAGCAAGTTTGCTGATGACACCAAGCTGTGTGGTGCGGTTGACAAAGAGTTGACAAAGGTTTAGATTACATATAAGGACAAAATTCTTCACTCAGAGGGTGGTGAGGCACAGGTTGCCCAGAGAAGCTGTGGCTGCCCCATCCCTGGAGGTGTTCAAGGTCAGGCTGGATGGGGCTTTCAGCAACCTGATCTAGTGGGTAGCATCCCTGCCTATGGCAGGGGTGTGAAATTAGATCATCTGTAAGACCACTTCCAACCCAAACTGCTCTACAATACTGGAATAACACTGTTTAACATATTCATTAGTGACATAAAAGTACATGCTCAGCAATTTTGCAGGTGATTCAAAACCACAAAGCACTGTGGTAAAACAACCAGCTAGCACACCAGATTGAATGTGTTCTTAGTGGTATTCAGTGACAGGATAAGATGCAAAAGGCACAAGATGAAATACAGGAAATTATTTTAAATAGGTTTTTGTTAATACTGTAACAAGTTGCCAGAGAGACTATAAGGTCTCCATCCTTGAAGATGTTCAGAAATGCAACTGGATACGACCCTAAGCAACCATCTTGAGCTGACTGCCTTGAGCAGGGGTGTTACACAAGATGATCTCCGGGGTGCTGTCCAACCTCAAACTCAGTAAATCTGTAATTAATGCTTAGCAACATTACTTACTTAGGACAAGTCAGAAGAAAAATTAGGAAGAGCAAATGATATTTCACCTCCCTCCTGCATTAAACTTTTGAAAAACAAAATAAACCACTCCAAAATCAAAAACATTTGATTTTCAATAATCAAAAGCATTCCTATTCGGAGACAGAAAAAATAGCAAGAAGTCTGATAACAGCCCCAGCATCGTTGACTGTATGTCAGAACTTATCAGTCAAAAGGCTTAATGCAAAACTGTTAAGAGTAATAAAAGCCCACTGACAGAAGAAAAGCAAAGAACAAAAAATTTGCTTACCTCTTCTTTTTTAATGTGTCTTACACTCATAAAGCACTCAAGTAACAAGTCCTTGACTTCATTACTGTCCTCTGAATCATAATCAAAGTACAATAGCGTCTGATGTAGATTCCAGAGACGAACTACATCTGCACCCTGACAGAGGAAAAAAAAAAAAACATGTTATAGTGGTATACCTTTAATGTGAAGAATTATTTAAAGAATTTAAAATGATGAATTTGAAATTCACTGTTACAGATAGAAGGTTTTCAGACTGCAAAATTATGAACATTAATTGATTTTCACCACTATAATTGGGAAAAGATTTCAAAAATGTGTAACTGCAGAAATACTGACTTCCAGCAATGGAAGACATGCTCAAGTACAGAAAGCTGGTATTTCATGCAAAACAGATGCAAACTGCATCATTCTACTTCTAAATCTTTAAACAATGAAAGCAGTTAACAGGGAAAAACAAAGGGAAGGAACAAGTAAGGGAGATACTTATTGGGTTAGTGCAAAAGACATGAAAAAAAAAATCAGTCCATCAATTGAGAAATAAGCTAGAAATAATATTTGTAGACAAATAAAGAGGAACAGAAAAGGACGCTTTCCACTTAAGAAGTCTCTTATGAGTCACTGAGCATACTACTTAAAACCTGAATTAAAAAACAGCCAATTGCTACTCAAACCTTTGTCACTGGACTTTATAAATGAGTGAAGAAAAAAAAATGGTTGTAAAACAAACTGTTCTCTTGTAAAACTGATGCCAAAAAAATCTTTAAAGTTCATTCCAGGGAAAGTAATGTGGTTTATGCAAGCAAGCCCAAAAAGACAATTTGTAACAAATATGGTATCATAGGTTTCATTAACTGGGAAGCACTAAGACAGTGAAAATAAATTGAAAGAAGTGTATTGTGGAGAGATTCTTCCTGAGAATATTCACTAATAATTTAAAATTCAATATATCTTCACATACCGTAGCAGCTTTATTCAGGCTTTTTCTTAGCAACATAATAAATACAGTTTTCCCTAGCTGCTCCTTCCCTTCCAGTCCTTTTTCCCACCACATTTCACACATATGTTGGATGGCACCCTGTAGGTTTTTTTCAGATTCAGGTAATGCAGGAAGAATACCTACAACAGGAATAAAGTAATTATTTATTGCAATGAATGATATTATCCATGTAAAATGCTAGTCTCTTAGTACACTAAGTGTATCTCTCAGTCTATACCAGCTGTTGTCACATTTACACGTCTTAACAGCTTATTCTTACTGTGGGTATTTAGGCAGCTTTGTTAATTTTAAGGTTTTGGCCGAGTTTTTGGATCAGTAGCAGTAGAATCTCATTTTGCCTTCAAAATTCTATAAGCCACAGAATAAGTAAAGTTGGTTGAACAGATGGGGGGAAGGAAAACTATTTAAGTTCCAAGTTTTAGGTTGTGTAACTGATTTTTAATGCTCCCTTAAGTTTGTTTCATAAATTAGAACTTACATCAGTAGCAGCTCTGTCCTTGAAATTTCTTTTCCATAGACCACTCGGGTCAAACAAAAAGCCTAGTACACCCATCTGCTAAAAGCCAGTGTAATGATGTACAGTATAACAGACAAGTACGCACCATTCAATATGAAAGCACATTCTAAAAGAACTTTGTAGTTTACAGTTTCATCCACTACGGGTATGGAAGCAGTAACGACAGCTGTCACTCCTTGGATCACAGCTACAGTTTGTTTCTGAAAGAAAGCAATGTCGAGGAAACAATTCTGTGGTTTATTTATATTCAGAAGAAAATTATGACAAGAAATCAACCTTAGCAACAGAGAGCAAAGCCGAGTTGCTATTAAGCTTCTATTTTGAACAAAGAGTATACTGGCACCTAAAGTCTATCAAGAAGAGGCAAAGCACAGTTTTTAAAGTACATCCTTTACAAAAAATTTTAGAAAAGCTTTCAGGTCTAGCCAGTCGGTAACTTTCTGACTGTATCTATTTATCCACTCCTCCATAAAAAAAACTTCATCTGCAACAAAACAACTCAGACAGACACCCATTCCAGAGCTAGAAAGGGTCTTGTGTAAATGCAAGATTTCCTGATTCCTTTAAATCCAGGGTAAATGTGTCTACTTGTAGGTGAGGTCTCTGCACAAATGAAGATTTCCTACAAGCCTCTAGGTCTCCCAAATTATTTCCACACTGAACTTCTTTTTTTCCTTCCAAAATTAAATAAACCTTTCCCAACAGTATTCTAGAGAGTTCATGAACTGCAGTGCAGAAGCAGTAAATGAGGGTCAGAGTTAGGATAATTCTGTATAAACCAAATATAATCTGGGGGAGGAGCACTGAAAGCTAGATTTCACAGTCTTAATTCAATAAACTGACATACTAAAACAGGTAGTGATTTTTTATAGTATATGCCAGATATTTAAGGCACATCGGAGATCAGCATTTGTTTACTGAAATAAAACATACAAAACAACCACTCAAGTTTTGACCAAACCATGACCCATCTTTTATAATCAAAATCATCAGCAGATATAATCTCTTATAGTGTAGTCCAATCATAACTTCAGCTTAATCCATGCACAGTAATTAAAAGGTCTGTTATGAACATGGTAAGGAGATGTCTGGAAGTGACTTTGATAACCTTTCCATGTTTCGAGATGCTATGAAAATATTCCATTTTATTTCCCAAGGGAATATGAAATAGCTATCATATTGCTGTTTTACAATATTGTTACCATTTCTGGAACTATGTCAACATCCATGCAATCATTATTTTCATCATCTCCAGTCATCTGCCATGTTTCCACAGGTTTCTCCACCAGGGTCTCTTTCAATAGGTGTGTCAGCTTCTCCCATAGTACTTCTTTTTGTTTTCTTGGCAATTCTTGAAGTAGTTCATTCAAGTCGAAAGGTTCGAGCGTATTTTTCTGTGGTCAGAAGATATCACAATTCCACATCAGTGTTGAAGCTTATTTTTCATTATTTCATTTCCTAAAATTAACACCTTTCTTGACATAAAGGATTACTTCCCATTCCTTCGCAGTTACAGAGACAAAAAGCCTTCCATAAGATTTATTTCTTTAAAAATAGCACGTGAAATTTCTGCTGCTTAACTTTATCATGATACAAGGGTGGCTTTTTAAAGACTTTAGTCCTTAGCTCTTCATAGCAACATTACTAAGCATAAATCATCCCTCTGCAACACCAATTCTGTCTCTCATGTTCCAAACACTTCTTTCCTAATGAAGACAACTCCATATCCTCAGGTAAGAAGCTAACAACCACATGAAATTACATTCACTGATCACATCTTTGCTATCTTAAATATAGTTTGATGACAGCTGTTGAAAGGAAAACCTCATGCAAGGACTTGAAACGTAAGAGTCAGGAGGGCAGCACTACAGATTTTGGAGCACAAACTGCATAAAGCAGTGCTGTGCATACTGCACTATTTTAAAGCCCCTCTATCAAAAGTAGCTCCTGAGCACATCAACCCTACAGTTCCCAGCCTCTTAAGCTCTACTGAACGGGAAGCCATGATTAGTAAGAGACAAGTTTGGAATTTAGTCAGTTGAGTCAGTGGTCACCATATCAAACTCTCTTCTTTAGCCTTGTAGGTCCATTCAGAGGGTGGGAGGGAGTTTTTCTGAGATACAGGACTCTTTGGACTTACTTAAAGGATGTACTTAATTACTTAAAGGATGTTTTACATGGAAAAATCCATTTTACTAGGAGACTGATCTGAATGATTTCAGTGAAAGAAACTGGAAGAATCCACCTTAGAGATGCAAAGAGCTTGTTAGCATGAAAAAAGGGTGGGCAGCCTGCTAGGAAAGGGAACACGCAGAGAAAAGGCAAGAAGGAAAAACAGACTAGAAAAATAAGCAGACACAGCCAAAAGGAAGTACTGGTAATTTTTGAAATGTAATTTGCAATACTGAAGTGAAGGTTTATAGGATTAAGAATGCTTTGGAGAAAAGAGGCAAAATGGCCATGATCCAGTAATAAAAATATTTTTAGTTTGCAGATGCATTAAAAAAGAAGATTCAGAAAGAAAAATGTTGAAGGTAAAAAGAAAAATCGGAAATAATGAAAGAAGCAGCAGTGAGTATTAGAAGGTTCCCAGAAGGCCATGAGAAAAAAGATCCTTTTACATATTTATAGCAGAATTTCTATTCTATTCTACAGTTGGAAACAAATACAATAAACCAAAGGCTGCACAGGGAGTTCTTCAGCCCTCCACTTCAAACAAACCCAGAAGACAGGATATTAAGATTGTACCGTTTTGAACAAAAAGAACAGATCCATAATAAGACTAGAGCTTTCTGATCTTTCTCTGGGATGATATGATAGAATTATTACAAAACCTTTGAGGGAAAAGGATGCCATTGTATGCTAGTCATATCTGTGATTCATGCTCTCCTCTCTAAGAAATACTGTGCTTTCTTGAATTGGAACAGGACTTAGTGGAGAAATTTAACAGCGCCTGATAACGACTTTGATAAATAGCACCATAATATAGAATAGCAATCTTCTAAAAACAAAGAAGTGTGAAAAGTTCAAAGGAAATCACAAAGGGAAAGTATCAAAACCCTGGCTTTGAAAGCTTTGAATGAAACAAAGCAATGAGAAGATGGAATAGGAAAATTAAAGCATGAGAGGGGAGAAATGAGAGACATTTGAAGAAGTAGCAACGCTAAGAACAGAATGTGAAAAAAACCTTTAAAAGGTAAATTCTAAGGCTACAGCACTAAATAGATAGAAAAAGCAAAGCATAATATAACATGAAAACTATAAAAAGCATGCCATACACATATACTTCCAAAGGACAGAATATACTACCACAGCCTCCTTCAGAAAATCAGTCAAGAATTTCTCAACAAAGATCCTAAAGTGAGGGTCCTCATCCTAAGATAAGATGTGGTTAAACACCCTTCATCACCAAAGGTTTGGAAGGAAAATGAACAGTGTAACCCAGGTCTCTCTAACAATCAAAAAGTAATCTGGAAAGTCAAATTTCCTTACGCTATGAAATCACGAAGACAGTTTTAACCAATCTACTCACTACAGCTGCTGATACACAGTTTCCAGAAATACTGGCAAGAGTTAGGCTGATGGGAGTGGAACTGCAGTCTAGAAACAAAAAGGATACAGACTAGTAAATTGTGGCAAAGAAATAAGCCAACCAGGAACTTCTATAAAATAAGAAAGGGTTGGCCCTCCTTTGGTAAAGGCATCAAGTTTCATAAAGACATGCAGCTGAAATCTCTTGCAAGATAACTCCTATGCATTAGTGATGAAAAACCTAAGGATGAAATAATACATTTTTAAATCTAAAAAGATGAAGATATATTAAGATAGATCAGTGGATGAGATGAAGGTGGCAGAAACAAGATCACCAAAGTCAACAAAAACAAAACCTTGGAAGTACTGTATGTTATCCTACATGGAACAGTTTCTTAATAAAGTGTTTAGATTTGGGAAAAAATGGGAAGGAGATTTCAAATGATGGCAATCTGTCATATTGCTGTCATCTATAATTACACACAAGAGTGCAAATAAAAAAACAGCAAATTACTTAGAAAAATAGGTTCAGTGATGTTTGGGAAACAAACAAGCCTAGGCTCATTACATGGTACATGACCTCTACTGTAGAAATGAGAGATTTAATATCTAGGCTATATTAGTATATTCGTTGCATCTCTATGTACACAGAGATGAACTGATCAACTTACTCTATCCTGATACAGGTAACATTAACAAAATACTGATTAGATTGGCAAAAACCCAAACCAAGTGACATCAATTGAAACGGAATAGTCTTACTAATAAAATAACACAGATCTTTTTTAACATCTAAATTAGGATGATAAAAGGTAGGTAGCTAGGTACAGATGCTGAGAAAATGAAGACAAGAAAAACAGAATAAGAAAAAGATTCCCAGCTTAAAAAAAATAAAAAATAAAAAAGTAGAGACATTATATGACAAGATCCTCAAAGGTGTGAAACTAAAACTAATTCTTAAAAACAAAAACATCCCACATCTCTAGCTTTCAATATAGCAAAGCAGAACTAACCTGAAGACACCCTCTTTGTAATACCTGGTTTATAATAAAAGAATAGAAAGGCTGCTACAGAGAAAGCTTAAGAAACTAACCTGACAATACCATTTACTAAGGCTAGCAGAAGATGATTAGGAGAAACAGGTTGTCTTCACAGCAGATCGAAGCTTAGCAGCAAACACCACAATGCAATTTTTTAAGTGAAATATCATATAAAAGAAGTGACGCTGAACTTTTAATTAGTGAATTTCAGTGTATTTGTTTTCTTCTTCCTCATGCTTCTCTCCACGTTGCATTTACAGCCAGCAATCGCTCACATCTCTAAGACGTTCAATGGTAGCAAGAACTACCAAGTACGATTACACATGGACTAAAGAACGAGTATACAACCTAAACTATCAGATGAATGAATAAGCACTAGCGAAGCATACCTCTGCTGTGTTTGTGTATTAGCTCATATTCCTTACACAGCAAGACAGTGACACTTTCAAAGGTTAACTTTTTTTTTTTTTTTTTAGTATTACCATAGTATAAATCATTATCTTAAAAATGCAAACTGCACATGGAACAACCAACTCTTAGGAATATCAACTGGGCTGTCACAGCGAAATTTCAGATTCCACACCTTTTTATATGTTCCATTAAGCGTCATAGGAAGTTCTTTCCTATGACAATTATTCTTGCACCTTTGCAGATACCAGAAAAATAGTTTCTGTCCCCATGCCACAAAAACCTGTGCACTGACAGCAGACTTTAGATCTTATTAGTCAGGTATGTGTACCATGGCTGACTTACGGGAGTCTGAGTAAAACGCAAGAAGTCTTCAATCGACTCTTTAGACACAACTTGCAAAAACTCTTCACGTTTCATTGTGGTCTTGTTTCACCTTGCTTTATAAAGAAAAGAAAAAGAAACATATGAAGTTAGAGAAAAGTATTATGTCTCAAAACATAATCACTTATGGTCTCAGTGAATGGTATATAAGCATATATTTATGTACAGCTTTATCTACGTGGTTGTGAGCAAAATATGTCCCCAGAGATCATTACAATTACCAAAATCAATATTTAGATTTGTAACTGTACTAGGCTGCCTTACCTGTATGTGTTAATTCACTTTAGATTGACTGAGAAAGCGTGAAAATCAGATTTAGAAGAATGTTTTGGTTGACACTTCCACTTTTTAACAAGGACAGCGTTCCCACCACGAGCATTGCTAAGCAGGGCATTTACATGGCCGAAACTCCAGCCGGCAACGTCCACCCGCCCGAAGAGCTCTGACGGGCACCAAACCACCACAACTTTCTCCCCTTTTCCCTTGTCAAGCGACGACCCCGGGAGACGGGCTGGCACCAGGGGCTCCACCTCCTCCCCTCAGCGCTCCCCCTGCTCCTGACAGCCCCGCTTCGCCCTTACCAGTTCCGCTGTCCCACGCAGGGCAGGTTGTGGGGCCGGAGGGGCAGGGGATGGGGGACACGGGGCCGGGGGGCACCGGGCACGGCCCCGCTCACGCTGAGGCGCCGCCGGGCCGGGCCCCGCCGCGCGCGCTCCGCTGCCGGGTTCGAATCGTCCCGCGGCGGCCGTTGGGCGCGGGCGGGCGGGCGGCGCCGAGCTCGCGTCTCGCGAGAGCAGCGCCGCTTCCTTCTCCCCCTCACGCCCGTCAGGGCGGGCTGAGAGTCTGCGCTGCCATGGCGGGCAGGGGCACTGCCCTGTTGTGGAAGGGGGGTTCTGTGTGTGAAATCCAGGAGATTAAAGCAAAAAGAGAAACGAAATATGCGTGTTTGGCTTCTTTCTTGTGCCTGGGTGGGGTTTTGGGGGCTGAGGAATGTGGCGGCGGGGCTGGGGTCATGGTGGGATCAGGGGAGGTGGGGAGATGAGCTGGGTTACACAGTCCTGTTAATGGACGCGGCTGGACAGCCCAATATAGGCTACTCTGCTCTGTCTCAAACTTGGCTACGCAGAAATGGTGCTATACTGTTTTCACCTTACAATAAATGCTCACTTGTCTTGAGACCTGCTGTTTAATATCTTTATCAATGATATAGACAGTGGGGTCGAGTGCACCCTCAGCAAGTTTGCAGATGACACCAAGTTAAGTGGTGCAGTTGATACACCAGAAGGAAGGGATGCCATCCAGAAGGAGCTGGACAAGCCAGAAAAGTGGGCCCGTGTGAACCTAATGAGGTTCAAGACGTCTAAATGCAAGGTGCTGCACCTGGGTCAGGGCAATCCCAGACATGAGCAAAGACTGGGAGAAGAACTCGTTGAGCAGCCCTGAAAAGAAGGTCTTAGGGGGTGCTGCTGAACAAAAAGCTCAACATGAGCCAGCAGTCTGTGCTTGCCAACTGCATCCTGGGCTGCATTGACAGGGGGATGGCCAGCAGGGGAGGGAGGTGATTGTCCCCCTCTGCTCTGCCCTTGTGAGGCCCCACTTGGTGTGCTGTGTCCAGGTTTGGGGCCCCTCAGCACAAGAAGGATGTGGGGCTGTGGAGCGGGTCCAGAGGGCCACAAAGTTTATCAAGGGGCTGGAGCACTTCTATAAAGAGATGTTAGAGCTGGGGGTGTTCAGCCTGGAGAAGGGTCTGGGGTGACCTCATTGCAGTTTTTCAATACTTTATGGGGTGATATAAAAAAGTTGGAGAGCAACTTTTTGCTCAATCAGGTAATGACAGAACAAGAGGGAATGGTTTTAAACTAGAAGAGGCGAGATTTAGATTAGAGGTTAGGAGGAAATTCTTCACTCAGAGGGTGGTGAGGCACTGGCACAGGCTGCCCAGAGAAGCTGTGGATGCCCCATCCCTGGAGGTGTCTAAGACCAGGTTGGATGGCCCCTGAGCATCCAGTGGGTGGGATCCCTGCCCATGGCAGGGGGTTGGAACTAGATGATCCTTAAGATCCCTTCCAATCTCAGCCAATCTATGATTCTATGATCTCATCCAGTCAATTACTGTCCAGCCAATTACCTGGAAGGGGCAAATGGAGTAAATCTACATACAGAAGACACTTCTGTCTTCCTGTAGCTCTTAAGTCTTGATGACTTCAGACTGGGACAGTACACATTGAGTTAAGTTCATGTATAAGAAACAGCCTAAATACAAAATGGAGCCTAAGTAAGAAACGTGCCTAAGAAACAGCATGTCTTCTTCCATGGATCTCTGGTAACACAGATATAGTGTTCTTGCAAAAAAGAAAAATTCTGTCAACACACAAAGCCTGCAACAGCCAGCTGATTACTTTGGTGACTTTTTCCCCCAAGAATGTTCCTGTTGCTAGTGTTGACAGCTACACATTTAATCTCAGTCACGGCAAACAATACATGCATTACATATTCTTCATCCAAAATGATGAAGACCTAACCAAGCTGCTTGCCACAGGAAACTGTGTAGGCTAGATGATATTTACACTTTGATAACTTTTTTTTTTTTTTTATAGTGAGCAGAAATAGTTGGACTCAATTTCTTGAATTAAACATAAGCAGGTTTCAAATTTTGTAAAATTTGAAAATGTTGAAAAATTTCAAAAAAAATTTTTGAAATGTGAAATTAAAAAATGTTCCATTTGCTTGAGCTCCTCTACAAACCAAGAAGAGTCAATACGTCTTGTTAAGGGCTTAACTTCTATCTTTCAATTTTGCATTTGCAGTAGCATAACACTTCTCAATATTTTTCAGTGTTGTTAGCTGTTCGGAGGAGATGCTTGCCTGAAATTGTTTACTTTCTGTCTGACAGTAGTACAGCATATGCTGCTTTTCTTCACAAACAAAAACCCAACAATTTCCATATAAATTCTTACATCTCACTGGACTTTCCTGGATTGTTGTTGTGTTTTTGTTTGTTTGTTTGTTTTTTATGTAATCTAATTCTGTTCAAATTTACTATTATATGCACAAATTCCCTTTTTAAAAGTAGTGTTTATGTATTCTGTTAATATTTAATTTTTAACATGGAATTTTCTTTGATATTACTCTCTCTCGCGGTATTAGTTTATATTCAAAATTAAGACTGGAACATTTTATGCCATATATATTTGAATTACAGACTTTTCCTGTTACATTTTTAAAGTAACCTATATGTTTGTTTTTACATAGTTTGAAGACTAGGATGAAAAAATAGGTTATTATAGGATTATCCCATAGTTACTGCTATTTTGTATTGGTTAAAAAATTTAACAGGTGACTAATATGAGAAACTTTTGGAATAACTTGATTTTAACCCAAATATTTGCCACATAGAAATTGCTCTAGGAGTTGGCGAATGGGTTGTGTTACTTACAAGTGGTAATCAAGATGATTGTGTACCCAAGGAACAATAAAGCAGAAGGAGTTAGAAGCCAAGAAATTCATTTTCTTGAGCAACAAAAATAACCTGTCTTTTGTGCACAGGCAGTTCAGTGCCACTCTTTGTCTCTACCTGAATCCGAAGAAGCACGTACCTCTTCACATCATTTTGCATCTGTACAAAGGCCTGTCTCCTTTGAAGTGTGGAAGAGGCAATCCAGCAAATTACCAACATCAACCAACCTCCTGGCAGCCACAGAGAAGGGTCCCTGGAGAGACAAATCTGTGCCCAACCTTAATCCCCACCCTGTGAAAACATTGCCTCCCAGGGACAGAATACCAAAAGAAGGAAGCATTTTGCTGCTCTACTATAGAGAAGGTTCAAGGATTAGGTTTGTTTCAGATCCCAAAGACCTGACTTTTTTTTTTTCTTAAGATTCAGCTAACTGCAAAAAGATTGTGAAGTGGTTTGCTCGAAATAAGTTGTATGAGCAATTATCACACTTGGAGAATAGCGAAAGCAAATAGAAAAGTATGAAAACTGACATTTCTACATTGTGCTAATGTCTACTCTTTTTGCATATATTAAGAATCTTTGACATTTTAGATCCAAACTGATGGATTTGTTTATCATGTTTCTTGTGTGGTCTGAATATTTCATTAATACCTTGATTAGTCTTTTAATTAGATGCTACGTTAATCACCTGGCTACTGTTTATTTAGTCAGGCACATATCCATTTAGCAAATGAACTAAAACATATTTTAGCTTATAATTTGTGTTGCATAGCAACCACAGAAGGATTTTTTCATAGTATTGAAACTAAAAGTTAACATAGGTAACAACAGACTGAATAACACTGTATGATTCATTTTAAAGAACTAGGTGGAGAAACTAAGAGAGGCAGAATAGGGTTTTGTAGTTTTTTTTATCTTTTTTTTTTTTTCTTCAAGAATCGTGCATGAACTGCAAGCTAGTAATGAAGCTATAACCCTATTTTCAGTTTCTCTAATGTTCCCCCGTTCACGAGTACCAAATAACATGCCTCTTTCTGACATGTCTGTTCATCTGTTCAAAATAATCTATACCCTTTGATAATAATCTCGTATTTATTATCATTTTCCTGTCAAGTCAAGTTAAGGCAAAAATGAAAAATGGGCCTTCCACACATGGTTGCTGAGCAACAGCAAATAAAGATTTGCTTTTGTGCTACCACTTCATAAACTAGTCTTTATTCTTGTTGGTAGCCTGTATGAGAGATCTCAATTACAAATGTCTCTCACAAGAATATCATAGGTTGGACTGTATCAAATATTCCATTTTAACCTGTATGAGTCTACACTATAAATACTTGTAAAAATAAACAAACAGGCAGTGCCCTGAGTGTCAGATGCTTTCTTGGCATTTATTTATTTATTTTTTCCTATTTGCAACATTTTTTCTAGATGATAATTTCTGATGAGATTATTGTACACATTATCTACTAACCTTTTACAATTCACTTCTGTTTCTTTCCATTTTAATATATAATTTGTTATAGTTAATACAGTATCCATGAATCTGCTTATCCTCTGGGGCACACTGTTAATAATTTACATGCATTCATTTCCTTTTTTTTTTTTTTTGATCTTCTCATACTTTGATAAATAATCTGAACAGCATGGGAGAGAGATGAAGTTTCACACTATTCCACTTCTCCAGATCTCCCCTTGCCTGAAGGTAATACTGCCAATCATTCCAACCTTTATTCGGGGGCAACTGTCAGTTTTCAACGGTGGCGTGATTAGACCATGAAACTGCTTATTTCCCTTAAATAATTAATATTAACATGGAACAATTTGGGAGTTTAAGAGATTAAGTAGAAAAAAAATAAGAAAACATTCACTACAGATAAAAAAAAAAAAAGATACTTGTTAACTGGAACAAAAATACGGAAATAAAATGCGCCCAGGGGATGCAAAAGCTTTTCTTAAAAGCCACTCCCTGGAGTAGCTCGCGATGCTCTTTAAGTACTGAAGTGCCACCCTGTGGGATCTTACTGGTACTGCTGGGTGACTTGCACGTTCACACCAAGACGAGTTTCAGCTGTGAAAACAGTGCAACTTTATTTATTTTGCTTTATTATGATGCGTTATGATCAAATAGTTATTATTATGCTCTTACTTTTAGACCTGTTTCATTAAAGGGAGTGTTTTAAATCATGATAATTTTACTCCATTAAATATTAGTACCATCAAAATTAAAAGAGATTTCTGAAATGCTATTAAACGCCCACAAAAAGAAACTATCATGTCAGTATTTGTGTGGCTATATCCATCTTGCTGTAAACAAAAGAAGTATTAGTATTCATAACTACAGAATTTTATAGCATAAAGTCATGAGCATCTTCAGAATATTATGTATCGATGAGTACACTTAGTCACTTGTTTCAGATGCAAAACACTCCAGTCACCAGTCACATCTGCCATGTCTAGACTACTTTAACCCTATGAAACGCAACATTCTGAATTATAAGAGACCTACAGCTCTTGTAAGGGTTCCATCTCCTTTCAGCTATTTTAGACTTTATGGATAAAGAAAAGAACTGTTTCAGAAGTATAAAAATACTGTATAGAGAGGCATCAGAGATAGGAGATTCTCTGTTCCATCTGTCTAGTATGAAACATGAGTACATTGTATATCAGAATGGACATGATTTGTTTATAGTTGCTTTTATAAATATATATACATATATGTGCAAATATGTGTGTGTACGTATTATTGTGGCAAACTACTTTACCTTGGTTGTAGAACCCACCAGCATTTATTTGTCTCTCACATCATTGTTGGCTTTGTCAAGGCTGAGACACAACTATTCCCCATGTTCCTGATCCAGATCAGGAGCCTAACCAAAGCCCATTGTACTATTTTTCTTGCAGACTGCATGCCCAGTTTCCTTCATTCACAAACAAATAAATAGGGAATTAAGGGAGTGTAATACTTGCTCAGTGCAGTATCATATGGGGTTATGTTTGGAGTCAGGCTCTTGGAAGTGCTCACAGATTTAGACATACCTGTCAATTATTCCTGGTCTGTGTATCAAACAGATCTAGCATCACAAGACCTGGTGACTATGTCATTTGGCATGTATTCTCTGATCGTGTCCTTAAGCAAAGGAAAATTGTTTCATAATATTTTTCTAGTACAGCCTTGTCTTTGCCCATTTTTCCCTATGTTTATGGTATTATTGCATGATGGATTTTACTGTTGGACATCCTGAGTTCCTAGCCTCATTCTTGAGCTAACAGTAGAAATACATACTTAAAGTGTAATAATGTTTAAATATGCTGGTCAAGAACCTTTCCCATGTCTTAAACTGTAATTTGACTTCTGTCTCCCTTTAGAGTTCTGTCAACTCCTCTAGGGAGTAATATAATCAACTCCAATTTTACAGGGCAGCTAAATTTACAGGGCATGAAACACCTATCTGAATTGCTGACACAGATGTATACTAGATTTTGGAGAATGTAGAACCTGAATCTTCCAGAAGTTTCATGCTTCCTCAAATCACGGACCAGTTGTTTTATTTCCAAGTGCCTGATGAGCAGATGCCTTTATAAAAATGTTTTGGCAAAATGAATCCCCATGTTATTAACCCCATTATGAAACTCAGTTCTGTGCCTCAGAGTAAAGAAGGAAAGCAGAGCACATTGGGGTGTATGCCCATTTTTCACTGCTTTTCAGCAACGTTGACTTCAGGCTCCACTTCCAAAGATACCAGGGATCCACACCACTTAACTGCTGTGCAAGAAACAAAGTGAACAGGCAGCAGATTTCAGAATAGGATCTGCACTACCATCTAGTGGAATATAAAGGTGTCTACAGGAGAAAAAAAAGAAAGAAAAAAAAATGCACTATGTGCATAAATCCCAAAACTTTAGTGTCTCATTGTGAAAGTCAAGCAAAACTAAAATGCTTTATAAGCAAATTCAATGTTAAAAAATAAGTATTATTTTCATTCCCAATAATCTGAACTAGAAAGAGCATGTTAAATACAATGAAAGCTATGATGTAGAGCAAAGTTACATAAGACTCTTGAGGATTTACAACCGTTTCAGAAATCTCTCTTAGTATCTTAAGGCTTCAATTCCAACTCACTTTACCTGCATATTAATGATTTACCTAATGAAACATGAAGATTTAGCATTGCCACAAATACCAGTCCATGAGTCACAACCATTTCCATGAACTCATTTTCACTTAATTACATTTTATTTCATTTTTCATCACCTGTATGAGCGACATGCCTTAAAAAAAAAGTTCTTCATTTGGATGCTGCTGTCAGAGTCTGTCACATTTATCCAACTAAGCTCTGAATTGAAAGTCACAACAGAGCACCTGCTCACTGGTTATCATGTTTACTTTAGCTTAGAGAATAGTTTGATTCAAGCCAAACCAGATAAAGAGCCTTATCAATTCTAGGTTGAAAACACTGAAACCTGGTAACTTGAACTAAACTTCAAGAGACAACTGTCATTTTGCTAGAATTATCTATGTTATAGCTCAAATTCTATACATAACATTTTTAATTACTAAATAATTTTTACACACTCAATTATCAAAGATTGCAACTTTTCCCTGTTTTTGTGCTCAGCCAGTGTTGTTCCAAGCCCCTCTCTGAGAGCTTGGGGTCAGGCAGCAAAATGCCCATGAGGATATGCTGCATGGGACCAAAAATGCATTTACTTAACATGAAAAAATGTACTCAAGAGTTATAGAATAATTCATGCTGGAAGGGACCTCCACATGTCATCTAGTTCAAACTTCTGCTTACAACAATTCCATTAAACAAAACAAAATAAATAAATAAATAAATAAATAAATAAATAAAACACAAGTTGATCCACACAGTTACACAACAGGTTCTCACTACGCACTGGTAAATGAAGTCACAGGACAGCCAGGATGCTGGGACTTCGTGACTTTCTTATGTACGTCACCTCTCAGGCTGCACAGCCATCAGTGGGGGCAGTTGGGTTATCAGGTTCTGGCAGGAGTGGGTCCCACGGTCCCATTGTCCCCATGCCAAGAATCACCCCAGCTGTGGTCCCCTGGGATGTGGGCATGTACAGCCCCAGTATAAGGATGGCATCTTGACTGGCTTTGCGTCCTCATACCTGTTTCTGTATGGAAGTTAAAGGGAAGAATGGTCCCTGTTAGCTCTTAACTCCTTTGCAGTGAAGGGTATGGCTACTGAGCGCTCACAGGAACAAAAGGAGACAGGTTGGCTTCACTTCAGTTGCATCTAAGGAAACAGATATGCAGCAGTCTGCTCAAATTGGATCCCACTGTAGGTGACTGGCAAGCAGTATTCCCTGCAGATGCTGAGAACAGAGAGCATCACCCCTACCACATGAATACAGATGAGCGAACTTTGCTCCCAGAGCTGCCATCTAATCTGGCAGCTAAGCTCACGACATAGCACTTAGAAATACAAGTGGGTTTCTTACTTCAGCTGCTTTGCAATTTGCAGATAATGTATTTCAGAAGATGGCAGAGAATATTGATGAAAGCCTGACAATAAGCCTTAGAAATTAGCAGAAGAGCACACAATGATAAAGGTAGACACTTTGTTAAGGTGTATAAAAACAATACTTGTCATGAAATAGCTCAAATCCCTCAGCAGCCAGCTACAGCCACAAATAGGTCTGGGGACCATCTGAAGTTTTGGTTCTTTCTACCAAATGTCCAAGTTGCCATCCAACATTCAGAGTTTGTCTGGGGGTGGAAATACACATAATTAAAATAATTAAAGCAGAAATCACACTAATCACAAACCAATTTTTTGTTCAGCTCTTAGCTGAAATAACTGTATTGGTAACAATATTGACAAGATGGAAACTAGAGGATGGTCCAAAATGGTTTACACATTGCAACCAACATTAAGAAAAAGTCTAGGTATGGCTGAGCCCATCAGATCAGTAACCAAGCCCATCTGGACTGTTGTACACTGACAAGTTCTCATGAACACAGGCAGCACACTTTGCAAGTGCAGGTCCAGTTACCACCTGAAGGGAAGGTTTGATTTGGATCTAAATTCGTCCTCCCTTTGATCAACAGAAGCCATTTATTCTGCTACAAAGAAAGATACTTCCTCCAAAACACCCTTCTACAACACAAACCTTGTAATTTTGTAGTTAGCACCAATAATGTGTATCCTGTGGGGTTCCTTCAAAATACAACAGTGCCCAGGTTACGGATATCTGCAGTTTTTAACTATGGATAGACATGTTTTAGCTGTTTAAAGGAAGGGGTATTATAAGTAGTTAAGTTCCAGGTGCATTTGAAAACATATTTCATTACAATTAGCATGTGCTAGAATTGTAAGAAATTGTTCAATTGATTATTTTAAGAGAAAAAAAAAAAAAAGATTTAATATGCTCTTTGTTCAATTTATGTGTGAACCTGTTCCAAACCAACAAGCATGGAATTCCCCAGTTCAGAGATTCATCCTGTACTTCTCACTCCACTTTCTCTCACATAAAACCCCAAAATCTGCCTGTACACCTCACAGCAAGGCCACCTAGGTTGCAGTAGTTGGAACATGTGGCTATTTTAACAGGATAAAATTCGCTTAGATTACAAATTCAGACAGGAAATACAAAAGAGAAAAAAACAGGGTGCGTTTAGAGGGAAGCAAGACACTGACTTCCATATGAACCATTTATTGAATACATGCATCATAATGTAGAATTACATGAGCAAAAAAGGCAATCTGTACAAAATTGATTACCCTTTGTTCTCATTTCAACTCTCACCATTAGCTGCAGCTCTGATAAAGGATTCAAGACAAAACTAAAATTCTTTTAACCCAAACTTGATTGATATGCATGCTGATTTGAGTTTGGGCTGGATCACTGCGGTAAAAGAGAGCTGGTTTTCATGTCAGTGAAGCAGAGTAATCCTAAAAACAGTTTCAATACTAGAGACTGTGGTTGATACATACAAGTAACAAAGCTCATTTTAGCCATTTCTTAAACATCTTCATATGTTCGTATTTTAAGGCACAGGATAAACAAGAACTACATGAAAAGCTATCAGTTGATACTGAATACATTGACTTGATAATGAAGTGCAATTTTTGCCCAGAGGAAAAGTGGTGTTTGTCCTTGCTACTTCCATACAAACAGAACACTCAGAACCTGGTAACTACGATACAAAGGTTTGCTTCCACTACCAACAATAGGCAATCTTATTCTGATCCAGATTCACTCTCCTAAACATTTCTAAATGGTGTGGCATCCATGACTGCTACCTGCCAATTGGAATTATGGAATTTGCATTGTTGCTGAATTACCTTCTCTCCATTTCGGATTACTAAATAGCAACTGCACTTCTCTTAAGAATCTATCCCTAATGTGGGGTCCTGAGCTTTTTTGAAAACCCGTCCAATACAATTTATTCAGTTCCTCACTTTGTGGTATCATCTTGTGTTTACCCAAACACAGCATCTTTTCCCCTGGAGACTTCAGAAGACAAAATACGCGCTCTTTTTGTTCAAGTGCAGACTTCCAACATCAGTCCCCAGACCTCACTTAAGACTTGAAGCACTGTATCAGTCTAACTGCTTATCTGCATGCTTGGGATCAGATTCTGCTGAGTCACTGGCTAAGATGTAGTGCAAAAGTCCTTCCACCTCTGACTGAACCAAGGCAAAAGACAATTGTGCTGAACTACTGCATACACACCTCTTTCTTAAAACACCTTTTGCTTTTTGTATTTTCACTGCATTAACAATAATTCTGGTTTTTTTTTCATTCCTAGCATTTTAACAGAGATCTAGTAAAGAAAATCTGTTTCATAATATATATATTTTAGATGAACAGATGAGTGTATATGTATATAGACACTCATACAATCCCATATAAAGTGAAGCCTTCAAACAGAAACATTTCTTACAAAGAACCTCTCTCTATTGCCCAGTCCCTCAGAAAAACAGCAGCAAAATCTTCAACGTAGGTTTGTTTGCAAAGATTGTCTCATATAAAATGTGGCAATAAGAAGGCCATCACTGTATAGAGGTGTATGTGTGTGTCACATCTGTGTGAGAAATGTTAAATTGAATTTTGACAAACTGAAATAAGTCAATTCTTAAACTTGAAAAAGACAAAAAGCTACATCTATGGTAGGCACTTTGGTACATCTAGTAATGTAGGCATATTCTACATCTAGAATTAAGGTTCCGTCAGTAATTTTACAATAAAGCTAATTTCAGGAGTTTATTGTTATGCTTTAAAATTCTTTCTTGGCTGAGAGATCATTCTAGAATCTTAGCTAAATAATGTACTTCTTCTGTCTAATTGCATACTTATCCAAGAATGAGGCTGTTGGCTCTGAAAGAGCTCAACTGTTCTCTTGGATTCATAATGCACATTTTTATTTATTTTTTAATAACAGTCTGAGAAAACTTACCAGCAAAAGAAAAATCAGTTCAGGATACAAAAACACCCCATAATTCATAAAACTAGAGCTGTGAGCTCAGCTGTTGAGGCTGATACTCTCCCTTCAACTTGCAACTGTCTACTTTTATCAGTTTGAGTATCACTACTGATCTTGCAGCAGACTATGGCAATGCTTCAGTAGAACGCCATTATTTCTCAAGAAAGCTGTGTGGACCACTGATGTGCATTTTCTTCATGCACCAAACATGCTAAGTAGCAATGAGGCAACTGTAAAGACAGTCACTTTCAACTCAGTTTCACACTTTCTTACATATTGGTGTTCCATTGTAGTATTACGGAAGGTATAGAATAATAAACTATTTAGCACAGTATTCTATAATAAAAAGAACATATGTTTTGTATGTATGCCTACTGTATGAACTTACATTGCAAGCCGATTTGTATTCCTTATCGGTGAAACAAGGCAGACAGGACAGTTCTAAATAGAGATTTGTTTATAATACAGTAAAATCCATGTCCTCGTGCCTTCAAAGGGTCACGTGTTCAGTACTGTAGAGTACAGGAATAAATAACAAAACCCAAGTGAACCTGTATAACAAACTGTACTGTTTGTAATGTTTACTCCATTAAATGAAAACTCAAATTTATAAATTGTGATTCATGGACCTCTCTTTATACAATATTTATAGAATTCTCATTTCTGTTTATAATATTCTATAGCATGATTTTCCAATAATACATTTATATATAAATACTAAAATGTTAATGTTTTGTACATTTTAAAGTTGCCACACTGGGCCAGAAGCACAATAAAGTAAAAACATTTTTCTGCAGTTTGTTTTTGAAGAATATCACAAAATGATTAACATTAAGACCATTGTGCTGCAAAGACAAAAGAGATTCATTTGAAGAAATTAACATGCATTTAGAAGAAAATATCTATATCCTTTATCTAATTTTCTTCTTAATTCAAACCGGCATGAAAGAATTATAAAAAAATAGTATATATTTACATGGTACAGTATAGCTTGGTGAGATATAAAACAAGGCAGGAAACATCTTTTCACTTTCTAATAAGTATAACCACCATAAAGATGAACTTAAACACAAAAGGTTACTTTACGATTGCACATGACAGTAACATGGAAAACTGTTGAGCAAATTAAAATACAAAATTTAACAATGAGAAACTGTATGTCTACATAAAATGACCAAGTGTTATAAAATTATTGGGGATGTGTCTAACAACTAAATTGGTAAAGCTATAAAAATAATATTGGTACATCTGTGAGAACAATGCTTAAAAAATATATAAAGGTTGGCAAAGGTATGTGTCAGGAATTCCCAGTTTCCATGGGCCTAGCTTGCACCATGTGGTCTTGTACCATCCTCTGTTAAGTCATACCTGAAAACAAAGAGAACAAAGGAAAATGTTTTTACATTTAGCATATATTATTAACACTAATAACATACAAGTTATTAGTATGCAATATTATTATTAATAAAGGAAATATACTTACCACTGGGTCCAGCCTTTAGCAAGTTCTTCAGATGCCAGAGGTATCAATACCTGTGGAAAGTTGAAATTAGTGATTAACACCTTGTTTCTTTCATTCAACATCTTTTAAAGACTAAATTTGACAATCCTGTCAACTACAGGATAAATAATACTATTAATAAACAACATGTTTTACAATCCCGCCATCATAGCTAACTTCTATCTGTAGGCTTGTAATACAGTTTCAAACTGCTAGTTTTAACCTAAAAATCTGCACCCTTAAACTGGTGCCAGAGCACCTCACAAGCATAACTTCTGAACAAAGGATATGGCAGTCAAATGATGTATTTATGCTAACAGATGTCCTTGTAAACAGGAAAATTAAGAACACACCATTCGCCATAAACTGAGAGAGATTAGAACCGTGGTCATCCTCTTTACAGAGTTTGAATATGGCAATCTGCATGGGTGTAAGAATATACTGTTCCTACGTGTAGGAAACAGAGTGATTTAATGAGTGCCTGTTGAACAGTGAAGGTATAAACACAGTAGCTGGTTCTGGCATTAGGAATGCCTCCAGTAGTTCTTTTTCATGGATTTTCTGGAATTTTAATTACTAAGCATAACTGTGTAATTTTTCTTGTCCTTTAGGTTTGACATAATGCAAAAGCTCTCACTGCTGCTGCAAATAAGATGTCTGAACCACCTGTGTTTAAGACCAGCAACTTTGCCAGACCATTTCCTGAGATACCAGTAGTTTTCTACTGGCTGTTATTTAGTTTCTCTGACTGTATAATTAATAAATCAGACATGCAGGGTTATTATTACCTTTTTTTTTTTTTTTAACTGCCAGCCTCAGAACTTACCATTCTCTAGAAGAGATTAAGAGATTACTACCTCACAGTCTGATATAGGTCCCCTCATCCTTAGCACTTCATTCCTTCCTTTACTGAAGCCTGACATCTAAGCCATCTATAATTTTTGAAAGCTTCTTACCTGAATCAGCTATGTCAGTCAACACTAACAAGCTCATATCACAAGTGAATTTTAATCTTTATATAGCAACATACAGTACAAAAGGAAATTGCTTATTTTCAACTTACTTTGCCAAGCAGCCCTTTATCTTTGGACAAGAAACCACCACTGTTCTTCACTGCTACATCTAGTGTTCTTCTCTGTACTTCAGGGAGGGAAACACTGAAATCAAATCTGACATAAAAAAGTGAAGCTTTAGGGAGAATGTTGTAACTGAAGTGCAAATTCAGTTCCTACAGCAAAACAGCAATTCAAATCTAAACCAAATTATGCCCCTCCCCAAACAAATCCCCCCCAAAAAAGCCTTGAGATAAATGATGAGAGAAAAAATCCCAAAGTTTTGCCTAAAATTTTTCTTCTATACTTTGATCAATATTAATACCAAATCAACATCAAACATTTGATACTTCTGTCCCATTGCTAAAAGCAACAAACAAAACAAAGAAAAGGCCAATCACTGACTCTGCAGAGAAGAAAGTGAAGAATCCTACTATCTTGACAGCTCAGCACCACTATTCTCCAGAATGAAACACTGATCAGTCTTGATCTTCATTCATTTAGAACCAGAGCTCATTTTCACACCAAGAAAACTATCAACTTTTAAGAAAGAACGCATTTTGTTTGCTAGATCTGAAACTTACAGAAAGTAAGGGCAGGATTGCACCACAACCTACATCTGTTTGTCACTACAGTTTTTAAGCAGCTTTACCGCTTTGCAATACCTTTTACTTTGAAAAGCACAGAAGAACAAATCCTGGGATAAACAGGAGCGAGCTGCAGTACCAGGTGTATCTACCAGAGCCTCTAACTAACAATTTACAGATTTCCTTGGACAGAATGTACTGAAGTGTTTTTTTTTCCCCAAACTAATTTCCTATCTATAGAGAATGCTCTTCGTTATTGAGAAGTGATGGGTGAGGGAGGAAGAGGTATGCATCTGAGTGAAACCATCATCAGAAAGCTGAGTACAAAGATAAGGATCTGTATGCAATGAAATTCTGCACAACCTTGCACAAATCCCAACCTGTTGGTCAGGATTTAATCCACATGGAAATTTCCTGACTCACTGGATGCTGAGAAGTACCACAAAGTAGATTGACGGAGCAATTTGATCATGTACAAACACTGTCTGGCCAGTCCTACAGAGGAGACAAGCCAACAAACTGGCCAGTCAGAATCTACATCTACATGCTTCTTGTCAAGAAGGCTACATTGGCAATACCAGCCACACTGGCCAAACAAAAGGCACTCATGTTCCAACCAGCTGCCCCAGGAGTGCGTGCTGCTTCTTAGCTACTCACACAAACAGAATACAACATGGAATAAGGCAGAAGAGAGGAGTGGCTGGTGACAGAGTAAGAAGGGTTATAGTGAAAACAGGTAACAGAAGGATGGAAAGAGCTATTTGTAGAGGAAGAGAAAGGTATGAGCAAGTCTGGTGGTGACAACTGGGAGTTTCAACAACTCACCCATTCAGGTAAGCTGAGAAACCTTGGTTTGGCAGCTTTATAATTACATGATATAGAACTACTACACACAGTTTAGAACATACATTTGATCAAACACTGGGTTTAAGGTCTTCTTTGATACATGTGTTTTTCTTCTTCCTGATCTTCTCTTATCAGGCAACAAATACATTCGAACATATGGATCAGATCCTTCTTCAGAAAATGCTATTAGATTTCTGTGACCAGTGAAGAACAAGGAAAAACATTTTTAGAAAATAAACATTGCTAAGCATGTGTCCACACTACTATCCCTTAATTTAGCACTCTATATTTAAACAAAGTTCACTTCATCACCACATACATATCTTTGATGTTTCCCATGCATGAAGTATCAAACTTGTTGAAAAATATTTCTAGAAACAACACCCGTTTGAGAATCATCTGCATCTTTATGACAACTGTATTTTAGAATCCTTACATAAATCAGTTGTGGAATATCCTGCACAAAGTATGGCTACATATTGGCTACATTCTAATACATAGAACAGTGGAGAAAAATCTAAAAACTGCTAAGCAGTAACTTGTACAAGGTCAGATAAATGGTAAGTAGACAGCAGAGCTGGAAACTTAATGTTTCTTGAATTCCAATTCAATGCTTTCATGTGGCTTTCCAAAAATCATGCTTTTTGTCATTCCATGAAAAAGTCAGGCTCTTAGATAAAGATTTTAGACACTTCTGATAGAAATCTACATACCATTTCAATCTAAAATCTGATATAGGCAAAGGAAAAAAAACAGCGAAATCTTCAGTTTTAACTGATTCTGTTGTAAGTCTAGCTCTGTACGATTTTGTATTTACAAGTAATTACAGTCAGCATGTCATTTTAAAAGTAATTAAGACCATCTATGCAATCAGTTTAAGACAGTATGTCACGATATGACAAAGTCATATATCAAGAAATATCCACAGAACTAAAAATAAAATTTGTTGTCTTATGCTCACCTGCAGGAATGCACTACCACAATCAGTTTGTTTCTTTGTGAACTATGACGAATTGTTAGCTGTATCTGTCCTAACGGAGACTGCCCCAAAGTAGTTCCACTGTGGTGAAAAAGCAGAATATTATACGCTTTTAAATAACATGTTTACAGTAAGATCCAACTGAAATTCATTAAGTATTTCAGAACAGTATTTCCAGAAATATTGTATTATCTATTTCAACTTTCACTGCACCAACGTGAAAGAAGAGAGAACACAAATGTGAAATCTTCACATCAGTTTCAAATCTTCATCAGTTTCTCATAGTTCAATAGCCATTGATCAATAGGCTAGAATGAAATATTTCTGTTCAGTATTTTCTTACTAAAAAAATAAGAAGAATAAAGGTCAGAGTACCTAAATACATGGGGCTTGCAATAAAGGACCTCAAGAGCTTTACCACTCTTGGCAAATAATGAAGTACTAAATTTGTGTGTTAAATAATAAGTAGTATTTCAACATTTATCATAATTAAGTCTAACCCAGTTTTGGGCTAAAAGAGAGACTGACAAAATGAAGACAAACCAACAAAGGACCCTAAAGATAAATAGGGAACTGGAGCACAGAAGCTGATAGGTTTGTATAGATTGAAGAGACAGTCAACAGCAAATTAAACCATGGTCTTTAATTCCTTAAAACAAACGTTATATAAAAGACTGAGTCATACTCCTCTGAGTACTCTCTGTCTTTCTCTATGAATCTACTTAGACTCATAGAGAAGCTTCCAACTTAAACAGGGATCTAGTGGCTTCTGTTCTCCTATTCAGAGTAGGATAGCTGCTCTGCTACCTTTACTGGTAAGTATAGCTGCCCTTTGAGGTAAGTAAAAAAAAATAGAGAATTTAAGAAATCATAGATGCAGCAATCCTCATTAATTGAATAACAACTGACCAGTCACTTAACATTCTTTATAGTCAACTATCCCTCTGTGTAATTTATGAAGAAGACCAGCTATAGTCAGCTTAAATTGGCTTAATGCTAATATGATTCAGTGGTGAAACAAGCAACTACTGGCATGAGTGTGACTAATGTTTTACCAACACAAATCCTTCCTTCTCACCATTCCACTCTTTTCAGCGCTACATAGTCAGTGCAGTAATGAGAGCAAGGTGGACTTTATCTTGCAGATCACAACAATGGTGTAGTAACTTCTAATTGCAAAATCTGTCTAACTGAGGTACCAAAAGGAAGCAGAAAGTTCAAAGGCTGATTTTCTAATTCCAGGCTCAATATGCAACAGGAAAAATATTACTGAAATGCAAATTGAGCTATTTCTTTGGCTGCATAACATTTTCTTATAAAGCAACTTAGATGTATTGCAAAACAAGTAATTAACATCATACTTCTCAAGTTGTCGTAGTCTTTGCCGTAGCTCCTGTGTAGCAATGGGCAGAGATATGTCTGAGGCTATGCTAGGAGTTGGTTCCTTGACTGAGAGGTGGCTGGGAGAATAATTGAAGTTAGAGGCATGAAGACTCGAAGAACTTCGGCTGAGATCTGTTGGCCACTGAGGACTGGCATTGGGAGGCTGACTTTTTTCAGCCACATCTGTCTTTTTATCACTGTCAGTCACTGGGGAGGCTGGAACAGGTTTGTTTGAATCAAGTGGTGGCGAGACAGGAACCTGAGGCTTAAAAGATGATTTTCTTGCATCTTTGGAAACAGACGGCCTTTTTACTTGGGCTGAGTGTTGATGATCTGGAGATCTTGCTTGCTTTTCAAGAGAAAGGACCTAGATACAGTTAAAATAGACACAATATTACTATACTACAAAAAAAGAGGAACATATTTGTTTTTACAGGGAGTACTTAGTGACAAGTTGTTAAATTAAGACAGTAAACCAGGACCAAAAATGTTGGCCGCACGCACTCATTTACAATAGGAAATAGTTTCATGTTACAAATATTACATAAAGTGCCATAGAAAAGAACAAATAACAGAAGTTAACAGAAGTGTTCCAAAGAGGTGCCCTGACATATTATGCCAAATAAATTACCTGGGGGAAAACAAAAACCAACTTTCAAGCATGCAAGCTTTTTCATGAAGTCTCCAATATACTTGAAAGTTGGTCTGAATTTTTCTAGTACTATGAAGGTACTTCCTTTCTGCGTAAACTTAATTCTTTTTTTTTTTGACCATGATGACCTCTGTTCCATTTCTGCAAGATAACAATTTCAGTGATCTTACAGTGACTGTAAGATCTGTAAGATCAAGATTAAGTCATAAAAGACTAGCAGGAATTCAGATTCCATACAGTTTCCAAGCCTAAAAACAAGGGGAAACTCAGTCTTAATTAAAGCAGATTACTGTTTTGTTCCAAGAATTTCTGGTTTTGAAATAGAATGTATTTGAATTAGAGAATATCTTTGTGTACTTGGTAGCACTGCTGGCCTAAGGACACCAGGCATTGTGACAGACAGCCAAGGAAAGGTACCATCTTCTTCATAAAGACAAAGGACCAGAAGTCATAATAGTCTTAAATACACTTTCATATGTTTACAATGTGAAAAGTTTTAAGAGTACCCTGAGTGCAATCTTCATGTTTATAGTGCTGTTTGGACCAGAGTTGCTCAGGTGGAACCGCTGATGCATAGTTAAATCTTCACTCTCTAGCAACTGACTTAGAGGCAGTTTGAGGTTCCCCAGAGAACACTGGTGCTGTTCATCCCTCACCTGAAGGAACACAGAAGGTAAGTAATGTTGTTATCATATACTTTGTAAAAAATCACAGAAAGAAAATGAAATGACAGTTTTATTTAAAAACAAAAGCACAAAAGCACGAGGAACATAGATAGTTCTTCAATCAAGCTTCCCTGATCATAAGACTACTTTACACTGAAGAAGTAAATAGCAAATATACTTCATGCCTACTTTCTTCATCCCTATCTTCTACAGCAAGACATACTAACAAGACAACTACAGCAAGACAACTAACCAACTACATCAACATCTAGAATATATATCTAGTTGATCCCTGATCAAAATATCTGTGGTTTCCAAATGGCCTGTGCAAAAATGAGTTCCCATAACTGTTAGAGAAATAGCAACTATGACAGCCCTCATTTATTACATGGATAACATTTCAGCAGTGTAAGGGGATATGGTATTTGGATAAAGCAAAGACTTCCTCAGTATGAGAAAGGTAACAAAATCAGCCATACATAATGGTATTTCTGCTAGCAATTGAGAAGACTTAAGATTCAAAACAGACATCAAAAATTACTTTTCTTCTCATAGGTTATGTATTTAAATATAACAGTCATCAAGCATGTTCTACTGAAAGACTGGGTATAATATTTTTTCTTATTTTTAATAACATTTCATAGCCTAGTATTAAAAAACAATTTAAGCATAACTGTAATGGTGTTCACAATATAATAGTTATGTCGTAACAGCCTATAACATCTAAATATTTCTACTGAAAAGTCTTAAAAAAGAAAGGTATCTAAAGAGTGAGACAATGTACCTCAACTTCAAGATCTTGTCTTTTGGGGTTGTGTACAAAGAAAGTAAAGTTTTCCTCCCATACTGGTTCATTGGTCTTGTATCGAATCTGAAGTCAGAGAACAGAAAGAACAGGAAGCAGACAAATTGTAAAATATGTTTGTCTAATAAAGCTCTTGTCAATGCAGTGGAGGGGGGATCTAATCTAATCTAATATCTGAAAAGTAGTTATAGACCAGGTGGAGATACCCATTGACAAGGATACATAATGGCAGGACAAGAGGCAATAGCCACCAGCTGCTTCAGGGGAAATTCTTATTTTTCATATACATAAAATTCTTCACCATGAAAACAATAAAACATTGAAATAGGATGCCTGTAGAAGTGGTAGAATTTCCTCTGCTGGAAATACCCATGACAGTTACACAGCACTTTGGTTAATCAAAGGTCCTACTTTAAACTGAAGGTTGAACCAGATGAGTTTCTTGATCCCCTCCAACCTAGACATTTCTGTCTATGCATTTTCAAATCCTGATCAGTGTTTTGAAGCCTGTGTTTTGCTCACAGTGTTACTTACACAACCACTGTGGCAGGAATCCCAGCTGCAGATCAGAACCTACTATGAAAGGACATTTACAAATCTGGTCTCTACTCACAGACATCTTGAATTAAGAACCCATTCAATACTTGGGTCCTCACTGGAAATTTCAGTTCTGGTGATAACTTTTAGAGCAGTGGATGTGCTCAAGGGCTTCATAGCCAATACCAACCACAAAGTGCTACCAAATGTCTGCAGACAGAGACAGGTACAGAGAGCAGGAACTTACCTTACTTTCCTGTGCCTTGTGTCCAACTGACAGCAAAACAAGTGGGTTGGGATTGCTGTTTATTTTCTTTCCTGACTGGTAAAGAAAAAGCAAAAACTTTGTCTTCAGACTAAACTCTTCTCCTAAATGTCTCCTCTGAAACTTAAATGTCTGCATCTTAAAAATACAATTAATTTGCATTCTACTGTATGACTATCTATTATTCTCAGCATTTTATTCAACAGGCTGGAATGGCAGACTGGCTAGTGGCTGGTGAACACATTAACGTGAAGGTGTCCAACTTCCCTATGTAAACTAAAACAAAACATTAGAAATAAGCAGGAATTTTAGACTCCTTTCTGTTTTCTTTGGATGAAACTGAAAAGGTGCAAATCCTTTAATGAGTATACAACAACGCCCAAAGCTATGAAGCATAGTTAAAATTGCAAAATGAGTAAGGCATATAGATGGAAGATATGGAAAAAACACAAACTCAGAAAGTTCACTTTATTTACATGGCAGTATTATTATTAAGCTAGATGTAATAACAGAACATTGATATTCCCCACTTTCAGTCTGGGGAGAAAGAAGATTCACTATGATGTACCTGATGTATATTTCTACAGTTTAACAAATACTCTTTACTAGAGAATCAACCATCTGCCATATCTGAGCCTTGCTCACCAGCTGTATAGCATTACATCAAACTGTGAAAATAAACATCAGTTTAGAAACAAATTACATACACAAAGGAACATTCCCAATAACATATTTTTTCAAAAATTTTAAATTAACTAAAAAAATTGTCAGAAAGAAAAGTTAGACATGAAAGTTAATCATCTCAAGTAGGTGTTAATGCAGTTTAAAAGGCCTAGACAGTACAGTATGCATAGTTAATATACTTTGAGTTCTACCTGTAGGAAACTGTAAACAGAAAGTTAGTTAAAATCTACTTTATGCATGTAAGGTCACAAATAATTCAAATAATTTTTTTTTTTTAATTTAAGAATGAGTGTATTTTAAGGTAATTTTGGATCTGAACTTATGTTTTTGACATCATACTTCTACTAATATTAGTTGATTTTAATGTGACACTGTGACACACTGCTTATTAACAATAGTTTCCTCTAGAAAAAAAAGCTGGTAGAAATCACTCCTTTCTTGGATGAATGCTGCCTTTCTTTTGTGATTTCTAATAAAAGGTATATAGCCTTAATCAAAGACAACAGCCTACAAGGTCTAAGGAATACAAAGAAAGTCAGATTACATTCCAGCTGATGGTGGGAAAAATGGTAAGAGAAATTTGTTTCATTTTTTCTTCACCCATAAAAAGGTGTCTAAAGCTCCCTTTTTTTCATAAAATGAAGAAACTTCACTAGTTTGCAAAAAGACCCTGTTGCTTATTCTCATACATAAATATAAATAATAATAATTCATGCTAAATAGACAGTAACACACCCCTAACATCTGCCACTTTGCTGTTGACAGGATATTCAGTCTACTACAGCCTGCCTATTGTCCAAGTTCCTCCAGCTGAGAACTTGGTTTATGCCTTCCAAGTTTGCCAGTCAACTTGAAGTCTTCTGTATCAAAAGGCTGGGCTGAATTTATTCAGCTTTCATATAAAAGATGTAAAAGCTTCCAAAAACATCTAACAGAAAAATGATTAATTCAAAAATACGTAAGACATCGAATTTGTTGGCTAGTCATTCAGAGTTGAGCAGTGAAGTATCAGTATGTAAAAGATGTCTTAGCTTTCATGTCGGCTTTGTTCTTTAAATACTTCTTCACACTAGTTCTCAGGATTAATTTATTTTGGACTTCTAAAGCAGCCAATGCTCTACTTGACTGATTTAAAATTCAGATTACCACACACCATGGAATTTTACCAGCATCTTGACCATTTCTTGAAATCAGATGGTAAATAAAACTGAATTGCACTAAATATAGATCTGGCATAAGAAATTCCATTCACTGTTGCAAGGAAAGTGTTGCAGGCATTTGTGCACTTCCAATTACTGTTGTGACCTTAAATGGACAACTATATTAGTTTTACCTTTAGGGCTTTCTGAACAGCAGCCTTCTTCAAGCCATCAGGGTTAAATTCTAATGGATTATGCTTTTAAGTCAGGAGAGAATGAACACAGGAAGGGTTAGTAAAGTCATGCAATGAAGCAATTTCATTAGGTTAATTAATTTTTACATGAAAACGTAGGACCAAAAAAAAAAAAAAAAAGACCACACAAATCTTTCAAACAAAACAATGATGGGATCACTAAAACAAACAAACAAAAATAAATAAATAAAAATGGACAAAGCTTTTTTTCCCCCATATCCTCTCTGAATGTTTGTATTCTGCTTTTAAACTGAGGTACATCCTTTCAATACTCTTATCAGCTCTCCTTATCAGCTCTTTTATAGTAATAAAGAACCTTCATAAAACAGGTTGTATTGAGAGCTTGCTGTCCTAAGCACTACCTTCTATATTAACCTTTTTAAAATTTGGCTGCATATATTTTCCCAACATAGAAGCTTCTGTGGTAAATCAAATGGTTATGTGAAGGAACACGTTTGTAGGAGGAATTACTATGCTCGAAGCATTAACAAGACATAGATTATTATAAAAATTTTAGTTGTTTGAGACTCTTAACCAGATGAATGATATAAAAGACTGCATGCTGTCTAGAAATAAATATACTTTACTCAGTTAAAGACATGCAAGTAAACTAACAGGAGGAGTTTGAACTGATATAGTTCAAACAAAACAAAACACCTATTTTCCATTAACTAAGCAAAGTTTTGCATTTTATTTTACTAACAATAGATTGTTCTTTAAGTGACACGTGTTAATTACAAAAATACCATGGAAAATTTTTGATGGCATTCAAGGCAAAAGAGGTAATTTCAGGAAATATATTTTTGACATAAAACCTATTTCAAAGCAGTATACTTATGTCTGGCTTTTTTACAAGCACATATTTCTATTTAAAGGGAGAATTTTGCTTTAAAAGCTGTAATATATGGCAAAAAAATAATTGCATAGTGGCTTTTGTAAACATGCTGGATGATGAACAGAAAACAAGATAATTAATGCTCTGCCAAAAGAAATGCTTTCATGAAATAAACTCAGAAGGGACTAAAAATTGAAAAAAGATTTTAAGCTTCATGCAGAAATACTTTTTTTTACATTTTCTTTGGGGATATCACATCCATATATTGGCCAGCCTGTGTGACAAGATCCCTAGCGTTAAGTTTTGACATTCCTGTTTCAGAAGGAACATACAATATAATGAAATTGGGAGAGAGGAAGAAGCTTGGCTTTTTTAAATAAATAAATATGTATATATATTTTTTTGTAAAATAAAATTAAGCAGTCTTCCAAAAGTACTTATTTAGATATGTTAAGGTCTAAGATTATTGTACTTAAGACCTTCAAACACAGAGACTGCACAATATCCCCAGACACATTGATGAAAACGTTTAACTCTCCTTATCATTCAAAGGCTTTTTAAAGCCCTACTGGTATGTTCCTTGCTGGAATTTAAGCTTTTTGTTCTCTGATGAACATGAAAAACTCTTTGCAGCAGTCTTGTGTCCGTTCCTTCCTCATTTTTTTCTCCTAACGCTCAGCACGTTCTTGTTACTCTTTCTCTGCTGGTCATGTTTTCTAGCTTACTCATTATCATCACTGCTGCCCTCCAGATTCATTTTAGTTGGTCTCCATCCTCAATAGCTGTGTCCAAAATCAGGGCCTTACTGATGTCAAAGCAGAACAGGCGGATTAGTCCACACATCTTAGAGGCTACACTCCTTTCTATAGTCAAACTGGTATTTATGTTTTGTAACATACAACATGACTACAGATCTATTCCTGTCAGACAGCTCTTCTTATCCCATGTTAATATGGGATAACGTGTCCTCTTTTGAAAAGCACCTAATTTTTCAGATCATACGTGCAGATCATCAGGATCATTTTAATTTATAAACTGCCCCTCAAACTTACTGGCCATCCTTCCCTTGCATTTTACCTGCAAATTCAATACACAGTTTTTCCCCTATGTTATTGTTTCAAGGGGTTTTAAAAGCCCAAAACAAACCTCTGTCATCAATTATAAAGGTAGGCAACCAATGATTCCTGGCTATTGCACAAGTTTCAATTCCTCTGGAATCATAGCAAGGAAGGCCAACAGGGATACCAGCTGGGGCAAATATGTTTAAGCCAGACTTCAGGTTTCAAGGGAAGGAGCTGCAGGTCCATGAGGAAGGTGGCTGAAAGGCTGGGAGGGAGGACACTAGGAGAAGAAATTGGAGTATTCAATAAAAAAAAAGAAAAGGTCTTGTCTTGGATTACAGAGTTGTCTTGCTATGGTTCTGAGCATCTCTGAGTTACATGAAAAGGGGACAGTTATCCAAGAGTAATACCGACAACTAACACAATGAAATAAATCCAACTTCTGGTTAGTACTCGCTAATGACTTTTGCAGTAAATCCTAGTATAGCAAGGCCATAAGTTATATGGCACCTAACAAGCTGTTTTATTATTAAGCCAAATGCTATTTTGATACGCTGTGGTGTGCAACTCATTACTTATGTTAACTCACTAACTTTTTTCTTGGGCTTCAAATGGTGCTTTAGAAGTTTCTAAATCTCTCAGCTGATAACCAGAAGACAGTGACTGACATGGAAGAGCTGATTTAAAATACAGATAATTTAGATGTTATATATATATATACACACTAAATTAATATGTATATATATGACAATATATCATAAAACTAGTATTATGTACTTCTAGAAATTATACTAAGAGCACAGTTCATAATCCTTAAGATAAATCAGATTTAGATGGGTAAATGTCTGAATTAGGTGCCATGAATCTAGGTTTCCAGCAGTCAATACAAACAACCAGAAAGAATCTGAGCATTCAGGGCTTTGTTCCTCTCCTGCAAATGAAGTAAAAGTCCTTTTTAACAGCCACCAAACACATCCACAAACCCCCAAAAGAACTCAGACATGTCAGTTAGATACCTGAACTTAGAGGTGTGTGCATAAGACATTTAAAATGATGGGCAGTTCTACAACTGTTATCTCTAGGCTATGACAGTCCTCTCCTCTCTCCTACCTTCCAGCCATAAACTGTCCCTTTGCTTGCTGCAAGACTGGTACCCAACAGCAACTGCAGAACAAGCCAGCTGACAGTGTTGTTGAAGAAAACCCAAACATGGCTATCTTAAAACAGTTCCACCCTGACTTGCAAAGAGCTTCATGGATTTGGAAAGTTTTATCCTGTGTCTCATTAGGTGCTGTCATATCTAGATTAAATGTTCTAACAATGACATCAAGTCTACACTTTTATCAAACTTTTTTTTTGTTAAATGATATATCTATAGTTTTTATAATTAAAACAGCAACTACTTATCAGTTTTAGCACCAAGAGAACTAAACCATGCAGTATATGGTTTGAATCCTTATGACACCAATAAATTACACGCGTTTCTCCAAAAATATAAGTATCTATGATTAAGAACTGTGTATCTTAGTCATTAAATTTTATTCGATTCGGTTAGTAGATGCAAAGTTTTTTGATACTGGAAAATGAATCCCTACAAAGAAACTAACTGAAAAGACCAAGAAAATGATTTAGTTTTGTTGGTTTATTGGAGGGAGAAGGAGGAAGAGTGTTTTCAAATCAAGGTTTATGATACGAATGAAAAGCAGCCAGCTACAAATTAAATCTGCACAATCTGCAGTGGCATAACAACCTCCCTGGCAAAAGAGTTCTTATTCTGAACAGACTCCTATTCTTTCTGGGAATACCAAGGTTGTGTTTACAGACTTAGGTGTAAGTATTCAGAGGCTCATTAGTTTGCAATAATCTCCTATCACTAACTTAAAGCAAAAATATTAACTTTTGATAACTTTTTGATCCCTAGCCTGGATTTTCCTGACTACAGACTAATTTGGAGAAAAAAAAAAAAAAGAAAAGAAAAAAATAAAAGGAGCTTGGGAATTTGCAAAACAAGGAGCATCATGGAGTGAAACAGAATTTACAAGGGAATTTGTAGTTTGGGATGCACAAAGAATCACACCCATTTTTAGCTCAATACTTGAACCTGTGTGGAAAGGTTGCAAGTTCTTAGAAATGTTGAGTGCATCACCATTAAAGATTCTGAGATGCTGGCTGTAGTATTTATTACATTTTCTTTCCTTTGCAATAAAAGCCAACAATTGCCAGCACCCAGCGTGCCAGTATAGTATTCATTTTGTTTCTCAATGAATCACCAATTTAAGTTAAATGTAAGAGCTTTTACAACAAACTTATCTTGGGTTTTTATCATGAAAGGTTAATTACTTACCCAATGATATGCTGATCAATGAAATTTAAATAGCCTTTAAAATGCAAGAAAAATAGCACAAAAAAACAATGCACACTTGTTGAAACCATGCAGCAAAACAAATTGCATGCTCTCAATCCACTAGAGTGAGTGGCTTTAGTAGCACTAATCCACACTCTGGCAGATAAAAGGTACAATACAAATAACACCAGAGAACTCACAAATAGTGCTCTATAGAGTGAGGTAGTGTTTTCACAAAAGACTAGTCCCGATGCTCTCCTCTCTTTTAAGTATCCACACCCAAAGTTTCCCTCGTAGATACTCTTAGGAAGATGGAAATGGAAGGAGAAAGCAGAGTGATGGGATTGTGGCAGAATGAATGCATAAGCAGCTTTACTACACAAGAAAGTTAAAGAAGACAGTCAAAGGATTCCAGAGAAAACAGCAGATAACAAAAATATTTGTCATTATGAACAGTTCCAACAGTTAAACAACTTTCTGTAGCACGGCAACTTGATTTTTTTTTTTTTTGCTTTTTTATTAATTAATTATTGAAATATATTAACACAACTTTCCTGGTTTATTCTTGGTAGTTCGGATTTATATGGCAGTTCCAAGTTTAGAGACCTGACTTCTAAACCATTTCTATTTCACATAAAACATATTTCTGATAAATCATGCTAATGCTCACAAGCTCACAACTACAATGCATTTGTGAAAAAAAAAAAAAAAAAAAAAAAAGAAGTCTGATAGGGCTATCCACTGTAACTCAAACAAAATAAGGCCGATGCTAAATCTAAAATGTATCAGTGATCAGCAATAACTTAAAAAAAAAATCCATTTTGAAGACAATAAGAAGTTCTTATTCATCCAGAAAATATTTCAGTTTTAACATAAAAGCTGTGGACAAGTCTTCAAAAACTATTAATAAATAGCATAATTCTAAGTGAGACTTTGTTGTCTTTTAACCTTTTGTTCCCCATAAATATAAACAATCCAAAAAAAGTAATTAATTTTACTATTACACTACAGCAACCCTATCAATGAATATGAACACAACTTGAGAAGCTAGCCTGTTTAGCCTATGTTTAATCTTGTAATTGTTGTTCCATATCACAACCAAATGGACATAAAAAGAGCTGTATTCACTATAATTTTCTGTATTTTGTGTAGGAATTCCCTTACAGGATCTAATTATTGTCATTACAGAATCTATAAAAATCCTTTCAGTCCTGCCACAAGAAGCTGTCCTCCCATGGTATTTTCCCTCCAACCCATTTGTAATGCCTTTTCCTATCTGTTCCTGGACAATTTGAATTTAAAACAGTATTGTATTTATTATTGTTGTAAGCTTGGAATTTTCAAGTGTTCAATGCTAGTTTCTATCATATTCTTTAGCACATTACTGGACAGAGAATGACTTGCAATTAAATACTGAGTTATTTGTAGCAACTACTTTTATGGGCTGGCAGAACAAGAAAAACAAAGGGATAAACGGGTTCCATGCTGTGACCACCCTTATTCCCCAACACTACGCATGCAATGCTATACCGTAAACAAAATAGCAATAAGAAATTTGGGATTCTGTAGCTAAGTAGTCAGCTTTGGGCAAGGAACTTCCTTCCCCTTTCCATGCCCTAGAGTTTAGAGATCTACTGATCAGAAGTACTGACTGAAACACTGAAACAAAAATACCATCTCCAAAAGTAGGTAAAACACAAAGTTTGCAGCTTAACCTCTGTAAGGGAGGGAGACAATGCTAAAGAATATTTAAAATAGGAAGGGAACAAACTAAAACTTATGACAAAGCCTCTACATATTTCCTAGATAAACTATTGTAAAACAGAAAAGCAAGATTGTAAGGAAAAACTTAGGGGATTGTTAGGAGATGGTGGATGAGAGAAGTATAAATTATTCCTTTTTTAATTAAGAGGCTTCAGTATATTTTAACAAACTTTTAGAGCTTCATTTAAGTAAAATCCAGTAGTTTAACAAAAAAATAAAGACGTGAGTTCAATTTAATCTAGCACACAAAACAGAAGGCAGACACATTTTTGTGTGTTGCAGTATTATGAAACTAATATTAAGCATGCCATAATTCTATTCTATTTATGTTTACTCTGTATTAGAGTAATTTTACTCTCTCTGCTAATTTACAGAGTTCCCCCAAATTCAATAGAGTGAGGTTAAGAAGATAATAAAAGACTATTCCAAATGAGGTACATCTCTTTAACTTTTAAAATCTCCCATAATACTTCTTTCAAGCACTGCTCTGTACATGCTAGAACAGACTATTTACTAAATGAAATCACTAGTCAGTGATGTAAATTGTTCAGGCTACTGTGATTCGATTTGTTACGCTTCAATGCAGTATTTTATTTTAACTGAAATTTAAGGTGAGTGGACAAATTTGCAAAATGCAAAAACATATGAGGCCTGAAAACTTCCATCTTTGATTAGTATCTTAGCCATCACTCCCAGAATTTCTCACCTAATAGCAATGCTAAAAAATGGAAAAATTCAATGCTTCCCCTATCTATTTATGGTGGGGTTTACTTTATTACTGCCATAATTTCAACCATGAACAGAACACTGCTAAGCTGAAATAAACTAAATACAGTTTGTGCTCACCACAGACAAATTACTTCACACTGCCATAGTATAATCCATATAACGACAGAAACATGTTTTATGTGCGTTTTACACAGGCAAATAAACATTACTCCAAACGCCAACCTGACAGAAATCTCATACAAATATTCTGCCACTGTAACATCAACCGCACGCCATAAATTTCATGTTGAGGACTTCATTTCCTTCAAATCTACCACAGATATCCTAAACCAAAGCAAGCAAGTTTACCTGAATTCAAGGAAGTAGGCCTTTTCCCAGTTAGTTCTTATAATTCCCCATGCTGATCCCATACTATTTATGGAAAGCACTGCATAATAAAAACATGCAGCCTTTCAAGTCCAGGAAAGGAGCATTCTTTAAAGAAAAAATCACACTGATTTAAGAGTAATGTTTTATTAATTATATAAATATATTACCATACTACTAGAAATATGGACCTTACATTACACATTTTGAAAAAAAGAGAAAGAATAGAACACATGGCTTAAGGTGTGTTAGTGAAGCAGTGTGCCATACTACCAAGCAAGACATGCTGGAAGTAAGCAAGAGATACCTATGAGAAAAGGGCATCCATGAGAATATAACTTACAGGCAGGTTTCTTGCTGAGTCCAAATAGAGAATAAGTAATGCAGAAGAAAGTCCATCATTGGCTTGGTCTTTATCAGCTCTAATGCTAGTTAGCACCTAAATAAAAACCATACTGTGAGTAACCATACTGAGAAATGTTGGCTGATATTCTCAAACCATAACACTATGAGAAAAGAAAAAGAAGGAAAAAGCATTTTAAAAATCCCATGCCACAGAAGTACGTTGACAGGTATGACTCATTTGAGATTTCTAAAGACAGACAGCTTGGAATAAAGTTAGAGGTTTATCCAAATTCACTACAGCTAAAGAATTAAATCACTTACATATTAAAATGTGCACACACACACAAAAAAAAGGGGGGGGGGGAAGATTAGGAGAAAATTAATGTGTTCTTTCAATACCTTGTCTAGGTTTTCTGCCGTTGGCATCAATGTGAGCCACTCCAGTTTTAAATGCAATTTTCCTTTGGACACTTCATCCAAAGTAAACCACTAAAAGTTAAGCAAAGTAGTGTGAAATAATCTGACACCAGAGAAATACATAACTGCAATCGGCTCTTCAGGAAATTTAGGAAATTTTAGAACACACTAGAGATCTATTAGAGCTGGAATTTGTATAAACTAAAGAGATCTAATTTATTGTTTGAAATGTCCTGTATCACACTAAATTTTACGACAATGTATAACTATTCAGTTCTGTCATACAAAACCACCGATGCAGACCTCTATGTTGTACTGTGAAGGCATTTTTAAAACATCAAGAGAATTCTTTGAGTTCTTTAAAGCTGTTCTGCAAATACAAACTAATACATTACTAATACATCAAACTAATACATAACATCACTAATAACATTGCTGTTTTATGTAGGATAAAACTTCCACTTTCCTCTACATTAGTTTAATTAAAGTCTAAAAGTAGTTAATCCAGGCAAATAACTATTCTCATGGAAGAAAAATCCCTTACCAAATACTTAAGTCACCATTTTTTGCATTCACATACTAGTGAGCTTAAAACCCAATGGCAGAAGAAGAATGGCTTCATTCAACAGTTCAGCTATCCTTTAAACCACTGCGTTATTCATCAAGGGATCTATTTCACTATCGTTAAGATTATTCAGGAACTATCTTCAGGAAAAAATGTGAGAACAACTAAATGTACATCGTGTTTTGTTGCATTTTTTGGTTTGCTTTTTGTTTTGTTTTGCTTTTTAAACCAGAACTTACCCAACGCTTACCTCATCTAGAAGTCGTTCCTTTTCAACTTCAATTAAATCTATCATCAAACTAGGAAAAAAAGAAAACAAAACAAACAACAACAACAAAACAAAACAAAAAAAAAAGTGCTTTAGACAGGAAGCGAAAAGCCAAACACAGAGCTCAAATCCCACCCTGTGCTTGCTGGTATCCACATTTCCACTGATAGCAAAAGAGCAAAACAATACTATTCTTTTAGCCCCTAAGTGAGAAAGAAATAGAGAGAAAATGTCTGAGCCAGGGTGGAACACAGGATGATAGAAAATATGCCTGTACTAGAGCCCATTTTGTAGCTATGAGGGCAACTGGCAAAATATGGCTCATACACATATGACTAAGCTCTCAAAACCATGACCACATCCAAACTACCCACTGGAATTAGCCCCTGGACATATGTTATGACCAAATTCATGCTTTAGAATTGTCTGACAGAGCACTAGTTTGCACAAACCAAAAGTGTACCAGGGAATCTGCTAAAAATTAAATACTGGAGACAAATGCATGCTGGTGTATGAACATTTGTCTTGCCTTTGTTTTACTAGTACTAGTATACATATTATGATCAAGTTGCCACTCTTCCCCCCCACCACTTCAATGTAAGATTAGGGAAGTGCAAAGAAAAGAAGCCTTAGTACTACCTACTTCTTTATTTAAATGAGAAGAGAAGTAGGTACTGTTGCTCCTGTTAAGAGAGAAGGAGCTGGAAAGATAAGGGAGTTCTACTCTGTATGGAAAGCAACAATGGGAAGCTCCAAACTCTGCAAGAAATAAAGGTGACAAATTACTGGTGAAAGAAGCTGACTAAAACCCTGAAATGCTTATGGGTAAACACTAAAGGTAGGCCTATGGAATCTAAGAGTGAGTAATGTTTGCGAAAGCATTATAGCAATACTTTTTCTTTAACCAGATTGCTAAGATCACCTCGTAGAGGAAAAATAAACTGAGCTAACCAGTTAAAAAAAATACTCTCATGAGGAAAATACACATTTATAATTATTTCTTCAGATGAAGTTAATGTATCTTTAAGATTCAATGCCAGCTTAAGAATATTAAAGCAGGTACAGTGCAATTCATAAAAAATTAAAACACCCTTTTCTGGGTATCCACAACACTTACCTTATTTTTTTTTAATGAATATGAAAACATACATGTGTATAAATACATACAGCACATCTTAATACAAATTTGTTTTCACACATGTAGAGTCCAAGGAATTAGGAAACTACTTAATAGCAAAATTTGAAAAGTAATTTATAAATGCAGTAACACAGCAGAAATACAAGTGTAATAAAATAAAATAAAATTAAATTAAAAAGTTACATCAAAATATTTAATCTCTTTTCACTATCTACACACATTTTCTCCGTAACATTTACCTTCCAAGGAAGTCATCTTTATCTGGGTCTTCATCAAACAGCTCAATCTCTAGCTCCTGTCCTGGATGTTCATATACTAAGGCCTGGAAGTAGAGTAAGACAGCATTGTCTATGGTAAAACTGACTGGCTTTGTCAAATGGCACAGTAACAATAAAACACTGAAACAGCAGTGTCTTTGTGTATTAACACATATCAACAAGCAAAAACATGTGATTTTATGAGTTGAGCAAGCATAAGAGCTTTTCAGTTTTTTTTTTTTTTCTGTTCATGTCGGTATTAAGAGACAACTTTTCAGAATTACTGTTGCTAAGTCTAAACAAAGTCACATACATCAATGGAGAATTGCTGTTTGTTACAGACCTTTGGACCTCCAGAGGGAAATATCAAAAAGTTACTAAAGAAAATACTCTGGAGACTTTCTTGAGGAAAATAAATTCTAGATGACCACACTACAAAATGCAAAACACGTTTCTATTGATTATACCTCATAAACTTCATTCCATTTTGGATTGAGATTTTCTTTGATGACCTTGCTTTGGAAAATCTGGTTGCCTACACGGATGATTCCATAAGGATCTGACTTTCCTTTAACAATCCCTTTTAGGTAGGTATCTTTACCCTCCAGGTCCTGAGCTTCAATAAAGTGTATCCTTAGAACACCCTGAAAAAGGAAAGAATGAGTTTATGTAGTAATCTGAAAGTTTCCACGCCATGACAGTTCATGTAATATATGTTTTATAATTTCCACTGCAGTTTCCTTAAGATGAAACTTGGTTTTGACACACAGTGGATCAAGAGATATCACACAAAACACCCAAGACTCAGAGAAATTTTTGAAGAAAAAATAGTCATCAGTAATCAGAAACATACTAGTTATATCAAGAAATGCCATGCTACTGGAACAAAGTAGCACTAAGTAGTAACAACTTTCAAGTAAACAGCATGTTTTGCAGTAATAATATAAAACATGTTACATAATTTTTAATACACACAGTTGAACTATGCTTTACAGGTAATATGTGAAAGATTATAACAAAACAAAAAAAGTCCTTCTCAGTGTTATTATCAAACTCCATAAAATTATTTATAAATGGGGTTATTTAAAGCGAACAGTTTCATCGTAACCTCTACTACTGCAATAGCTATATTTAGAAATTCATACAGATGTGCATACCTCAGACAATTACTACAACAACAAAATTAAATGCCAAACTTTTACTATTAACAGAAACACACATACCTTTGGTATAGGAAACCGCAACTGAGCAATCTGCACTTCACTGACAAGGGGAACAGTAATTCTATTTGGGAGGACCAGGTAGTTGGATATTATATCCAATATTATTGTATCCGATAAGCCACTGTTAGAGAAAACAATACTCAGTTACTTCACGGGAAATAAACACATTATGTCACACTAACATACTGAGGCAGCTCAAGCATGAAACTTTATGGAAAACCATATTAACACTTGAGATCCCTTTTTCTAAAACATAAAAAACACACTGAAATAAGTCTAAGTATTAATGCAGAGTTTCCAATTACTTTTAGAAGCTAAGAGTATTTATTGCCACTTTTAGAATAAGGTAAACATGTGTTGAGGGAAAACAATGCAGAACAGAAAACAAATGTCTACATTCTCATAGCACTGCAATTTGTTAACAGCTACCACTTACATCTTTTGCTGCTTAACACCTAAACGGACAAACATTTGCCCTTCTTCAGGGGTGTAGAAACCAAATCTATTCCTAAAAACTTTTTTTGATTTTTTAAATACAGGATTCTTGCCAAAATGGCCACCAGGTGGAAGCAGCTGATATGTGAATAACATAAACCAAGGACGGGAATATAAAAGTTCTCCCAAGTTCCCCCTCGCCTTTTCAAAGCCACCCAGGGTAAAGGGCTATTGCATAAGTCTTCTTGCCTGCATTGCATATAACCAAGCAGATGTTAACTGTTAACCTACTTTTATATTTCAGTAATGACTTAACTGTCCCTGAAAGTTTGGCTAACTGCTGCTGTATTGTTATGAAGCAAGCTGTCCTCTGGAGCTAGAAGAACTGTCATTTAAACAGAAACACAAAGGAAGCATGCTCTGTGGACGAGTAAAATATAGCCTAGGGAAGTAAAACAGGTTTTGTGCTCGTAAAAAGGGAGTGGCGGTACAATCATAGTGGTAATGAATCACTAAATAACCCAACCTCCTAACATTTCCTAAGCTAAGGGTTCACCCAGTTTGGGTCTGAACTGAGAACAGATCAGGACGCTGTCAGACAAACACCCCTGGTTAGCTGCACTGCCTACACTGGCAGAAGACAGGAGTGGAATAATTCACTGAAGATGAGGATCCAGGGAGAGGTTGGCAGTATCTAGAAAGGCTCAGAGAGAAAATGATGAAAAGTACTCGAGGTGTTCTGAACTGCAGGTGCACTCTTGCTAAAGCTGGTGAAAACATTCCAGGGATAAATGAGTTCTCCACCTAAGTACACTTCCTTTAAGATTCTCCTTTTACAGTCTTTATGAAATTCAGATGCAGATAATATGTTTGATTACTGCATGCATTTTTTCAGATTAAGCACTTGTAAGTAATCACCTTGTGAAGCTTTTCTATGACTGAACCTGCAGCTGAGAGTAGATCTGACTCAAGCAGCTAGCATATTTATACAGTATATATATAATAAATTTACATTACATTATAAGTAATATATGTTACATTTTCATTTAATAAAAACATTATGGTAGAGAAGGGTAACAGAATTAACCCATTAAATACAACCTGGCCCATTTTATATTTTTTTCATGTCAGAGACTTGCAGCCTGTAGAGCCTGCCTCCCCTTGGTGGTCCTTCTTCACCACAAATGTACCCACTAGAATGGGCGAGGACAACTCAGGATTACAGCCTGTGAAGCTGCACTTTTCACTTAACTCATATGCAGCAGCCTGGTCTCTAGTTTATAAGGTTAAACACGCAAGGGAGCTGTCTGCGTGAAATCTCTCTCACTAAAATACTTCACTGAAACTTCTGCAGCAGTGAAGCAGTTCAAACTCCTAAGTGAAAATTTATCTTCGTTAGATGGTTGGTCACAAGCTAAACAAAAGATCTGAGATGTGCTATGCAGAATTTCTACAAAAAAAAAAAAAAAAAAAGATGAAAAAAAGATTCTTGAGCAATTTTTGCCCATAATGAGAGGTTTCAGCCTTCAAACAAAACATAGCAAAGTAAAGGCATAATGGTGTGACAACAACTGGAGCCTGTGATTACAGACTGAACTGTAATGGGTGGAGTATTACCAGTTAACCTCAAATACTTACCATCTTAGCTCTGAGTGCTAAACTGTAACAGAACAGGATTTGCTAGGAATATTACTCAAAAAAAAAAAAAAAAAAAAGGGAAAGAATAGTACAGCCTGAAGGAAAAAGGAAAGAATAGTACAGCCTGAAGGGAAGAAAACTTGCTATTGACCTCAAAATGTAACATTACTGCTGACTGGAAAAAAACAACTCTACTGATGCAACTGCCAGTACCAATGTCTTTTAGAAGAGCCAGTATGTCATTTGGTCAACTCCTATAGACAGTCGCTTTACATTCAGTGAATTGACTATAACAGACTACTTAATTTATTTGCTTACAAATCTTTAGGTTGTATAAAAAGTTGATTTTGGGGGAGGTAGAGGGGAGCAAGAGTTTTCATAAAAAACATTTACTGGTCGCTTAGATCTGTGACACCAGTTTTCTTAAACACATCTACTGTAAAACCATTTGCTAGCTTTTAATGGCATCCAATACAACAGGAACAGAGGAAACTCAAGGTTACATCAAGACAGGGCTACCCAGGCACATGTTTATTCTCTGAAAGTGTCAGTGGATTATGCTAACACATTACATATAGGCAAAGTTTCTTCTCAAGTTAATTTATTAAATTTAATTTGTTTAAATTTGTCCTAGATAGGAGCCTTCATTCCCTTTCCCTTCTTGCAGAGTTTATCCGGTCATATTTACAAAGATTTTTATTCTACAGGAATGCTAATCCCTACAGATTTACAGTTTCAGTACTTCTTAAAACAACTACCACAAGATAATCATATTTTTGAAAATAAATAGCTTCCTTTAGTTATCACTGTAACACATGGTGCTTTTCAAACTTCCTCAGTTCAGTTTTGCCGAATGTCTTGTTTTCAAGTTATGAATGCCAAACATTCTCTGACATGAGCCGAGAAGACAGCTCCCATTATTTTGTTAGGGTTGAATCAAAGCTTTAAGATAAACATCTCAAACAGTCTTGAAAAACTGAAAGAAGACAAAAAAAAAAAGAAAAAAGGAAAAGCTGAGGTGCTAATAGCTACACCAGCAACAAGCATACTTTTCAAAATACAAATCTGATTACAAGTCTCCAACAGATAGCTATCAAACATCAGAAACTTTGTTCCTGCTTTTGTTAGTTTGCCTACCCAATAAGAAGAGAAAGCTCTGCCTTTACATTCAGTAAAGTGCATGCTCGAAGACAGTGTTTTCGATTAATCGTTCTACATGACCCAGGTCAGAGAACAACAAGCAGGCAAAGGTACCAAAGCTACCTTGAAAGAAAAGTTATTGTGTTCTTGTAAATAGTTATCACATACATTATGAAATAAGCTACTGACATAAATATACCTATCCCAGTCTAGCAAAAGGATCAGAGATTAATTCACATTCAAAGGGAGCTACTGAAGGCCTCCCTAAATAAGACAAAAACAGCCTGAAGCAACACAATCCAGCCACTCGGAGGATTCACAATCATTTCTGCTAGGACCAAAATCCCACTCTGGGATTCTGAAGGTCAGCCATATTGTGCCAACACGAACACTTGAATTTTGCTAAAACATCAGAGAAATTAATATGAAAAATGAACTGGCATTCAAGGAATTCCACAGAATTTTACAGAGAGAAACTGGATTCATACGAGGTAGTAGATACTCACTCTTTAAAAACACGGAACATCCTGGAAAAGAACACTGAAGCTTGTAAATTATGAATTAAGTGAATTTTAAACAACAACATGACACCTTCCAGATGTCTAAAACTTATCTAACCAAATATTAGCCAAGTGGGATACTCTCAGCTGAAAATTATTCTTTATAAATACAAGGTAAAAATATTTTTTTTATTATCATTATTTTATTACTTAAACCAAGAAGCGTGACCTATGGAAAAGATAGGCAAATAAATGGTCAAGCAATAGTGACAGTGGTATCTATTTAAATCTTTATGTTGATGTAAAAGTTCTTGGTTAATTACGTAGTCTTAAGCTGTTTCACTTGTTGATATCCAGTACAATTATTTTTTCAGTTCATGAAAAAGATAGAAAAGTAAAATGCTTGAGGCAGTTTATTACAGTGTCTTCAAAAACTCAACTTCACTGCAGAAGAATAACAAGCAGTTACCTACTCAGTTATACTACTCTCTAGTTAGAGCTCTCTAATTTTTAGGGGCAGAAAAGGCAGCTGTGTATTTTCTTACTGTATTGTCTTCTACTCATAGTGCAGAAATGGCACAGATCTGACTGCACAGAGCACTTTTAGTATATCTCAACCAGCCATAATAGAATTCATCTTCCTGTCCTCCACATCCCCTCCTGATGTGACTTGAGTATTTACACAACCTGGATCCTCCTCGTACAGAGACTTGAATTTGACTCCTCTTGTGAGCTATACTAACAACAGAATATGAATTATATTCTTGTCCTTTTCCTCATGGAGTTGTATAGAAAGAACAATGGAAGTTGTTACCAAGCTTCCAGCAGCAACTGCATCAAATTCATTTAGTAGGAGACATTTACAAAGTACAAGTAAGTAATGTGTAGCCAGCAGCCACAGGCCGTGAAAGGTACCTGTGGCAGCAGCCATCTCGTGTTCATCAGTGTTTATAACAACAGTATGTCAAGTTGTCATACCCAAATATATAGCCTATCCATACAGATAAGAAAAACAAATACAGCACTGAAGAAATCTAGTGGCAAGGCAGAGCATGAGTCACCCCAGTTACGGTTACTATAGGAACCATACCACATCTAGACGGCCCTATTATACACATATGTGGCCAAGCTTAGTTGCTGTGGAAACCGTAAACTTGAGACACTTAATGAGACTTTGTTTACATTTGAGGTTTTGGTGTTTCCTGTCAGGCATGGTATGAATCTCAAGAGCCTTGTAAGCTTAAGTACTAAATGTAAATTTATTACTGTTACCTCAAAAGAGCAAATTATTACTCAGGAGCTGTATTTTGGAAGCCATTTTCTCACTCGTCAAGAAAACCTCTTTCCTCAGAGACAGTGTTAAGCAGGCTTGAAACATAAGCGATTCTTGCAGCCATTAACCTACTTCATATAAGTTCTAATTTCAAGCTGCTCAACTGGGATTCCATGCAACGGCCTCCCATGTCTCAGCAAAGCAGGAACCACTTCAGTCATGCAACTGAGCACTGCAAGATTAATTTAATACCTAAATTCCATCTCTTGGTTTGAGACGATCAAAATAAATCTGGAATCTACTAACTCTTGAGAGTCTGGGATCGAATAAAAGGGCTAGTCGCAAAACCCAAGTGTGTATCAGATCCATTTATTATCCCCTTAGCCACTGCCTCAATATTAAAAAGCCCTCGAGTAACTATTACAACTTTGACAATTATTTAGATACTCATGGATCTAATCTTTTCAGCACTGCAATGCTAAAAAATAATTTAAAAAGAATGTTTTCCCCTGTACTTCTGCTATTTCATTTGTGGTTTTACCATTTAGTATTTTGAAAAGCTCTGAATAAGCCAAGCATTTTCCCTAACTATATATGGTCAATGTTTCTGCTACTCCATTTGATCCTCACATAATAAATTGAAATCTTTAAGCACACAAAAAAATTAGAAAGTTTATTTAACTTTATCACACTCTTAAGGTATTTCTTACTATCTTTACACAAGCAACTAGAGATTTATTGGCATACAAAGTCATAAGCCAAGATATTATGAACACTCCAGCCTGAAAAATAAGGCTCTTTATCTTTCTGCTGTCCTAGGAGATGGCACATAGGATATTCACAAGAATCTGGAAATCTGCAAAGGCTGAGAACACTAAAAAAAGCAGATTAAAAACTATCTTTTCAAAATATTTTTAGGAAGATCTGCTAGATATACTTTTGACATACATTTACTTACACACATAATCATTACCTTTTCCATATTGAACAATCTTGCTTATTTCTAAATTAAAAGATAACTGATCCGAGACATTCAACCTAAAATGATTTAGCTTGGTTTTATTATGGCTTTATGGGGGTTGGGGATGGGGGGAATGAAGTATCAAATACTGCTTTACATATACTCACTTCAGCCCTGGAACATCCAGAAGATTGGTCAGTCCAGTCCAGTTAATTTCTAAAAGCTGTGAATTACAGAGGAAAAATAAAAAATAAAAAAAAAAAAAGGAAAAGAAAAAGAAAAAGAAACAGAAAAGCAACTTAGAATTCACGAATTCACAACACTGAGGAAATGAATCTGATGACTAAAGATTCTGATCAGTGGAAGGCTAATAACCAGTTTCCAGGAATTTTTTAAACAGCAACCTAAAACCTCTTCCACTCCAAATAATTTGTAATAGTTTTTAAAATAGGATAAGGAAGACAACCCACCATCCTCTAATCCATCCTTGTTCTTCAATGTAAATGAATAAATATACACATGCACACTCCAACATACATAAGTATGTAGTTAACTACTTTATGCAAACATCAAATGATGAAATGTGATTCTGTTCAAGAGTGTATTCACCACAGATCTGGTATAGATGAGCAGTTACTAACATGAATACAGCCTAGGTGGTATGTGGATTGAGAACAGCCCTGTGAAGAAGGATTTGGGGTACTGGTTGTCAAAAAACTGAATACGAGCCAGCAGCGCGTGCCTGCAGCCCAGAAAGCCAACCATATCCTGGGCTGCATCAAAAGAAGCATAAAGAGATCTAGAAGACATGAGCAACAGAAAGAATGAAGGACTGTGATTAAGAAGGCCAAACGAGGACCTGACAATAGTTTGCAATCACAAAGGAGGCTGTTATCAATGACAAAAAGACAAATCCATTCTACCATTAGCGCAGTATAGAAAAGTATCAAAATGATTAGATATTGAAGTGAGAAAAGTCCTCAAAAATAATTACTAGGCATAATTCATTGCTACATCATATACACTTCCTTCAGTGAAGATCTTTATCTAAATGTTAGACATAAAAACGCTGTAAAGGTACTTACTCTGTTTCAGTGCTGTTGGCATTAACAACTAAATTCTAATATCCTTTTCAGTCCTATAATCTTCTCATTCTAGATAAGAAAACTAATAGAACCAAGCTTGCTTCTTTTCTTTTTCACTAAAAGCTTTATATTAATTGCATAAAATTTAATTGAATATATGCAACAAAGCCAAACCCATTTAACGAACACCATGCTTCCAAATCCAAGTAAACCAGAAGAACAATGAAAGGTTGCATGAAAAAAAAAATAAAAGTATTTTGATATTCCTCAGTTGAGAAAGTAATCATGGTGGTCCAGTTAAATGCTGAAACAAAACAGATTTCTGCAAGAAATTATGTTTCATCTTTCTATAAACTAGCAAAAAGAATCTCCTCACATTCTTTTTCTACTTAAAAACCAGCACATACCATTCTTCATAAAGGATCTATTAATAGTTTATGAATACTTAGACTAAAGATAACACATAATACGCTTACTTACATAAGGTGCACTGTTACTTAATGTACTTTTGTAATAGTGGCCAAATATTTCAACAATGTTATCTATGAAGCACTTAGCCTACCTGTAACAGATAATTTGGGAGAAAAAAAAAATACATTTGCTCATAATCATTATCCTCTCTTTAATGGAAAAGTATTAAGATTTAATGCCTGAATATTCCACAGTAAAAGACAAGCTATATCATGGGATGTACTGCAAGAACCTACATGAGCCAGCGATGTGCCATTGCTGCAATGAAGGGTAATGGTATCCTGGGCCACATTAGATGCCATATTGCCAGCAGGTCATGGTGGTGATCCCTCCCTTCTATTCAGTCACACCACACCCCAAGCACTGTGCCCAGTTCTGGGTTCCCCAGTACATGAGAGACATTTTGCAGAAGGAACTGGACTAGCTTGAGAAAGGCCTGTGAGAACCTCATGAGGTTCAACAAGGCCAAGTGCAAGGTCCTGCACCTGGGCTGGGGTAATCCCAAACAGAAATACAGGCTGGGTGGGGAATGGATTGAGAGCAGCCCTGAGGAGAAAGTCCTAGGGGTGTTGGTGGATAAGAAGCTCAACATGAGCTGGCAATGTCCACTTGCAGACCCAACAGCCAACTGTGTCCTGGGCTGTATCAAAAGCAGTGTGGACAGCAGGGTGAGGGAGGGGATTGTCCCCCTCTGCTCTGCTCTCGTGAGACCCCACTGGGAGTGCTGCATTCAGCTCTGGCGCCCACAGCACATGAATGACATGGATCTGGTGGGTTGAGTCCAGAGGACAGCCACAACGATTATCAAGGGGCTGGAGCCCCTCTCCTGCTAAGTCAGGCTGAGGGAGCTGGGGTTGTTCAGCCTGTAGAAGGCTCCAGGGAGACCCTACAGTGGCCTTCCAATACCTAAAGGTGGCCTACAGGCCTACAAGAAAGTTGGGGAGGGAGTCTTTGTCAGGGGGTGTACTGATAGGACACGGAGTAACAGTTTTAAGCTAAAGAAGAGTAGATTTAGATTAGGTATTAGGAGGAAATTCTTCACTCAGAGGGTGGTGAGGCACTGGCACAGTTTGCTCAGAGAAGCTGTGGATGCCCCATTCCTGGAGGTGTTCAAGGCCAGGCTGGATGGGGTTTTGAGCAAACTGGTCTAGTGGGAGGTGTCCCTGCCCATGGCCAGGTGGTTGGAATTAGATGTCCTTTAAGGTCCCTTCCAACCCAAACCATTCTAGGATTCTATGAACATGCTGGAAAGAGTCCAACAGGGGACCAAGAAGATGATTAAGGGACTTGAAAAGGGATTTGGAAAAGCTGAGATAGCTGGGACTGTTGAGCTTAGAGGAGGCTTAGAGGGGACCTTATCAATATCAATGCCTGAAGCGTGCAGAGAGGACAGAGCCAGGCTTTTTCCAGCAGTGCCCAGTGACAGGACAAGAGGCAATGGGCAGAAACTGGAACACAAGAGGTTCCCTCTAAGCATCAGGAAGCACTTTTTTACTAGCTGACAAGAGCACTGGCAGTGTTGCCCAGAGAGGTTGTCAAGTCTCCATCCTTGGGAGCTTCAAAACCCACCTGGACATGGCCCTGGGCAACTACCTCGAGGTGGCTTTGCTCAAGCAGGGAGATTGGAGAGGGTGACCTCCAGACATTCTGTGATTCCACAAACCTACTACAAGAGAAAAAATTGCATCTGGTAACACCCAGGCTATAAGATTAGTGCCTTCCAAACTATGCTGTTGAGAAGGGTGAATAAACCCACAGGTTCCAATATATGCTTAATATTTAGCACTTGCTCTACTGGTAGCCATTCAGAAAATGCCTTCAAATTTGTTTTAACCTCCTTTTACCATATTAACACTCTGTCTCTCTTCTGACTACACAGAGATGCAAGAACGTCTTCTCTAATACAGACATCTACCTTAATCTCTGGAGAATGATCCAAAGCAGCTTTCACTCCACCTCCATCAACTAAAACCTGACTTAGTTTAACATTTAGAAACTGAGGCACTTAGGACTAAATAACTACAAGGTTATCCAGATCATTGCAATTTATCTATTTGCTTCCATTAAATGCAATTTTTCTAAACCCTTGAAGTTTCCCAGACTGCAAAAGAATGAATGTCAAATCCATTTTTCATTCTGTCATTACATAATCAGACAGAAGGGAACAGCTCTCAAAATGACAGCAAAATTTCATTATTAAGTTCTATTCAATTCATTTTGTTTCTTCACATAATTTTATATTGTGTGGGTTGAAATGCAGTAAACAAGAAATTTCAGCCAGATGTATGTATTTAATTATAGGGTAAGAGAAGCAAAATGGGCCTTTCTGTCCTCCCTTTTTCCCTTCCCAATTATGAAGTATTTTCTTTACCCATCCATTTCCTATAGTGATTTTTGCCCAGGAGCTATGTTCAGTATCTCAACAGATATAAAAATTATGAAAGTGAGACAGCAATTACAAAAAAAACAAAAAACAAAAAACAACAACCAAAAAAACCACAGTTTTATTGTTCTGCCTCAAACCCCAATAACACTTTCCCAAAGTGTCCACAGCAAAATAGAAGCAGTACAGAAATGTAAAGTTTTAGACACCTCTTAACTATGAATAACATTCTTCCTTTACCTTTAGAAATAGCAGGAGCTTTCCAATAAGATACTACAGAATCAGTGCTACTATAAAAGCTTAGGTCCATTTTTAAGAAATTTCTAAAGCCACATTTTGCAAGTTTCATCAAAAATATATTGTACTAAAAAGTAAAATTAAAAAAATATGCATTATTTGCCAGTATCACTTATTTTTTAGCTGTTACATCACTAGAGAAATACACAGTTGGAGAAATTGAATCTGAAAACTTTTATTTGCCTGGTGGTAATTACATTTCATAATTAAGTTATTTTTGTCTTTATAACTAGTATGCTCCAAAGACATCCTCTCACTTATTTACTTGCTTCTCTGTATGGTAATTACCTTGCAGGACAAAGCAGAAACATAATATCAGATATTATCTAATATAAACCTGAACTTCCAAGTTCATGCTTCCAGATGCACACCAACAGTAGAGGTAAATGAAATAACATTATGAGGAAAGATATTGTCTGAATGTAATACAAACTCTACTGACCAAATTGCATGAGCAGATGGTAAAGGGTAGCTTTCCAAAAACAAGTTCTGTGATAAAATAATTAATTTTTGGACACTAGAAATTGTAATTACAAGTGTCATTACTTATAGGTTGGAATACCTCTAAAATCCCAACTTTTATAAACACAGGGTAATCTGTTATCATCTATTTGCTCATCTCCATGGTATAAGCAATTAGTGTTAGATGGCTACTCCTTAATTATTTAACATTACATTATGTCTCACTTAGAAAATTTATGCAGTGTAGCAAGACTCTGGAAGAAGTGATGTTATACTGTTTTAAGACAAGGAATCCATTTTGTTGCAAGATTCATTCCTTTTCTTTTCTTCATTATTCATAAGCAAAGTAGAAGGAAAATATACTCCATAAAGTAGTCCTTTATTCTAAAGCATACCTGCATCACACATACCTGTATTTAACAGCTTTACTTACTGATATTTTCAGAATAAATAGAAATTCTTTGCATTTCCTTTTGATTTTTTTCATGTTTCATTTGGCATTTGCATACAGCAGTTAACAAGGCAAAGTCCCTCACTGTCACCTAAAGAGGCTTAACTGAATTGAGCAACATAATGCATGCTGAAATTCAGCATTGAGAAAAATCTCCTACATTAGGCTGAAACATTTATAATAGTGCTCTCTGTATTAACAGCCACTGCTCAGAACAAAGTAAAGAACCTAAGAGATATCATTGAGAATGGAAAGATTTTCAATTAGTTTGACTAAAAAGCATTCTGTAGGGTTTCATCATAGCATATAAAACACAATCATTCCTATGGTACAACCTCATTATCAATAGTTTGATTATTACACGCCTCTTCTCAAAAGCACTGCAACCAGTTCAATGTCATTGGTTCTTAGCCTCCATTAAGCCACGAAGCATGTGAAATTTACACATTCAAAGAAACTGAAAAACGTTTGCTAATAATAGTGGGCAGTTAGAGAAGAAAAGCAGTAAGTATTAATCAGAAACTTCTAATCATCCTTTCATTGTACAGGAACAATTACAAAAAGCAAAAATCAGGTCAATTTCCGAACTGTTGAAGACAATTCCTTTTCCATTCAAAGCTGGAGCTAGGAAAGTCAAAAACATTACTAAGGTTAAGCACTTTATAGGATTAATAGAAGAGCTTTGCAAATAAATCTTAAGCCATGAAATGTTTTGGAAGGGATATAAGCCTTCGAACTCCTGGCATAAATCAAGCTTTAACTATTTGGGCTTTGAAGATACACTCCTCTTCTGGACAAGACTTGCTACGTTTCCCGGTACTGTGCGTCCTTTCCAGTTCTACCTGAAGAGACCAGCAGTAATTGGAAATACACCTGACATCACTGTAGTAAAACAAGCTGCTCTCTGATCTTAATCTACAGCTGTTAGTGACAGATGCACTTTGTTTGTTTTTCCTTCATGTTAATTCCTCTTAAAACCTTGGTTTACACTTTTGCCTTCCAAACACAATCACTCTCCAGTATAAGATACACATTTTGTAATGCACAAAAAGAAGAGTTTTCCAAAAAGCAACACCAAATTCGGGCAGAGAAGCTTTTATCTGCAGTACTACATGGATGAACACTGACAACAGAAACACCCAATGAAGAAAGAAAAAAGTAGTCAAATTTACAGCACTGCTTGGTATGCACGATGAAGGCCTGCCAGTCACAGCCAAGTAACAAGGCTTTTCATTCTACATCCCATAACTTGTGGGAGAGGAAGAAGAACCCCTAAAACTTGTGGTTTTAATAGCAAGCTAAAGGATCATCGCTAACCTGAAGTGCCCTACAGAGGAAAAGGGAACAAGGAAGACTGCCAGTTAATCAATTGTTTTATGAAGTACTGCATACAGAAAAATCCATACTTAAACAATCAGAAAAACGTCTGGCCTCTAAGCATCCAAAATAGCTGAGCAATATCATTTCCTTCTCTGTCAGTACTTTAAGCAATGCATAATTCTCTTGGTTTAGCTAGATTCAAGGGATGCCAGCTGGTTCGCTGCAGCAGAACGAGCAGGGCACTGGAAAGACTGCATGCAGAATTTGTCACCGGGTGAAACTCTGCCAGGAGCCAGAAACAGCGTGGTGTCTTTCCATAACTCACTGCGACAGAGAGGTGAGATGCGTTGCAAACAGACAGACTGCTACCAGACAGCAAACCAGCCTAGGGCAGGATTTCAGACAGCTGTTCAGGTTCCCAATTAATTAGTACATTTATCATGTTACTCAAACTTCTTTCAATTCTTCCTCAGCTCACAGCAGTGGGGAAAAAATGTTTCTTCCATGAAAACCAAGAAATCTGTGTCTTATCTACGCTATACGGAGGACTAATGCAATACACCTGAAAGTACACTCGTACCAAGACACAAATCCTTCTTTTTCCTGTAAATGTTTTATTACACAAGCTGGAGGAAAGAAAAAGGAACATAAAATCCTTATGTGGGGAGCCAGTGATTGTCCAACAGATGTCCAACAAACTGATTAGATGTACTTGTACTCACAGGGTTAGGTGACTTTGTTATTGCAATCGGTATTTCCTTAACAAAAAATGTCTATGTTTAAACACTTGGTCCAACCAAATTTTCGTACCACACACAAAGGCCTATTTATGTGATGACCTTACAGTGCATCTGCCCAGGAGGGTAGATGAGACAAAGGAAAGAAAGGTCCCTGGATGTCCAATCAAGGCAGCACTAAGTCAGTAGTCAGAAATGACATCTCCCTGCTCGATGGACTCACACAAGGAGCAGTGGAAGGCCTGTAGAGGCAGGATGCTACACGGCCAGGGCAGTGATCTGACAGCTTCTCCTCCCTTCGTGCAAGGTGACAAGGACCCCAAATGGAAAAACACTCCTAGCAAGTTTTTAAACTTTACTATTTGACTGACTCAATATTAAAGCTGGGATCTGTTTGAAAAGTACCCCACCTATTTTGTGTTTTAAGAAAACTCAAGGGTTAAAACTGTTTTTGGGGTACCTTAAAACCCTGGCTGACTTAAGGTGTGATCAATTGGTTATATAACTTTAGAGTTTATTAATCAAACATTCAAGCAAGATTGGACATCATGCATAACCATGCCATATACCATATAATAAGAGTAGAAAATCCATCATAAGCTGCGTTCTAAATACTTACTGAAATTTCCTTTGTTTTCCTTCCTGACATCTATCTGCAGTATTTGAGGCTTTAAAGCATGCCTGGTGTGGGGGTGAGGAGTCCTCAAACCCGCTGGTTTGGGAATTCACCTAGACAACACAGGGGCAGAAGCACCACGAAAAGTGGAAAGCTTCTAAAGCCTACTCCAGAGACAGCTTTAGAAAACAGAAATGGAAAGTTCCCAGATATTCTCTACATGTGAGAGATGGGATGAATTGGTTACACATAATGCTTATTAATCATCTGGAAAAGTGACAGTAAAAAGAACCAGAAAAACAACAAAGGAATTTGCTACTTTTGCTATTTCAGGAGACTGTGAAGGAGTTCAAGAGCATCTAATGTGCAAGGTGCATACCTAAGTGTGGATGAAGCAAAACAACGCAAATGAATAAACAGGTGTTATCTACATTCTGTTAAAACAAACAAACAAACAAAAAAACCTTGCAGATGTCACAGTAACCACATAAAGCTCTACATCAATCTGCTACTACATTAACAAGTTTGATAAATCCCTAAATGTGTTGTGTGCAACAGAGAACAAGTACCAGGGTAACAGACAGGGTAAGTAATAGACAAGAATAGTTCTGATATTCATAGATGTTTAAACCAATGGTAATAGGACAATCCTCCTAAAATAAAGTGAAGATCAACAGCCTTTACAAATTGAAACAAATGTACTAGAATACAGAATACAGTGGAATACATAATATACAGTGCCACTGCAATAGCTCATCACATACAAAAGGCAGCCTCTAAACACTGCCAGAGTTGTGGCTTTACTGGCTGCCAAAAGCTCTACTAATTCTCAGAAGAAAAGCCACGAAGTATTTTAAAATGCTGATGGAAAGCTTCCTGCTAGTCACATTATGGAAGTGGAAGGTTTCCACAGAGCAAATTTCAGCCCCGCCAGTGATACAACTCCAGTGCTAAGTTGTATTTTTTCTCAGAAATTTATTATAAGAAGGAAAGTAACATGCCCTCTTCTATTATTTGTTAATAATTAATGCAGGAATACAGTAAAATTTTTCTGCATTAGCAGAACACAGCCCACTACCACTGTACTGCAAAACTGCAATATTACTGTAATAATTTAATAAATGACATTCCCCAGTAAACAGACGATAAACTCAGTCTCTCAAGCATGGCTAGATCATACAATGTCACAAAGTGGAAATTACACTGGTTTTCATCATTGTTCTAAGAAATGGATGTCTATCTTTGCACAGGAACTGTGTTTACCAGCAGTAGGTTTTTCAGTTGTAACTATCTAAAGATTTAAGCAAGAGAATAACTACACAGATAAGGTATACATTGGGGGGAAGACGGCAGAACGTTTGAATGAAAGTGACCAAAAGAAGTTTCATGGTTCGTCCTACAAGAATCCTACACACCTTGCTATTCTTCTTAGTGTCATCTGCTTGAAGTTACAATTCAAGCTGATTGCCTCTACTTTCTACTTCTATCCTTCTACCACTCCTGCATTTTTGCTCAAACCCTCACACTAGTATGGGCACACTGACTCCTTAGCGAGACAGGTCAAGGTGCTAAAAGACACAAAACAAGAAACTAGTCACTTCTTGCTGTGTTTAATATTCTGTGTGCTCACCTCCCTGAGCCAGCTTCCTTCAGGATCTGAAGTTTCAATACTGGTAAAAGGAAGACACTAATAATGAAAGGAAGGAGGGCATAGGGAGAGGAGACTAAGGTATTGTGGACGCAGCAACATTGAATTATTTAAAACAGTCATGAAACCATCCCACTGCCTTTAAAATTAAAAATAAATAAATAAATAAATAGATAAATAAATAAATGTTAGAGCAAATTATACGCATTCAGTGTAACAGGGCAAATGATTTTCACTTTATAATCAAGAGTAACATGGGTAATTTAAATATATACATATTGTAGCAGTACCTACACTCCACAATTTATCCAGGTGTTCCACAAGGCCCTTTAAAGAGGTTAAGAAGTGAAAATACCCATAGTCCTAAACATCCTGAAGGCTTTTTTGATCAACTGAGAGCAAACCAAACAATATTCTTCTTTATTCTACATAACCACTTCATAATTATTTTTTTCAGGCATCTCACTACAGAGTACTTTTTGGTGCAAGGATTCCTTTAGAGTCTAACTTTCATCATTACTAATGATTTTGAAACTCACATCCAGCAGTGAATTTTCCAAAGACAGCCAATAATAAATGAAACAATAAAACAATATTACATCAAGCACAACGACAGGACAGAATCAATCTGTAAAGAGTGCAGAGCACAGCTTGATTTGGCAAGTGAAGGGCAAAGTGTGAATATAAAAATAAGTGCTTTGGAATAATTGCCCACTTTTCCTGGAAGGCATCTTACTTTCCATCCTTTTTTTAGAACAATAGTATTATGATTTGCTGTGCTTTTTTTTTTTTTTTGGTGGTGGTAGTGTTTTTTGGGGGAAAGGAGAGGGTGGGGTGTGGCTAGAAGGTGTTTTTTTGTTTTTTTTTGTTTTTTTAAAGAGAAAAGGACTGGGTTAGAACTGGTTTTCAATATTAAGTATGTCACTAAACAAGCTTTTGAAAATTACCAATTCACAGTACAGCTGTAAAAGCCATATACTTTTCTATAAATGAAAAAAAAAATCAGATTCATTAACTATGTGATAATTTGTTCTAAAGCTGAAAGATAACTACACTTTGAGAAAGAGAACATATGCTAAATATACATTGTACTAACATAATGAGAAGTCATGAAAAAGACCTTGTGAAAGACCTTAGCCATTTACACAGCACTAACTTCTCTAGCATGGAAGCTCATGGATTTAAAAGAAAACTTAAAAACGTTAGGAATGCACATATTTCTCTCTCTTGAGATGTCTTACAAATTTGGGCATACTTTATAAGCTGATGAAATTTTTAATACCTTCACAAAAACAAGAGCAAAATACAGCATTTTAAAAGTTTATGCAAAGTAATAAATAAATCTCGCAGCATCAAAAGCCCCATGAATTACTTGGAAATATGATACTGGCAAACTCATTAAACAAGCACGTTCAGAACTATTAATTTATGCAGTGTTGCCTTATATAGTCATTAAGGCCAGCAAACAGATGATACAGAGCAAGTGGAATTGTTGCCAGTTACTTTAGACTGGAAAATATGCGGACAAAATCTCCGGCTAGCTGCCAACTAATTCCTCATCCCTGCTAACAGAAAAACTGAAGAAAAGCTTTTCTTGCCTGCAGCCACTTGCTCTCTAGTAAGGTGACAGAATTTGGGTACTGCTATAATAAGCCCTATTTTACATTTTTCTACAGAAGTCAGAAAAACAAATACCAAGAAAGTACACTGGAGGGTGGAAAGAAATCTGCTTGGGAAAAAAACCTGAAGAGCTGTGTATAACCTAAAACCATGGAATAAGTTGCTTCCAGATACATTTTCTGTACTTTAGGTTTGCTCGAAACTTGACCACCAAGCTTAGTTTTTAAACAGAAGTAGGGTGAAAATACTTCCAATAATTTTGTAACTTTTTTTTTTGGGGGGGGGGCGGGGGGGGGGGGGTGCTTTTTAATTTAATAGTTTAGTCTATTTCTCATCCTTTTTTGTACCACTAAGTCAACCAGACCCGTATTAAGATGGCACAGGGGTAGGACTAAAACCGAAATTACTCTGGACAAAGTTTTTCCCGAAGTCACTTGTTCAGCAAGCTACTGACTACAAATGAGAGGTGTTTCATTTGCTATACTTTCAGTTTACTAGCTAAGTTGCAGGTTGATTGAGATGAGCACTTCACAGTTGTGTAGACCTTAGAATGGGTGAGGGATGGAAACATTTACTGCAGCTAAAATGCAACTGGAGAGGTCCTGAAAGTACCAAGAATGAAAGGTTAGGACAAAAGCTATTGGAGGATGATGCTGAGAGGGGGAAACAGAGGAAATATTTGGGACAACAAGCACGCCAGTTGTTGGTCTCTTCCTTTAGGGCTATGCTACTGTGTGAGTTTTCCTACCTCTCCCCTAGAAAGCAATAAAGAAGCAATAGCTGCAGGGCATACTCTAAGGAAGCAGTCCAGACATAATACATAATAATATTGTCATGGCTCAGGCACGGAGTGTGCCAGGAGAAAGGCTTCTGTCTGCAGGAGGAGCACATGCTGGCTTCCATCTTGGTGAAGTCAAAACAGAACAGAGAGATGACACAAGCCACACTGACAACATTAAGAACAGGTCATGGATCATTCTTAACCCCATAGATAAGAAATAAAGCCTGTGAACACACAGCTAAACTCTTCTCCCTGCTCCCCCAGAAAAGATTGTTTGTATTTAACTTGCCCATTGCATAGTCCCTGTAACAAACTGTGTGCTGTACTGAGTCTGGAAGTTGTTTGGGAGAGCACTAAACAGCAAAATAAAAGCAGGGAGCAGCGAAATAAGAGCAGGGGAATAAAAATGCTAAGGACTACAAAGTGCAGACTGTTGTAATGCATTGTTCAAATCCTTTTCATGGCCCTGCTTATTTTGCCAATGTAAACATGAACATTAACAGATGCCCTAAACCCATACTGCTCATGTCAGAGGATAAAAATGAGACAAAACTAAGCAGACATCTCCCTAATGTTTAGACCCACTTCAAAGAAACGTGTGGAAATTGAAATTTGGTGCCCAATTCTCTCCAAATAAGAGCAACGATGTTTTTATCAGTTTGGCATGAAGTACTTCACTTCTACGAAAGAGCTCACTAAATTATCTGCAAACCACTTCCTATCTCATACACGTTTTACTGAGACTTCAGTCTATATTCCCCCTACCCAAGCAAACATGGTTTCGCTACAGAGATGAAACAAGCCACATGAAAGAAGAAACCAGCACTAGAAAGGTTTTGTTATACCATACCTGAACACTCTCAGAAGCCCATCTTTCCATTAAGTCAGCAAAAAGTTACCAGAGGACTTTTGCTCAAAATAATTGTTGAAAGAATGGGATGAAAGCATGATTTCTGATGTTATTCAAGTAAAGAATACACGCACATCCCTTAACACCTTCAAAACTAGATCAACGTTTCAAAGTTGCAGACTGATGAGGAAACCAAGGTGATCAGTCTGAGACTGTTTCAAAGTGCCTAAACCCATATACTTGCAATGTATGACCTGGCATAGTCTGAAATTGTTAAATGTTGACATGATTTTTACAGTGTAATTAGAACATATCTGAGACACATGGAATGTATACAATGGAATGTATACTTCTGAATCATAGATGGAAACAATTCTTTTCTTTAAAGAAGTCTGCATATAATAAGAATTTCCATTATGTTCCTAATTGCTGTTAACCCCTCTTACTGGTACCTGGGTTTAGCCCTGTTTAACATTCTCATTAGCAACCTGGATAATGGGGCAGAGTGTATGCTCAACAAGTTTTGCAGATGACACAAAACTGGGGGAGTGGCGGATACACCAGAATGTTGTGTTGCTACCCAGAGGGTATTTGATGGGCTGGAGAAACAGGCTGACAGGAATCTCATGAAGTTCAAAAGGAAAAGTACAAAGTCCGGAACCTGGGGAGCAACAGCCCTATGCACCCTGCTGGGGACCACAAAAGCAGCCTGGCAGAAAAGGACCTGCGGTTCCTGTTGGACACAGGGTGGACACCATGCCCTTGCAACAAAGAAGGCTAACGGTATTCTGGGCTGCATTAGGCAAAGTATTGCCAACAGGCTGGGGGACAACATCCTTATCAGAACCTTGTGAAGTGTTAAGGGTTATACGTATGTGTAAGTCCTAATGGACGCAAATCCAATCTGTTCTTAAAAGACATCAGAGATTCAAAATGTCTCTAGGCAGCCTACTGCAGTCCCTCACTAGCACTACCACTCAGGCTTTCCCTTATTCCACTTGTCCATCCTGAATCTTCCTTGCTGCGATTATTTGTTATCCTATCTGCCATGGATATGCAGAAAACATTGTGTGCTGCTTTTCTGTAACAGCCCTTCACATCTTTCAAGAATATGTTCTCCTCAGTCTTCTCTAAACTAAACAATTCCCATTCTTTTGGTCTGTCCTTGACGATCAACTTAATTCTCACCTCCCTACTTTGGATACTCTCCAGTTGGTTAATATCTTTGCTGAAATGCCATACTTGAAACAGAACGTGTCTTGCAGGCTCTCCTCTTGTTTACACATCCTGGTCTAGCTATGGCATTTTATAACTAGCAAGACACCGTTGGCTCAGCCTTGGCTATTATTCCTGCTCAAACAGGCACTTTGGCCCAGCACTTCTTCCAACTGAATTACGTGACGTATTCTCCCCCTCCAACTTCTGCTACTGTCACAATTGACTTGAATGCCAATTCCATCTCTGGGCTTCACCTGTTTTCATACTTTGGTCTCTGGTAAATGTAATGGAAATTACCTGCCTGCTATCTAAGACAAAAACTTTAATCAGTAGAGTAGGTAATCTCAATACATCCACTCTGACTTTAATTTGTGGTGAGTAGTGCTGTCACAGTTTTCCAAACAACTGCACAGATCTTGTGGAATTTTAACACAGACCATGCTACCTAGCAGACTGTCAGGGGGAACAGCATCAAAAGCTTTCTTACAAATCACCTAGACAGTACCTATTGCTCTTCTCTTAATCATAAGTCTTGTAAGGAAAATTTGACAGCTCTGACAACACACTTCATAATTCAAAGTAATTATTATTCACCTTGTTTTCTTCTAGCATTCATAAAATGTGTTCCACTATTTTTCTGAGAAATTAAGCTCAACCAAATAATAGTGATTTCCCAAGTTATTTCCTTTTGCTGCTTAATTCTTACTCAATCATTTAGTGACTATTATCATCCACAATCTAAAACAACTAGAAACAGAGATAATAGTACTTACAGGTTTCCTAAGGAAAAAAAGTGATAGTGCTCCAATTAGAGGCATGTCTCCAATCAGTGGTTCCAGGATAACTCTCATAGTACCATGGATCTAGAGAAGGAGAGGAAAGAAAAAAGGCAATAGAATTTAGTTTGAGTTTTAAACAAAATCTTTTCACTGGCAATCCTCACACTCCTAATTCATGAAGTTCCTGAGTATGGAAGAATTTTTGATATCTATCTATCTGTTTATATCATCACACCATCCAAATCAAAAAAAATTACGCAGGTTCTAAACAATTGGACTTACAAACTCGTTTCATTCATCTACATGATACTATGTCACATCAGTAGTAATTTTGCTAAAAATACAAAGTAGATTAATTACATAGTTCAACATAAATATGGTACCAAGTAGAATCCATATGTATTAGAAGAAAAGTAGGTACATGCTTATAGGCATCTCAAGACAAAAAAAAAAAAAAAAAACATACTTTTTTTTTCTCCATGTTAGATAGATCTGTCACCAGAAATTTGAAGAAACTTGTGAAACATTACCAAAAGGTAAAAGCACCACTACCTAAAACTAATAATCACATCTAACACTGAGATATTAAATAAAAAAGAGTTTTAAGGTCCACGATTCCCCTCATGAACCTACATCTCACATGTACACTTGCACTGGCTTGATGTGAAACGATGTCTATCTTTTCCAGCAGAAAATGGTTCTGATTTAAAAATGTACCCTTTCAGTTAAGTCATGTCACTGAAGTTTACATAATATCAATATTATGCGATTATGAAAAAAACAGTAAGCAACAAAATTACACAATTACTGGTGTAGTTTGGCAATGATTTCATCAGCAAACGACAATTCAGTGATGACTGGCTATCAAAATAAAAAAGGAAAAATAGTGAACTTCACCTGTATACTTTTCACACCAGCTCTGCAGAAGTATCTCTTGATCTCCAAGTCAATTTCACAGTTTCCAACAAAACTAAGAAAAAAAATATGGAGAATATTTCATTTTTATAGACTAAACTGCAATAGTGTTAGTTTTACTCTGCATATGGCAGCACTTTGCATCTGTCTACATATAAAAATGCATGCCAACATTAAAACAAAGTCAAGATAGTTAAAATAAAAAAAAAGACATGCCCCTCAAAATATCACCACTATCATCAAAACACTCAGAAATTAATACAAAAAAGTATGTTATCATCTCCAGAAGTATGCATAAGACAAAACACAGGTGTAGCCTTATTTGGGGGAAATAATAGACACACAATTCATATTCCATTTTAGAAAAGCTATTATGCAAGCCTCATTGACACTATGTGCTCCTAAAACCACTTTCACCTAGTGCAATCATGAGAAGCACTATACAGGGGCTGTTATTTTGCTACAAATCGAAAGTTGTCTGAATTATTCAAAGACTTGCTATAACAGTCATATTTACAAATTCAGTAAGCTGGACATGCCGAGCTGGATGAATTCGCTGAGCAATGCTTAAGCCAAAACAGAATCAAGCCCTTTCTGAAGAGGTAGAAAAGGCAACAAGAAGACTGCATACTAAAACAATGAAAGATCTCCCTTGAAGAGTTCTTGCATCCCATTTTGGGCAGTACCCCTTACTGGGTCAGAGGATTAAGACTGTGCACATACTGGCCTATATATCAGAGAGAGATTTGTAGAAGACTGTAAAATCCCCATCTATTTAGCCCATGTGATAAGGCTGAAAAAATAACAGCACAGCACACAGACTCAGGTTTTAGCTGCTGCATTCCCTGAGGCTACATACAGGTCAAAAGCATATCAGCAGAGAGCTGAGTGAATCTTCTAGAACTGCAGATGCTGTGAGTGTATTGGGTTTACACGGCAAGGGTTTGGGAGCATGAGACTGCAGGGGTGGCCTCTGAGCAGAGCCCAGCAGCTGCCCCATGTCAGATCAGAGCCAGTTTCAACCCACTCCAAAGGGATCTGTCAGTGGCTAGGCTAGAGCTGAGCCAATAAGCAAAGTTGTTTGCACCTCTGTGAGAACAGATTTAAGAAAGGGAAAAAAAACTGTACAACAGCAGCTGGGAGAGAGGGGTGAGAAGCAGCCCTGCAGACCCCAAGTGCAGCAGGAGGGCAGGAGGTGCTCTAGGCAGCAGCAGTTCCCCTGCAACCTGTGGAGAGTCCCCTGGTGGAGCAGGCTGTCCCCCTGCAGCCCATGGGTCCCACATGGAGCAGATCTCCACGATGCAGCCCCCCCATGGGTGGAGGAGCCCCCGGTGGAGCAGGTGGATGTGGCCTGGAGGAGGCTGTGGCCCATGGAGAGCCCCCGCAGGAGCAGGCCCTGGGCTGGAGCTGCAGCCCGTGGAGAGGAGCCCACACAGGAGCAGGGGGTCTGGGGGGAGCTGCCGCCTGTGGGGAACCCGTGCTGGAGCAGTTTGCTCCTGGGGGATGGACCCTGTGGTACAGAGCTGTGTGGGAGCAGTTCTTGAAGAGCTGCTGCCTGTAGGCAGCCCCCGCCGGCTCAGTTCAGGAAGGATGGCATCTTGTGGGAGGGACCTTGTGTGGAGCAGGGGCAGAGAGGGACCATGAGGGAGAAGCAGGATGAAGCCTCAGGGACTGACCGCAGCCCCTGGGCCACCAGCCAGGGCAGAGCAAGGCAAACAAGGTGGATGGGGATAGGTGTTTTTAGTTTTCTTCTAGTTCTCACTGTTCTATAGTCTGCTAGTTATAGGCAATACATTACATTATTTTCCCTACATGAGTCTATTCTGCCTGCAACAATAATTATTGAGTGATCTCCCTGTCCTTATCTCAACCCTTGACCCCATTTTTCATAATATTCACTCCCCTTCCTCACAGGGAAAGGGGGAGAAAGAGGCTGTGGTGGAGTTCAGCTGCCCAGCCAGGTAAAACCACCACAGTGAGGTATATTACGTCTAGAAACAAACTAATTCTGAGATTTAACAAGGAATGTAGGATGACAGCTTGTGACATTTCACAAGGAAATTAGTATTGTCAATGATTCTACAGAATGAGAGACAAGAACAAACTAGGAGCTGTACCTACTGGCTGGAGAAGAAGGCTACCTATGAAGATATGGGTTATAAGGAAAGGACAAATGAAATCTGAAAAGCTTCCTGAATAGGCTGCCTAATTAAAGAAAATGAAATAAGGAACTAAGAGAGGAGATAAAGCAGCTTAAGTGAGGCCAGACGCTGTTGAAAAGAGATTTTTCCTCTACAGGGGATCTTTTTCCAGATCCTGCAGTAGAAGCAAGGCTTCTGCAAGTTAAACTTCTGTCTCTTGGAGCAACTGCAAGATTTCCTATTCCCTTTTGAGCTTTAATTCAATCATCTAGCACTACTATTCCTCAATGTCTTGTAGTAATTGGGTGAATTTTTATTTTTATATTTTTAATCTGCTATCTGCTAATAAAAACAGGTAGGTAGTTTACTGTTCTTCCAAGCTAATCCTTAGAAGCCCAAACAACTATAAACAAAAGCATGAGAACAGTGTTGTGTTATTAAAAGCTGCATCAAGATCAATTGCTTGAGAAATCCTAGAACTGATACACTTCAGTCCTGAAAGCTGAATTGGTTAGTTTTATAACCTAACTGTGGAAACTTTTTTTGTTTTAAATAATATTTGCAGAGGTTACAAATTGATACTGGTGGGACTTCATATGCCGAATAGCTCTGCTGAATTACATTTTCAAGTTTGAAATCTTTTCCTTACTATTGATTGTCATGTAAGGTATGCTAGTTGCAGAACTGTATTAATTTTGAATTCTCAAAAGGCTTCTTATTTTCCAGTAACTTGTACAGTGAAAAACTGTTCAGACATTTTTAGGAGTCTGGTGAAATCTTATTATGGAAATGTCTGGGAAATAACAAAAAAATGGAGTTGCTCTTCTCATGGCTTAAAGATCAACTCAAGATAAAATAAATTACTCTCACAACATAAGCAGGAGGGTAGGACCCCGCCCCTTTCCCCCAACAACCAACAGGTGCAATCAAAAGAAAACAAAACGAAGAGTTACTGCATTCATGACATCCTTTATTCAAAGCATCTGCAGTCTCCTGCGCTCCATGTGTGATGATGCCATCTATGTGAAGTCAAACAAATGCAAATCTTATCAAGCCTTTAAACAGAAGTAAACAATAGTTCCAAAACATTCTTGTAATGTGCAACATTGGGATTTATTTCAGACTATTTTAAGTGTCCAGTTTGGGGAACTGGTAGATGACATAATGACAGGGGTCTATATGAAAGGAAAGTGACTACTGCTTTCTCTGGAAAGAATGTAGAGTGACTGTACAGTTTAAAAATAGGTTTAAATTTTTTAATTCACAATTTAAAACAATGTAATTTCTATCTATATCTTTCTATCTATATAAAATTATATGACAACATGATAATGAGAGCAGAAAGGTTAACTCAAGTTATTTGTGTAATGAACACTGGGTATTAATACGTTCATTTGAAAAATCCACAATAACATGGCTACCAACTGAAGTAAAAGAATAATAAACTGCAGTTGAGGATCCAAAGTCAACAACTTTCAACCCTGTAATAAAGTTAAAGATGACATTATCTGCTAAGATACTTGGCTGGGTCCATCAACAGTCAATGTAGTACAGAATATTCCACTGTAACATAACATACAACTTGAAGACTCATTTAGTAAGCAAATTCTGTACATTCAGATCATAATATCTGAGAAATGTGTGTGACCCCTGTACAGATCACAGAGATAGATTACTATTTAATGAGGACAGTATTGTATGAATACAGGAACAGCTGTATTCAATCAGACCAGAAGCATGTGGTCAATGTAGCCAACAGGAGATATCCAGAGAAAAAAAAATAAAATAACTAAGAATAGCACTATTTCCCAGATTACGGTGATCTGTGATTCTGTATTTGGGACTATCTTCATTATTTTTAGAAGGTCTCCATTTGTTTTTTAGAAGGTCTCCATATTATTTAATAGTTAGTTTAGTTAAATTCTAACTAAATAGTTTTTAAATGGTTAAACTTTTTTGCAAATGTGATCCTGGTATTTAATTTTTACAAATTTTTAGGAAAGAGAAAACTGAAGAATTTTTTCTTTCAGTACTACTAACAGCATCCATCCAATGAAACACTCTCTAGAAAAAATCCTGCTTGTATTTTGTCCAACACCACCTAGCCCTGATGTGGATAGCTCTTCTTCCTACAGATACAAAGTGATTCAACTCAAAGACATTGGCCCCTGCTTGCAGAGGTCATCAGCCTCCCAGCTCTAAAATCCAGGAAAGTATGCAGCAGCCAATTTAGATCTTAGCGCTCTGAGGCCCATCTTAGATAAAGAAGCCTATAATCTTCAACATAGTTGGGATTTAGATAAATCAAAATTAAGAATAACCAAGTTCAAAGTTCAGAACTGATTTTGGAAAACAGGCTGAGAGGACCAATCATCCTGCTGGTTACTGCCAGGGAAGCAGAAAGAAATGCAGAAGGCAGTTGGATGGATTATCAACTGACTGACAAACATGGTCTTTCCACAAGCTACAAAAAGGCAAAAGTAGTCACTGTAAGATATATCTATGACTGCTAAATACACAAATGCTGCTGGATTCACGGGGTATGCTTTCAAAAAACTCTGTAACTGCAGATACAGTGTTGAGAAAGACTTTGGCAAGCACTGGCTAGATCTATTTATAAACCTATATAAAAGGGGTCACGAGGAAAGGGCAAAGAAACCTGAAGCTGCTGAGCATTATATAATACATAGATTTACTTCAGTTGGTGGTATGAGCACAAGTTACTTCAGCAGCTATCATTCTGTTTATCAGAGTGTGTTTATAAAGAATCTAAGTAACTCAGAAAAGACAAAAATACCTGAACATCTTATATCTGAAATTTTAGATTAGACTAAACCCGATGGCAAAGTTTTATTGCATTAAAAATATACAAAAAAAAAAAAAACACACAAAAAGGTCATGCTTTAGCTCTAGGAAGTTTTTGTTTTTAATTAAAAAATGTTAGTTTAGTGGTACAGTCACACACTGAGTTGATACACTACTTCCCCCAAATTAATTCTATTTACAGCATGCAGTTCCTTCCTCCATTCATATGCAATCAATTAGAGGTAACTATATTTGTGCACCAAAACAATTATTTTCCTCTCACCCCAGCATAACTGCCCAATCAAACAAGGCACGTATTCTAAAGTGTGGACGCAGCTGCAATATGAAAATAAAGACTACCTGATTTGAAGATCCAAAATGATCTGCCTTTTGTCCACATTTTCAGTGTACACTTTTACACCATTTATCCTCAGCGGCTGAAAAAAATGAAGCAAATTAAAGTTGGATGCTTCTGCTGTATACATCATATCAAACTCTTAAATTAGAAATAAAGGCGAATAAACAAATATTCATGTCCAAAGGTAAACAAGTTAGACATTTATTATAAGCATTATTAAAAGGCATTAAGCATTATTAAAGAAGCAACTCTATCAGTTCAGCTCTAAACAATCAAAAGCATCCACTCAATCACAACCCTTCTGGCAATTAGACTGGGTTTAGACTGCTAGATTTCAAGATTTACCAAAGATTTATTATCAAGCTTCTATTCTCCTTCCTTCCCCCCCAGTCAATACACATCTGATTTCTCTATACTAGAGCACATCTGACACTCAGACAAAGCAATCTGTCACCTCCCTGTGCAACTAAACAACTACTCCTTGGGGGAATTTGGTCAGAATGGATGGAAAATAGTCCATAATCTCCACAAAAAAAAAAAAAAAAAGAAAAAAAAAGTGAAGTACTTTGTGCGCCTTTTTAAAAAAATAATCTCAAAAAGTAAAATTTTGGTTCACACAAGTACGAATAAGTACTGCCCAACCTATTGCAAATAATGTGAACTTATTCTTAGCTTGGACTGGTCAAACAGGCTCTTCTACAGGCATGTGAGAGTTATATACCACGACCCTTTCTTTCATGGGAATGAACAGCAGGTGAACACACCTATCTGTTCCCTGAAATTCTTATATGCAGCCCTGGAAAAAGCTGAGCCAGCAGCCTTGTGACTGGACTCCATACATCACATGCTGAAAAGCAATTTTGTTAAAAGACAAGGTAACTGCACTTGGATCTTCTGATAAGAAAAGGATATAGTGTTTCCTGCTCACTTAATGAACAGTATTAAAATCACATTGCTATGTGCTCTTCACATGACTAGGAATTACTTTACTTTGAGTCTTCCCTCTTATTCTCCAGCAGATTTCTACGGAAGACACAGCAGGGAAAAGAACCCCAAACAGTGTTAAAAAAAGCCTAACACATTTTTATTTTAATGTTACAACAGAAACCAGAATCAGGCTTACCACCAAGTGTCATCGAGAAATGGTTTTGTGTAGATTTAAACAAGATACATGAAAATGGTACATAAAGTAGAGCCTCTTAAACTTCAGCAGAAACTGACCTGATGACCAATATCAATCTTTGTAAAACTAAAGGTGCTGAGGTGGTTGTTTGCTCCTCTTACTGCTGGTTCTATGGTCTCCCGGAAGAGCTTCTCAATAAATTGGCAGATAAAAGGCCACATCTGTTTTACAGTCTAAGGAAACAAAAAAAAAAAAAAGGAAAACTCTACATTGAACACAACTTCAAACATAATCAAAAGTATTTTTAAAGGCTGATGTTAAGAAATGTTTTGAACACACCAGATCTCTAGACAGTTCATTACAGACATAAGAAGTGCTAACTTTTAACATACATTTACATATACTTAACATACAAAAAAGCTATCTGGACTTATCTCAATTATTGTGTGTTTTACACACCTGCACAAGCCAACCACAGGAAGAGGAAAGAACGTAATATTGAGAAATCTTGCCTTTTATCATATTAATTCAATGCAGTCTGCACATGCTGAACACTAGAAAGAAGGGTGATGAGGGTTACGTCTATTTGCATTATTTGTTATTTTCTAACTTGTTCTTCTTTGCTCTTTGAATGAAAAGTATTTTAAAATACCCAAGCTACATAGATCTGTACCTTCTATTATTACAGTTACAAATCAAAACTGCAAAATTGGTTTATTTTTAGATTGTAGGTCAGGAACCTACAGTAACTGGAAAGCATCCCAGACAAAGAGAATATAAAAAACTGTGTTTACAGCTGGTATGACTTCCATGCAATTATAGCTGTCATTATTTTAATGTCATCTAAAGTCATTGTCCAAAAATCACACGCAATCTCAACATCATGAAAATAGAATCATGATAGATTACGTCTCATGGCTGACTGAATCAACAAGTAGAAACTTCAAATGTATACAGAGCATAGAAAGTTAAAACAATCCTGTTCTCAGATTCTTCCCCGCTGTTTTATTTATTTATTTATTTTAACTCAGATCCTCCTATCTCCTCCACTATGTGGTTTTTTTTGGTTTTTTTTTTTTTGAATGCAGTGCTAATTACTACCCTTACCTTGTTGAGCCATTCTGCTCTCTCTGTATCTGGAAAATGGACCTAAAAAAATGAAAAAAATGAAAAATTAATACAAATATAAAACATGTTTTAGTTAATCATGTCCAGTCATTTATAATACAGAAAAGTTTATTGATCTTCATATGAGCGGTATATATTAGCAAACAACACATTAAGTACTCAGCATTCTTGACAAGAATATTAGAATTCAAGGAAATAAAATATGAGTTCATTTTTGAACTACATAAGTGCAAGTCCAAGAATATATTTAATAGTGACATCTGGAATAATGTATTGCTTTAACACTAGAAACAAACTAAAAAAAATAAGCATAGCTGACACAGCTAGTCCAAGATGTCAACAAAATTTACCTCTCATGTTTCAAGGGTTTCTAAGATTACATACATGACTGCAAAGTTTTTGACTGCACTTCTTCCATTTGTTCCAGATCTTTTGCAATATCAATAAATTATGGTTAGAAATATTTATTCAGTGAAGCTGAAGCTCAGGTACACGGATGGAAGTTCTACCAACAGCCCTCCATTTTCACTAATTTATTTTTTTAAGCCACTGCAGAAGTCAGCGAGAGAAAAGAGAATGATGAGATATAGTGGATGAAAGCACCCATCACAACATAAAATGCCAATTAAAAGCTGGAAAAACAACTGCAGCTTTCTAGACACAGAAGGAAAGCATGGTTAGTAGCCTTACATACTCCACATACAAAAGACAGGTAAAAAATTGAAGTAGTTCAGCTGAAGCAGACCTATGCTTTTTTTTTTTTTAAGCTGTGAACAGCTCCAATGACAGGATGCAGATCACACTTGTGAAGCACAAAAAGCCTCTGAGCACACGAAAAAACTGTGACCTACATCTACCAACTTTTGCGAAGCAATGTCTCTGCTTAACTGATCTGCAAAGTCTTCATCTCTTCATAGCACAGCAGACTGTACTACTGGTTTTAACAGCAATGCCTACTGGTTATTTTTATTACATACACATCTCAAATGAGAACAGTAAGTTAGATACACACTTCTACAACTAAAGTTTAAAGTACCAGAATTTGAAAGCAAGCCCCCTTAATAATTTGAGTTAAATTTTTATTGAATTCTTGCATTAATGATGAGCACCACCATATTCTTGAGTATGCTCAAGGTATCTTCAGAGCACTCCTTAATTTCTACTAACCACACGTGTTTTAGCTCTGCTGGAGGATTAGACCCTGAATCAATATTGTCAGTTATTTCTCTAAACAACTTTTTACAAGTGTATCACAGATCTACCAAACCCACTACAAGTGGCACAAGAATGATCAACAGCATCTGCTTCTGACTGCAACAACCCTCATCAGCAGGATTTATTTTTATAAGAAATTCTATCCCTTAGTGATAGCAAAAAAAAACAAACAATTATTAAAAGTTGAGTGGTTTCAGAACCGTATTATCACTTCTTTTTATTTGGAATTAAATTCCTAGAAAATTATGGTGAGTAGGATGTCAGAAGTCTGTATTTAGAGGATGTTTCTTGCTTTCTTAGAAAAGTACTTTACATTTTCACATTTTCAATGACTTGGTTACCATACGTACATGAAATTACAGTTGAATGAAGATTATGCCCAACTTTTGTCTCCCAGGATTCTCGAGTTGCTTCCAGTGGTCAAAAAGTCAAAGGAAGAAAAAGAACCAACACTGCACCAGTCCTACTGCTAATAAGCAACATTTTGGTGTCTTTCCTAAAACATTTGCCTGCTGAATCTGCGGACAGCAAATGTGCTAATTTGCAGTAATTACTCATCTCTGAAGCATGATGTTGGACCCCCACATGTAATTCATTCCAATTTGCTGCCCAGATTTAAGGTTAAAGCACAGGCCACACAAAGGATGCTACGCACACAGCTGACACTCAACGCACCTGCGATAGAGGCAGCAGCATCTTCCTCTTGTACCCACCAAGCACCCTTCCCTTTCTGTCCTGAATTACACAAAATAACAGTTTTGGAAGGAACCAAGAGGCCACTGACACAAATTTATTATTTTGGAATTTTCTTTATCTACATTACAGGCTTTGTTACACCTTAACAAGGCTCAACTCTTAATTTTTGACATATTAATAGTTACTTGTCCTTTAGCATGCAACACCCATTGTGCTCCTACTGCTTAGGTTAGGACTACATAAACCCAGTTTACTCCTACAGCTGCACAAGTTAAAGGGGAACAAACTGAGTTTTAAAGCACAAAGAATAATATTGATGCCTTAGATATAATTCTTAGTTCTAAGCCAGAGAATATCAACATAAACCAATCATTTTTTTCATGAACAGTGTATTATAGCAACGTAGAAAAAAAAAAAAAGAGCAATAAAAGCAATTCAGAATTGTGGTGTGTTTTTTTGTTTTGTTTTTTGTTTTAAAAAAACTATCCTATGATGTTGTAGCTATTTTTTCCCTCCTTGTATTTTACCTCAACGATTACAGGTAGAAATTTAGACTCCAGTAAAAATAATGTGTTTTATTAGCTACATTTAAAAGATGCCTGTCTGAGTCCACATTACTTCATTTATATCTGGTTCCTTCCATCTGTACAGCACTTAATTATTTGTTGCTCCAGCTGAAGATCCAAGCAAAAGACGCTTGCCTAGTCACATCTAGTTTTATTACCTGGTCACACAACATAACCAAGATCCTTTATATAGTTACAATATAACTAAGTATTCTTGAACAGCTTTCCAGTTACTTAAAAAAAATGTCTCTCCAATGAGATACCCATCCCTTCTGCTTACTTTGGAAAGTTAAACTGCAAACAAAAACCCTTCTGTATCAAAACCATGGCTGTCCAGATTAAACATTAAAACTTAAAAGGTATCCCAACTTGTCTTCATAGGTCCTTCATGCATCATCAGTGGAGGGAGAGCATCCTAAAGGATGCTCAGAACAGAAGTGCAACTTTGCTGCTTTAAAACACCTCCTGAAAGTACAGCATAAGCAGTTACTTAACTTAGCCTAAAGCTAAATGGCATGGAAAAAATACTAAAATTATGTGAACCTTTGAATTATAACTGTCAGATTAGTTTGTCTAAGCTCATTGCACTTTCAACTCAAATTGACTGGAGAAATTTGGTAAAAGAATCAAAGAAAAGGAATCCCAGCACCGAGAGAATTAAAAGTATAATATATAATATAATATAATCTGCTGCTGCTCCACACAACATGAAAATACTGCTGCTCCACACAACATGAAAATACTGCTGCTCCTCAAACATAGACTGGGAACAACCACTCTTTTCCAATGAGAAGTAAAGTAATTCTAAGTAAATTTAAAGTAAAATGAGGGTGAGCTGGAAGGCAGAGCAGCCGGGTCTGCCTCCTCTGACACTGTCTGTCTCCATCTTCTCTTCCCAGTAATTCACCTCCACTGTTATTCTGGAAATTTTATCTTTTTCAACCCCAGAAATGCTGCAGCTCCCTTATCTTCTGAATTACAAGGAAAAAAAAACTCACTAAACATCCACTGTTGCAGAACTGCTGGAGTCAGTATTCCTGAAAGAAGCTGAAATAGTTAATAATTAGTGTTCTTGAAAGCACTGCAATTAACCACAGGCACTTGCTGACTAAATTAACAAACAACTGCTGTTTCCATTACTTTCTGGCAATCACAGTTTGTTGCTGTTCAGCATGCTTTGGCATGGATTCTGTGTTTGCAGTCTTAAATATATCAAAATTACTAGCCTTTGCACAGCAAAATTCATATTCAGTATTATAAATGCTGTAAGCTGTCAGTCTGGGAATTAGGCAAGGACCCTTGAAACAACTTTATTGAGAATCGTTGGGCGTGTGTTGCATATGGAAAGGCTTTCAACAGAAACATCTGGGAGATCCAGAAGCCGGCTGAATATAGGAAATCAGTTCTGTCATATACACTGTCACAGCCCACAGGGTACTCCTCAGAACTCTAATTACAAAGGCCTATGTAAATCAGTAAGACTAACCACATCCTAAAACTAAAACCTATGTAAAGTAAGCAGCACAGGTTTTGACAGTAATTGCCTGTACCCAAAACTCAAACATCTGAAAATCTAAAGGAGTGGGGGAAGGGCCCTAGGATCGATTGCTATGGCTCTCTGAGCATTGTAAAAACCTGAAAGTAAAGTGGAAATATTAGAAAAATGGAAACTTATCTAAATGGAGGAAGCAGTCACAATGCCAAGCAAGGTTAAGGATTGTATTTATTTATAAACTGGAATGTGAGCCATTGAAATGCTTGGACAACAAGTTGGAAAACAAAATAAACCTATTAAAAAAAAAAAAAAAAAAAGAATTACATGCCCTTTGAGTCAGCTCTGCACCTATGAGATGAGAGCGGGATTAGACACACATACTTGGTATCACATCAAATGTTCCTACCACGTCCTACCGGCACAAACATCGTCATCCCACGTGAGCTGCTGCTGTCAATTCAGCAAGTCCTAGGAGCTGCCACAACAAGCTACAGAGCTCTGCTCAGCACAAGCTTTCCAGTGCAACGCCTGCTGTGTTGTTCCCTGGAGTCGGAGCGAGCACCAAGGTGAAGAAGTAATCCTTTCAACAACGTGGCAATTACACACAAAAGAGGTTGGCTCTAGTAGAAAGGCTGAAACAGATTTTCAATGCTTTTGGATTTAAATAGTAACACGGTAAAGCTACTATAACAAAAGTGATATCCCTCAAATATTGGAACTGAACTTATACCTTAAATGGTGTAAGAAAGTTGCATTGCACTGCAGCCTCCTGTCACCTTTGCTCCTCTCCTCTTCTTCTTAATGTCTAAGTAAAGTCCTAATGTTGGCCCGCTTAAGATTGAAATTAACAGTAGCTCACAGAGATGGGATAAATATCCTGATAGTTCCTAATGGAAACTTTCTGACATTTATTTCTGCGTATTATATCTGGAAAACAAGGAAAACGATTAGCAGTGTATAGGCTGGTTTTGTGGCATAAAACAAGTCTTCCTAAAATGCTGCAAGAGGCTGCAGCACAGTTGTTGCTACCTATACACACACTGCTGAATTTCACTGAGGCCCAAACTATAGAGAGGGGTCGCACACCCAAACTTTCTGCTGTGCTAGAATTAGAACATTAAATTAAATTGAAAATACTTAATGTCTTTAAATGCAAAGTGCCTACATGTATATTCTTTTTTCCTCAGTGGTTACAAAAGTACACAATCTTCTCATTTAAGTAGTACAAGGATTCCAGTTTGTTTCAATATTAAAAAAATACCAATTAAGAGCATCTGACTAATTGAGAATGCCGTCCTGTTTCCCCAGCCCAGCCCCTCTCATTGCTGAAGGCAGTGGGAATCACACTCAGAAAGCCGACAATCCTGCAGCTCTTTGCTATCTGGATGTTCCACCTAGCTGCAACGACAAACGCTGTCTTTGAAAACTCAAAATGATGCTGTTATTTGCAAAGAAAAGCTCTGGTGCCCTGATACAACTGATATGGTCGCCTGGAAGCCGGTCTTACAATTGAGAACTGAAGGACGCTGAGGCAGCACAAAGCCCAAGTTCAGTTTTCATCACACATACCTCTCACTTCAGCATCTATTAAACATGCTTCACTCATACTGGCAGCAAGGCTTGTTGAAAACTACATAACTTTTCATCAATTTGACTCACCAGCATGAAAACTAAATAAAATTTGCTTAAGTGCTGCTATTTTTGCATTCAAGTACAAAGGGATGGAGCGAGCGTGCTGCAAGACAAAGTTACCCAGAGCCCTCCTATTTAGCAGCAGCTTGCCATAATAAAATCCTCCGGGATAAGCATTCTAAGCAGCTGCTCTGGAAAAATGACAGAACAGTAGTCTGCTAGCAAGGAAACTGGGAAATCCTACTTCTAGCCTGACACTCAGCCTCTGCAAGCCCAAGTGGAGGAACGCCGTTCAGCCTAAAAACTCAGCCTCAGTAGCTTCCAGAACACACAAAGCAAATGCTATACCCTTGCTGTGCCGCTCTTTTTTACACAATTTCCTTTCAAACAGCATGGGTTTCTGTCATATCTGCGTGCAAAACCCACCTTACCCACAGAGCAGACTGCTGCTGCCAGAGGAGCCACGCAGCTTCCCTCTGCCTGTTCATCCCCAGTTGCAGTGCACCTCTTTACAGATAGAAAGCTTTGAGCCGTCAGTCCTCCAGCACCGACTGATCTACTGCAGCCTCATTTCAGAAGCATCTTCTAGTGCCAGCAGATAGTACCAGGTACCAGAAATCAGACTTCAATATCGAGATGAAGACCACCAGCTAACTGTTTCATTCCCACTGTAATTTCAGAGGACCTCGTATCACTTTTCACTATCGCTGTATTCAAATTTCTTTTCTACTTTCAGCTGGAAAAGGATCCCAAGTTTGCAGTGATCTGTTTGGACTGGGCCAGGAAGGCCAAAAACCAGCCAAATGAACAAAAACCATCAGAATAAAAACAGACTGGGAAAATTAAGTTATACATCTCATAGTTAGATGGCAAGGCTTTTTATTTTCATTTTAAAAATCTAATCCAATAATAAAAATTCCATTATACTTCATGTAAAGGGATTTCAATTTAAAAGCACTCAGGAAATCACTGGATACAGATGCAAAGCATGGGCTAGAAGCCTGGTTAGGGGCAATATACACACAGACCTAACAGACCCCGTGTGTTCACCCCCCTGACACCTGGCCTGCAGACCTGCCAAGAGCCAACCCTCCCATTACACCCCTTAATCAAAAACCATCAAGAACAAGGACTCACCAAAATCAATCCCCAAGTTTAGGGGGAGTGGAAAATTCATAACAAGAACAGTTCAAGGCATCCATGATCTAGTGGTTGAAACAAAAAATTTACTGTTCTTGGAAACTGCCACTTGGTACAGAAGTGATGTTGAGCACTTCTTAATAAAGGGAGGCGACAACAGCTCTTGGGTTTGCCATTTTGATCACTTCCTAGACACATTTACAGCAGATCTGTGACTTTCACTGCTTAAGTGGTCAGAAAGCCAGAGCTTGTTCTCAGCTGCTAGAACAACACAGTGCCCTTTGCCCATCTCACCTGCATGAAGCATTCACCTCTCTAAGTTATATTTTAGATGCCAATGTCCAATGACAGTCCAGGACAAGCACAGTTAAATAAGTGAAGAACTGAACAGCACGACCCTCCACACAAACAAAGCCACCAAAAGCTGGATTTACACTCCAAGCCTTGCTGTCACACCAGGTTACAGATGTCTGGTGTAAGCAGTAGTCACAGGGCAGGGCACTGCACGACAGCCCACATTAGCACATCTCCGGATTCCCACAAGCTTTGCAATCACTGCTGGCAGCAGAAACCCAGGTTTTAAAAGGTGAGGCTGAGAAGGGTGCAGCATGAACAGCTGCTGTAAGGACTCTTGTTGAATTCTGCTACCTGAAGCGCTGCACAGTCCTACATCTTGACATGTTGCCTACTTTATCCTGTTAGATGTCATTTCACTCCTCTTCCTCCTTTCCCTAGCAAGCTTAATTACCTTGAAATTTTAGCTTTCAGGCTTTGTAAGTTTTATAAAGGTATTAACACCTTCTTTTCAACTTGTCACATTTTAGGAACATCTTTTGTATGTCTAAGCCTACATGACAAATGCCTTTTCAGTTCCCTTGGGAATACAGACATGTTCCCAAGGATCCTGCTGCATACCAGAGTGTTTTGCTGCCTTAATGAGCAATGGAAGAAAAATTTTCCTCTCTGGATTGCTAAATATTAGCTTTCAAACTGCCTTATACAACCAGTGTGGCAGCACAACTTCATGTCCTTTGAGTTGTCTACAGCTACGAAAAGAAGCGCTGGGCTCTGCACCAAATTGCCAACCACTCTTAACAGACTAAAGCAGTGAAAATTTTGTCTTACTTCACTGACACACCACCCACCTTCCTAACTAACCCCTGCAGTCAGGAGCTCTGACTCATTACACTTAAGGTTCCTTCGCAAGGGAGAACTTACCCTGTTAACACTCAGTAAATTATACAGCTGATCTCTAATGAGACTGTGCAGATTAATATGGACAACAATTTTCAGAAAAAAGTGTTCAAGAATTACTGACCATCTTCCGCAAGACCCAGTGCCCTCCTTGGCACGGAAATTTAATTTCCTTTCCTGTTATTTAACTGGCTTACCAGCTGCTAATTACTGAAGAGTACAATTATCTTATTGACTCAATGTGCACATCTTGGTATGAAACCTCAAAAATAAAACCTAAGCGAACTCTGACAAATATTGACCACTTCAGTGTTACTGGTTTGTGGATGAGCAAACTGCAAACCTGGGTTTGCAACAAACAAACGAGCAAAAGGGAGAACTTCCATTTTTGTGCAGTATTCAAGCTAAAACAGTATCAGAGCATGCAAATTCAAGCTGGGTTAACCTGCATCCTGAGAAGTCAAACAAGTCTGTAGAATATGCTCATTATTCAGTTTTTAAACTGGAAAAAAAAAGGTATAAATGCAAACTCATGTTTTGACTGACTCATAACAGAAGCAAAAGTGTGCAACATCCTACATCCTGTACTTCATCCAGTACATCTAGCCAGTTTATTCTTCGTATTAAAGCATATTTTTTAACAGTCATTCAAAGTATAATGGACATTTTGAAATCCCCCTGTATCATTTCTACCTGCACCACTACAAGCTTACGACATAAAATCTGTCCGTATGCCTTTTACTTTATAGGCGATGTGTGGCAGCGTTGTTGAACCTGCAAATACTCTGTGATAAACTCTCCAAAACTCTAAAGCTATACTAAGGAAGTGACAGAAAGCAGAACATTATAACAACGTGAACACATTATTCGGGTCTCAGTTAACATAGCAATAAAAATTAGCAGGGAGGAAAACCTGAGATAACTTGACAGCACCAGGCGTGGCATTGCCAGCTTACATGGACACGTGTATCTTTCTTGCTCTTGGGTTCAAACACTTCATCAGCCACCCACCAGAGCCCTCTGACACTTAGCGGGCTCTTTGCTGTCTGTGTTCATTTCTTTCCTTCATTGCTTTAAGTACACCACCCACTCCACAAATCAGTTACAACATGCTCACTGGTAACACTACCATTTGATCCAGAAAGGGCAAAAAGCTTGCCCAAACAAGTTCTGAAACATTCGGAAGTCCAAGCAAATTTCTTTAGAAAGTCACAGACACAGAAAGGAAGTGTTATTTGCATATTTCTGTACTGGTTCTTATAGAAAGCTCAACCGTTTTCATGTCAGATTACCTAAAAGCGGATGCACTACAATTCCTAACATCAGTTCTCCCTATTTTGTGTTGTGTCCCCAACCTCCCACCCCAGCAGACTGTATTTGAGCACAACACACTGCTATTTCTTAGAAAAAGACACTCAAAACACATCCCACGCTTCCCTGGCACCACTTAACATAAGGACTCCTGCACCAGGTGAGATCAAAGGCCCAGCTCACCCAGCGACCACAACTGATGTTCAAGGGAAAGGAACAAAAGCAGCACTGTGATGCTACCCCTCCCTGAATATACTCACAGATTCTGCAGGGGCTGAGTAACCCTCGTGGCAGGACCGTGCTGAAAACAGGAAACCAATGAAATACGCAACTGGAAGATGCTCTGACCATTGAATTCCAACTCAGTGCAATCGCAGGCATCACTGTGCTATTTCTGGTTATAAACCCCACCCCAACACCATGGGGTTTGCTGCCATTGCTCAGCACAGAGCAGGAACAACAGCCTCGGTGTGGTTTGGGTAGCTCGGGTTGCTAAGGAAAGACTGAAGCATGTCCTGCCAGACCAAGTTTCTAAGCTCAGGTGTGTGACATCGTGTGTCTGAGCTGCACAGTGGAGCCAAAATCCAGCCTGCCACCCAGATGATTAACTGTTATCCTCATACACCAGCCTTACTGTTTTGGCTCTGGGTGAAACCACTGAAAAACACATCCACTGGTGAAAAGCAGCACACTGGTTTTGCACACTGAACCGGTGCATGTGGCATCTGCACATTTACACCCACCAAGCTGCACGTCTGCCACAAGACCCATAGTCAGTCACACAGCATCCAACAGAAAGATAGTGTGGGAAGGTCAGAAGCAGTAGAGTTTTCAGATCTAAACGCAATTAAATTTCATTACTGTGGCATTAGGAAAATAAGTAAAATCCTGACCCAAAGGAAGGAAGCCACCCAACTCGTACAAATTCTAGGAATTCTGCAATTTCTACGCTGCAAAAACTGCTGCGGGAAGAATCCTTCTGCAGGTGGGAACAAGGCATGGGCATGGAATGGGGAGACTGTCTATGACAAATAATTACATTAAAAATAGACAAAAACAGACTGACAGCCAGCAATGAGACTTAAGTTTGTTAACTTTGACACCAAACTCAATTTTCATTGAAGTACAATTTGAAATAAACAGGATTTAAGCCTTCTAAGAGCTGCTGTTCCAGACCACACACAGAATAAGCAGGAGGGCAAAGCTTGCTTTCAGTCTGTCACTTACCAAACAGCTGAGCAAGCCCTTCTAGTACATGGACACCAATGGGCACACAGTACCTTTTCTCCAAGGCACTACAGCGTGTTGCAATATTATAGTTAAAACACTCCTAAGTATTCGAATGTCCCATTGATCCTTTGACTTGTGTACACAGCAGCATTTCTCCAGTCACTTGACCTTCCCTGCAAGTCTTTACAAGTCAACAAAACCAAGGAGAACAAAATATTGCTACGGGTAGGAAATTTGGAGTTTAAAAATCAACATTTGACTTTTTTTTTTTTTAATTATTCGCAAGTAGATTCCAAGATGATGACATCTTTTAAGGAATCAGTAGAAAACACAAAAATACATGTATAAATGACTAAATAAAGCAAAAACCCCAGTCGTCAAAAACCCTACTGAATTCCTGCGGGCCCTGGTTCCAGATAACATCCCCTGAGATTCCAGCTTCCCGTGGACACAGATGCTCTCTCTCATGGCTGCAAACCAGCAGCGATGCCATCTTTCAAAACAGTTGTCTTGCAACGCTCTCTGCCAAAACATTCTTCAGCCTCTGTTATGAATTCCTCCATCACAAAAACAGGGGAAGAAAGTAATCACAAAAATCTAAAAAAAATAAATAATAATGCAAGTGTTCTTTCTAAGCCCGGCTATTTTTAAAGCAATACTAAAAAAAAAATATTAAAAAATGAAAAAAAAAAAAAAAAAAAAAAAGAATCTGCTTCCTCCTGTTCAGGAAGCTTAACATTTAGAAATGTATTTCTTGAAGGATACTTCATTTTCATTTCTCTAGTTTTAATATAAATTCATGATGCTTATTTTATTTGCATGTATTTAGAGAGTAAGACGTCAATTTTTAGAGAGAATAGGCTGTAGATTTACTGAAGCTGTTACAGAACCAGCCTTCAGTGGAACTTTAAACTGTGAAATAACTGCCCTCTTGAGTATACAGCCAAGATTTTCAAGAACAACACTGGTTTACTTCCAGGTACCAGGCCCAATCAAGCATGAGCACTGACGTGAACCACAGAAAGTTGTTTCTGTACACACAGCCACGGCTCCTGCATAGCAAGTGCTTACAGCTGCGGGTATACCCCAGGTAACCAGCACTGGTCTAAAGGCAGTTCCTGCCCTCCAAACAAACCCTGGGTAGCAAGCAGGGGAGTGACTAAGATTTGGTGTTGTCTTGGACACAGAGAGGGGACATTCTGGCATTAGACTGCTGGAGTTGTTGGGTGTTCAGACAGCAGGGAGAGGAAGCAAGAGAGTGGAGGAAAAAAAAAAGTTGGATACGTTTTTCCTTATATGAACGCAGCACAGAGCTGTTAGCTCTTCCCTCATACTGCTGATTATCATCAATCCTTCAGATAACCCAAGCATTCAGGGATCTCTTGAATACCCTTTATCCTAAGCTCTACCGCTACAAACAGTCTGTAATCTTCCGCTTCACAATTTGGCAGTAAAAGTGGTCAACATAAACTACTACTGCTTTACTTGGTGACAGCAGCAAGTCACTTTGTAAGCACACCGACTGCAATTGAATCATAACAAGAGGCACACAATGGGATTTTTAAAGACTGAGTCACTTCTAACTGACACTTAAGCTCTCCATTTCTGCATTTCGATCTCTATCTGTGGTCCCACCTTGGATGTTTGCACGTTGTACGGCTGCAATGGGGTAATCAGATCGCGCCCACTAGATCCTGGTTGCAGCTCCGTGCCAGGAAGACTCCTTTTACCTCTCGGCAACGTTTCTCCTAAGTACAGCTCACAGCAATTTCAAAGGTTTCCAATTTTAAAGATTCAAACATTGGTGATCACTAGGATGATTTATTCTGCGCTAATTTTTAAGATTTCTATCTTTTAGATGTCCAACAGAAATCTAGTCAACCTACACCTGCTTTATCATTAACAGAGAGAAGGACCTCTGGAGATACACACCTGGCATCTTGAAACACTTCCCCCAGGGGCAAATAGAGTCCTCTGGAGATTCCTGTATTGATCATAAAGAAAATTCCAAATGAATACTGATTTATGTCTAAATTTCGGTTAAACAAATTCTAGTTCTGAATGGAAACCAAATGTCTAATGCCTAAAACCAAAGTGAATATCAGTTCTATGAGTGGGAAGAAGTTTCTATCAGTTAAAGACAACAGTCGGAGCTGACAAGAATCAACCACCTAGTCCAACAGTTCACTAAAATCTAGCTTCAGGGAATCATGCACATGACAGTGACAGAATAACTACAGCACTTAATTGGATTGCCCCTAAGCAGAACATTCCTTAATCTGGGCTTTTCTTGAAGGAGGTTACGTTTGTGCATGTGCAGGGAGTAGTATCTATCCGCAGCCCAACCATTCTTATCTCCTAAACTCTCAGCAGATTTACAACAGAGGCTTCTGTACCATACCAATCTTATTTTTTTTTTTAAAGTTCTGTTGTAGAATATTTACTTTATATATTAATTAAAATCTAACAACTGTGGCCCACAGCACTCTTTCCTAATTTTAGGCAGGTAAAAAGTAGCAATGGAGTTTTGACCTCGTTACTCTACATTTTTGTTTTACAGAGATTCTCATTATACAGAGAAAAGGGACCTTGTGCAAAAAATTCAACTCATTCCTTCCCACTGACTGAAGACAGATGGCAGAAAAAGTCTTGCACCTCTCAGATTTGGTGCCCAAATTCAGCAGGATGAACCTACATTTCAGTCTGCAACAGCAAACATCATTATTTGTACTATCAGCAACTGATTTTTTTACAGCTTTTACTGCTGATTGTGTTGTTTTAGGCCTGAATCCCAGCCCCGTATGATTAATAGGTATTTTCAGCAGTCTATGGGCTGTATCCAGCTCTTAATCGCATGTAATAGCTTTCTTGCACAAGATACCACTTGAATTTAGAATGCAGCGATGACAGTTAAAACAGCTTCAAACCCCGAGTAAAATACCACAGTTACTTTCAGATATCTGCATAAATAGTAGTTAATTTGCAGCTATACCATTTCAACTTGAAAAAGTTATCTTGAAGAATTTGATATACTTTTCCAAGTAGCCAAAAGAAAAGGCAAATATTTTATTTCTTTTCACTCTAAAAGGGATGCTCAATCAAAATGCACCATTCCAGTTGCCAGATATGATTTGTTGCATCCAATACAGCCCAGACTCTGATCAATATATTTGAAAAATTATTAGGACATCAAGTAGTCAGCCAGCTTACCATTCACCTACAGATGATTTTTGTTTCAACTAAGTTGATTTTTTTCTTCCTCTTAACTACATTGTTAAGATTTGTTTGCCTATGTAGAAGTCCTCAATCAAGTGTCTTGTAACGGACAGTGGAAAAAATTAACACCATCTTTGAGATATGTATTCCCATGTCTCATTCTCAATGTTCTTTTTTGTCCTCAGAAACTCAATAAAGTTAATTTCTGTTAAAACAGTGACATGCCAAATCCTATGTCGTTAACTGATCTGAGCTACCCCAACTCAGAGATTTTTTCCATTTCTCTTACTCAGTGGGACATTGGAGCATAACTGTCTTCCTTAGACATTGTGTTTGCTATAGTAGGACAGATGGGAATGCAAACAATCACAGCAGCAAAAAGTGGAGCTGGAGTTCATCACTTCAAATGTTGGAAGAGACTGGAACAGCAAAACCCACAAAATGACAGACTGACAAAAAAGGAAGATCATTGCCCCAAGCAACGCAAGCCTCAAGCAAAGAAGTAAGCAACCTTCCAACTTCTCCAGGGTTACACCTAATCTCAGAGCTCGTGTTCTCCGTTGGAATCAAGAACCAGAACTTCAGAGAAGAAATTCCAAAGTGATTTGTCAAGAACTTAAAACCCATTAATTTTAGGAATAAGGAATAATCTCTCTCTGGCAAGTGGATACATTTCTATTGCTTTTCAAGGAGTCAAAGTTGAAGTGGTGTTCTACAGTTTTCTTGTTTGCACTGTGAGGACACAGATGCGAATCAATGTCATTACAGTCAAGGATAAGTGCTTTAGAGCAACTTCAAGGAAAAGCTACCATCATCTCCATCCCTTCAGGAGAGCTTCACTTCAAGCAGAAACGCCTCCACTTCTCACCGGAAGAAAAAAGCTGCCAAATATTCTACATCTCAAATACCAGATTCACTTGAAATGAAGATGAAAGTCTGGATGTCTTCAAGGAAGAACAACCACTGCTCCCTGGTATCGCATAACAGGTTTCCTGTTACCCATTTCCAGGGTAAATCTTTAAAAATTGTCCAGCAGGTCCTATAGCCACTCACTGCCCACTACAATCCCTCCCCAGTTCTGCATAATGGAATGATATGTGCAGGCTCTCCCCAGACTTCACATAAAAAGCCCTAGGAAGAAGTGGGAAACAAAAAAAATAATAAAGATACCTACTTTCAGGTATCTCCACTTCCACCGACAGCTTTGTCAGAAGCACTGTTGTGGTGTTACTAGTACAGACTTCCCTTCCAGCAGCACCACAAAACCAGAAAGCTCAGTACATAGGAAGCAGGTACACTAAAAACAACACACGTGTGCTGGAAGGGAAATCCTGAATCCCTGCTTTAAAATAGAAGTTTTTGTAGTTTTTCATCTCTCATACATTAAAATTAAGGTTGTTGATTGAGGTTTTTGTTCTTATATGAGAAAATGATTTTTAAACAAGCAAACAAACAAAACGCTATTTTCCAAAACAAATCCATGGTTCTATGGATTGCTCTAGCGAACTAGAAAGGAAAAATAATTCATTAGGGAGGTTTTCAGTACATCAAAGTAACCAAGTGAACAGCTTGGTAACATTTTGTTATTCACAAATACACTTTGGAGAACTCGTAAAAGGTAGGACACGTACTGGAAAAAAATTCGCAGACAAGTTCAACCTAACACAAAGGAACTGGAAAAACACAACTGTTGGCAGAAGTTTTCAATTACCATACGTCTGTAAGACCAAAAATAACACAAACACTTACTATGCACAGCTCTTTAAAATGCTTTATGCATAGCCAAATCTAGCAAGGAGCTAATTATCACAATAAAGACTTAAATGATCAAGACAGAAGTAAGAAGAATGATGTTATCAAAGCAGCACGGACAATTGAAGCACGTTCACATCACCACAGTGCTCATACCTAACACACCCTACAAAGATGAGGGGGAAAAAAGACACATTCCAAAGCTCAAATACTTTCCCTAAAAGATAAACTGGGATGAAGATTACCACGAGCAAATAGAGACAGAGAAACAACTACATTTTAATCTAATTTATCAGCCGTACCTAATCAATCACCTGATTTATCGCTATCAGATATTCTTGTACCACATACAACTCAAAAGCCAGAGCCCTGATTTCCCCCCCCCCACCTCCCTACCGCATGGAAAAATTCCCTTATTTCCTGGCTGCTATTTGACATTTAACTGGCAGAGGGTGGGTGGGTGGAAAAGCGTTCTCTTTCCAGTTCCAAGTATTTTAGGAGGAAAGTAATTGGGTGAGGAACACGGTAGTTTAAAATATATATAGTTAGTCAGCACCATAAACCTGATTACTAGGCTAAGACAACTTCCTAGCCACGCACACAAGAGCGGTTAGCATCCTAGTTCAACGACTAACCGGATCCATCAACAGCCTGGGTGGAGAGAAAGGAAAGAAATTAGAAGGTATTTCTTCAAATGAAATATATATTCTCTGCGGTAATGACAGTCTGCTTGGAAACATGCAAACGGGTGAAACGTGCTAACTCCCAACAAGCCCCGAGGGCTCGCTCTGTAAGGCTGCACAAACACCTCAGAGCCTGTCTCGTAACTCTTCCCTGCAGAGGAATGCCACACCAGTTCTTGTTGGGATTTTGGATGTAAAGTTGTAAACTTACTCACTGTTGGATTTCAAGGCTTAGCAGCCCGCAGAGTATGCTGTGTGAGAAACGGCAGCCAGGAAAGCACACATTGTTTTATATTGAGGTGCGCAGAGCTGAAATAAGGTTTAAAGAACGACGTAATACAAAGAAGTAACAGTGCATAAATACCAAACTAAGAGGTTCCTCAGCTGCTAAGCTCCACCTGAGTTTTCTTCCTTCCCACGAGCCATTTTTTCCCAGTAAGCTATTCCTAACTGAACACGCACAACTTTTAAGAACAGAAGAGTGGATGGTAATACTGCAGGGTTAATTCAAACCAGAACACTTCAGGATTTATGGGCACCTTCACACTTAAGCATATCCTGTGGTTACTTTTAAAAACAAAGCAGGAAGGCACTGCACTTCTAGGCAGTTTCACCTGCTTTCCTCCCACCTGCCCTTTAAAACAGACAGTGATGGGATACTGACAGACAACAGGCTGGGAATACATTTTGAATTTCACATGTTAATCTTCCAAACCTTCCCCAAAGCAGCTATTTCAGTCAGTCTGGATAATTCACGTGAGCCGGTATCTATCGGAAGGAATGCAAACAAAGGTTATGAAAACAACAGGGCTGGAGCCTGTACTGAACTCTCTAATTCAAGTCTTCATTAAAACAGACATAAAAAAGGTGTGCAATTGAACTCACAAACACAAACCTCTCAGGGGAAAGAGCCTGCTTTTGACCTAACGTAAACTTGACCCAGGCTGCTATATGATAAGGACAGCCAAATGACAATGTAATGCCCGTCCATCATGTGACGGCTATTTTCAGCCAAGTAAATCTAGTTTCGTATTTCTAGTAACAACTTCCTGAGGCAGAATCCTGGGCTGCTTCGGCTGAAAACCGTTAGCCCTGCTTCAGGTTTCCAAGCGCTGACGAGAGTCCTGTAGTCACATCAGAGTGTAGCAGACAAAACTTGGTGCAGTGACTCACGCAGGAACGCTCCTCTCTGAAAGGTTATTTATATAACTGGAGTTCCAGTGGAAAATGCTGTGTTTTAGCAATTTGCTGCACAGAGCCTTAATACTAGCTATTTAGCTGACAGGCATCTGAATGACTTCAAAAGTCTCACTGCCTCCCACAGAACCTCTCTCTAAAGATAGCCATCATCTACTTTTGTTGCTGATACACTTAATAGTTAAGTAAATACTGGTGCTTTATGCAGAAAAGGTTTCTTACTAGTTGTAAGCCGCAGCTGGAGACTGAAAGCTAATTAAATGATAGCTTAAAACAAAAACAATCAGAGAATAACATGTTGGAAAGGACCTCTGGAGCTCATCTGATCCAACCACCCACTAAAAACAGGGCTGGCTTTGAAGTTGGCTCAAAGTACTTAGGGTTTATATGTTTGATAATTAGGTATGTTAACAGGCCTGTTTCAATGTTATCAGAGAAGCTGGATGTGCAGCTCGGCATTATAAACTGCTCAGGTTCACACTGTGCTTCCCATCAAAGGTATCTCGGCAGGGTTACTTGCCACTCCCTGCTAAGAGGGTCTTCTCACGAAAGGCATTGCTTCATTTCACATCAAAACTGACCACAGGCTTTGTAGAATCACAGAATGGTTTGGGTTGGGAGGGACCTGAAAGCCCACCCAGTTCCACCCCCTTGCCATGGGCAGGGACACCTCCCACCAGCCCAGGTTACTCAAAGGTCCATCCAACCTGACAAAGCCTGTGATTAGCTGGCCAGGTAAATGCTAATGATGGCACAGGAAGGCAGGGGGAAACGCACCTGGGTGTAGGACAGCTAAAATTTTGGCAGGAGTGCACTTTTACTTTGTTTGGAAACTGCAGCATCATTCACTTTAACTATTTTCATTGCAGCATCATTCACTTTAACTACTGGTCTCCCTGATTCTCTCTGCAGTAAGCTTATCGAAACACAGAGGAAAGCAGGACTTTGCTTACAAATAAGACTTCATGATGCTGGTTCCTTTCTCATAAGAACATATATAAATCTTTAATGGGAAGAAGCTTGAAAATTCTCACTTTCTTCTTTTAAGATCACAGGGAACACATAAATGGAACAGAACTGTCAAGAGGCTGTGCCATTTAAACTGCAAAGAAAACAAGAACTCTGCAAGTCCAACAAAGACTGGTACATGGAGCTTGGTAGAAGCTATGTGGGAATAAAAATTGGGCTGGGCATGGGGATCAAATGACTGCAAAAAGGCTGAGGAGCATCTCCCCTCCTAAAACAACACCCCAACGGGACTCAAGAAGAGACAGGACACAGCTCACCTGAAAACAAGAAAAAGATCAACGCAAAGTATCTTGAGATGAGGCAAATGGAATGGATTTAGCACGACAGGCCCTCAAAAACCAGTAAGGGACACAGTGGGCTTTGGGCAACCTGACCTGGTGGGAGGTGTCCCTGCCCACAGCAGGGGGCTGGAACTGGGTGATCTGTAAGGTCCCTTCCAACCCAAACTATTCTGTGATTCTACAATTCCGATTCTTGAACCTCACCTTTGTAATGAAACTTCCTTACAAAGCAAGTTTAATCTGGACTAATTGAAGTCAATGGAGAGGAAACCTATTAGTGCTACCAGTTACTCCATTAGCTCATGCGACAAGTTTGAACAGCCCCACTACCCAGCCATGACAATGATCCATTTTGCGATTGGATCATTTTAGTCACAAATTTTACATTAGAAGCATAGTGTAGAAATTACAGAGAATGACATTCATGGAATCAGAACACAGAAAAGTTGGGAAATGCCAGAAAGAAAAAATTAAATTGCATCCTTATTTTCCAAAACAAAACGTCACGTACATCTTCAGTCACACTGTCATCCTTCCCTGCTTGCTCCAACAGAACTTTACTCCCATTCAGTGAGAAATCAAATCTTCCTCAGAAAAGGTATTAAGACTGCATAAAAAAAAGCAACTGCTGGCTTGATCCTCTCGTCTTTTGCTGCAAAATGAGAAAAGCATTTAGCCTATGGCACAGGGGACTGACAAGGGTCCTGGGTGAGTTCAAGACATCCTGGAAAACCACATAGACTGTCAATCACACCACGCTGGCAACCAGCTTCAACCATTGCACAGGTGGTCACTTTTAGCAAATTCTTGATTTGATTCTTCCCCATCTAACATCTTCTTTCTTTACTTTAAAGAATACTTCCCTTATTCACCTCATAGAAATCTTAACCAGAAATATCAAAGTGCCATACAATCCGAAAGTTATACAAATGATGTTAGACCTAAGTAGTTCAGTTTCATAACCTACTTAATTCAAACAGCTGTTTAAAGCTAAGACACACCCCCTTCTTACCAAAATACTCCTTCCCACTGTTCTTACTCACACTTGAGTACCTCATCTTTTATTTTCATTAAGTGCTCACACACACCACCCAAAGACAAGGATTTAAGTTTGGCTGTTGGGGTGACCATTCCCATATTCCACAGGAAAGAAGAGTATCAGATTTAATTTATATTGTCTGAGAATAAAAAAAAATAAAGAGAAAGATGAGACTTCATAGACTGAAAATGTTTGGAACAACTCTCTACCTACATTATCAGTCTAATACAAAAATCTCTTGTTTATGTAACTCTTCCAGAAGGACCATACTCTTTTTTGTTATTGATTCCTTTGTGTTTACATGCTGAAACGCACCAAATCAGTGACACAGGTCAGTTTATAATCATTAACCATTGCTTTCAGAATCTGATACACTACTTAAAGCTCTACCAAACCACCTTTCAGACACTACAGGGGATATTTAAAAAGCAGCATTCTTTTAAAACCTCATTTCAAAACATGTTTTGAGAACAGCTTCCATAAACCCATACCTCATATTCAGGCATATGGTCAGCAAGAAATTGCTGCAAAGCTACAAAAAGTTACACTCGAGGCAATTTCAGCAATTAGAAAGCTTTTTCTGTGCTATAATTAGCAACAGCTGGATAAATGGAAAATAAACTGCAATATAAAGCAAATTATTTAAGACAAAGATTTTTATCTTACTAAAAACAAAATGCTACCTGTTCTTTCATTTTAAAATACAAGAACAAGACACCAAAGAATTGTTTTGAATGCTTAAAATTTCTACAGCAGGCTGTCATTACTGTAAACTACTATGAAAATGTTTTGATAATAACCTTGATTCATCTTCCTATTTTCCAGCAGGCTCTCACATGCAAAAAGATAAAAATAAAAATATAATTTAGAATGCATATCCAACTACACTCTGTGATGTGCCAACAGTCTTGAGAAGCAGTAAATTCTTCTCTAAAGCCAGAAGCAGCTTGTGGAAGAGGCAGAAAAGGATGACTGTTACTCTAGCCTTCCTTCCCCCCCCCAAAGCTTCAGTCTTTACTGACAAGATCTTTATGACTCCTACCTATTCAAATATGGCTCAAGGTGGCCCCACCCCTGTATTCAAAGACTATTCTGGCATGGAAACAACCCTGGCAGACCAAAGTGAAAGTAAAATTTAAACAAAATAAAAAGGCACAGAACTTCAGTTACTCAGACAAACAGCACATCACAAAAGTCACTGATAATTGTTGGATAGCATCAGCTTGTTATATTGAAAAAAATTCCATTATACACAGACAGTTAGAATGTCTGTTGTACCTAAAAACAGTTCAAAAGCATACTAATATTTTCAGGTCAATATTTTTCTTCTACAATAATTTGATATGTTGATAAACATCAGCTCATCACATGGTTTTCTGCCATAAACACTCTGGGAAAGGATCTTTCTGTATGAATCATACAATGATGCTTACCCCATTACTATGTGACAGAAAGCAGTATGAGACAGAAATCAGCTCAGCATCATTTTGATACAGTAAATTTGAAAACTTTATTTGAGAAACAGAAGATATCATCAATGTCAAACATAGAAGTGTCCCGTCCCCTCCCCCCCACACACACACTCGTTCTCCATTCCTAGCACCATCGTACACATGCCTCTTATCTATGGTGTACTCTTAGAAAGTCACCCAGGTTACCTTCTGAGGTACAAGAAGTAATACTGAACCAAATTAAACTTCTTCCAAAAAAAAGAAAAGAAAATCCACAACCACTAAACCATACAGTACATGTGTGTATACATACACTATCAGGCATCTAGAACAGAAGGCAGTTGTCACAAGCATGCATCAGGCAGAAGGATGTGGACTTCAGTTGTTCAGTACTCACAAGTTATTACTCCATCCTCACTCACGCTGTTTCATGCTTTCCAGATGCAGGCTGGCAGCCCACAGGATATGGCCATCTGCAGCACTCACCATCGAAACTGATTAGATGCAGCTTAGCATTAAGGAGATAGACATGGAAGTCATTTTTCTATTGGATCTAACTTTCTCAACTAATGTTTGGGGAAAGGATGAGATGTGTAACAATGTCTCATACCCTCCATTTTGAGTTTTTATGCAGCATACTAAAACATACCTATAATTCACATAGCTAACAGCATTAACTGAAGTTATAAGTTGAGAGCAAGCTCTTTTTGTTCTATGGAAATTAAAAAACAAGTTAGCATTGCAGAAGTCCTTTTGCTTATCAGGGTTACTGAGTACATATTCAACAGCCATCAGTACAGAGTCTTTGAAGCTTCCTGTCTTGAATTATCACTCTAAGATCCAGTTCACAGGTTTGATTTTACAGCACTCAGAAGCTGTCATATCAAATACATGTAAGAGCACCACCATCTCGATCCTCTATACTCTGCAGATGCAACTCAGTACAGGATATGACTCTGCACTTAGACCTGCTTAACTGTTCTTCTTCCACGAACATACTGGGTCTGCCTTCCTAATATCAGTAACTACTAGAATCTTCATTCCCCTAACCACATAACTGCAGTATTTTACAAGAAGCTCTTAGAAGGGTTTTAAAAAAAGTACACACATGATTAAATACAAATCATCTCATAGTTACAAATCATAGTTTCCTTTCTCAAACATGTTCCAAAGCCTACTTTTACCCAGAACAGTCTGTGATCCTTTAAACACTAGGGGTTTGTTCAACATTCAATCCAACACTCAGCTAACAAGTATGCAATTACCACAGAAGCCATACTTTGCTGGACCACTGCAAAAACACTCATCTAATCCTGGGTTGGTAATTCATGGATTACTGGAGCTGTACATCAGCATCTACCAGAAACAGTACACACAAGTATCTTCCCTACAGGTGTAGCGATGGTACAGCAATTCAAAATACTACCTGAGCACAAGAATTTCATACCACTTCCCAAGAGGAATAAGTATCAAGTTTCTTTACCACTGTATATCAGCTTAGTTGAACAGGTGACTAGTCACATGTTTATCTCAGTTTGGGCAGGTTTTTTCATTTACCTTAAGGTAGATAAGAAAATCAGTAATGCCACCATAAAAATCACCCCAAACTACAGCAGAAGCTTGTCTATAGGACACAAAATACTATCAAAAATTTGTAATCAATATATTAATATGACACTAATTTTACTACAAAGATGTACACTACTTCGGTTTCTGTATAATATAATACACGGAAAGAGAAACAAAAAAAAATCTCCAAACATGTTTTCAGAATCAATTATCTAAAACCACTAAGATTTGTTCCTATTTTGGTCTCCTGCTGACTGCTGACAGACTGCACAGATACAGGACCTGGTACAAGGCCAAATTTACAATTAATCCGGGGGAAAAAAGTCAGCATGGCCTTTTATCTCTACTTTGAAGAAAAGAGGAGTAAATTTTACTTATCCAAAACAATGCTGAGCAGTAACTGCAAATATATCAGGAAAGTAACATAAAACAACCCCAAATCCCTTAAAATGGCAAAACGAGGCAACTCTTTTGGTTGTTTTGAGAAAGAATGAAGTAAATTGGTTACTCCACTTCTATTTCTAAAACAGTAATGGAATTTCATCATCTAAAGCAACATGATGCCTTGCCTTTAAAGTTTCAGTCCTGGTTTCCTACCTTCTCTATTCAAAGTAAGGATTCTTAATTGCTGCTTTCCTTATATATGTTTGCATCTTAATTACATTTATTCCAGTATAAAATACATATAGTGTATGAAACGTTGCTAAGACAGGGGAAACACTGACTTTATTTAAAGACCATTTTGATCTCCAGTCATTTTGCATTGTAAATTCTGTTGCCTAATTCAAATGACTTGGAAAAGCGCCCAACTCTCCTCCCTCCTACCCCATACAACCAGTGACAGCTCCCAAACATGCAGCAGAGCTATAACTACACGTTAGCAGGCCTATGAGTACAGATCTTATTACGACAGTGAACAAACTATTTCTTGACCCCATCCACTTTTATTAGTAATACAAAGTGCAAGGAACAGAGAAGAAAAATTGCTTCCCGCAGAGTTTGTGTTCTAGCATGTGATCTTTAAGCATAATATTTTAAATAACGGAGTATTTACATTTCAAATGACTTATATTCATGTTGAATTCATTCCTTTCACAGAACAGAATGTTCTTATCATATAACCATCTGGTTATGGAAAAATTAAATCTTTTTAGGAAACTAATAATTAACATTACTAACTGTAGTGTGATAGCACAACAGTATTACTTGCAAATCATTACTAAGCATAGTCACAGGACAAATCTTAACACATTACTCCTGCAATAACCACTTTCTTAAAAATAAGTAAGTCAGTGAAATATTACTGAGATAAATGGCTTATGCAGTAATCACTCCTAATGCAGGTATGAGAAAAAATAAAATGAAAAACTAATAAAAATCACACCTTACATACATTGCTGCTCACCTGAGATTCTTTTCCAATAACAATAGAAAAAAAAAAAAAGAAGCAGCAAGTGTTTGGGATGTTAGGTAATATTAATTGAAAAAAACAGCTCACTACATCTCAATTTCAGTCCCTGAAGAATATAAAATGCCCTATATTTTAACTTACTTGAGTAGGACAGTGCTGCATTTTAACTCTATTTCCATGATCAGAAACCAAAAGAGCACACACTAGTTTGGAGCTCATATTAGACAGATAAACTGGAACAACAGTAACGAATCAATAGTAAGAGATATCAGGCTCCATACACTGTCCACTGTCTTACACAAAATGATTGAAATTTGTGATACTCTAGGATAACAAATAGAAAAGAGAAGGAAAGAGAATAGCCATTGTCCGAGACAAGTTACACAGATAGCAAAAAGAATAATTAGAAGCTTAATGACTATAAGAGCAGACAAAAAACACTTTTGATTGGACTTCTGTTTTCCAGGCTGCATTCAGTCTGGAAGCTACATTTATTTGGATGCATGATACTTCCAGAATATAGAATACAGTTAGCAGAAGGAAAAGAAACAAGACCTTTAAGATTTAACAATATGATTAAAGAGGGGGGGGGAAGAAAAAGGAAAGAGTGATTTACAATACAACTGCCAACTGACGTATCAGACAGTCACACCTTCAGGGAAACACTGCATACTGATCAATTGCTTTCTGACAGCACTATGATATGCAGGTGCTTGCAGCCAGCACTCATTTCTCTCTATGAATTTCTACCCACAGCATACATTCAAGTCAAGAGGCACCTTTCTAAATTTGTAGGTATTTGGCCAATTCCATGCAAGAATTAATTGCTATTTTATCAAAGGTAACTAATTACGATTTAGAGTTTACACACAGCAGTAAGCAGGAGTATCCACTGCCTAGTTACTGGCACATAGTTACTTATACAACCCTCACAACAAACCCAGGTTCAATTAATTTATTTTAAATGCGTCAAATCAGAACGTTTCCATTATATGACTGCATGGTAACAGGAAAAAAAAAGAACCCATAGAGCTATTGTAAGCGCTATTGTAAGAGCTATTGGACACTTTATTTAAGACTCGCATCTCAGCTTCAAGCAGTAAAATCACCTTATCTCTTTTATATACAGTTCCCATGTTTACCACGATCTTGTAAAAAAAAAAAAAAAAAAAAAGAACTAGGATAAAAGACACAAGAAAACAGAAGTAAGAAGTCTCCCATTTCACACCTATACCCTATATTCACTCTGGATGTCTGCAACTCACATAACTTCCTTATCAGAGCTGGGATGGGTCACATCAGGTACAATTTGATGACAAGAAGACCGCAACTTACATACTGAACACTGCAAGCCTGCCTAGTGCACAGGCACACAGAGCACCCTGCAGAGACACGCATGGCTATCACCGAGCAGAGAACAGGCAGCAACAAAATCCCATGGAAAGATTCAGCAGAAATCCCCAAGACTTCTGATGTGGAGACTAAGATAGCACCAAGCTCCTCACAGCCGATTACCCCAGCAGAACAGGACACCCGAGGCCTTGATGAGCGCTGCTGGGTGGCTGGCTGTTAGCTGTGTTTAAAGAAATTTAACGCCACAGGTAAAAATTACAAAGAGCTAGTAGCCAGCTGTGAAGCTGAGCTTCAGCTAGCTGTAAATATTTATTAGAAAGCCCCAAACTTTCACAGGAATGTTCCACTTTCGAAGAAAACCTTTTAAAGCCAACCACAGCGATGCTCAAATACGGCCACCTGAGCGCCCTCACCTTAGCCCTCCCCTCACACTGAAACCAGCCAAGAATCCCACCTCATTTTTCTGTCATTGCCTATTAAATAACACTTTATTTAAAGCCGTTAAGACGCTGGTTTTGTCAGCCTTTGCTCTCAACTTTTCAAGAAAAAAAAAAGAAAACCTTTCTCCCCAGTCACAAGACATCGCAGAGACCTCGCGACGTCCCAAAGGCGGGCGTCGCTGACATCCGAGGGGGAAAAAAAAATACAAAATAATTAAAAAGGCAACCCAAAGCCTGAGGTAAAGTTTATTTCTGCGAGGGAAACCCGGGCCGCGGCGGCGGTCAGGGCACGGCAGGGCGGCCGCCTCAGGCGCTAACGGGCCGGGAGGCGGCGGCGGGGCCAGGCCACCGCGGCGGAGGGACGGTCCCGGGTCCCGAGGGAGGCTGGCGGAGCGGGGCCGGGCACCCCAACGCCGGCATCTCCTCGCCTCCTCCCTTCCAGCTACGGGCCTGCAGCGGCCCGGGGAGGAGGAGGAGGCGGCCAGCGGCGGGCCCCAGGCCGGCCGCGGGGCTCGGCTGCTCCCTCGGAAGCGCCGAAGGGCGTTGTTGGGCACTCACCCAGGCGGGCAGATCCGCCGAGGAGACGCTGAGCCGCACCGCCTCCTCCTCGTCCTCCAGGAAGGCGAGAGCCCGGCCCAGGCGGGAGGTTTTGCCGCCGCGGTGCCTGCGGATCCAGAAGAGCCCGCACAGGGCGATGAGCACCCAGCTGAAGCTCAGCCCCAGGTAGCCCAGCACGTAGACGGGGAAGATGAGCACGAAGCTCCTGGCGAACTGCGACACCAAACCCGTCACGTCCACGCTCAGCAGCGACGGCGGCGGCGGCTCCGGCACCGAGTCCCCGGCGGCCGCCGCCGCCTTGTCCGCGGACCCCGCTCCGGGGGGCTGCTTCGCCGCGGCCCCGCTCATGCTGCCGCAGCGGCGGTTCCTCCGACTGCTGCCGCTCCTCCCGCTGCTCCTCCTCCTCCTCCTCCTCGCATCCTGCGCCCGGCCCCGCTGGCCGCGCACCGACACCAGCCGCCGCCCGCTTCCGCGTTCGGCCCGGCCCGGCCCGGCCCCAGCCGCGGGGAGGCGCCGGCCGCCCCCTTCCACTCCTGTGGCCGCCGCCTCCCGCAATCCCGGGCGGCCCCGAGGTTCCCTCTCCACAGCCCCGGGCCTGCCCGAGGAAGAGCCGGGCCGTGAGGGGACTCCCCCGTCGCTTCCCGGCTCCCGCTCGGTGGCGGAGCTCTGTGAGGAGGCAGGCGATGGCGGGCACCTGGGCGCTGCTTCGTGCCTCCCCACAGACACGCCGCGGCTTCTCCCCTCTCTCTGTAGCCACGCGTGTGGTTGAAAGGTTTCCACCTGTTACGCCCTTCTGTGGAAAGCTTCACATTTTCCTTGGCTTGCTGTTGAGGGATGTTATTAAAAGATGGGCTGATACACGGCTTGGGGGAGCCAGGGGTTGGTCACTCAACGCCTGAGTTACAACAGGTGCCGCCTGAAGTTTTACTCACACATCCTTAGATAAAGCTGCTTCCTTTGTCATTTTGTCAATATATAGGAGTACCCGGGGTGGTACCGACAATCCAGACTCTTGGGATTACACAAGTCCTGCTCTGCAGAACTAATAAATCCTGATTTTCCACAGGTTTGCATCCTATGTCCCTTTATAGATATGCTTGCTTCACACACCTTCCTCCTACCATTCCTTTATCTTGTCAATAATATAACCCCACCAATTTTGGGAGGGGCAGCTGTTGCTTCTCCTTGCTTATCAGTTTGCTGGTACACCCTTGTTGATTAATCTCAGCATTTATGTGCTGAGTATTATCAGTATTATTCATCTGGACATAAGCGCCCAACCTTCCACTCAGTGGGGCAGTCAGGGCTCTTTCTCCTTTCTTCGGCCAACTTTCACAAAAGTTGCAGGGCTCTGAGACAGGCAGGGGAGAGCAAATTTAGCCCATAGGCTAAAAAGTTATGAAAAACATAAATGACAAACAGGGAAGCTATGTTAGTTTCACATCCTTAAAAAATGAAAACAATCTCATCTCAATTATCCAGAGAAATGGAAAGTCAGAAAGGAAATGGCACAAAAGATAAAGCTGTTTGGCCAGTATTGTACAGCAAAACTGGAAACAGTCCAGATCTTGGTACCTGATTGTGTTGTTCCTGTATCATCTTTCCAAATTCCCTTCATGCCTGCACTTAAACACAATGGATGACTCGAGGAAAAATAAATGGCCTTAGATTCACAGAATCCAGAGTGGGTGAGGTTGGAAGGCACCTCTGAAGTGCTCCCTCACACTGAGCCAGAACCTCCTGTGCTTCAGTTTGTGCCCGTTGCCTCCTGTCCTGTTGCTGGGCACAACTGAAAAGAGACCAGCTCCAACCTCCCAACACCCTCTCCTCAGATATTTATATATATCAATGAGATCTTCCCTCAGTCTTCTCTTTTCCAGGCTAACCAGGCCCAGTTCTCTCAGCCTGTCCTTGTACGTCAGGTGCTCCAATCCTCTGATCTTCGAAGCCCTCCTCTGGACTTGCTCCAGTAGTTCTATGTCCCACTGGTACTGGGGAGCCCAGAACTGGACACAAGACTCCAGGTGTGGCACCACCAGGGCTGAGTAGAGGGGGAGGATCACCTCCCTTGACCTGCTGGCAACACTCCTCCCAAATGGCTAGGAAACTGCAGGGCAGCATAATACTCTATAAAAGCTTTTTTTTTTTTTTTTTTTTTAAACTGGGGATATCGAGTATGACTGTGACCCATTTGGATCCCAATAATATCAAACTACTGTAAATGTGGCTGTGGGTTGTTTGTCTGTGTGGTTTTGTGTTGTCTGTTTGCATTTACTCGATTCCTAAATACGTGTTTTGCTGATATAAACTTTCTTGTGAATTTTTCAGTTCTAAGGTTGAGTAACACCTAGTACAAGTGGTCATATTCTTTGATGGCTCCTTCAATTACTGCAAATACTGTCATGATTTTCTCATTTTTTCAATCCCTTCATTATAGGTTTTGGACTCCATTGCTCCATTTTACTTCCCTATTTAGCTTCACAGTATCAGAATCAGGATATTACTGTACCACAAACCAAAATTAAAATTCAAAATATGAGAAAAAAAAAGTGATTGAATTAACATGATGTTATGCCAACTAACACTTCACCATATGCAACATTTTATTCTGCTGTCCTTTACGTCTCGGTGTGCGTTCTGCAAATGAGCTGGATATAGAACTGGTAGAGTATCCCATACAGTCAATAATAATATATCAGAGAAGCACAGTAGAAAAAAAAAAAATGAATCTTGTAGTAGCATTTGGTATGATGAACACATAATTGTAGGCCTGACAACCTAGCATTGATCCTGGCCAGACTGATGAATTAGTCGATACAGAAGTCTGATTAATTAGAATTAAAGGTGAGTGATACAGCGCCAGTCAAATAGGAAAACAAAAGCGAGATCTTGTGATATTGATTTGAAAGCATTTATCTGTAACATCAAGAGAAAGTTCTGATAAAGAGGTTACAGCTGACTTCTTAGAACTGTAGATAACCAACTTGGCCTCACGCAGTATTTTGGTGAAGAAACTGGGTGGTATAAAATTAGCATACCATTATTATAATAGAGACAAAAGAGTCTTGTTAAGATACAAAATCTGCTGCTTGAGGGTTAAGTTAAAGTCACTCTCTTAGAGTACTTGATACAATGTTATCAACAGAAGTTATTTGTTTACTCTTTTATTTATTTATTTATTTATATTTTTGTTGGTGTTGGCAAATTGCTGAATAATTTGATCCAGAAACTTCAGTTTGTTAAGCTAATTCACATATTTCCTGATCCTGCTGTTTTTTTGATACTTACAATAGCTGTCTTCTTGAACATGTCAAGAACACTTGTAGTACTTATACCACAGAGATCACTCTGGCTTTTCCTTAAGTATCCTATAGTGAATTATATCAGCTACAGAGCTGATTACGTTTATCTCAGATTTATTCTTTTCATATCCTGCTTTGTAGGCCCGTTGCCTCCTTAGAATTTTAATTAATAATTTTTGATTACAATATTCCTTTACACACATTCTTAGTCATTTTTGTTTGTTCCCCCTTTTTGTAGGATTCCTTCTTTATTTCATTAAAACTCAGTAGCTTCCATTGGAGTAAAACCTGGGATTACAGTAGTTTGCTGTGATGCCTTTTAACCAGTAAGTACCAATACTATATTTGAAAACAGCTTCCTAGAAAGATCTTGCTTATAATTTTTTTTTTTTTTTTTTTTTGGGGGGGGGGGGGGGAATGGTAGGAATGAGAAAAATTGGCAAATTTTAGTTCATATGGTGAAAAAGAAAAATCTAGGTTTCCCCCAACTTCTTTGGATTTCACACAACAAAATATGTTTTGGAAGCAATTTTAATTGTTGCTTCCAGATTAACACTTATTCTTCCTGAAGACCAGTATTTGATACTTACTTGATTTGACCTTATTTTAGTCAACAGCTTTGTTTCAGTATGCAGCTTTTCTCTACAGATTTTTAACTACCGAATAGAAATCTTTAACTATGAATAGAAATATGAGAATGTTTACACAGATAGGAGTTTTAGCTTTAAAAAAAAATAAAAAGGAATTATTAATGGAAAACATATTTTTATTTAAGTGTACTTCTGGGTTTGATTTTGTCCTGCTGTCTCAACCTGCTTCAGATCATCTAGCATATAGCATGAATATTTTCTGCCTGCTTCAAATTATCTAATATGTAGCAGAGAAAGAGTTAGAAGACTCTACCATCAGTATATAGAGCTTCTGTTGTTTGGAACAAACCCATGTATCTCTGATATAACCCAATCTGCCTTCATTTTCACTGAATGCATAAATTCTACTAATGATAAGATGCTCAAATATTTATTGTTAGACGTATATGTTCTTAAGTTTTCACCTTAATCATCATTTGTTTTTTTGTTTGTGGTTGTTGTTGTTGTTGTCCCCCTAACAGGCCTCTTACAAATTATTGCTCAAAACTCAAGGCACATAGGTCACTTCAGAGATCTGCGTTTTTGCTGTTTCTGTTTATGGGTCTGGAGGAATGACTACCAAAACCATTTTGAACACTTTGTGAGAGATCACTTATGCGCCTATACTGATGATAGTATTTGAGTTTTCTTCTTATCTTCAGCAGAAATTGGTGAATCTCAGAATTCACCAGAAATTCAGAATTCAACAGAAAAGAGGGGGGGGGGGGGAGAGGGGGAGAGGGGGGAAAGCTACAAAGCCTAGATCCTGGTAAGTCTCTTTCTTCATACAAAACATTTATTTATTTATTTAATTATTTTTAAGTAAAGGAATGATCATTTTTAAACACGGTGTAGGGTTGACATGTTTTCCCCATGAGAGTACATATTTCTCATATTTTTTTTTGTTGTAATTCTGTGGTATGTAAGTTCATACACAGATGGAGAAAAAAGCGATATTGCATCATAGGATTAGAGGAACATCCAAGACAAATAATAACGCATTATTATGAAGTATTAAAAGCTGTTATTATGTATTCCTGTTTTTCAGATAGTGCAGGTGAAGAACAAGCCACAAAATGCAAAAGCATGTACTACCTACAATCTCACTAAAATTCTCAGGGCTACCAAAGGCCTAGCTTACAACACCTTTTTCTTTCCAAGAGAAAGTAGGGCATCCTTTTATGCTATATAGTGATAGAACAGATGCATGTCTTTTTTTTTTTTTTTTTTTTTGCATGTGTTCACATGACTCTAATACCCGTTTTTAGAAAAACAGTAGAACTACTGACATATTCATATTTTTCTTTTTTTTTTTTTCCTCACTAGATTGGTGATAAACTATCATTTATTTTGATAAATGATGGAAAAACAAAGACATGCACAAATTTTAGCTCTGTTGTTCCACAGGTGTTCCTCCAACTTGCGTTCTCATGCAGCAGTTAAGCTTGTTTGATCACTGGCTTTAAGCTTTGAAAAATTCTGCACAGTCCCTCTAGTGGTGCCTTCCCACATCTGTGATTTTTCTTGTCATAGAGCTACTTGACTAGTATACTCTGATAGGGGGAATAAAAAGCTACTGGCAGCCAAAACTGTTATTTTGTTTGTTTGTTTTGGTATCTAACACATATGCACACTCTAAAGAAGTAGCTGGTACATCCAGAATTTGAAAACAAAAAAAAAAAAAAAAAAGGTATTTTGTTCTGTCCAGTCTTTGGTATTGCTATCGCATTTACTAGTTTTATTAATATGTGCTTGCTGTATTTTTACTAATAATAAGTTGAATTAGAGTACTTGTAGGTAGTTTTTGTCCTTCAGCTTCTGTATGGAGGACATCACATGTGCAGAATATGCTTTACTCAGCAGATGCATAGTTCCATGCACTTGTAACACTTCACCACCTTGGCTAAAAAGCTCTTGGAATTAATCCAGGATGATTTGTACACGCATTTCTGCTTTTTCAGGGAAGAAGATATAAAAAATGCTTATGGATTATTATTGCTCTGCCAGACAGCTAAATTATTCATATGAATGTTTATAAATAGTTTAGTATTCATAGACGCTTAGTGCAATATAGCTCTTAAAAGCCATAATGTCTTTTCTTTTTAAATATCATCGTTTTTATCCTAATTGCTTAATTTGCTTTAGTGATACCTGATAAAGGAAAATACTTCATATTCCAGACAGAGAGATAACTTTACAGCCTTTTTAATTTATGTTATGAAGCAAGGAAACATGGATAGGAGAAATCTGCATACAAGGATGTACCGCATTGTATATACTTGCCAAGTGACTATTTAAGGTCAAGAACTCAGGGTTAAATTTTATCTCTGAAGTCTAATGACAACTCCTGTTGAACTTCACGATTGTTTCTCACATGCCAAAATGCCTTTTCTTTTTCCCCTCGGTAAGCAGCTTTCTACAAATGTTAATAGCAAATACTTCAGTAAACTCACTACCCCCCTTTCATGTAGTTACAACTTTATTTTGTCCCACTAAAAAGAAAACAAACAAACAAACTTCAAGCGCCCAGGGGAGTTTTTAGTCAGCCCGTTAAATCGCGCAGCACGTTGACAGGGTACAAATATTGGCCGTGCAAGCAGCGCCCGCCTTCCCCGCAGGCCGTCCCTTACTCCTTGCTGCAGAAAACAACTCCAAAGCTATTTATACGATTATTATCATTTTACATTTGCAGCTCTTTACACGTGCCGCTGCGGTGCCACCGTTTCTCCTCACTCCGAGGCTGAGGGGCGAACCGCCCGCCATTTTACACCGCCCTCCCTTTCCTTTCCCTTTACGCCGTGCGGCCGTAGCACCGCCCGCTCCGGGGCGGGCTCCCCGCTCCCTCCCCGCCCAGCCCACCGCCTCCGGTCGCTAGGCGAGCCCGGACGCCCTCCCGCTGCCGTTTCGTGCCCTCCCGGTGGCGGTGGGACGCGGCTCCCCCCCGCCATGGAGGGCGATAAGGTGAGCGGCCGGCCAGCGGGGCTGCGGGAGCGGCGTGAGGGGACCGCGGTGGGGCCGTCCCGCCTCGCCCCCGTGCCCCTCAGGAGGGCCCGCAGCCTGAGGGGAGGAGGAGGCGGGGGCGGCAGCCGGGATCCTCCGCTGCTGGTCGAGGCCGTTCCTCGTCCGGCTCGGCCCTGGGGGTGAAGGGGTGCAGCCAGCTGGCGGCCTCAGCTCTTCTGCTGCTGCCCTGGGGCTCAAGTCTCCCGGTTTTGTCACCGCAACGATGAAACTGTCACCTACGTGGCATGAGGAAGCCCTTATTCCGTGCATGCCCTGAGGAATAAGGGTTATTCCATTAGAGGAATAACTCTTCTCGTTGGGGTGGCTGCATCAGGCACAGACCTCCCTGCTGAAGGGATCTGGTTGTTGATGAAAACTCCCAAAGCTGTTCCTGATTCAGATCGTAGACGAAAAACCTCAGGTAGCCGCTACTTCTGTAACTGCTGAGGTTTGGTGCTTTAGGGACTCACATAACTTTTGCATGGTGCTGTTGTGTTGTGAAAAGTTCATAGAGCTCCAAAATAAAAGGAAAGAAAAAAAACAAACAAACAAAAAACAACTGCTACATCGTGTTGGTGTGCAATTATGTTACATCTTCCCTTGGAACAGCAATGGTATCGTATCACTTTTTTTGGAAAAATCATGAACATTTTTACAAAAAAAAAAAGTAAACAAATATATAAATCATGGTATAATTTTTAGAAAAGATAATTTAGAAAATCACTTTTATTATTACTACTATTTTCAGTCTGGTTAGTGAATTGTGATGGAATGCTAAACTTTGATCTAATGTTGTTTCAGGTGTTTTAAGACCCCCAAAGATCCAGAGGCATTTGTACAGCCGCACTGTTTGAGAAAGCCTCCTTCTGTTGTTTCTATTCTGTCAAATCAAGGCTCTCACTCATGGTGTTTACCAATTTGAGAGCTCTCAGATAGGTAACTCAAATTGGAAATGAGAGAGAGAAATATTTACATGTGAAGAATAAAGCACTTTTCTCTGGCTTTAAGACTGCAGAAATACATCATACTGCTTTTGTTTCTTTTTCTTTAGAATCATAGTTAAAGAGAATCATACATTCTTAACAATGATAAGAATAACATTTTAAACAGAATGTAAGATTAAGTTCTGAAAAACTCCGGTCTTTCTAGGTTATGAGTGAAGAGCCCCCTCTTGGTGTCTTAAAGAGGTTCTCTGAGGTAGTGAGGATGCTTAGTTTGCTGACTTCATAAGGCTTGATCTTTAGTTTAGGGGACAGATGTTTAAAAGTCAAATTGTTTCATAGAACTTCTTGAGTTCACTAAATTGTGGCACTTAATATCTGCTAATGAGCTCCCTGTGTTCTCAGGTGCATGAATTGAGTTAAACCTCAGTGTGGCTTAAATAACTAATCTTATTTTGGATTTAAATGAGTGTATGGGGACTTTTAAGTTAGTAGCCAGGTGAGCAATTTAGATAAATCCTTTTAAAGTTTGTCCTAAACATTTATTTCTGTATGTACAGCAATTCCTCTGACACTTTTGTACTTACTGACGGAGGGACAGTGCTCTCAAAGGTATTACATTTCTTCAAACTTTAAAAAGGGTCCCTCTCTATTTGTTAGTCTTCTGCAAAAGCAAAGAATGAAGTGGGAAATCATCATATATAAAAAGCATCATATTCTGGTGGTGGTAGTGAGATGAAAATTGTTGACCTCAGAAAAGTGGCAGATGTACCTTTTTGGGCACTGGAAAATCAAGTCTAAATGTTGGCTACATTTTTTTTGTTTTGTTTTAAAATAAATCTCAAACTGCCTTATCTAATATCTACTGACTATGCTCTTTTTAGGCTGTTAGCATCATTAATGTTCTTACTTTGTTTTCTGATATGTACCTAAAAAAATAACAATCATGCATTATATGTTTGGGATTTTATATAGGATACCGTACTACTTACCATATATAGCTTGATCTTTTCCTTTGAAAAAATATTCTTTGTTAAATGATTTTTCACTGCAAATTGATTACTGCCTTCTGCTGTCTTTTCTGTTCTAGAGAAGAACCAAAGAAGATACTTGGAAATCAGAAGAACTTAAGAAACATCTTAGGGTAATTTTATTTTATTTTTATTATTTTTGATGCTAAGTTACCTTACAGAAATCACAGAATCATTAAGGCTGGAAAAGACCTCCAAGATCATCTGGTCCAACCATCACCCTACTACCAATGTCACCCACTAAACCATGTCCCTAAGCACCATGCCCAACCTTTCCTTGATCACCCCCAGGGACTGTGATGCCACCACCTCCCTGGCCAACCCATTTTAATGCCTATCTACTCTTTCTGAGAAGAAATGTCTCCTAATTTCCAACCTAAATCTCCCTTGGCGCAACTGTCATTTATTGACAGTCTAAACAGAGAAGATTAGCAAACATGAAGACTTGTTCCACTAGACACTATGCCTTGTCCATCCTCTTTAATATCTTTATTGATGATTTGGATGAGGGAATTGAGTGTATCCTAAGTAAGTTTGCAGATGACACCAAGTTGGGGATAAGTGTCGATCTGCTGGAGGGTAGAGAGGCCCTGCAGAGGGACCTGGACGGGTTGTGTCAGTGGGCAGAGGCCAATGGAATGAGGTTTAACATGGCTAAGTGCTGGGTCCTGCACTTTGGCCACAACAACACCACACAGTGCTACAGGCTTGGGGCAGAGTGGTTGGAAAGCTGTGCAGAGGGAAAGGATCTGGGGGTGCTGACTGATGCTCGCGTGAACATGAGCTGGCAGGGTGCCCAGGTGGCCAAGAATGGCATCCTGGCTTGTGTCAGATATAGTGTGGCCAGCAGGACCAGGGAGGTGATTGTCCCCCTATACTGTGCTTTGGTGAGACCGCATCTCGAGTGCTGTGTTCAGCTTTGGGCCCCTCTATACAAGAAGGACATCAAGGCCCTTGAGCATGTCCAGAGAAGGGCCACGAAGCTGGTGAAGGGCCTGGAGCACAAGTCCTGTGAAGAACGGCTGAGGGAACTGGGGGTGTTTAGGTTGGGGAAGAGGAGACTCAGGGGAGACCTCATTGCTCTCCACAACTACCTGAAAGGAAGTTGTGGGAGCTGGGGGTCGGCCTCTTCTCGCAGATAACTGTTGATAGGACCAGAGGGAATGGCCTCAAGTTGTGCCAGGGAAGGTTCAGGTTGGAAATGAGGAGACATTTCTTCTCAGAAAGAGTGGCCAAATAAAACAGTGGCATCTGACTTGCCCACTGCCCAAATCTAAGCTGTACTTACTCAGTTTCCTACATGCATATTATATATTGTAATTGCTGTTATTATCTGTTATGTTTGTCACATGCTTTTAAACTGGTTAATTACTTTCTCCAAAGGCATCTGGCCAAATATGCATTCAGTCACCAGTTAGTAACACCATTCATATTCATTTTGTGCTGCATTTTTTAAGAGGTGTTTTCCAACATATATATTTCTTTCTGTGTCGTGTGCAGATCCCCGTTAATTCTTTGATAAAAGATACTCGTTCATCTTGTCCACCTAGCTTTCTGCCAATTACATTTCAAAGCTCCCCATTGCTTCAATGCCAGTGCTACAGTATAAGTACTTTGTACTTTTTAGATACTCAGTAACATTTCTTCTACTTCCAAATAGGGTAGAGCAAACAAATTTGAGACAATGTTTTGGTTCCAACTGAAGTAATGTGGTTGGGCTTTCATTTCTGTGAAACAGATGGATAAAGTTTAATTCAGTGTACTCGTTGACTGCAATCAAAGAAAGTTCTGTTTGTTCTGCACTAAATAAATAGCTGAAATCGTGGATGTAGTGAAACTAGTGGGAGTTTTGGTACTTGATTCAAGAAGGTTCAAATATAATCTGTTATAATGATAAAAATAAAAATAAAGATAGGAATAGTAGCATCATCATGGGATCTAGGCCAAAAATTTTCTTTCACAACTTTTATATGCTGTTTTTTTCCTTCTCTTCAAGTAAAAGTAAATCTTCTATTCTAAAGACAGTTATGGGATGCCCAGTTATCTATCATTGCTCTTTATTTCTGTTACGTATTTTACAAGATGGCATAGTTTATGTCTACATGAGCTAACAGCTTTAAGATAGTAATTTTTTGACCTAACTCTAAGCGGGATGCACAGTTCTACACTATTTGTTTTACCAAATTCTTTCCACAGACATTGAAAATGCAGCTTATGAATCTCACTTACTAGTTCTCTTTACAATGAATTACAGACATGGTGTTAGCAATTTTATGTACAAAGTAAGCCTAGAGATATATCAGCATTTTAATACAGCTAAGGAAATTAAATTTAGTTAGCAACCCAGAAATTGATTTTTTTTCACGTGTATATGTTATATCTAAATAGATTGCTAAATTAATATATTATTATTATTATTATTTGTACTCCAGGCATCGCAACTGGAGGGTCAAAATGAAGACAAAAAGCACAGAGAAAAGCAACTGCAGAAAGAGAAGGCTGTTGATGACACAGGCACTCATAAAGATGAACGCAAAGACAGAGGGAAGAGCAAGGAAAGAACAAGAGAGAGAGAGAGATTTAAATCTGTTGAAAGAGACAAAGATAAAATGAGAGAGAGAGAAAGGGGAAAAGAACATCACAGAGAACGTGACAGAGAGAGACACCGAGATAAGCTTCGAGAGCCAAGTTTGGATAAGGAAAGATACAGTGTACCGAAAGATAAAGACAGGGAGAGTGATAGAGAACGTGATAAAAAGCATAAAAGACATGAGATAAAGCAAACAGACCTGCAAAATAATCTGAAACCATCTGAAGGAAGAGAGAAAGAACATTATAGAAAAAGAGAAAAAAGCAGACATCGTTTGGGTATGTTGCTTTGTGTTGCTCTTTTACTTTGAAATATTTGATATTTAGGTAGAAGTACTGTGCAGCTGTACAGAGAGGATGAACACAGGCAGGTTGGAGTAACTACTGAAATATAAATCCTTACAGAATCCTGTCATAACTTAGTTTTATTTTGGTGCTTTTTTGAATGTTGATGCTGGTTTCCTTTCCTCTGAAGAGATAGTGAATTTCACTGCTATTGTTGGTCAGTTGACTTGAAAAGAATAAGTACCTTCCTGCCCAGGCGTTGTCTACTGAGTGATCAGTTTGAATCCCAAAGTTGCAGGGTTATTGCTGAAGTTAGTAGCATGTGTCATTTCTCTTACCATTACAAAAGACAATTTAAAGCAGATGGGTTCACCAGGAAGGAAACAGGAATAGCCAGTTTTGGAGAGAGAATTTCAAATGAACAATCTGTTATTATAGAAAGCTATTATGTTTTAGAAATCAATATCCCTGAAATGCTCTTTTCTAGTCTGGAGCTAATTACGTACAGAGTTTGAATATAATAAAGTCTGCTCATTAATTTTTATATATATTTTTCAGAAGAGGAGAAAATAAGAGATGAAGAGCGAGAAAGAAGACATGCAGAAAAGAAGGTAAAGAAAGAGAAAGGAATTAAGTGTTTTGTAATGAAATGAGATAAAATTGCAAAATAATGAAGAAATCAGACCCCAGTCTAGAAATTCAAGATTGCCATGTATAGTAAGGTTCTCACAAGTGTACAAAATACATAACAAAATATATCTGAACCATTCTGATTTAAGGAAATATTTACTCCCTTTTTTTTTTTTTTAAAAAAAAAAAAAGTAAAATGAAATTTGGATAGCAAACAGCTTTATTTTTGTATAGCTTCATCAAATTTTTCCTTCTGCTATATATATTACAAGGATATTGGTAAGTATGCATCCCATTTTATGATAGATCACCTAGTAAATAAAGAATTAAATTAGTGTGTAAAGATTATGTAATCCAAAGACTTTTCTGTAGCCAACTGAGCAGTGTTTCTGAAGAACTATTCAGAATCTCAAGTGATGTGATAAGTTGTTAGTTGCTTCGCTATTATATTTGATAAAAAATTTGGCTGGAAGATCCACGCTGTCAGAAAGAGATTTGGTATTTAACAAATCTGTCTATTTTTGACCATTAAAATGATGGATTTGTAAAATAAAACAGTCTTGTAGAACTTTCTAACTCTTTAATGTTATTTTTCTCATTGCAGGATAACAATACCAAAAAGGGCATTGACAAATTTTTAGCAATTGAAGTTGAAGAAGGTGAACGGGGACACAAGTTGCAGAAAGATCAAGAGCTGGATAAAGAAGAAAAGAGGAGATACAGGGAAAAACAAGAACATTATTTTAGGTCAGGAAAAGAGAGGCTTTCAAAAGAGAGAAGTCATAAACCTTATGACAAGGAAGAGGAAGAAAAGCACAAGTCAAAAGGATCTAAAGAAGGATCTTCCCATGGAGACAGACGACATCCAACAGAAGCTAATAAAAGAGTAAAAAGTGGAGAAAATGAAAGAAAGAAGCATGATCTTAGGGTTAGTTTTTTAACGCTAAAATACATTAACTTATCACTCTAATTGTTGATATATTGTTATTAATGAAAATACTGGGATCATATGTCAACATTTTCTGAAATTTGAGGCTAAGGTTGTAGGTGAACATACTACATATGCATTTAAGTGTCCTAAACCAGAGCTGATTCCACCTGTGAAATCTAAATGGGAAACTTATGTATGTTAGAAGTTTATTTTTTCATAAAATTCTTGATTGCTATGACTTTGAAAATTTTCATTAACACTGTGAAGTAGAGATTAGGCTAAAGGTCCATTAAAATGTAGTGACTGCCTGAAAAAAATAAGGATTTTTTTAAAGGCTATTTTGATGTTTCTTATAAAGGGAACACGTACGTCTAACTCACAATTAGGCACATGAGTGTAGAGCCCTTTATATTTGTTTGTTGTCTTGACTTCTGAAGCCATTAAATATATTTTATATATAAATACAGAGCATTACAATGTATCATAGAGATTTAATCAGAAACTTGGAAATGTTACTGTTTTCTGTAAGTTCTCATTGTACTAGAATGAGAGAGGAAATTTGGCCTGTGGCAAAACTGGACCAATAACTGGGCTAACAATTCATGTGTGGACAAGCAGTTTACAGGGGGCCCAGAGCATTCTTTAGCCATTGTTACTAATACAGTGACATGAAGATATCCTATAAAAATTGTGAATGTGTGACTTCTTTTACAGAACAGTGACTACAAAAAAGAGGAGGAGAATCAACAAAAAGAAAAAACGAGCCATCAGTATGTAAGGTAAAGAGATTTAAAATAAATGTGTATTATATGGCAATCTACTAAGATACAGTCACAACTGAAACATTAAGCATGAACTCATAATATCTCATAATAACCTCATAATGTCTAGGGCTTTTCCTCCAAGAGGATTTATTTAAAAATGTGTATATTTTTATTCCTTTTTTTTTTTTTTTTCTACACCAGGGTAGTACTAGATATTTTGCAGTTCTTGCAAACTACAGGTATGTTAATATAGGCACTTAGTTTGGGAGATAGAAATGCAATGCTCTACCATGTGAAATTCATTATGCAGTCATGTGGACAAATGTATGGTTCATGACAAGCTGTGTAGGACCCTCTTCAACTGTTTACTTCAATTTGAATATCTCTGCTTAGCTGCTCCACTGGATGATATCTAGTTGTTATAAAAGGGGAAGGTTGAGGTTGTCCTGATTAGGAAGAGTAAATTTTAGGGTAATGTTTCCATTTTTTTAATTAGCAAATGGAAAATCTCTTTTAGAAGTTTTCTATACATTCTAGTTCTCTTTGCATTCTTTAATGTTTCGGCCTTGTGAAATTCCTATACAGCTTTCTGAAGTATAACTCTCTGTGTATTTCATCAGTCACAATTCTTGTTCCTGAATCCTAGTTTAGCTTCCTAGCTCAATAGAAGACAGCCATGCTGGTGTCTGGGGACACTGACAGAGACAGTGAAGTCTCTACTGCTGTTGGCTAAGTATAATTACAGTTTCTTAAAAATGGGACAAATCACTTCAGTGTTAGTCAGTTTACATTGTGGAAGTGTATTCCTGTAAAAAGAAAACCGAAATAAACCCTCTACGTTGGGATGCTTCCGAGCAGCAGCACTCAGCTGTGTCAAGCAGCATAGACTACAGAAGGTTGTATTTTGCAGCTGTTGCTGATGGGGTGCTGTGGGGTAGACACTGGCCGTGCATAGCTGGTAAAAAGGAGTTAGCTATTTCTGAATGGCATTATAGCATATAGGAATGTCCCTAACTCCCAGTTCAGTGTCCAGCAAATTTTTATGGTTGCTTTTTCATGTTCAATCATCTGTCCAAACACCAGTATATATGACTTCTCACTCACTTCTTAAGAACTCAGAACGCTCCCTTCTTGAAGTCTGATACTCAGCTTCTGAAATAATCAAACAAATTGCTACAGAGCAGAGGTGGTTGCTGATTTACTCCTCCTCTCTGGCCCTGATTGCATTGTCCTCATAAATAAAACCCCTCAATGAAACACCAGGTTTGAATGTCAGTCTGATTTACAACTTTAGAGCATATTACACCAGTCTGATCTTGATCTACAGTTGGCTGCAGATATTAATAAAACTCAATGATGTGTAGGTTTCAAATTTTTTTCTCTTTATTTTTTCTTTTGTATTGATGCAATTATAGGCGTTACACTTGAACAAGTTTTTTTTTTTTGATTCTTGGCTGATTAATCACTTGTTTTTTTCATTATCATTTTATACCATAAACAGATCTATAAAAATTATTTGTAGAAATATATATTTTTTGAAATTTTCATTTTTTTTAATTTTCAGGAAAAAACAACATTTTTTTCTTAAAGAAAGCAAACAAAATAGCCCCAGTGCTTTCTTCTGAGTTAACAAATGAAATTTACATTATCTTTTTCAATAGGACTGCAAAAGATAAAGGAAAAATCAGTGAAAAAGAGAGAAGGGACACAAGGCAAGAGGTAAAACTATTTGGTTTTGGATCTTAGAATGTTGTGATTTTCTTGCAATTAATGACAGTTACAATAAGTATTTCAATACGATGATATTCTAAGATAAAATAATGTTTATGTGTATTGATTGAGCTTCAGATATCTATTAGGCTCTCTTTATGGATACAGCATTAGAAAACAAATTTATTCTGTATAAATTTGCCAAGCATTAAAGGTAGCTATCTACTCAACTTTATTTCAGTATCAGTACACATGAAAAGTAATTCTCAGTAGGTGGGAAGAGTTTAGACACATAAGTAATATAAAAGATGTACACATACCTATATTATATCATTTATTTTTATAAACAGCTGACATAGGCAAATAAAATGTAGTGCAAGCCAAATAAAATGCAGTTACAATGTAGTTTGTATCTGTTACTTAAAACAGTTGCCAAAAGAGAGAGGAAAGTATTTTTATAAATGGAAAGTTATTAAAAATTGTTACTTACCTAGGTTTTCAGCAAGTGTAGAAGGCAAGATTTGTGTTAATTTGGACTAGTCTGTGCAGACACAACCTAACTTTATTATAAAAAAATGAATAAAAAATATGTATTTTGAACTGTTTGTAACCATCCTCAAAAAGCCCAAATTCTCTTGGAATGTTGTAGGATTGTGGTCCTGATCTTAGAAAATGCATTAGTACCTACTGAAGACATGCTTTTCTGTATTCTTGTGCTGTGGGCAGTTATCTTTCATATATCCTTCAGCCATTTATCTTTCAAAAACAAACTAACTTCTATTAGCTTTCATGCCATCAATATGTCTATTTCAAGGCTGATCTAAGACCTCTGTTATTCTTTCCTTCTAATTTCCAATATGTTTCTAGTATTATTACTTTAGGGCTAGCATTAGTTCAAATACTTTTTTAGGGTTTTCTTCCCCTATGAGTTTGTAGGAAGCAAGTTTGTTCTTTCTCTGACTTAATTTTGCTGACCTTTACAAGCCAAATTCTTCATTCCTTTCATCATTGTGGCAGCTCTTTATTTCAGTTTGCATTGATTCTTCTTGAATATGGGTGGCCAGACTTGAACTCTGACTTTTCATCGGCGCTTCACGTAATACTGTACGTGACATAAATACTTACATGTTCCTAAAAGAAGCCTTCTGATGTATTCTTTGACTTAATTTGAATGGCTTGGCTCTTATCCCTGTGGTGACTAATACATTCAAACTGTTCTCTTCCTCTGTTGCTTCCAACAGCTGAGGTCCAGATTCAGCTCACCTTTAGGCATGAGTTGTCTGCTGAGAACCTAAATTTCCCTAAATTGCCTCTGTAATTTGTGGGGAAAAATAAGGAGTTTGGATTTCTTTTCTGTTAACTTCTGTTTCTTCATTGCCAATGGGAGGCAAACCAGGAGGATGAGATGCTTACTTGGGAGCTAACTCAAAAGGAATAATTGTCAAATTCTATGGGTTTGCCCTTTTTTTTTTTTTTTTTTTTTTTTTTAAACTATTTGTTACTCCAAATGCCAGAGTCATTTAGGTAGTCCAGCTTGTCTTCCTCATCTTGCTTTGTGTTGACAGTATATTCTCCACAGGCCTTTTAAAGTAGGAACCTAGCTGTGGTAGGGTGATTCTTCTGATTTCCTATGGGAACTTAAGAGGTTCTTAGGAGGACAGTAGTATTTTGACATCTACTGACAGTTGGAGGTTTCTGCTATTTAAAAACTACATGTGCAAAAGATGCAGTGTTATAAACATATGCGTTAATAAACATGAAAGCTCTGTATACAAAGATTCAGAGATGTTAGTGTAACAAAGAATATAAATATATTTATATGCATATTACTACGTTTATTTTCACTAAATGGAGTAAGAAAAAAAACATTTCCATATAAGCTAGTTACTGCTGGGTACCTGCAACCTCACAGACAAAAGTAATTGGGGAAATCTTGCCCAATTTCGGCCAGTTTTGCCCAGATGGTCAACCTGACAAATATAATCTATTCTTGATCCCAAGACTGATCTGGGAAATGACTCAAAGTGGCAACCAGAATGACTGAAGTACTGTAGTGCTAGGAGTCTGATATCAGACTCTGAAAAACAAGATATCTGTGTTAGCTGCTTACACTTGCATAATGTCTCTGTTGCTTAGGAGAGGAAGGCACTACATTCTGTGAGAAGTAGATGGCTATTATCATGTTGTAGTTGCAGTTGATAGAATAGGATTGCAGGTGTTGAGCTAGTCAAATTGCTGAAATAACCACAATGAATTTCATGAGTTTCTGATTTCTGGTCCTGGCAGGGAGTGGAAAGATAATGGATTTCTAGACTGAAGCCTATTATCTGAGACAGAAAGCTCTTGAACAGTCACAAAAGGATCAAATGTGTGCCTAACTTGGTGTTTGACAACTAGCTGCTATCCTTGGATTATAAATGAAGAAGGAAATAATAGGTGCTTCTGGATAATTTTCATAAAACCTCACATTTATTTTTGTTTTGAAGTCTGTTGAAATCCCTTGCATGTAGATAATTTAATTTATTACTTGGAGGAGACTATTGAAGGAAAAGGCTGAGTAAGGATTTGATATTGTTTAAGCTCTTTATTTATTGTGTATTGTTTAAGCTCTTTATTTTTTGATCATGTTAGGGTAATTACCTGATGTTATTTTAATCAATAAGTTAGTGAAAGACAGTTTCTTTGAAGTTATTTCAGGGATGCCATAAATCTTATTGCAAGAAAATAGTAGTAGATAATTCAATGTTAACAAATTTATTTATGTATAAAACTTATTTTCTCATTGCATCCATGTATCTGTTTTCCTGGTTCCAACATCTGCACTCTTTTATTATCTGATAGAGTCCCTTGGTATTATTTAGGTGTAGAGATAGATATTTTGGTGTAATCCCCTCAAAAATTCAACAGTCTTATTTTGCTGTTACACTATCATGAAAGCTGCTGTATACTATGGAATTTATAGGCAACAAATCAGTTTTTGTGTCTTTTCTGATAAAATTACAGGTGGGAAAAGCAGTTGTTCCTCCCAGTGTAGAGCTGAGTTCTCCGTTGTCATCTTAAATTATTATTTTACATCAGTAATAATCACTAATAAACCCTTTTTGTATTTCTAAACTGAATTTGTTGCATATTTTTGTGAAAATGTAGAAATATATTTCAGAAATAGATCAATTATGTCTATCTTTATGCTAAGATTTAGCAGATTAAAAAACTAATTCTTGATAAGATTATATAACAGTTTCATTTATTACTTTAGGAAATTAAAGATACACACATCTATAAATCAGACACAGGATTTGATAACTTCTCAGAAAATTATGAAGATGATTTTGAAGTAAGTAAAAACATACAATTGTCCTTTTTGAAATAATTCTTAGGTATCAAAATAATGGTTAATTTTATTAATAGAAATGAAAAGTACAGGTTGTTGCATGGTTTTTAGTTTTATTTTCTGGATAACGGTGACCTTAACGTGTCTGACTAAATAATATGTAAATACACTGTTATGTTGAAACTCTCTGCTATATACTTAGATTTCACTGAAGGTTGGGAACTTTCTCTTTTGTTGAAGTCTTCATAAAATTCTTTTTCTATCTTGCTGGATTTAAATTATTTAAATAGTTTACTGTGAAAAATGCTGAATATTTTAAATAATGGCATCAAATTATCAATTTAATTAGAGAGAAAAAGCCTCATTACTTTTCATTGAAAAAAAACTTTGGAAAAGGTATTGATGCATGGCAATCCCTTCACTAATTTGTTTAATTGGATTCCCAGTTTTAGCTCTCTTTTGTTTACTTTAAAGTTGAGATAGAAGAGTTTGCAGAGTGAGCTTTCATTGCTAGCTGAACCAATGACATTGTCATCTTTGTTCAGCCAAAGTAGAATTCATCTCCACTTTGGTTATGTGTGATGTCTGCCATTGAGACATTAATTACATTCCCTTTGCATTCAGTGGAGAGAAGAAAGCACTTTTAGGCTTCTTCTTTTCATTTGTCAGATGCTTACTTCAGCATGAGACGGATTGTCTTAGCTGTGCTCCAAAGAATTATTAAAGCATGTGTCTAAGCATGCACTTGCAAGCAGGTAGAATGGAAGTTATGTAAATTTGAGAGTGCCGTTGAAGGGCAACTTGAATTTAAACTAGCATATAACTTTATATATCTCTGAATCATTTATTCTGCTGAACACCATTATGTTCTTTCTTTAAAGAACACATAACTTACCTGAACATATAGTTCCTACTTTAGGATACTAAAAAAAAAAATATCTATTTTGGGCAGTGAAGGGCAACGTTGGGGGATTTTCTTTTCTCAGTTAAAATTGCCACACAATCAACACATTATTGTTTTTATATCAAATGGTTATTTTCAAGTGCCTTTCAGTCAGAGGGTTTGTAGACATCCGTATGATACTTTTGTTTTACTGTTAGTGCATTTCATAATTTGTTAAAAAGATTCTGAAAAATACAATATCTGCAATCCATGTTTATTAGTACTATTACTTCTAAAGGATTATGAAGATGATTTTGATGATGATGATGAAGACAAAAGTGGTGAAGAAGGAGACACAAAAGAAAAACTAGAAGAGATTCCTTTTTCCAAAACATCAGAAATTGAAGAAATTCAAAGAGCAATTAATGCAGAAAATGATAGAATTTCTATTTCGCTGCCAAAGAAAATCAAAAATGAAAAAGAGGAACCAATCACGGGTATGTGACTAGGCACCAGTCTTTTTTTTTTTTTAATCAAATGTATGAATAACATATAAAACTTATGAGTAAACATGCCCCTTCTTCTGGAAGTCTGCTCAAACGCAGAAATCTGGTCCTTTGGATGAGTCACTTGGGTTTGTGGGTAAGTGCTGTAGCTTTTCACATTGCTAAAGAATGATTCAGAGGCATTACTAATCGTTTAAAATGTGAAGTATAAAAATTTACAGACTAACATTTCATATGTCTTACTTTGGTTAAAGGGAGAATGAGAGAGTTTGGATTTTGAAAACTGGAGGAGTGCTAGGCAGTTTGGGTCTTCTGGTGACGTTAATTGGCCTTCTTTTAAGCTGGGTTGAAGCCACTGCTCTGGTTGTGAAAGTGAGAAAAATACATCTACTACTTAAATGTGTAGTTTTATGTTACTTTTAAGATGCAGGGTTTTTCTCTGAAAAGTGACTGTGAAATTGCAGTTTTACATTCAGTTGATCTGATACCACTGAGTGCCCATTCTGTTTATTAAATGAATTGCATCTCTGGTTCCCCTTTGCACTCTCTACTCATGTGAATGGCAGTACAAATTGTGCAAAAAGAATCTTAGGTTTGTACTCCAGTTATCATATAGTAAAGCAGAACTAACACAGTGATGGAAGAATATAGCGTGGAGTTTCTCTAAGTCTTTACAACATTAATACATATTCAGTTAAGTTGTCATTGCAAGTCAGAACCACTCTATTGCAATATGGATTTTTTCTTGCAGATTTCTCTATTCTTATTATTTTTCTAATAAACATGTGGAATCAGTAACAGAGTTGAAACTCTAGATCTAATAAACAGTATAGAATTCTAATAAATAATATATTAGAATATATAGAGAGAATATATATTCTGAGCTATAGCACTTACTGCTGTACTGCAAATTACACAACAATTTTTTTTTGACAAAGTTTTGATTTGTTTTAGTGCAAATGTTTATTGATCATTCTAATAATAATTTTGGAAGGTTAAGAGCACTTTAAAAATGCTACCTAATAAAAGCAATCTTCCTCAAAGGTAGTGAAACATCATCAGTCCTGGATGGAAGTTAGATATTAAGGTCAATTGGCTACAATCTAGCCAGGACAGCAAGTAAAATCAAGACAACATCAGATGCTGCTTTTAAAACAACAGTTTCCAATGTTTTGCTTATTCATTCAAGGGCATCAGTTATATTTCTGTTGATGAGGTTCTCTGGTAGCTGTAGAGATGACTTGAGGTGTCGTATGTACCTGGTGTAGTGTGTGTGAATTTAATACAATTTTTAAATTGGTCGTAGGGCATTTTACTGTATACAGGGTAACAAGCGACCTGCTAATGACAGAAGAAAGGAAGAGTCACTTTCTGCATCAAAGTCTTCTAAAAATGAAAATTACAGTTGTCAATCATCTTGATTGACTGCTAAAGGACCAAAATAAGGGAAAAAGACTGTCTCATCACTACAGTTAAAAAGCTTACTGTACTGATAGTGTGCTAGAGGTTGTGTAATGTGCAAAGTAAATTTTTTGGTAGCTTTGTGGTAATAAATCTGTTGCTTTTTGTACTTGCTTCTTTACATTTTAGTGCAGTGTAAAGTGTGAATTATAACACTAACAACATTTTATAATATCACAGAAGGGCAATATCCTCCTGCCAGAAACTCGTTTTGTGGAATATTCATGGATTTTGAAAAGGCAAATCAGCAACAAAGTAGCAGAAGTGTGGCTAGTAAGCAGAAGTAAGTGTGTTTTAAATAATCCATATAAAATGTCACCTCAATATGTGATTTGTCATTTTTTCATATTTGAAATATATGAAGTTTCCAAACTTGTGGGTTTTAGAGTCAAAATATAATTTTATAACCTAAAAGTAATTAGTTAAGTAGGCTTTCTATATGTCATTTTACAATGGAGATTTATCTGCATATTAGTTTGTGTAGCATTTCATTACAGAATGAGTTGCTAGCATTGTTGTTTCTCTGTATGTTTCATCAGTCACTTAATTAGATACCGATTTGCAGTACTAAAGAGCCTTTTAGCTGTTCTTGGGACTCTGCAGAACTACAATTTCTTGAAATATTCAAGATACTATATGGTATATACTGTTGCCAAAATAGCATATTCCCTTTTAGGGATAACACCAGTTGGTGTAAAAACATGTTATTACTGATTTAAAATTGATCTAGATTTCAGACTTCTAAGACATATCTGTTTTAAAGAAACAAATTGATGCCTGTTTCTTCTGGAACTTTCCAGGAGTTCCTGATTTATATGGAGCTTCATATGTCTCTCTGATTTTCAGTTAAATCAAATGGATGCATAAAACCAAGAACATTCAGTTTTATTGTTAATACTAGATTTCATTGCTTTGTGGCTGTTCATCAGTGGCTGATCTTCACATAAGGGAAATGTTATTGTCTAGGCTAACTCATCTTGCTTAAATTTATATGCCTAGATTTTATGCGAGTTCATTGCCTAGGCTTTCTCTTTACATAGTGGATAAAGATTAGGAAATTTAGGAAGACCTCTCTGTGAAGAATTGCCTTCTGAAATGTTTGTCACTCCCTCTCCTGATTGTGGAGGAAATATGGGCAAGCAGTTCAGATAAATAACTTCAGACTACTGAAGTTCAATAGAGTGAATCCACCAACCATAGTCTGATTCAAATGCCTTTCACACGAATGTATAGAGCACCACTGTATAGAACCTATCTTAGATAACTATGTATATAACTTTCTCTACATGCTAACAACATAGCTTGTGAAGGGTTTGTGGAGTTTAATACTGTGCTAATACATTGCTACCAATTAATAGACTGAAAAGATCCCATAAATGAGCTGTGGCACTCTGTACTTGTAAGTATAATTATAAGGCTTATTCCTTTAATGTACGAATTTGTCTGAATGTGTCATTAAGATTTGTAACTAGGAAGCAACATGCATGAGTCTGAATTATATCTCAGCAATCTGTTCCCACAATAGTTGTGAAAAAGTAGTATATGAAGTGTATGAATGGTGTGAAGACATAAAAATAATAACATGGATAAGACAATGCAATATATATAGTTTAGTACCAAAAAGGAGATGGGAAAATTTCCTGTATGTATACAGAGAAATCCAGCCTAAACCACTGGAGGAGCAATTCCAGTTCACGTTGCTCTAGTCTATTCCCTTTTTAAGGACTTGTCTTACTGAGAAGAAATTGCAATTAAAATATGCATCTGAAAGACTGTTTAGATATGTATTTTGTACAGACCCATAATTGTGTTTGGATTGTATTTGTACTAAGTGTATTAGAAAAATCTGAAAGTGGAAGAGAGAGACAGAAGTCAAGAAAAATTTCCGCATTGGCTAGATGTCTGTATTATGGCAAGAGCACAGGATTAACTTGTAAACAGACATCTATAATTCAACTCTTGAAATATTATCTTCAACAGTTTTATGACATTAAAATTGATAATTTATTGTGGAAATTGTGACAGAGCTTGATTGTTTTTTCATTATCCACACATCCATACAAGTGGAACAATAGTATTTCAGATAGATCAATGGATTTTTAAATAGGCGGTACTGTACAATATCAAGTTGTTTTTCCTGTGGAATAAAACATACTTGGTCTTAACTATCTTTGTGTTTCTTTCTTATAATGCTTTCTACAGAAAACGGATCGCAGAACTTCTCCCACTAATTGATCTGGACTTCTCAGTTACTTTTTCATTATTGGATTTGCCTCCTGTAAATGAGTATGACATGTATATTAGAAATTATGGTAAAATGAACACTAAACAAGTGAGTAACATACATAGTAATATTTAAATCCCATAAGTGCTTTTTATTGTTTTGGAAAACAGTTTTCTTTGCAAAACAAAGCTACTAAACTAATAGGATAGCTTATTAATAAATAGTTATGTTTCATGTGAAATCATTTCAATAAAGCAATAATATCAAAGTTTTTTGGGCTAGATACACCATTTCCTTTCTGTATTAGAAAAGGAATTTCTTGTTTGCCTTCCCGATTTTATAAAGAAGTTTCTGTATGTTTGTGGCTCACTGTCCCTGGTACTCTAGGTTTTGTCTTTACATGTAATGGGAGAAGTTGTGTATTTTTTCAGTAGGGCTAGTACTCTTGTGCAAAATGTGGTTAAATATGCATTCACAGAATGGATACACTGTGTCAGCATGCTTAGGTCTGAATTTACAAATAGAAGAGGTTGAGCACATCAATTTTAAAATAAGTATTTAAATTCTGTTCAGTTATGTGCTGTCATTCTTCACTGTGTTACCCATATCACTTTGTCTTTACCCATATTGTTATGTCTTTATACTTTAGGCATATGTTCAGTGTAATGAGGACAATCTTGAGAGAGATGTTCAGACTGAGGAAGTTGAGACATTGGAGAAGTGGACACAGCATCCAGGAGAAGGTGCCCTTGTATCTGGAGGTAAAGAATGTTTTAATCTTAGTCAATTATGGATGTATGCACATAAGCTTTCTCTTTTGAATCCTCCTAATGTCAGAATTTGTATCATGGCAGGCTGTGTTGTATCAGCTTGCAGTTTGGCACTCTGAATCCCCTGGTGGAAGAGGGTGGGGAATAAGTGGCAGAAATAGTTTCCTCCTCCTGGATTTCTGTTTCTGTTGGCAGTGGGTATGATTCCCCATCAGAACATGTTATTCAGTACTGTAATTGCTGAAGAGGGGTTGATTCCTTCACTCTCCTCTTGTTTAAAAATTACATTTTTCTCATGGTTTTCTTAATCGATTCCATTTTGAATCAAGCTTCAAGTTTGTTTTTTGTTGTGTTTTTTCTTAGGTCCCATAAAAAGCCAGGAGATGTCAGCCAATGCAGTTCTGACACCTAAAATTGATTCACAAAGATTAGCAAATTTCCTTCGGTCTGCTGGCCAGGTACACTTATGTACTTCATATCTTTTGTGAGTTGTGTGCAAGTGTACTATACCATGTGATAGATCACTCACAGTAGTTGTTCTGACTAATTTAAATAAATTACCTAAATAATACTCATTATCAGTGAGATTTATATCTCTTCAAAGGCATGGAACCAGAGCTATGCAACTTTTATGTCTGTGTTAAGCTGTATTTGCAAAAGTATAAAATTAATAAAAAAAGTTGATAAAGGTTTATTAAATTCATCCACATACTTTTGAAAGCTAGAAGTAGCAAAGCTGAAAGATAAGACGACCCTTTTACTTCTGTAAATGTAATTATGTTTGAAAGGTGATTGCTGTTTTGCTAGAGGAAGATCAAGTTGCAACACAGCCCAGGTGGAAACTAAGATCTCGACAAACCAGTCTGTCTATTAGTGATAGCTGTTTCCAGTTAAATACTAACCAGCCATTCCTCCATGGTAAGGGAACTTTATTATACACCTTTTAGTATATAGTGTGAACTCTTCCTTACACTAACTACCATGCTCTTCGTCATAACTGAACTGCAAACAGCACATATCAGGGTATATGACATAAAGCTCACTTCTGTTTTAATTGTTCTAATCTTGCTGTAACTTGGTGCAGAATGGTTTCAAATGGGTTACATCAGAGCATCCTAGCTGCTGTGGAATCAGAAGTATAGCCAGTGATTAGCATGATATCAGGGTGTCCTGCATATATTTTCTTGCCCTGGTTGCTGAAGATCCATCCCACAAAGTATCACCTAGGTTTCTCAGGCTGAAAATATGGCCAAAGTTACAAATAAAGCAAGGCGATCGAATGGGGCTTTGAATATCGCCTGATATATCTGAACCGCAGCTGTATCTTTCCCATATAAAAAGTGGCAGTTCAGATGAAAAGAGAAACGAAAAATAACACATCTGTAATTGTGTGAGGAAGATCTATTATAATACGAAAACATACATATCCTAACATGAACACATGAGATGAACCAGAAGCCTGGCCTGTGCTGTTTCCTATTGGAGACTTAGCTTAATTTTCTGTGTATATAGTGACATCAGGTCAGACTTCTTTATTGGCTTGCTTATGCCCAGAATAATCAGACTATTCACTTCCTGAATCTATTCCTTTTTACTTTCTACTTTACTTCTAATTTTGTTGGATTCATTCTGCAGTCCCTCCTCTTTTCTTGTATAGCTTCAAAAGCAATCTACTGTTAACAGAAATATTCTTCATAATTATGTATTAGGTTCTTTGGTTGTTGCTATAGCAGCTAATTATGGTTTTTCATCTGCAATGAATTTACTTTTTTATTTGTTCCTTTGTTTTCTTGATTTTTTTTCAATGGTTTAGACCGGAAAATATCCTGCCTGTATGTGTCTCAGGTTCAGAGGCAGGCACTACTTTCTGTTCATGGATTACCTGAAAAAGCAGATGTTGCTTTACTGAAAAGAAAGAGCATCATATGTGTTTGGAATGTCTGGCAGCCATCCAGCCCTCAGAAAGTTTTAATATGTGACTCAGAGGTATGTCTTAAAAACATTGTGTAGTCACCCATTATTGAGTAAATTACTTTATTATTTGTGTGTGTATGCATGTATATACACATACATATATATTTGTCTTGCTGCAAGATATGGCATCTTCTATAAACACATTTAAGCCTAGTGCGCAGAGTACTAACCTCATTCAATTTTATGCTCTAACACTAGAATTTAGAGAAAGTTTTATTTTTGTTGTTGTTTTAATGTTGACTCCATTTCACGGATCAGATGTTGTCAGGACTTCTTGCTACTCTTTTGAGTAAATCGTCCTTCTACAGCAAACACCTGAAATCTGTTGTTTTTTTTCCTGGTTTGGCATGCCTAGGAAGAACATATTTCAAGCTTATCAAAAATTAGTCTTTTTCATAATATCAATCATGTGTATTTTTCCTACTCAACAGGTGTCATGTTGCTGCTTTAGCCCCAGTAGAACAACATTAGTTTTTGCTGGAACAATAGATGGTTCATTGTTGGTGTGGGATCTTCGAGAAGACTCAAGAATTCACCCTCATATGACATTTGGTGAAACTGACTGGACATTTAGAGTTCCGACTTTTTCCACTGGTTAGTATCATTCTGAGACTGAATGCATTCTGATTAGTCACTTTGTGGGCAGTGAAACGATTCCACTACAAATTCTACTAACACTGATTCTCAGTCGTCTAGTTTAGGCAGTTCAGATATGATATTTAGACTAGTAAAAGATACTAATCAATAATAGCTGTAAAGAAATGTTAGCCAGTTAAAATATGCATCGAGCAATGAGAATTGGGAGATGAACCAGATATAGAACCCAATGGGTGTTGTAATGTTAAAATGCAATACTCATCTACTACCTCATCCGAAACCACTAGATATACCAATTTTCATCATTATTTGCCTTAATATAGTCTGTTTCTTTTTTTAGTCTACATTTAAACCTACATATTAATTTTGATTTAAAAAAATCTAAGTAATTTAAGACTGTAAAGCACATAGTTTTTTCAAACACCATTTAAAGGTCACAATCTGTGCAAATTGTCACCTTAACGTTGATGTTTCTTCATGTGAGATATGTAAAGCATATACATGCATAACTTCTGTTAAAATCAGTGCAATGCTACTCCATAGGATCTAGAAAGCTATTCATCTCACCCTAATGTAGATATCTGTGTATGGTTAACTGGATAGATCGTATAGATTAGATTTAGTTCGCTTACAGATCTTTTACAGCTGATTTATATGTAGATACCATTATCTCAATCTTTGCTTTGAAGCTAACCCTTGTGCATTTCTGAAAATTACCCGTGTAACTTTATCACTTCTGAATTCTATGTAGATAATCTAAATGTTGAATCAGGTTTACGCTTGTTTATTGGCAATTTATCAATTATTGCAGCCATGTATAACCTAGTATTTGTTTAGGATATACATGTACGAGTAATTTTGGGGAATCACACCATTGCAAACAAGTAGTGTAGGCTGAGTGTCAGAGGTAACTTATGTAATGGACTAAGTTGAATTCTAACTCCTATAGTCAAAAGTCCATTACTTCTAGCCTTCTGTTGAAGGGATTCTGAAGCTGTGACTAAACTTTGTGGCCTGGTAGCTCTCTGGTATTAATCTCATGTTGGACCAAAACTTTGCCATACACTTTTCTGTCATCTGACTTGTCATATGAGTAAAATCTCTAACATTGGTGCCAATTGAGAGTCATGGCATGATCCTTCAAGGTTCCTAATATAGCACCACAGGAAGAAAAAATAATGTGGTAGTCATTTGTTTCATTATTTAGATACAAGCTAAGTTAGAGTTACTTACATATTGGGAAGCCAGAAGAAAATTTATTTTTCAAAAGTGTTTGTGGGTGACCTTTCATCTGTTGACATTTTCTTGTTATTGTATTTCCTTTTTTCTACACCTCTGGTCCCTTAGTCTATGATCCAAAAGTTTTTCTAAACTTTTTCTTTATAATCCGTAGGTGACAAATTCAAAAGCTACATAACTTTATTTACAGCATGTGACTGACATGCTAGTAGACCCAATCCTAAAAACTCTGCATGGAATTGGTGTATGAGATTCTCAGTTTATGAATCTGATGGAAATAAATGGGTCTTTATGCTTATTATCATTGCTTTTCAGTGCAAATTTAAATAGAGGAGCAAGTCATTAATCTTACTGAAGTTTTCAATATATATGTAGTTGTATGTTGAGAGACTGGGAATGAGGTGTACATTCCACCAATTTGACCCTTGATTCATCTCAATCTTATTTGTAAATTGGTGCCATTTTACTTGTGCCCTTGAATGAAGAATTACATATAACAATAAAGGTGTGATTTTTGTCTTTTTTTCTTCCTTTTTTTTTTTTTTAAATAATTTTATGATTGCAAAATGAGACCCTCTATTTATTTAAGTTTCCTTTTCTTTGGTTGAGGAGACAAAAGAACACACATGGGACACAAGGACACACAAACACGTACATGCACAGAACTTCTGTTCACAAACATATTTAATTGCAGTAGTCATGTTAAAGCAAAAATTAGCTGATTGTTGATGGACATTAAATTTCTTTTAGTAGATTGAAGACATTTGGTCTTGTGTTGCTCAGTGGGCTAGTTGTCATATGCATGTTTACAATATCATGTAGTTGCTTAAATAAGTAAGCAGATTTTAATGCTGTATTCTTAGGAAGCGTTATTCCTTTAGGCTTAAATAAGATTAACCTCAGTGTGCAAATCCAGAAGTCAGGAGTAACTGACAAAGAATACATATTGAAATAGCTCTAAATACACATTTATTTTAAAATGTTATTAAAGGGTAAATGCATACTTTTTCATGGTGAACTGTTTGTTTCAGGATAACTACTGTCTGTTAAATAACACTTTATAAAAGCCATTTTCCTTCAATTTTGTCTTTCCTGTTATTAAGCAGTGATTTAGTTTTTCCTCTGTTACTGGTGGAGCATGAAATTAACATAGCTGTCTTCATGCTAGCTCTGAAATGGCAAATTTTAATGAAATGCATTGTACAGTGGCATAAATGATGCGGCAGTAATTTGGAAAATGAAAAGTAGAAACAGAAGGTGAAACATTGATTTGTCTAGTAGTGGTTTGTTAATTTAGGAAAGAGTTTGCAATATGTACTTGAGACTTTTACAAACAAACTCATGAAGTTCATTACTTGCACATTTTTGTAATCATCATTCTCCTATAAGCTAGTAAGTGAGTAGGGTTTTGTTGTTTTTCATGAAAATAGTATATTGTTTACTTTTAATTATTCTTTATTGCAGATGGTGTTCTAAACTCAGTAAACCACACCTCTCCTATAGTAGCAGTGGAACCTGTCTCAACCTCTCTCTGCACTGATCAGAAGTATGGACTCTCAAGCCTTTCTTATCAGGAGGGTATGTAAAGTGCTGTGCGAGGGATCGGTCTCAATCTCAATCTTTCTTTAGTATCCAGTAAGACAAATATATCATAGCCAAATTCCAGTTTATAGTTGCATTCTGGCTTCTAAGTTCTATGTAGTATCAATTATAAATAACATTCACATTTACTTGCTGTTCTCATTTTCATTAAATGTTCATTCAGTGCAGTGTCACATCTGATAAGTGTTCTTGTTTGTTAAAAAGTCTCTTTTTAAGATATTTTCTTCTTCCATGATAAAACAAGTTACCACTCAAAAACTACCTTTAGAAAAGTCCTAGTCCTACTGTAATGTCCAGAAACCCTATCTATTATCTGTGCAGCAATTTGTGTGTATCTGACAGCACATAAAATGTGTGACTGTCATTGACGGGTCTTGCTGTGTCTTTTGCCTAAATTTTCTTATGACCAACCTTTGCAAAGAAATTTTCATACTCATGCCTCCAAATTCTTAGGCAGTGTGCTAGAGGAAAGGTCATTAATGCCATTGCAGATTTTCATTTTGAAAACCATAATTGTCCAAAGAAATGTTCTACACATTGCAGGTTTTACTAGATTTCATTTACATGTATTACATCTTAAGTTCTATTCCAAAGTCCATGCAAAATCTAGATACTTTAAAAGACGTAGACAGAGATCATCTGCCTTTCCTGTAGGTGAAATTGAACACGCTAGTTTCATGCCTTTTTCTTATTTGGTAGAATTAGGGTGCTTTATGTAGCTAAGAGGAACACAAAACTTTTAGAGAACATATTAATCTAGCAAATGTTTAAAAACCTTTGATATCGCTCAGGATGAAGGTCAGCGTGTGAATATGAGTTGTTACTGTTACTGTTCCTTCCATAGAAATGTCAGGCCCTCCATTTCAGATAGCTTCAATGGATGAAAATGGAATCCTCAATATGTGGGTGAGTAATATATGTATGAAAAGAGGGTGTTACATGTTGGAATAATAAAATACTTCTTGAAATACAGCAACACAAATCTTGGATTTCCGATGAGAATTTCCTCCCTGAAAAGTACAGCAAAACTAGCCATGCTATTGGAATTCTCTTCAAAATCTTTGACCTGACTCCCTAATGCCAGGATGTTTTCTTTAGGCGAAACTGTTAACAGGTGCATGAATTCATGAAAACATGCAAATGGTAGTTCAGCATGTTCAAATATTTCTAATAATTAAATAATGGACCATGGTCCTCTTCCACCCATCTACTTTATTTTATTTGAATCACAGTGGTTTCAGAGACTGTACTGTGAGAAGTCATATTTGTAATTATATTAAATAAATGTTCAAGAGGCAAAATGTGAAAATCTGTGGATAAGATAACCCTGCCTAAAATATGACAGGCAGGTAAGCACCAGGTCTGCTGCTCTTAAATACTGTCCTGACAGCTCTTCTTTCTATCGGATGTTTTCAGTCTTCTGTTTTTCTAATGAAGCTTTGGCCCAGGTACCCCCAAACCTGTTTTTCACATATAAGTTATCTTGCTTGAGGAACTGAATAGATACGTGAATATTAAGGGGATAAAAGTATTTCCCTTCTGTAGCACTAGTTAAGTCCCTTAAAGCTCTAAGTAACTTTAGTAGCAGTGGGTTTGAGCCAAACAGACTTTCAATTGGAGTTCATGGAAAGGTGGTGAAAAACACAGGAAATATGTTATAATTCCATACTTGGGGGATTTAGGCTGTTTTTTTTTTGGTTGCCAATCAAACCAACATGATGTCAGCAAGCAATTAAGTATAGAGGGTGACTTCCCATTTTCTGCTTCCAGTAGGGAATTTCCATCAGGCACATGCAACTGTTTTTAGCATTGCAGACGTTGACAGAGGATAGAGAGTCTACCTGCAATCATTGTAATGTTAGACTTAACTCTAAAGGAATATTTAGATGGGTATGTCATACATTATTACAGGTAGTTAAAAAAAAACTTTAAAGTCTGGTAAATACTTATTTTTTTATTAATGTTGAATATTGACTTTTCAGGTAGTTGTAGAATTAAAGAAAGTGGATTTATCTGGTTCACAAACTGATTTAGGTAAGTACTGTATAGTAGAGATAGGATGAAGTGCATGGATTTTGAGATGATGAAGTTCCTAAGGAGGAGGAAGAATTAGTGTTGACATCAAATGGTCTAGAAGAGGACAAAATTGTTGAGAAAAAGATCCATCCTGAATAGGACATATATCTCCTATTTTGGATTGTAGGTTAGGTATCATGAGCTGCAATCTGATTCAGATTGCAGCAAAGATTGCTAATTATTAGCTTATCTGCTAATAATTAGCTTATCTGCTAATTCTGCACTGGCAATTGCTGCCTACCACAGGCAACCACATTTCTTAGAACATCAAAGCAGATACCTGTATCCTCAACAGCTTCTTTTTTTTTATTTTTAATTTTTTTTTTAAGGAGTACAAGATTTTATGTCATACTTGGTACACTTGTTCTTTTTTCAGTTTTAACCAAATTTCTTATAATGTTTTTGTTACATACATCTCCATTTTGATAATTATCCTGGAAATTCTCTTCTGATTAAGGTACATTATTAGAAAAAAGATTCTGTCAAAATGGTAAGGAGCAAGTGCACTCAATCTTTGTTGAGTCATCTGAATAACTTTTGTTCTTTTTTGTTCTTGGAACAAACTTGGACCTACTTATCTGGAAAAGGCTGTCAATAAAATCCAGATCCATTTTTGAATGCAAATATAAACAATGAAGCAATGCTAACAAACTAGAATTATTAATCAGTTTTATATTTTATAATCTCCTGTGCCTTGTCTGTCTATGTTGAGTTACCAGATTTGGATATGTATGTCTGCGGAGAGGTGTATTTTAAAGCTAGGCTGTGGTGATGTGTTGGACACAACTTTGCTTTTGCCAGCATTCGTTTTCTTTTCATCTGCAAAGAGTTCTTGGGTTTTCATAATTTTAATCATTATGCTATTCTCTACTAACAAGTAGCATGGAATAACTTTATGGAAGCATTATTACCATTTCTTATTACCATAGTTCATGGTTAAGGATCCAAGTGACATAAATGTGCATTTTCACCATTGATAGAATTAGGTTTTATATAGTGATATTGCATGATCTTATGTGCGTACTGAAGAACTGAAACATAATTGAGTTCACATATTTCACTTTATCTGTCCTCTTTCTTTGATTTCTTTCAAATATTTCAACTCTTTAGATTTGAATTCTGAAATAAAGAGTTCAAATGATTTAGGATTCTTATGTATCAAAGCTATTTCTGCAAGAAGCAATTTTACTGTGCAGTATCCTTACATTTAGGTTAAAAGGTTAAAACCTAAGGTTAGCTTAGGTTTTAATTTGCTGATAGCGCTTTCTTAATGCAAAGTTCTTAATTCAATTTAAATAATTATTTTATACAATTTTAGGTTTAATTCCTGGAGGGAAAGTGAAGTTAGTACATAGTTCTACTATGGAATTGAATAGCAGGTAAGAAAACAAGCCTTTGGGCTTGTGTGTCTCATAAAGCTAATTTTTATTTTACGCATGTGATATACATGTATCTTATAAAGCTAATTTTTCCTATACTTTGTTAAGTTACTGTTATCTATTTAATGATATATATATATTTTTTTAATGCACACTTTTCCTAGAACTATCAAGAGTTTCTGTAATGTAGTTGCATGTCTTCAGGAGAAAATTCCTGTACATTTTTGTTTCCTTTTACCTTTATGTTTTTCATAGCCTTTTCCCAAAAGATGTGCGTCTGAGAACACCCCAAACTCTGACTATTAAATTTCTGTCTTCTGATCCTAATCATTTCATTGTTGGAACAAACATTGTGAGTAATATGCTACAATTCATCTCATTATTTTTTTCCGGATGCTGTCCCATTTACTTGGATTTTTACCAGAAAACTATATGTAAAATTTGTAATTTGAAAATACTGCTACAGTCTTTTATTAGCTATTAAGGACCTTTTAATGTAGCTGCTGTGTGAAATATTTAAGTTTTAACTTTTGAATTATGAATTTCTAATATTGATAATGTAGTTGTGTTTTTTGTTTGTTTGTTTGTTTTAATTCTTTTTCCTTGTGTTTTTTGTAGGGTCTGATAGGCCATGGTACAAGACATGATTTAAAAGTTCTTCCAAAGCTATTCAGACCCCAGGAGAGTGGAATAAGATCAATACGTGTCAATGCAATTGATTTCTTCCCTTTTGGAAAGTCACTTTTTTTGGTATGAAAACACTTTAAATTAATATAAGTTTCATTTTTAATTACCTATGGAGGAAAATTTTCCAATTTGATGTATTTAACTAGATGTGATTGTTGATTTACCACACTAATTCCAAACTGAAATGAAGGGTAACAAACATATTATGTCCTGATGTGACTTTGGATACGTGAAAGATAGAGGATCTGGCTCACAGAAACAAATGTTAGTCTCGCTGCAGCCATTAACTTTGTAACTTACTCTGATTTACTGAAATTCAGCATTGCTAGCAGGTTTTCTGCTGTGAGTTAAACTTCAGCTGTTTCTCACTGTTATCACATATCTCTTAGTGACATAATCATTTTGGAGACAAGATATCTGTGAAAGAAATGTCTGTGGAGCAGCTGTGGGTATTCCATGCCATACTTCCCTCTCCACTTCATGGTTTTGCAGCCAGCCTGCTGACAAGCTCTCGGTGTATGCCTGGCAGCATATGCATCCTACATGTGAACAGTTATCTTCACATCTAGCCTCTGCAGTTCAAATTGACACACAGTATTTTAATCGTCTGCCTTTTCAAAGTTAATTCAACATAAATTGGCTCTAGCTCTGGTAGGATTTTCTAAACACCTAGACCTGCATATACTTGTACTTGATCCTCTCTTAAATAATGTCTAAATATGCTATGGTTTACATTGGGATTGCCTGAGGTATAAAATAAACGTGTTTGGCTATTGGATATGTATTTTGTGTCACCATGTGCGGAGTCTGAACTTTCACTTACACTGTGGAAGTTCTTTCCTTTTTTCCAAATGCATTTATTTAGTATGATACTGACTCCTACAGGTTAGTATTTTTAGTATTTTTCTGCCTGGTGTTTTCAATAATTGATTTGTAGTTTCTATCCTGCTTAGTTTGTCTTCCTCCCAGGAAATATTTTTTTTTCCCTATGATACAGGTTGGCTGTTCAGATGGAAGTATTAGATTACACCAAATGACATCAGAGTATCCCCTCATGCAGTGGAATGACAGCACAAATGGCCAGCCAATTATTGCCCTGCAGTGGGCTTTAACAAGACCCGCAGTGTTTTTTGTCCTGGATGCATTGTCTAATATTTATATTTGGGATCTCCTGGAAAATGATCTGTTGCCTGTGGCAAAGCAAACTATTCCATCAGAGAAGTGAGTACATTACACTACTGTATTTTTAACAAAATATTAATAATATTATCATTGACATTTTGGTTAGCATTTGGGGTGGGGAATTTTTTGCTTAACATAAAATGTGAATTACAATTTGCTTTTCTAACTGTATTTTTTTAATTGCTTGACAGAGACACCACAGCAAGTGTAATTTCAGATTATGTATTATTTTATATAATCTGACAAGAAATAATGTTAGTATAAATCAAACTCAGAAATGGTGTTATCAGCGGGATGGATGGATGTCTGTATGTGGACAACTTGCTGTTTATATGTAGAGAAAAATTTTGTTCCCACTAAAATCACTGGACTGCTTAAGTTCAAAGATAACTTTTCTGAATCAGGATCAACAAGATAACTTTTCTGAATCAGGATCAACCCCATAAATGTTCAAGATATGTTGGAGAATATTTTAAAATGCCTATATTACCATGTGTTTACCAATATAAATATATTATGTTTATTGTCACAAAGTAAACAACATTTTTGGCTAGCATATATTCACCAAGACTAACAACACGGCAGTCACACAATGCTGTTCCTGTAGTCAGTGTAGAAAACTGAGTATCCTGTAGATCGATTGAGAATTGAAGTTTCTCAATTAACCTTTCTGAATTGAGGATTTTCCTTTCTCCCTGCTGGGTGCCTTGCTGGGAGCGTCTGTCTTCCCTAGGCTTAAGTTAGTCTTGGTGACAATCCTTCTAAGTAAAAATTGTCGTTGCTGTTTTGCAAGCTGTAGCGAAGTGTTGCTAGTTTTGGGAGAAAGTAATACATTTTTTAAGTTGTTATACTGTACAGTTTAGGAAATACAATAAAAAGTATCCAGTTCATTTTTACAAGCTTGAAATAACTTTGAGTCATGATTAGAAAATGATGATGGAATCTGTGAACAGGGGCAGAACTTCCTCTTATTAAAACATTAAATGGTTGTGACTGGTTAAAAGCTAAATGCTGGGACTTGAAAGGGAGAAGTACACTATGACGATAAGCAGAAAAGGAAGAATCAGTTAACTATAAGTAACTTGCTAAAAACACATTTGAAAAGACCATTTTCTATTAATTTTGTCTCAACCCACTTACCCTCCTCCCTTCTTTTGATTTCAGAGTTGTAACTATGGCTCTGCTTGGAGAACCAGAAAAAACAAATGGATTGTTAGGAGTTGTGCTGGCCGAGGACTCTGGACAGATAGATGTTCAATGTGTAAAGAAGAAGTGGGCATTACCTCAGCCTGAGGAATCTGAAAAGCTAAATTTGATTTTGTTGCAGTCCTTTTAGAAGCAGGATATCTGTGTGGGTTTATTACTGCAAAATATTTATGATTTTTTTTACCGCAATTAAAAGATTTGTAGTATAGTTTTGTATTTGTGTATAACTTGTATATATTTTAAAGAAAATCTGTATATTGTTTCAGATGAAAAAATATATTTTATCTTAAAAAATGACAGAACCAAATTTTGCTTATAGTGCTCAAAAAAATGATGAAATTCTTTCCTTATTGAAAGAATTCTAAATATGTATATTTTCAAAAAAAATATTGGAAATATATTCCTATAAATTATACTACTGTTTTTCATAATTCTACTCAGAAATAAATAATAGCAAACCTTTCTCTGGATAGCATAAAACTGTGCTCCTGTGTAAGCAACATGAATGTATTGCAACTTGTATCTCTGGGCCTTTACAACACTAATGCTTGGTAAAGATTTCTTATATCTACCTTGAAACATCAGGTAAACAAATTTCCATTTCATGAAAAAAATGATTTGACTCCTGATTTTGCCCCTGGGGCACTACAAAAAGAATACCTGAAAGCTCAAGTTGTCCTGATATATAGTTTGGATCAAACACTAGAAGTAATGTGCTTATGACACTTACTGAAATTCTAATGTGATTTCTGATGTAAAACAGAAAACACTGACCTGTTTAATGCTGTAAATCATTTCAAAGCTCTTGTAGTGAGGCAGAGGATAGTTGTCTGTAATGTTATTCTAAGTTTTGAACATCATTTGAACAAGCACAGAAAATACCTTTAAGTTTTGTAGCCTAACAACTTCCAATTTAAAGATCATGAAGGAAAAATATGGTCAAACAGAGCAGAGATTTAGGGGGAAAAAGGACAATTGGAAAAAAAAAATGTTCTAATGCATTCAGAATTTAGTGTATGTATACTTAAGCTATGTACTTTCTCCTTCTAAAGTAGACTGAAATCATTTGTAAATTTTAATTGATTCCTAGCAAAGTGTTTTCTATGTAAAATGTTACTTAAAGTGAGCAGACTCAGAGTGGCCACATGATGGTGCCAAGTCACTGCAGTAAAGGAAGAGTGCCTTACATAAACAGTGTACATCACTTAGGAAATTAAATTGTGTTCTTTTGCACATTCCCCTCTCAAAAGCAGCAGCCACAATCCAGAGGGCCAGATGAAGTACTGCTTCATCAACCCCTAAAATATGTTGGAGAGAGATGATGGGGAATATTTTTAAATGCCTGTATATAATATGTTTATATTGCTTCCTTTCAAATATCTTATTGAAGTAACCTCAACCATTGCAGTGTGGAAGGTATCGTGTTCTCAGTTTTAGGTTTGGTGCTTTCACGTGGATAGGTCTGTCTTCACAGCTGCAGTATATGTATGGATCTGTGGCACTAAAAGTTAAACTAGAATAACTTTAATAATTCAGGGAGCAAATGAGAGCAAATGGTAGGTATTTTTTGCAATAGGGTATCAGAACATGACTACTAGGACCCATACACAAATCTCTCTCCATCTCGCTCTCATACCCACATGCATGGAACCACTGCCCTTCTCCCACCCACCCAATTTAAGGTCAAAATAAAGTGTTGAAATTATACTGGTCTTCTGAGAGAAACTGTTACTTGTTATCATTTCATCACTTTCAGTGCTTACCATTCTCATTTTTTGTACTGAAGAGTCTTCTGTTCATGGAAAATGTAAACAATGGTTTGGGTTTTCTGTCCTGTGCTGTAAGCAGTCATCCTCTCCCTCTTCCTTTTCCTTCTCCTGTATGCAAAAAGGAAAGAACAGTGGTTACCTTCATACAGAAGTATCTGGCACTACCTCCGAACAGTTCATAGGTATGCTAGAAGATCCAGATGGTTTATGCTGGAGACTTGAGTGCAAGTCAGTTCCAATGTTTCTTGCCTAAAAGACCATCTTTCTCCCTTAAACTTCAAACTGAAGTAATAATATGACTGAATCCTGTGCTGGCAATGGCTGTCTTGAGAACGTGAGAAAAAATGTATGGAAGTTGCTGCTTTTTTGCTTATTTTCCCACTGAGTAAATGCAGACCATTAGACTGGCACTGCATGTAACCTAGCAATGGGGATTATTGGTGTAAGCATTTTTGACCATGAATATGATCAGAAAAGTAGGAATTACTGGTATGCTGTAATAGAATGAAAGTATTCCATGTGTAAGCACCTACTCTTTGTTTCAAACAAAAAAACACTTAATTTTCCATCACCTACTTTGAATGATTGTGAAATTAATATTGCAAGCTCAAGGTATTGGATTTTTCTCATGTTTCAGAAGCAAGTAAAAAAGTGATTAATTAAAAATGAAAAGCTGTATATGAAAGAAAACACATCCACCGTTGATTCCAAAGTGTTTTCACATTTACAGCGTTTTTCCTGGCAGCTCTGATATGTGTACATATGTGTACACATTCTACTGAATGATCCAAGCTCAGATCCAGGCTGGGCAGAAAATGGATTGACAGCAGCCCAGAGGAGAAGGACCAGGGGGTTCATGAGAAGCTCAACACAAGCCAGCGATGCGTGCCTGCAGCCCAGAAAGCCAACCATGTCCTGGGCTGCACCAACAGCAGTGTGGGCATCAGGGTGAGGGAGGGGATTGTCCCCCTCTGCTCTGCTCCTGTGAGACCCCACCTGGAGCCTGCGCTCAGCTTTGGACCCCCAGCACCGGAAGGATGTGGACCGGTTGGAGTGGGTCCAGAGGAAGCCACTAGGATGATCTGGTGTCTGGAGCACCTCTGCCATGGAGGGAGTTGGAGTTCAGCCTGGAGAGAAGGCCCCAGGGAGACCTCGCAGTGGCCTGCCAGGGCCTAAAGGGGGCTTCAGGAGAGCTGGGGAGGGACTCTGCCAGGGAGTGAAGTGGATAGGACAAGGGGGAATGGCTTTAAACTAAAAGGGGGAAGATTTAGATTAGATATTAGGAAGAAATTCTTTACTATGAAGGTAGTGAGGCTGCCCAGAGGAGCTGTGGCTGCCCCATCCCTGGCAGTGCCCAAGGCCAGGCTGGATGGGGCTGGAGGCAGCCTGGGCTGCTGGGAGGGGGCCCTGCCCATGGCAGGGGGTTGGGACTGTATGGTCTTTAAGCGATATATAAGGTCCCTTCCAACCCAAACCATTCTGTGATTCTATGACCTTGATTTAGGAGGTAAAAACTGGTATTGGGAAGCATTTAAAGTAGTCTTAACAATATATATATCACCTTTGGGCAATTTTGGAATATGTGTTTTTTACAGAATCAAGCATGGTTAAAATTAACTGACCCATATAATAGAAACTTATCGTTTTAATGATATAAAAGCTGAATCACTATCCACCCATATTAATAACTTTTATAAAATATCACATCTTGATCTTACGCCAGCAAATTCTGGCAGCAAGGCTGAAAAATTTTAAATATGCAAGATGCCAGAAAGTTTTGGATAAACTTCTGCTCTTATTTTCCACTTTATGAACATGCTTTGAAAGCCTTTTCTATTTAGAACATAAATATTAATATTGTTTTCATTGGATTTTGTCATCTCACAGATGGGAAAATGAAGTTTTCAGTAGCTAAATAAGAAGTTAGCTGAGGAACAAAATTCCTGAATCAGATGGCTGATTTTTTACAACTGTTTAGAAATGCTTTTATTAATCTGTCAGCCTATATTTGCAGTAGAGCTTGGGAGAACAGAAATAGCATGGCTCTTCTTTTGTACCAGAACACTTATTTTTAATTGTACCGAAGGTGACCATCCTACCAAATGCAATTTTGCTTTAATTAATCGTGGCTGTCATTTAGCCGAGTTGTGTTGAAAGTCACAGGAGCATTGCAGCTTCCATAGCAAAGGCAAAATATTCTAATAGCTGGAAAAATTTCAGCAGAACACAGATAAATCATAAAAATAGTTATTCTTTTTAGAGGCAGATTTATTGTTTTTATTTATTTATTTGTTTATTTATTTTCCAGAGGGAGATGGAAATCTATGTTTATTCTAGGTGTAGAAATTGTCTGGGTTAAAGCAGGCAAATCTAAAGGTTCATTGAATGACACAGGCTGTTGGAATAGGCCTATCTGTAGGATTCACATAGTCAGGAAGTGACCAGAGTTTGGCCATCAGTAGCATGTGCAGTGGCATGCAAACAAGGAAAATTTACCAAGATATTGGGTCCGGAAAATAGCTAATGAGCCATATTTTCATTGCTAACTTAATTTCCAATCAACCTTTTCAGTTATCTATTTACAGACAAATGCTTCTTTGTTCATGTGTTTCTGAGCCTGCTAGGTCATAAAAAGGAAGAAGGCAAAAAAAAATCAGCTAACTTCTCTTCTACCAGCAGTTCCTAAAGGTTTCAGAAAGTATATTGATGGAAAATACATCACCCTAATTCCTGATGTCATATTATTCAAACTGGTGTGGAAGGCCCTACATCTTGATGTTACAACATGGTAAGTGGTGATTTGGGTGCCGCTATGTGAAAAACAAGTGGCATGCGGAGTTACTCATCTTTTTCTATATTTAGTGCTACATGAAATGTCTGGAGCTGGACACTGGAGCTATTTAAATACAAGTCCTGTCCAGCATTATTTATTTTTTAAGAAGTCAGCAAATGCATTTATGCAAATAGAAATTGACTATGGCTGGGGAGAGGAAGAGATGTCCCCTTCCTTCCTTGTAAGGTTTTTCACAGCCTTTCCCTCCCCACAAATGCTGTGATTCATCCAGCTTTTCCTTTCTATGTTCTACAGCCACTGGTAACACGCCCACTGTACTGGTGATGAAAAGATGCCCATCAATCAGATCACCTGAGATCTTGGACTGTTGGAAGGGTTTTAATAGCTGGTACCAGGAGCTGGGGATTTTTACCTCCGGAGCAGATAGTGCATTGGCAGCTGCAATGCAGACTTCCTCTGTGTCTGACAAGATGCAATAGTGAACCAGTCCATAATTAATTAATTTATTTATTTTTATACACCACGTAGACTGAATTGAAGCCAGCAGAAATCAATGGAAATTTTTCTATACATAGGTTATATTTCTTCTATAAAGACTGTGGAAAGTAATACGAAGTAAATTTCTCCCAGCAGGTCTTTATTTTTCCTGTGTTCATATACATGTGTTTATAGGCACTGATTGCTCTCCTGCATTCCCAGACACATGCTCTTTCCTCTCTGTTTGCTTTCAGAAGCTAAATTATTTTCTCCTGGACAGCCAACAGTAATACGGTTGGATGCTGGTGACTGTGACACTCGAGAGAGGTAAAAGCACTCAATCATTTTTCTGTAATTTAAAGGTGTTTTAGGTGGAAAAAAAATCTCTGAACAAGTGTTGAAGAAAATAGTTTGTAAATCCAGTAAAATGCTCAGAATGAATTGAGCTGCACAACATGAAAAGGACTGGTGTGTGTGAGGTCGGTCTCTGCTAACCTGGGACTCTGGTTGGTCTCTCCCCACCTCGCTGCTGAGGTGCTGCTTCTGCACCTGGAGATCCTTCTCTGCCCTGGCTGTGAGGGGGTTATGGTAAACACTGAGAACTGTCACGTACCTATGTTATTAAGATATTTAACGCGTATGAGGAATGAGGAAGTCTAAAAGATCTGGATTTCATTTCCACCCCTCAGCATTTCCCATGTTCTGAGGAGCAATGGCCCCAGCCAGGGAGGGAAGAGGTTATCCACAGCTGCTCCTGCCTGGCTGCCGTTCAGCGCGACCTCGGTGCGCCCGAGCGTTTGCAGCAAGATAAGGCCAGCTCCAAGTGTCCTGCTTTCCATCAAATCCGCTTTTGGGACGACAAGGGAACATATGAAACACAGATGTAATTGTGCCTTCTTGTCCTCTGTGATGATGCTAATTCAGGCACTCGGGGGCCTGCGCTGTGTACACATTTTTCATTTGGAACCAGAAACATATTTTCTTCTCAAAATATGGTTTATCGATCTCGGTGGCTTAGTGCAACGTGGTTCTGAGTTAAACTGGCTTTAGATAGATATGACGGGATCAGACCAGACAGACAGAGGTATTCTTCAGTGTGATTCTTCAGTAAAATCAAGGGGTATCATTTGAGTGCAAAGAAATCTGAACTTTTGTCTTCATATGGGTTACTGACAGTGTCACATGCAGACTAATAAAAGCACCAACACTTGTACATGTTTAGAAAAATATATATGGGCCGTAGATCTAGTTGAAACTTTTTGACATTGTGCCTTTAAACTGACTGAATCTGAGCTTAAAATAATTTATATCATATTTATAAATTAAAGAGGCCTAAGTGCTCTCTTTGCATTTTGTGCTGGTGCAACCCAGTTGAAAATAGTGATGATATCCTAGTAAAAGCAGGAATAAAGTAATTTTGTAATAGTCCATACTACCCATTGACATTTATAGCATGATTATTTTTCACCTTTAGCTGAACCCTTACTTCTATTGGATTCATTAAATTTTGTAATATATTTGTTGCCTTTTTCCTCCCAGATGTCAAGTGGTTTTTGCTTTTCGGAGTCTGAAATATAACAGCCTCATTGGAAATTAATCCCATGCACAGGACAGACAATCTGTTGCTGCTGACTAGGTTTACTTCAATAAATTAAGAGCAGTTAGCATATATTATTAGTTTTCTAATGCAGCATGGCTACAGTTTTCTTAAGAGGTCTTTCCTCATAGCCAGGAGTTCTGCCAGGAGCTCACCAGCTGACAATTTCACTTCCATTTCTCTTTTCTGTTGCTTGTCTTGCGACTAGGCGAAATCATTCAGCTCGTCCAAACCACGGTTGTTGCACATCAGGGGTTTCATAACTTGCTTCAAATTCAAACTGCAGGTTTTTTTTTTTTTTTTTTTTTTTTTTTTTTGTGCGTGTGTGTGTGTGTGTGTGTCTGTTACAGAAAAAAGATGTAACACAGCAGCTGGTTAGATGTGTATTTTAAAAGCCACATCTTTAATTCACTTGGGTCTTCTAAGAGACAGAAGAATGGAGGCCTAAGTAAAATGCCTGTACTGTTTAGAGACACAGAGAAGCTCTTCCAGAGGCTTAGAGAAAGGATAGTCCATAATCAGGTATTTGCTATTGTCTTCAAAGAGCAAAGTCAAACAATGAACTCTTACACTGAGCTACTTAAAGACTTAAATTACCGTGACCCTGCTTGGTACTGCAGACTTCAAATGCTGTACCTTAAAGGGAAAGAATTAAGAGAAAAAGTTAATAAACTTTCCTCATCTAAAATCATCTTTGACAACCAGTCAGGAGTCAAGTTCTGTTGTGCTGTTGAAATAAGCGACCAGGAAAACACCCTGTCCCACAGAGCTTATGTGATTTGGGTGGAAGGGATTTTTGTTGATTGCTGCATTTATTTGCAAGGGTAACACGATACTCTTCAAGCCCATGCAGTTGAGCCAAAGGGCAGACTGATTAATTCCAGAGAAGTAGAATAATGACAAAAATAAATGTGAAACCACCCTTCGAACCCTCACTTGGAAGATTAATGATTACTAAGGTTACTTTAGATATCCAACTATTTTTCACATTAGAGGACAGTGTCAAAGGGCCTCATTTAAAGATTAATTCATCCAAAAAGATAGAATTTGCACTGAGTATAATGAAATTCCTTTGCTGAAATTGTTGGGGTTCGAGCCTAGAACCTAGGTTACAGAAAGACTCTGCAGACTGTATATTCCCTGAGTTTCCTTGGCTTTCAGTTTACCTGCTCAATACTTAGCATTTTGGCTGTTCAGAGAGGTCATTTCATTAAACAAAGACATTGCTACTAACATCAGGACTGCATGGAGTCCCTGTTGTGCAAACAGAAATGAAAACCACCTACCCACAATTTTGAAGACTAGTAGTTTACATTTGTTAAAGCTCCAATTCACATTCATTTCATATTTTACAAAGATAGGGATTGCACAGTGTTCTACATTTCATATCCTTTCATCCCTGTCTTAAAAAAAAGTAAAAAAATCAGCCAAACACCCCAGCTGTTTAGTGTCTTCATTGGTCCGTGAAGTTTAAGGTCTTTTTAAAACCTATCCATATATGAAAGTTGCCATATTTAGACAACAGATCAGTCTCATCCCATCCACATGTGCCAATAGCAAGTGCTGAAGAAAGAAATACAGAATAACACAGGAAGCACACTATGATATTTTTCTTCCAAGTATGGTGTGTCTTCCAAGCTTCTGGCAATCCATGGCATAGGAATTTTCTGACTCAGATGGTAACAGATCACAGTGTTTAAGTGAAAGGAAGGCATTTTTTCCCATTAATTCATCTAATAGCTTTTTTAAAACTTTTTTTTTTTTTTTTTTTTTTTCCTCCAAAAAAATGTGGTAATGTATTCCACCAAATAATTACACTGTATAAATAAACACCACTCTTTTAAGCCTACTGGCTGATCATTTGATCTTCTGATCATTCTGGAGAAGAGAAGACTGAGAGGGGATCTCCTCAATGTATATAAATATCTGAGGGGTGGGGGACAGAAGGATGTAGCCAACCTCTTCTCAGTGGTTTGTGGGGATAGGACAAGGGGCAATGGCTGCAAGTTAGAGCACAGGAAGTTCCACACTGACATGCAAAAGAACTTCATGGTGAGGGTGACAAAGCATTGGAACAGGCTGCCTAGGGAGGTTGTGGAGTCTCCTTCTCTGGAGATATTCAAGGCCTGTCTGGACGCCTACCTGGGCAGCCTGCTCTGAGGAACCTGCTTTGGCAGGGGGGTCGGACCCAATGATCTTTTGAGGTCTCTTCCAACCCCTACAGTTCTGTGAATCTGTGATTCTGTGATCATTTCATTCATTGTGTCCTAGACCTTGTGTAATCTGAAATGGGAAACTGGCTGGCAGGTAAATAGAGAAAGGTTTATTTCCCATACTGTCCCTGTGTATTAATGACTCCTCATAGAGAAACTCTTCCAAATTCTCATCATCCATCTTTATGTTGAGATGAGTTGTATTTAGAGCAGAATTTAGGCTCAAACATTGGCTCACTTTCAACTTGCCCAGTAGTACAATGGTGCTTTCTGTGATGGTCACACCTGGGAATACCAATGAATTGCATCTGACCCTGCTGCAAGGACACTTGTTTAGATAAGGAAACAGATGTGTGTAGAAATTAGCCTCAAGCAGAGCCTGAGAGTTTTGACACTGGCACAGTGTCATTGTAGTCTATTTGACTGCAGGAAAGGTCAGTAAAGGAATATATTGTTACCCTTTAAAATACAGATTCCATATTTTGGTGTGGAATAAGGCGAGTGATATGGTAGGTCAACCGGGCTGTAGCTGACATGGCAATGGCAATCCATGTTTGATCTCCCCAGAGACACGAGGAAGGTACCTTTCCTTTAGAACTGAAGATTTCCAAAGCAGAGCAGTAACAAAGGAATGTTACAGGTAGGGCAGGACAAGCTGAGGTGAGTGAAGGGGTTAGCATCCTTACAGAGAACCTGAAAAAGAGCAAATGCCCAGTAATCCAGTGGAAACTATGGGCTTGCAAGTTACAGGATCCAAATCCGCGCAAACCTCAGGAAGAGACAAGCTCCAGGTTCTTGTGACTCCTATCAATCACTCCTTTGGCATAGCTGTTGGTGTACCCGGTAAGCCTCATCTGTCAGAGGATGGGCTGTCTTTGAGCTGCTGGCTGCTTGACTGACTTTACACAGATTTGTCATTTTGACAACAATAAGTGTGTGCCCTTTTAGTGTTTTGGTTTTGAATGTCTCCAGAGAGATGTTCCATTTCAAAGTGCAAAAATAAAAACAAACGGATATCCAAGCCTGAGCTAGTTAGAGGAGGGCTGGTAGAGCCTGTGATGGGAATCAGTCCTCTGCATTATGCAGTGGAAAAACTATGATGCTGTGGAAAGGAACAGATTATCTTTGACTTCATAGAAGACAGTAATTCAGTTTTTATTAATCATGCCTCAGCAGGCATCTTTTTCATGTAAATGATATTTATTTATTCCATAATATGACCATTTTTAAATCTTTTCAGATGGAAATTACAATATCAGAGCAAGTATAAGTAATATTTTAGCAGCTGGCAACTATTGGATTAAACTGGCACTGGGAAATTACTGGGAAATTGTTAGAAAAAACACAGTTTATTGATTGGTATTGATCAGCATTGATCTTTGAAAGTGAAAATAATGAAGAACAGTGACATCATGCAATTCCTATGAGAGAACCAAAGACAAGATATAGTTATCTTTTTAAGACTCACTTTCAAATATACTGCTGAAATACTGAAGTGAGAAAGGAATATGGGAAATACTGATCAATGGAAGTTAAATATAAATGGTAACTAAATAATACATTTTTATATATATATACACACACACACACACTTTCCTGTATCTAAAACTTAGATAGCTTATATCTAAATTTAAGTAAACTGGAGATCAAATTTAGAGATCTAAAACCTCTATACCTGCACTCTGCCTATATATTACCTCTCTCTCTCTCTCTCTCTCTTTTTTTTTTTTAATATTTATTTATTTATTATTGAAAAAATCAGGGCCTAGTTCTGAAGAGCTGCTTTGTAAACATCAGCTGCACCTGCTGTGTGGTCGTCATTACCTCCTGCCATGGACAAGCTTGCCCTTACCTGAGTCCTGGACCAGGGTCAGGAACTGTTGGAGTCTGCCAAGTGAGAGATGTCCCATACATGTAACAGTCAGATGAGACAGATTTAGGACTCAGCATGCTCCTACAATGCCCCAACATAATGGACTTTATGGTGATGTATTTCAAAGAGGGAGAAAAATGTTCCTCCATGATATTTCTCAGAGCTTTTTATGACATGATCCAATTGACATGTTTCAGCTGTAATGAAGAGATACTGAAGGAAGATTAGTCTCTGTAAATCTCATAAATGCCTTCATCTATGTCAATGGAGATCTAGAATCCTCTCTCCCAAACCCATCATCAGTGTGACAGACTAGGATGCTCATTATAGCTATATTTTATCTCCAGCTCTCAAATGACAGATGCAAGGCACCAGCTTTGCAATAAAAAAGTTAGTTGTGGAAAGCTGCAGAGCACAATTAGAGACAAAATATGTAATCCTGCAGTGCAGCACAATCGGCACTGCCTCAGAAAGGGCTGCGCAACTCTGCTGCTCTGCCCTTCAGCTGTACCCCAGCTTGTGCTGAAACTGGTACCAAAACTCTACAGGCATATCTAGAAAATAGGTCTTAATTGGGTTGAAAAAGCTGGCAGCTGACAGAGGGAAAATCTGCAGTGTCAGGTTTATGCAGTTCTTGATATTGGAGTTATCTGTAATATTTCTATAACTTGCATCTTTCAGCAACTGAGTGAGGATGTGGTGCATGCTGTCCCTGAGGATCATTAATGTCTGATCTTCAAGGATGGCTGTGTAAAATTTTGGCTAAAAGTGACATGATCCAAATGAAATGAAACAGCAAGGCAAGACTAGGAGGTACATATATTTCATAAAGATCTTCGCTTGTGTGAGTGTATTTGAAATCTTTTTTACCTTACCTCCATCATGCCTCTGACAGACTGCATTATGATACATGGATTCTGTGCGGTGTGAGAGGGGAGGGAATTGGTGTTACTGTGTCCCAGGAACAGAATAAAAAGCAGACACAGATTGGGGGTGTTTGCATCAAAATCGCTCTGGAAGACGTTTTAACTGGCGGCCTGAGGATTGCACCCTGGGGGCGCCAAGACTGAGCATCTCCATTCAGACACCCAGCAAAACTCGGTGAAGCTTTCCAAACTCCAGATTAGTTCCTCTGCAGAAGTGATGTCTCCCAACTGGATCCTGTAGAAGAGAAATCAAAATGTACTAAAAAATTCTTAATGTTGAACGATTTTTTATAGTATCAGACCGAGTGATCAAAGGACAGTCCTTTTACGTGAAATGCTGTTAAATACTTCAGCATCTTCTGACGCACCATCACATCATCTTCCAGCATTTGCATTGACAAGAGCAGAGGGAAAAAGAAAAATCAAAAATGGCATAATAATCAGAGCAGCAGGGCTTCAGTACAGATTGGCCCTGAAATGGCTCTGAAACATAGTTATAATAGCTGGGACACTTAGAGATACTGGATTAAAACAACAACAACAACAACAAAGCACTGAACAACTAGAAATATACTCTGATCTTAGACATAAAATGGGATTTTTAAAATCTATTTTATTTATGTGCCTCTTTGCTGTCATTCTGTAACTAGAAATCTGATTACCCATCCAGCTGAAATGAATCATTGCAATGTTTTGCCCTTGCTTGGTGAGCGTTAACGGCGACTCTAAAGGAGAAGCTCACGAATGTGGGGTACGTTGTCACACTGGACAGATAAAGCTGAGTGAAACAACAATCCCCAAAGGATCAACAAGCCCCAGCAAGTATTTAAGAGTCCTTTGGGCCAAGAAGGTTTGAGAAGGAGTTTACTTATGGATATACAGCACTGCTACTGTTGCCTTGAGCTCCAGATAAGCCTTGAGCAGTTACTTTGTGCCTTAACAGCCCTGAGGTTTACGCTCTGATGTTAAGGCAGATGCAGTAATTTACTTGGAGCATACAGAAAAGGCTCTCTGACCCTTGAACACTAGCTCTCCAATACTTTTCCATAACCTCTTCCCTTTCCATTTAGGTACATACAAACTACCAATGCAATTTTCAAGTACAGAAGTCCATGTTTGGTAAGTTATTTTTGGTTATTCCATCTACTGAAATTCATCCAGAATCCAATCTACTATGCTAGCAATGTAAGACATGATGGGAATAGTGCTTAAGCATTGCATTTCTGCTCAGCTTGTATTTCAGAGACTCGAGTTAAATCCTACTATAGTGTTGTGTGTTTTTTTTTTTTAATACATTTTTTTGTGTGCACGTTCTAAAATTCCAAGGTATTTGTAACTCCTTTAGAGAAAACAGGTCTTCATCTTCTTCCAAAATTAACTCATTTCACCTCTTCATCAGCTTAGCACTAGCTGATACCCACAGTTGTTCCCATCACAAAAACATTATTGACTTTGATTTAAAGCACTTCTGTATTTTGGCCTAAATGTCCTCACTGATTATTTTGTCAGTCTGTCACATCCATTGTATTCTGGTCACAGCAACACCCAATGAACCAGGTTAGTGGGCACTGTCAGAAAGTTTGATGCTTGACTTAAGACTATTCCTCATAAAGCTCTTCTATCCTAAAAGAATTAACTGCTGAAATCACTTTAAAGTAATTTTCTGTTCCAAATTAAAGTGCATCTTTGCAGCATAATCGAGTAATTTAATTTACAGACAGTCATTATTTATGGCTTATCATTCATATCTTATAAGTAGTTTGCTGCAAACTACATTTGTAACTTTGATAGGTACATTAACATACATAATTTAAATCAATAAATTCTTAAAACTTGAACATCCATAATGGCCTACTTAGCAATCACTGTGACACCTTAAAAATGTAGTCAAAAGTACCATGATTGTTACAAAGGCTGTTTGCATTATAGCACATTTATATATCAATTTGCAATAGTAGCAATAGCATCACCTAACATTTTGTTTAAACATACATTTCTAGTATAGAATAAAATCATCAACAGGAAGGACTGAAGGAAGGAAGGAAGGAAGAAAGAAAGGATGGAAGGAAAGGGTAAATATTTGATGCCCGTTACATAAAGAATAGGCAAATATATCCAAATGTGAAAAGCTGCCCATGGAGAGCTTTGGAGTGTACTGAAATTTGTCTTGACATATGTGTAGACTAAACAGACTGCAGTGGTGGTTCATGCATTAAAAAACATGGATTTACTAGCATTTGTTTTCCATTTGTCTTGTAAAGTTTTGAGCATCGTTTGAATGAAAGTGCTGACTATGTTTTCAACCCCTAACTGCCATGACTGCTCAGCAGCCTTGCAAGGGGCTGCTGAAATTTCATGTACTGTATTTAATGCTCAAACAGCACAGAAACAGCTGCCTCAAAAATGCTTTATACGGAACACCACAGTCATCCCTGCTGATTGAATCAACATTTTCATGTTGACCACACAGTTATGATCCTGTGAAAATAATTAACTAGACATTTTAGAGCAACACAGCTATGCTGCTGCATGGATGTACACCAGTAGTGTAAATACTTGTGTATCTACAGAAAATAACTATAAAATACTTACAGATAAATGAAGATAAGTATAAAATTCTAGCAGCTCTATCCTGCTATAGTTCTGTATGAATGCTGGGGATGAATCAAAGTGTGAGGCACTGACACATCAGGATGTATGGATGGATGTTGGTAGCCTTGAAAAGGCAGGAGCTCAGGAAGGGGCTGGGATCTGGGCAAGATTTGTCTTGATAGGCAGTGTGCAAGATGAGGGACACAGCAAAAGAAGAAACCTCTTACATCATCACATTAACCTTTTCTGACCCCTCTTTCTGCAGGCAGACTGGCTGTTCACCGTTCCTCTCTGGAGCACGCATTGTAATTTTATATATTTCAAATATATTTCATATATTTGTTTGCTCCAGCAGCATGGGAAATTATGTCTAATTCTTCAGCATACCATTTTGGGCTGTCATGCTCTCAACTGGACAGTAGTCCTCATTGTTCACACTCATAATCTTACAACATTTTTTTTAGTTTCATCCTATCATTCTCTCCCCCTGCCACCTCGTTGTGCCAGCACCTTGGATACCACCACCCTACCCATCAGACTGGCCCAAAATCTGGCAGGTGCCTTTCCACAGCATCCTCCAAACAAGCTCACAAACAGACTGTCTGAAACCCTCTACAACAAGGGTATTAGAGGGCTTCCTCTCCCATACAGCAACAGTGACAATAATCCATGCTGGCACTATTTTGGATCTTGGTTATTTCAATGCCTGTTTCTTTGGCCTCCATAAAAATATGTAAATAAATATGTTACCCAGAAAAACTATTACTGAGAATCTGGATGATGCAACATTTTTGAGGTAAAACCTTTATGATGATATAAAAAGAGACAAATAAAGCAATCTCTCTCTGAGCTTACATTTCTGATATGCCAGTGACACATGGACAGTTCTGTGGGTTTTGTCCACCTAGGTGTAAAGCTGGGGCTTTCAGCCTGCTGCCAAATTCCACAAAAGAAAATCAGTATTTTTTCAATACTCAACTCCAAAGATAACAAATCCATGTCTCACTATGAATCACCATCAATTCCAGAATTTTCTAAATGTTAAGCTGACGATGCCCAATATTTTTGTGTGTGTGTGTTTTAGTTTTCTGCCATTTTCACATCCACAAATACAATATCTCATAGTCTTCTCCTTCTCAGCACTGATAATGTAATGCATGCTAGCCATGGAGACATCAGCGATGTCTCAAGACAACAGCCTTTATTCCAGTTAGTAGAGTGTGGTTGATACTCACTTCTCCCTGAAATCAGGCCATAAAACACATTTTTATTTTTAAAGAGAGCCAGTTCATAAGAAAATAAAATAAAATCCCTGGCAGAGACACTGTTTGTCAAGCCTTGAGGTCTCCAGCATTTTATTAGAGCTCGGTCTAAAAGTGTTGGCTACAAAGATTTATGCTGAGGGTGCTGAAAACAATCTTCAGAGAAGAATAATAGTGCCATAAATGACAGCGCTGTAACAGCCTGCCTGTTACATTCGCTGGGTAGTTGGCAGTAGTTAGAAAACTAACAGTGATAAGAATTGTGCTGTTCATCAAAGTGACACTTGTTTACCTGGACATAAGTGGTGACAAGAGAAGGACCAGTGATGGGGTGTGATCCTTATATAGTGGGCTGGCGGGGAAGGCAGGCAGGCTGGAGTGGGAATCTGGAGCTTTCTTGCTGTGTGAAGCACATGGGGTGTTTCATCCCTTTGAGTTTTAGCTCTGATGCTGATGAACTTACCAACAAATTAGGAACCTGAGATATCGCTGGTCCTTTGGTCAAGAGAAAAAATACTTGGAGCCTGAGACTCACCTACCTCCACCCAGAGTCTGGTATCACTCAAAGGTCTCTTTCAGGCCCCCCGGACCTGCCTGCTTTGCCTGCAGGCTGCAGGCACACAACTCTAGGCCCAAATCAAACTCCCAAGCACCCGGCTCTGGAGCAGGAGCTATGTCCCACATCAGTCTGCTGTGACTTGGCAGTGCCTCATGCCTGAAACTACAGCTAGCTAAGGTCTTTTGCACATGGGGCACTGAACAAAGCTTGAAAGTCTGAAGTTCAGAATGTACTCTTGCTTATTTTTCACCAACAAATGCCTAGTGGCACTGCATGAAGGCTGGTACAGACTACTGCTGGACCACAGAAGTGCTCCTGCTGTGCTCCTTTCAGCTTGAACAGTAAGCAGTAGGTGCCTCATGAGAGACTGGATGTTGTCCGCTCAGCCTCACAGCCTCAGGAAATGCGTACGTTATGGAGATGACACAGATATCAGGCCTAGGCACCTAATGGGATTAAGGGATAATTCTAGCGGTTGAAGGAACTGAGGTGGGTTCATCTGGAGAAGAGGAGGCTCAGGGGAGACCTTATTGCTTTTTACAAATACCTGAAAGAAATCTGTGGGGAGCTGAGGGTTGGCCTCTTCTCACAGGTAACTAGCAATAGGACCAGAGGGAATGGCCTCAAGCTGCACCAAGAGAGGTCCAGGTTGGAAATGAGGAGACATTTCTTCTCAGAAAGAGCAGTCAGGCATTGGGACAGGTTGCCCAGGGAGGTGGTGGCATCACCGTCCCCGGGGGTGTTCAAGGAAAGGTTGAGCATAGTGCTGAGGGACATGGCTTAGTGTGTGACATTGGTGGTAGGGGGATGGTTGGGCCAGATGATCTTGGAGGTCTTTTCCAACCTTAGTGGTCCTACGATTCTATGAATTTGGCTCTGTTTGCAGCATTCCCATTTGTTAAAATGTTGATAAAAGATCAAAAGCATTGACATAGCTGTAAAAATGTAATGCAGAGCCAGAGTCCAATGGCTGTCATTACAGCAGATCTTATAGACCTTTTCTCATTCAATCGGCATGGAAGGTATCGTCTGGTACTACACTGCCCCGTGGGGCATCCTTGGATTTTGGACAGCACTAGCTCTGCCTGTGTGTCTTCGCTGCTGGAAAGGATATGAGGCTTTTCAGGGTAGTGCCCTTCCTGAGGAGGAGGTGGAAATCATCCTCTATTAACTAGACCCGTCGAGGAGGAATTATGCAGGAAATTATGAAAAATACAGGTAAAGTGCATGCATAAGTGGTAATATTCTTCAATAAATAATAATATTCTAAAATATATATTGCTGATATTCTGATAGGGTAAAAATTACTGTTCTCTTTATAATGCACTGCTCCTTCAGCTAAGTAAATAGAATAAGCTAAGAATCTCTTGCCTGCCATCCAGTATAGAATAGGAAGGGGTCAGGACCTGAGAAGAGAATTTTAGCTTGGAAAATATACAGATTGAAATGCTCTAGCTCTTCTATTTTTTTTTTTAATCTTATTCTTTTAATAACAAGCCAGTCTCTTTATGGCTTTTTCTAAAAATAAATGTGTTCAGGCAAACAGTGCAGGGTGTAAGCTGGAGGTCTGCCTGGCTCCCAGTCCATGTGAGGTGTGAGTCCCAGATGACGATGCTGGACTGCTGCCAGGCTACTGCAAGTCGTGCCTGAGTGACGGTGACTGCCTCCAGCACAGGCTCTTTCCAGCAACAACGGCATTATTTACAGCTATGCGCACATTTCCAGATGGGTCCGGAGGGTGAAAAGCAGTAGCAGTTACACTTGCATTGACTGAAGCAGTCCTTTTTAGCTTATGATCCTTGCAAAGTGTCTGGTGTCTCTGTTGGATTTGGCAGAGGAAGGGCTCGTTTTGGGAAAGGGGTCCAAGGTCCCTGGCCCCTGAGAGGAGGTGTGCTGAGGCTGCAGCTCATCTCTCTGCATGCAGGAAAAGACTGTTCTCTTTTTTTCCCCTTTTTAGCAAGGCTAAAATCAGCTCACAGCTTTCCAAAGTTCTGCAGAAGAGTGAAATAAATTCATATCTACACAATAAAATTTAAAGCCTTGCTTCGCGTTATTAGTTCTATAAATCTCTCCCTTTTAAAAACACTGCTACAGGGAAGACACACAGGACTAGACAGCTGGCTTCTAACTTCATCTGTCAGCAAAAAGCCTATTTTTTGGTAATATTAGAGTAGCATAACACAATTCCCTTGGTTTCTCTCACTTGCTCATAGGTGGAACCCTGCCACTTGGAGCCATTCCTTTCCCAGGTGGAACAAAGCACTGCAAAAATGATCTTTACAGAAGATCCTGCAGAAATCCTGATCCTGTTAAATGGAGCAAGGAAGAAGGAGGTATCTTCAACACCTCTTTTAAGAGAGGATGAACTGTCCCCTCACGTCTCTTCACCATGGAAAGCTCTCTCATCTTAGGATGGGTAAAATCAGAGTCCCCAGTCCAGAGGCCAGGTTGCATTTGTGAAACTCTAATAAACATGGACAATATTTTAATAACAAATTACATTTATTGCATTTTTCAATACCTTAATGGAAACCAAAAGGACAAGATAACACCAAGAATAATGAGGATGTGGCCCTAAATTGTCAGAATTCTACTTAACAGCTTTGGACAGGCTGGAAAACAGAGATAATAATTGTCTCAGTGAACATCAACATGGAGAGAAACTAAAAGTCGGGACTAGCATATGGTTGTTGCACAGAGGTTAATGTACCCTCTACTCCACAAAGCTCCTAGGAAATATGTGTTATCCCAAATTCAGACTAATTTGGGTACAAGATTTCTGAGAGATGGATGAAAGGGAGTCTTTTTTTTTTTTTTTTCTTTTTTTCTGCTAATGCAGCAGAGAGAGTGACTGTATAGGTCACACTGGAAAGACTTCTGAAATCCAGAAGTACAATCTGAAGTCAGTTCCAAAGATTTTCATCTACATCAGTGAGATCATGATTTATGCCTTTCTCTAAAACGTCTGTGTAAGGGACAGAGAGTGGTGTCCCACAGAGACAGGGCCTGCACTTGGTGATTGCTGACGGGGGACCATTTCTGGAGCTGATCAAGGGAAATGAAGTCACTTTTACAGAGTGGTTGCTAAATTTCAGCTAGCCTCACTTCTCACATACAAATCCTGGTCATCTGGGTTACTCATGTGTGTGGGTCAGAATTTAGGCCCATCAAAACTCAGAAATGTTTTTTTTCCTTTGGGAAAATGGGGTTAAACAGAGTGAGTGCTTTGTAAGTTCAGATGAAAGTACATGATTTGCTGCTGGTGAACGTGGCATTTGCTCATCTCTCTGGGGATGGTACTTGCTGACAGCCTGAAGTCATAAATGAAATGATTTTGCTCATGTCATCACCATCCTGGCCACAGTTTTGCTGCACCTACCTATCACACAGCCTTAATGATGCATGATATGCTGCCGAGAGCTGAAATTCTTCCCTCTGCTGAAAACAAGGCATAGACCAGCCCACTCCTTTTCAGCTCTGTCTCTTTAACCACCCTGCAGTACAAGCTGAAATGAAGCATCCTTTTAAATGTCTTTTGACATTTTCTATTACAAACACACTATGGTGCTCCTGCTCCTCACTGGTATCTGCACAATCTGTCCATCTTCTTCCTCCATCATACACACTCCCAGGGACCAGGTAACTGGCACATGATGCTGTGTGCTCCTATGGAAGAACAGAAATACCCAAAATATGCAAGCAAAGATCATCATCCCATCAGCTGTCTTTGAAGACTAGCGATACTATAGGAGGAAGAAAAAATGAAGGAGCTCAACACAAGCTACTGAGGATGAAATCATTGTAGAGTCAGGGAGTGAAGTTAAGCCTCATTTGCTTTGGCTGTCAGTTCTGTGTGTGGTTTACACACAACAGATGCACATACATACGCACAAATATATATATATATATATATATATATATATATATATATATATATATATATACAATGATGTCCACTGTGCAAATGCCAAGTTGAACACAAATACCATTTCAGGTATTTTTTTTGTTGTTGTAACAACTGATTATCATTACAATTTGAAAAATTGCTAAATCCTGAATGTCTGCACATTAGTACTAGGGTGTCACAATCAGTGCTTGGCTAGGCTTGCTCTGCGCTGCACTTCAGTCACATTTTTAAAGCACAGTGCATCAGTCTGCATAAAAAGTCGTTTGGGTAGAAGGAAGGCAGAACACATTTTTCTCCAACTCCTTCTGAGCCCTCAGAGGCAAGCTGCCTCTCTTGGCATGAATCCAGATAAAGATTCACCAAACCCTTGGTAAATGTAAACTTAGTTGACTAAGGGTGGATTTAAGCATACGCTTGAAAACAAATCTGTGCTGCAGGACATGGCTGAACAGTTGCTTGTTCTCCACTGCTCAAGAGCTGCTCTCCGGGATCTCTGCTAGATGGCCTTGGTTGTTTGTTCTCTCCCCTCAAGAGAGTATAGCTGCTTTTGTACATTGGTCACTGATCATATCCATCCCACACGTAGAGCAGGAATTGCTGACAGCTCCAGCCTCCGGTTCCAGCTGCATTTCCCCTCCTTGGGCTCTCTGGCCTGTGCCAGAGAGGAGCCTGAGCATGAGCCAGAAGATACTTTGCATGGACAGTAAGGAGACCACAGTCTTGGTGCAAATCTGGCTCTTTCAGCATAACAAAACAGATCAGGGTCAGCAAATCTGTATAATTCTGACCAAGCTAAAGTCTTCTGGTAAGCCTCTCATTGTACTACTGCTAGGAGCTGTGGTGGCAGTTTGCATGGACTGTTCCCAGAAGAAACAATACTGCTCAGCTCTCACAGATGGGCAGTACTCAGGGTTAAAAATACCACTTAAAAACAAAGCAGCTTACAGATGAAAAACAACCTAAGCATTTGTCTCTTTTCAAACAAGTACAGCTAGTCATAAACACTGAGCATGTGGGCGCCCTCGCATCGGAGGAACTGTTCACATTACATCCCCAACTGCAAGCAGCAAAGCAAGTTTCAGCTCCTTTAACTGATTGTTTACATACTCTTGGACTGTCCCAAATGTGCTGAGACAAGTCAGGTGGTTTCAGCTAATTCATTTTATCTTGCAATTAACATAAGCAAAAAGCAAGTGCTGGCTCAGCAGCTCTTTGGAGATGGAGCAGCACAAAGTGGTTGTAGCCCAGGTTCTGATGATTACAGGACATCCCAGAGGAAAATACAGCAAGGTCAAGCAGAGAAATGTGAAACCATGGGGTGTACAGTTGCAATAAATTTTCCTTTTGCCGATTCTATTTTTTTTTCTTGTTACAGCAAAGAGAGAGGGAGGCTAGTTTAAATTTTGCTGTGTAGGTTTGCATTTTTTTCAGGTCTTCTCAGCTTTTGATTAAGAACCAGGTGACCTCATACTTTGTATATGTCCTGAAAGATAACAAGATATTTCTTTAGGACCTTATTTTATTTTTATTTTTTCCTTTACAATTCAAAAGTGCAGTAATTGTTTTTTAAATTAAAAATCCATTCTGTAGTACTCTATTGTGTTTGGCTATTTTCAAAATACTTTTATCAAGGTTTCTTAGATTTATTGTTGCTAACTGACATCAGCAGCAATACTTCCTATTAAATTTGCTCAATTTCTGCTCCTGCTACGTTGTTCCAGCATGGGAATATCTACTAGAGCCCTTGATAGTTGTTTTTGTCTGTCAAAGTGATGTTTACAATTTCACCTTAATTTGCTTAACTTGATTTCATGTATTACTTTTAGTGATTTAAATCATCCAGGCACTATCTTGCCAAGCTGACCTCTGAAGATTTATAATATTTAATTACAAAAATAGCATCTCATACCTCAAAAACAATGTCTGTGCCTCAAATTTTTAAAACAGTAATTTGTAAATAGTATATGGGGACTCTTGTTACATTGTCTGTAGCAATTGAAGTGGAGATAGATACACTAACCTCTTGAACATCTCTCTTTAAAGTCTAAAGGCTATGAAGATCTCAATACATGAGGGTAAGTAATGGAAAAGGAGAGTGATTAAGGTTTGTACCACTGTATGTAAAAATCCTGAAAAATCCTGAAAAGGCAGCCTGGTAAAGAATTAAAGGATAATGGCATACTTAGTGCCAGGCAGCACGTTTTGCACTGAGGGTTGATCAAACATCATACCTGAGGGAAACTGCCATGAACCATCAGTTCACGTATATAAGGCAGACAGTTGTGTGGTGATGGTAAGTGTGGTACCTTGCATTACTATTTCAGCAGATGCATCTTGGCTGGATATAGGCGTGGATAAGCCTCAGGCTGAGTATTTTGGCAGCAGTGATCCAACAGTGCAGAGCTGCAGGTGCTAAAAAGGGGAGGAGATGTGAGAAGTACATAGACCTGCATGGAGCTACTGCATAATTTTCATGAGCACATGATGGGCTAATAAGGGAGCTAAGGCAGATCTCCAGGGCTTTTTAGCTCTTGCTAACTTCCTGAAGTTATTCCAAATTCAGTCACTACTTGCAAAAGTTGGTATCTGGCTATGTTCAAAACAAGAACCTGGTGGTATGGTGTAAGGGCCCAGTATTGTTTTTCTCAAGCAATGAAAGTACTTCATAAGTACCATGTCTAGTCAGATAAGCTTTTACAGACCCCAGAATTTCAGATTATCCAATTAGTTTAAAGCAAGGTTGTGTTCCCACAGCTGAAAATGTTGGAGTTATTGCAGATGGTTCACAGCTAAACATCCTCCAGTCTGAAAGGTATCCAACCCAGATGTGAGAAGAAAACCTTGTTTCTGCTGAAGATAGTGGAAAATTTCCCATCAAGGCCAATGATGGTAAGATTTCAATTTGAAATTTGTGAGATAACCTCACACCATCTAAAGAAGAGTCGTTACCCTGAAGGTGCATTTCTACTCCATGACATGACCACTGCTGTCCAAGCTGGTGTCTTCAGCTGGGATACCAAGGGATGTGTCAGTCCCATCAGCTTAGGAAGAGCCCTTCTCAACCCATCTATCAGCACTAATTTCATAGGAACTGAAGGAGTGGGCTGTGATTAGAGTAAATTTTAGTTTCAGGGAGATACAGAATAGGCAACCTTTTCATGTCTCCTTAAACTTGCTTGAAGAAAAGCAAGAGGATTTCTCAACATCTGTCTAGACACTGGTACTGCTCGAGAGTGAGAGCTAGTGATCTTCCCTAGAGGTTTTATGATTTACTTATCATGTTACCTGCTGAGTGGGCTGGACTCTCTTCTGAGATACCCTGTTATAAATTCAAATGAATTATGAATAGAAAGAATGGGAAAGGCCTGCTCTTCCATTACCCCGCTCTGCTTCTGTAAGAAGCACATCTTTAGCAGATGTATATCTAAAAGATACACATAACGTATAATCCAAGACATGTATCTTAATGTATATTCACGTGTTGGAGATTCTTTCATCTCCCTTGGTGATCTACTCTAGGCTTTATCAGTTCCTGCAGCACACATGCTTTCCTAAACCAATCTCCCATGACTGCAAATGGAATTGATTCCATCTGGTTCTACATTGTTGGAAATGGGAAACTGTGAATTATCTTACTCTGTAACAACCCCTGCATGTGTATGAAGACTATTATGCTACAACAAATAAAGGTAATTTTTCCAGCTTTTTCTAAGATGTTAATGAATGTTATATATTTTGTTATTTTATTTCTCTCCTCTAAACATTTTCCCATTCGTCTAGGGCATTAAGTGAAATGTCCAGAACAAAGTGCTGTTCTACAGCAACAAATCCATTACATAAATTAAGCTGTATAAAGGGAATGAAAAGCAGAATGACTTGCACTGAAAATAAAATTATTTCAAAATGCCATTATTTATTCCCATCACTACTCTCACTGAGTACAGACCAAAGCAAATCTGTCACAGATAGATCCACTGCCAGTACCACTTAATTTATTATAATTTAAAAGATGATTACTAAAATACCTATCCTGTTTTTTCCTTTGTCTTCTTACTGTTCCAGTCCAGCAAGAAGCTTCCCTGGCATTAGTTTGGCCCGGTGGTATTATTCGGCTCCTGCTTTGGAAAAAGGACCAGTCTCGTTGGCGACCATTTAATCCTGATTTATTTTCTACCCTAAATATCTTTCAGGTATCATAGGCTTCAAAGACAGACTGAAATGCAACATCTCTCCATTTTAATATCTGAATGTCTTCCAATAGTCCACAGGGTGACTGGGCTCACATCTGTACCTAGCTTCACTGGGCAGCTGGGAGCTGATGTGACACCTGGTATAACAAAGCAGCGAGGAAAATTGAACACAAACACAGCGTCCTCCCAAAGAGTAATTGCTGTTCAAGATGAGGGCAGATTTTCTCTGATTATTAGAATATGTAACTGGAGCAAGAGATATATCCTTCCCTCTCTGGGTTAGCACTTAGTCTCCACAGCTGCCTGCCAAGAAAGACATTTAGTTTGAGATTGCTGATAGCATGAAGGAAATTTTCATTTCCCTTTAAGTACAGAAATACTGCTGTAGGACTGAGACTTTGAAATATGCGAAAGAGGCTTATGTGTAATGGGACAGAAGCACTCTCCAGCTGTGGAATTGGCCGAAGTTATGAAATAGGAAGTGCTTGTTTTAAAGTGTGTGAGACATTGTGCTGGCTTGCAGCATAAAATATGCATCTTCCCCTTCCTGCAGGCCTGCACTGTGTGCTCATGACTGAACAGAGTGACTGAACACACAGTTCTTGGCCACTGTGGAAAGAAGCTGTCTGGATAACAAAGGAAATGGAAGATTTGCTACTAGGAAGAACAGTCACTTCTTGCTCAGCCAGTTGTCCTTAATGACACCGGAGCGTGCTGTTAGGATTGATGCAGTGATGTTCATGAGGAAGGAGCACTCTAAAATTCAGTGCTCAACTTTTGATAGTCCATCCCAAGTAATTATCGTGTCAGTGGATGAAGGGCAAATAAAATTTAAAACTTTTCAGGGAAATTAGGATAATTCTGAAAAAGCTTTCTTAAATGCTGTCTCATTCCAAACTGAATAAATCTTGTGGACATCACATTACTCAGACCTCTATGCTCCTTTTCTCTCCCATATATTTACACTATTGGTTAAGAGTATGGTTGAAAAGCCAGTTTAAAATTCAGCTTCATTTGCCATTCACACTATGACCATGCAAAAACACAATCAGGTTCAGGCCCAGGGTCCTGGGCACCTGAGACCCAGGGCATCCTGAAGGATACTTCTGCATGTTCTTCTTGGCAGGTTGGGCTTGGGTTTATGCACTCAGAGCTGGAAGGAGAAGCTCACAGCTGAGTTTGCCAAAACCACTGAGAACAAGCCTGAGTATGGAGCAAAGTGATCCCAGCATAGACCCTGCATCAGGGAGAGCAGCCAGCAACACAAGGGGACAGTGGCAGAGACAGAGTGACAGAGACAGAGCACGGAAATTTGCTCATCTCTCACTGGTAATGCAGAAGCACCTTAGTGCTCTCTGGTGTGCAGAATACATAAACTTGAATTTCTCATTGCTTTCTACCACCAACCATGAAAAATGTTGTAAACTATCATCTCCTCAAAAGCATTTTAAATGCTTTTTCTTTTTCCTGTACCATCTCTTTAAGTAAGTATATGACAGAAAAAGCAGAGGAAGAGTGCAATATAGAAATTAGAGTTTAACATTACAATTCTGTGATTCTGTGAAATGATAGTGAATGCTACCCAATGGAGCAACTCCTTACAAAAGAGTATAATCTGCTGACTTGATAATCAACGTGACTGTAAACAATCTCCACATGAGCATGAAAGAGCACATGCACAGAGCATCTTTGGAGCAGAGAAGCCAGTGCATGGGTTGGTGGTGCTGAGCTCTAACTCGGAAGAGAAATCCTCCGAAGTCAGTAAAGCAACCAAAAGACGAAATGTGTTCCCATCTCATGGCTACAGAACTGTATGCTTTGCATTATGTGCTCTGGAAGACTGTCTGTTAAGTGTTGTATTACTTCAGCTGTGCTGGGAGATATATGCTATGTTTGCTACATCCAAGAGCAAGCTATAAAGTATAACAAATAGAGACCAGCCATTAAGAAGGCACTGACAGTAGTTTAGTTTAAATTAGGGAGTAGTCAAGTCATGGCAGTGATACAGAACATATTCCTACAAAAGATGAGGCTATCTCTCTGACTGCAGCAGGGCTATCCTTTTACATTTCTTTGTGAGAAAAGCATACTAATGCAAAATACTGCTTGGCCCTCATAAAACTGTACTCCATCTCTGAGTGCTTTATTTATGGGATATGAAGTTCAATGACATTTTAAATGCTTTTTCTTTGGATGGTAATAATGATCTAATGATTATTTAACCATTTTTCTCGAACACTCCTTTATTTAGGAAACTGAAATATGTGAAAAATATTGCCATGTAAATGTCAGTGAAAGTAATTAAGCAGAGAGGAATTTAAGATTATATCACTTGTTCTCTTTTTTCCTCTCTTTGTAAGATGTTAAAAAGCAAGTAGAACTCTGATGTCCTTGGAAATATTATGAGATGAGAATATGGCATGATTTAAGAAGTATTTTCCATTTCTTCTACTGCAGTTGCTGCATGGAATTTCTATAAAAATTCAAAATGCAGAACAAATGAACTGTACACTGGAGTCTTTAAATGTAATTTAATGGCAAATAGACATGTCTGAGTGTAAACTCCTATCTCCATTATACCAGAAAATAGTTTATCAGGTGACTGATAGTCTGAAAGATCTTCACCACCACCAAATAAAAAGAAAAAATTTCTAGCTGCTAAGCATGTTGCCAGATGACTGTGTGAACCTAACTGTGTTAATGGAAGATTTTTAGTAGAGATGAGGTAATATGCCTCAAAAAATGGTTTATCAAGGTTTATCAGGAGGGGTCCTTCAGTCTTCCTGCCACAACAATGCTGAAGTAACAGTTTAGACTCAGATAATCCTTGAGAACAGAGGTTGCAAAGCAGTAGATTTCTTGAGGTTTCTTACAGCAGGCTGGGGTTCTCTTCTATTGACACCCTGATTCTATGATTTATTTACAAAAACAGTCAAATTAAGTAGGACAAATTAAGATTAAAATATGACAAGGCAGTTCCCTCTAGAACTAGAACAAAAGTCCTGATCTTCCAGATTTGTTTCAATTTTTATTTTGTTTTGTTTTAAGTTCAGTGTGGCTATCACCGAAAAAATCTCTTTCTCTTCTTGCATATTTATGCTAATTCCAACATCACGGTGTTGATGTATCTGTATGCTGACTCATTTTTATATACACCGTGTTCTCTTCTCGATGAATTATCTCACCGGTTAATTTTCTGTACAGCAGCATATATTTCATTAGATGTTTTTCCCTCCTGCAGAGGTAGATATCTCTGAAGAAACATTTATCACTGATTACTGCAGAAAACATTCTTGAACTGTGAGCTGTATACTGAGTTTCCCTTTCCTTCGATTTTTTTTGTTTATTTTTCCTCTTTTCTATGTAAAAGTCCAAGGTAAAATCTCCTATGTGGCCCTTCACTTAAGTACAATTAATTATTAGTTTCAACTCTTTTCCAGCTGAAGATGCTGCATTATTTTATGAATATTTCCATAATTGAGACGATGCTGCAACTTGTTTTTATCTTGAATAAATTGCAACTAAAGAGGCTTTACTCTATTTAAATAGATATTTTACCAAACAAAAAGAAATTAAGAAACCAGCTGTTGTATGCAGTGTTTTTCCACGGCAGTTTGTAAATTGGATATTTTGAATACACATATATACTATACACACACATATATATGAATACATATATATACACACATATGTAACTAGAAGTAGAACAACATTCTGCATCAGGAACTTAAAGGTTGGTGCTTCTGTAGCTGCTCATGGAAACAATATTTGAAATATTGTTACTTTAGTACGGATACTAGACTTTATCACATCACTCTAGCATATGGGCTACAACTTTCCAGCTAAGTGTGGAGCGTCCTGAATCACAAAGAGCATGAATTGGCTGTTCGTTGTCCTTTGGGAAAAAAAGTGCCAGGGTTTGGAGTGGCGCAACCCACTGTACACACAGATTGGAGTCCAGTGAAACAAAGTCACTGATGGTATGCTGCAAGTAACATTCCATCAGTCTTCTTATCTATTTATTTATTTATGTGATTTAGTATACATCTTCTCAGCTGCTCTCTTCTCTGAAGTGTCTTCATGTCATCAGTGATACCTATGTATCCATAAGGAAGAGTTTTTCTCTGGGGTTCCAGTCATCTTCTGGCATCTGAGATATGAGATATTTATGTCTCTTCATGATCACAGTGCCAGACTCCTTGCCTTGCCAAAGGGCTTGATCAACAAAGTTGCTGAGAAGTTACACTTCACTGGCAGACATGACTTGCTTGGTGATGAAACTGGACTGTCATTTTCAGGATATTAAGAAACATATCTTCATCTTCAGCAAGGACCTGGTACATAATGAGCCACTTAGGACCAGTGAAAAGTTCTATGAGCTTCAGAATAAACAAACAATTAATCTCCTTGCTCTGTATCCTAGCCATGACTCTGGACAGCCCACTCCCACACTGCTGAAATGTTCACCTCCTGCCTTTGGTACAGTAGGAGTGTCTCTCACCCTGTGTTTTATTTTGACTGCCAAAAACCTATAAGGCCAAGGACAAAAGGTCTTCTTTCTGTATGATTTTCTGTGAGTGTATTTTATTCAGTAGTTTCAAAACTCTACATATTTTATAAACATTAGCTGGATTTATCGCCTATGACTTCATGCTTCTTCCAGGAATTAGCTCTTTGAAGTGCTTTCCCAGAGAGTATTGCAACTGAGATATGTCTATTCCATTGTAAACTTACTGACATTATCTTTTCACATAGATAATTTGAACTTTTCCCAGGCTGCTAGGATTTAAACACATCCCATAAGCATGAACCAGATCAGTATAAGGAATAGGTATCCCTGACCTGCTTCCATGCTTTACAGACTCCAGATCCTAAGGTTTCTAGGAAAGAAGGTGAATGTGTCAAGCTAGTACCTACTCTAAATCCACTGACTTGCTCCAGTGGCTATTCTATCCAACTGCAGATGTCATTGCTCAAGAACATGTTGGTCCTCAGTGTAGAAGTACTCAACAAGGATGGAATTGTCCAAGGAACTGATAAACATGGAATTTCTTGAAGATCTATAATGTCCCATGAAAACAAAGATGGTCCCATGGCTTCCTGTTTTCATGAGGACAACAAAAAGGAGACAGTCCTGCAGGCATAATATTTCTGTCATTTCTGTTGCTGGCCAACTACAAAAAGAGCTCTAACTACACAACACCGAGAACCTATTTTGTACATGTTGTAGTTTAACCCAGCCGGCAGCTAAACACTGCTTCTCTGTCCTAACTGAAACCAGGACAGTACAGCATTGACTTGTTTTCCTTTAAACAATTATTTAGATAATTCAGCCACATACATGTACCTAAATGCTGTCATTCTCTCGCTTAAAGGTTAATGCCAGACTACAAATTTAGGCAACCCTTTATCCTTCCTAGTGATGCTGAGCCATTACACTGAAATGGAAAGAGGGGGTCTTGAACCAGTGTTTCTTGTTGATGAGTAGTCTCTCTGGGGTATGGTTACAACCACCATCCTCACTCAGTGGTCTTTAGCATGAAAAACATGAGTACCAGCAGGAATTGGGACTGGAGACTGGATTAAATAATGAATAACAATTAATCATTCATTATAAATTATTAAATTAATTTTTAATTTTAATTACTTTGCTAATGCCTTGCAAAAGGAAATGATGAAATTCCCTTGTAGAGAACAAGAAAAGCTGATTCTCTGTGTCTCTAGATGGCTCTTTGAAAGTAGTTGTTCGAAGGTGACTGACACCCTAATCTGTATTTTAGATTAAAGAATAAAGGGAATATTGACCTATCTTCATGATTCTGACCTTAAGAACTAAATTAACAACACAGATACTTGTGCTATCAGTCACTACCTCGGCATACCTTCTGCTTCTTCTCTTGGTGCCTGCGGTTTTTGTGTGCTTTGTCTGCCATTGTAGAGATAGTCATAGAACACTGTATCTAATTGCAAGAAATAATGAAAAGACAAAACCAAAAGACACAGTACTAGGCTTTAACCTACTTTGTCAGAACTAGGTTAAAGGTTGGATGATCTAGATGATCTTAAAGGTCTTTTCCAACCTGAATGATTCTATGATTCTATGATTAATAGTATGATATTGAAATGTGCTTCTGGGACTGAACAGTTGAGTAAGATGGAAAGCTGAATAAAGTAATTAAAACACAGTCACTTTGCAGGGCAAAAACACTCCTTTAATGAGAGAATAAATATCACTCAAAGTTAAAGAAATTTGGTTTAAGAGTCAGTAGAATATGTTCTTTTTACCTCAAAACACATACACGGAAGATAGAAAACTGAAAAACGTTCATATATTTGAAAACTGTTAGGAATTCAGTCTTGAATTTTATCCCAAATACACTTTAGCATGGATTTTTTACTTGTGTAGGTGCCCTTTGTGTTGTTCTTACTGATAGCACCATTGTTCCCACAAAATATATTACATTTTGTCCTTCTTTAATGATTAATCACTCCACTTTCCTATTAACAAAAGCAGCAAGTGGGATATTAGTTTCTTTCCCCCCTGATGATCAGAACCTTTTAAGCAGTTTCCTTACAACAGACAATATGTAGAAATAGAGACTGGTTACTGTGAATTGCTGCTATGGATACAAGGTTCTTATCTTTGTCACTGTTTTAAGGCTACATGGAGTGCTTGTTAGCATATTAACCAAAAGGCATTTAACATTAGGTATAAGTACAGTGCATTAAACTATACTGCCCATCTTATTTGGTCGAAGTCCATTCTGCAGAAACTAATATAAAAAGGTCTGATTTCCCCCCAAATTATTAATTAAATACGATTATAATTTATATCAAATTATTATTAAAAAAAAAAACAAAAAACCTAAGATATAAAAAAACACTAGTGTAGATGTTAATATAAGCTGACAAACAGCCTCAGAGAGCGGATACAAATGATCGGAACTGAATAAAGAATCATTTCACATACATATAAACCCTTACCCACAATATATCAAATATTTTCAAATAACTTATTAAACAAAACTTGGAGGAAATGAGCTTCTGATATTCTTTGTATAGTTATCCTTACAATATATGTAGGTCAGTGCTGTTTTATCAAAGAACACTCAATGGCACATCTCACCTCTCTCTGTTATGTCAAAAACCTCAAACATAAAAGCAGCAAAATGAACAGACAAATAAACAAAATCAATTGAATTCAGCAGCAATAGCATGTGGGTTATATTTCTTATCAAGATTAAATAAAAGGACACTTAAACGACTGCTGTGTGAAATGACTTTGTTTCTTTCACGCATATTCGGTATTGTGTGAGCAATATATCTTATGAGGAATAATAAAGGAAATAACTCTTGCGTTGACTGTAGTAGTAACATGAGAGCACAGTTGCTATTAGTGAAAAGCTCTAGATGTCACTCTGCAGCTCTCTGAATTTTCTCTCATTTTAGACTCCCTGAAGGTGACATTCTCAAAGGCCCTCAACCTTAAGTCATGAAAGCTATGCAAGTGGATATTTGCATATGTAAACTGTGCACTAGCACACATGAGTGTGTATTATAGCTATGAGCTGACTTAGTCGGCTTGAAAAAATCACAGCTTGAGTGACATGTACACTGAACATTTGTGCCCAAAGAACATTTCACATGTTTTTTGAGTATTGCATTTAGCATCAAACTGTGAGCCCAAAGAAGTGGTAAAGAGAATCAATAGCCGATAACATTTTTAGTAATATAATATTTTGCAGGACCAAGAAGTAACTCAATAATATTTAACCTGCGTTGTATGCCCTCCCTTCACTCTGTTGAATAACATATTGCTTATAAAATAAAGTTTCAGGACCTTTTCAGGTTCTTATCAGTTAAGAGAGTGTTGTATGGAACTAGACCACTGCAGTCTGGGACTTGATCCAAAGTCTATTTAAATCTCATGAAAAACAGGTGATGACCGGTCATACTGTATCTCAGGCACATGCTGCATCTGTATGGGATTCTCAGTTGAATATAAATGTTTTGCCAGATAAGCAGGCAAATAAGTGATTTGCTTAGTCAAGGCCTATGAAAAAAATAAGATTATCCTGTCAGCACATAATGGTAATTATCTTACGCTGCTTGGCTTCTGAGGCACTTCCTTGTAACTTGAACTAATTCAATACTAATTCACTGAAAACACTGAACCAGGAATATTGGGCCATTAAATTAACTTAAAGAGGTTTGTAGCAACCCGGCAGCAGCTCAGCTGGCATTGCATAGATCGTCGTCATTGGTTATCACTGGTGTCCCTACAGACTGATATGTTTCACGTGGACTTTTATTGCTGAGGATGCATCAGTTTAAGTATGAGCTATTGAATGTGAGATTAACAATCCATATATTCTGGTTGTTTTCCTCAGACAGATGATTAAATGATTTTGAAAAATTACATGTTTTTTTTTTTTTTTTTTCTTGGTGTTTAACCTCACAGTAATTTTATTAATGCTGAGATATGAAATGATCATAAAACTAAGCTTTGTTTGAAACTCGTTGGGCAGATTTTGAGACTCTGTGAAGCAATTTAATTGCCTACTCTACAAATGGTACACGCCAAGCAAAACCACAGACTGCAAGACACTGCACAAATACAGGCTTTGTTTAAAAATTGTCAGAGCAGGCAGATTTGGATTTATCTGAATGGATTTATTTACTGTGACAATTTATGCCTTGACTCAGTTCACTGAAGTACTTAGCAGATGAGGTATTTCATAGATTTGCTTTGGAGTAACCGCATACTAATGTTCATAGACAAGCCTCTGCTGAGAATACATTCACAAACTTGTTGCATTTTGATGGAAACCTTCATCAAGCAAACCCGTGCATGGGAACTGTTGCTCTGTGCATAATGCATGATTAACGGGCAAGTGAGAATGGGCCTTGAATGATGTGAGTGGTTCTTAATGAAGAAAGCTACAAATAATTTATATTAAGAGTGAAATTTATTATCCGGCATTGTTCAAGTGTAATCCTTTACTAAATCCTGTAAAAACAGGCTGTCATGGCCCTGAGGGTGTCCCCATATTAATATTTTGGCTGCCACGGCCTAGTGCTGCAGGCAGTCCTTTCCCTGGGCCCTCCCCGTCCCTAGGGAGGGGGATGTCTGAAGCTGGGGCTGCCCCTGGTGCCCCTTGGCTGCTTTGCTCCTGGATGGGGGCTCTGGCTTCCAGGCCAGGCCCTGTTGCCTTGTGGACAGCCTCCATGGCCTATGGCCCAAAAGGGAGCCGCCGTTCTGCACTGCCCTGGCCCTGCCTGCAGCCCAGGCCTGCAGGGGCAGGTGGGAAGAGGCAGTGTGTTTCCATGACATTTTTCAAGATTTAAAGACTTTTTTCTTTTTCTGTTTTCTTTTTCTTTTCTTTTTCTTTTCTTCCCTTTTCTTAAAAAAAATTAAAATAAAATAAAATTAAACATGAACAAGACCGTTAAGTGTGCCAGATAAATTCCAGACAACCACATTTTATCTAAGACATCTGTGCAACAGTCAGATTTGTTTCACAAATAAATCAGCCACTGCAGAACCCCGCAGGAATGGAAGAAGTAGCTCAGAAAGTCAAGTGACTAAAAGAGAAATTAAATCTGCCATTTTCAAGTTGCTTTGAGGATTTTCTATCACTCTGGAAAAGGCAGAATAAAATCATCTAGTGTAGAGAAAATCACAGATGTGCATCATGGATAGTAGCAAATCATTTCTTTTTGAGATGAACCTAATAACAAAACAATTCCATGAAAATATTGTGATATAAACTCAGATCCTTCAGGGAGTGCACAGAAGATATGCTGCCTGTGAGAGATGCTGGACCAAGTGCCATGCATACTATCTTTAAGAAGCACGTTAACTCATTATTGTACATCATTTTCCTTTCTTAATAAAGGTTTTATTCTGATTCAACCTTCCTTGTAAAAAGCCATTACAAGTTAGTGAAGACCCAGTGAAAATAAAGCAGTATAGCTGTTGCCATGATATGGTGCAAATAACCTTCTCCCTCTCTCACACCTAGGGGAAGTGCTTTATAAGCATAGAATGGATTGAGTTAAAGATCTGAATTATAATGAAACTTGAAAAAGAAATTAGACTGGGGAATGTGCAAAAGAAACCTTTAGTCATAACACTGGCAGGAAGACAAAGTCTGTGTATGCACAGCATTTTGCATGACTATAGACTGGAGAATACTCTAGAGAAAAACAACTCATTTTCTTCTTAAATTGTGGCTTTTGAAATAAATGTTTATTGTAAGAACACAGAAAATGAAATAGAATGTTTTGTGTCAGAGAATTTGGAGTCATTTGAGTATATAGTACTAAAATCTTGTCTTGTTAAAAGTCAGATTGCTCTAGGTGCAATGGCAAAGTAGGGAGCAAAAAGTTAAACACAAGCAAAAAATGATGGAAGTGCCCACCAATAAAGTTCTATAAACTGTTAAACCAACTATATAATAAAGTGAAAGTAAAATTTGTATTCCCTCTTCCTCTAGTTCTCCTGTTGAAAAAATAGCATTTTTATCCTTCCAGGTTTGTTTTTCATGAGTTCTGAAAACATAAAGTATCACAATTACAGGTGCACAGCAATTATGAAAAAGCCAAAGTCAGAGAAGCCATATGAAGTACATGTTGGAATGACCATCAAATCAATATTAGATACAGGAAAAAATAGCTAGGAAAGTACCTACAGTTTTTAAGAAAGGGCAAAGACAGCCTTTACATAAAAACAAAACAAAACAAAACAAAAAACACATGGACAAGCTAGATAAGTGGGCCCATGTGAACCTAATGAGTTTCAACAAGCCCAAGTGCAAGGTGTTGCACCTGGGTCAGGGCAATCCCAGACACAAGTACAGACTGGAAGAAGAACTCATTGAGAGCAGCCCTGAAGAGAAGGACTTGGGGGTTCTGGTAAGCATGACATGAGCCAGCAGTGTGCATTTTGCAACCCAGAAGGCCAACTGCATTCTGAGGAGCGGGCAGGAGGTCAAGGGAGGTGATTATCCCCCTCTGCTCTGCCCTTGTGAGGCCCCACTTGGAGTTCTGCTTCCAGATCTGGGGCTCCCAGCACAAGAAGGATGTGGGGCTGTTAGAGCGAGTCCAGAGGAGGGCTGTGAAGTTGATCAAAGGGCTAGAGTACCTCTTCTATGAAGACAGGCTGAGAGATCTGGAGATGTTCAGCCTGGAGAAGAGAAGGCTCTGGGAAGACCTCATTGAAGCCTTTCAGTACTTAAAGGGGGGGTTATAAACTTTTTTATATATGGAAAGCAACTTTTTGCTCAATCAGACAAGGAGAGGACAAGTGAGAATGTTTTTAAACTAAAAGAGAGGAGATTTAGATCAGAAGTTAGGAGGAAATTCTTCACTCAGAGGGTGGTGAGGCACTGGAACAGGTTGCCTAGAGAAGCTGTGGATACCCCATTCCTGAAGGTGTCCAAGGCCAGGCTGGATGAGGCCCTGAGAAACCTGATCTAGTGTATAGCATCCCTGCCCATGGCAGGGGGTTAGAAATGAATAGTCTTTAAGGTCCCTTCCAACCCAAGCTATTCTATGAACACATTTTCATTATTAAAGCAGACATGGGGAGGACTTGGCAAGATGGATACTGGCTAGAGAAAACAGTGATTAAAGAGGTATCTCCTCACCCACATCTGTGCTGGCTCTTGCAGTTCAATGGTTCCAAAGGTAGCTACTGCCCAGAACACTCCAGGACTTGGCAGAGGAGGGAAGCAACTGCGGTATTCAATTATGCTAAGATGGGGAAATCTTGACTGAGGCTCTGATATGTTCCTGAAGAGAAGACATATTAACCTTCTGTTATTACCTATTGTTAATAATCACATAAAGAGGAAAATAGTAGTATTTCTGTTAGGTTTTAAATACCTAACCATTTAATATGCATCTCACTCACAAATTCCTTCCTTAGATTATTTTTATTCATCTAACTTAATTAATTAACTTAAATTCCATGATACTGTTCACCTTTTCCCATTTTATAAACTGTTTAGATAGTGCATGATAAACTAATAAGTAATATTTGCTTTTAGCTGAAATTCCTCTCACTATCTCTCAACTGTTTCTGATCTTGACTATTAGTGAAAAGAACTTACGGCTAATATTTGAGAATTAATATTTATGTGGTTTTATTCATTTAGAGAAAAACATTTCTGTTGAAGGAAGAGACATTCTGTTACAAGTGTTTTTTTTGGTACAGCCATACCAAAAATTTGAAGTAACTTTTTAGTTACTGGGTTTTTCTTTTTCCATTTCCTTAGGTATCAAATTAGTTTAATTAAGGGCTGCTTTGATTTTACTTGAGTGTAATTGCAGTATTTCCTAAGACAGGTAGAACCATGTGAGGAAAAAAAGCTAGAGGCTCATCTACAGATAGAAATGGGAAGAAATGGATATTAAAGTCTTCTTTTTTTTTTTTTTTTTTAATGTTCTGTTTTCAACTGATTATAATCAACTCAAAATACTCCTGCTGTGCCATATGAGGAAAAGAGAGACTAAAAGTTACAGGAAAGAAAATTCTGCTATGAGAAGGATTCACGTTCGTGTTCAGCAATTCTTTTTTGCTCAAATATTTCAGGTAAATCCATAGGATTTCCGTGATAGGAGGCTTTCAAGGTAGAGTATTCTGAAAAGAAGAAATCAAATAAATTACAGATGGGATTCAGAAATTTATTTTTTGAGCTTCATTTTGTTTTAAGACAGTTTTGTTTGGGAAGTGATTTTTGTCAGCTACTCCTGACAAAGTAATGCAGATGGAGAATAAAACCCGTAGGTGTATGTATACATAGCTATAACCACATGAATGTGAGTTATATCCACTCAGAAAGCTTCCTTTATATGGTTTTGTGGAAATGGTGGCTTGGTGCTCAAAGGTCATCAGAAGTAAAAGACAATATTAAATAAGGATCTTTAAGATCCATTTATATGTATTTCTTAACATATTATCACACTGTAGAAATCAATGGTACACCCACTTCTTTATTGCTATGTGCAGCTGTCTGTAGCAGAGACAGAAAATAGAAGATTAAAAGAGAGAAGAACATGATCAGAGGGACAAAACATTTTTCATATCAGGACAGATTAAACGGCCCAGCACTTTCTCATTTAGAATAGTGATGTCTGTAGAGAGGTACCAAAGAGTCAGCTCACAAATAAGAAAACAAAGGAAGCATTATTCATAATTTCTTTATAATAGTAAACTTAAGGAATACTGAATTAAATTATTTGGTTACAACATTAAAATAAAAAGATTTTTTTTTTTGAGACACATAAACAAATTCTAGAATTTGATCTTAGAGGATGCTGTAGAAATCAAAAATATACAGTTGTGTTGAGACTAATTCATGGAGGACAGACCTAGCAATGAATATTAAGTTATGGCTTAGAATATTGCCAGGCTACTAATAGCAAACTGTGAGAACACAAGCAGGAAAGAGTTACTTTATCTATAGTTTTTATTTTCTTTCCTATCACAGTCCCCCTACAGCCACCACAAGTTCCTGCCAGACAGACTAATCGTGTAGACTTATCTCTGGACTGATAGATTATGGCATTTATGTTCTTATTCTCAAAGAAATTACTTCCATGTGAACGTAGGCTAAGGCTGAAGAGGTAAAAATCATCAGGCCTAACATGAGCAGGTAAATACCTGTAAATATATTGCCATCCAGGATATTAGGAAAGTTAGTTCACATTGCACATTCGTAGCATCTTTATGAATAAATTGAAATGCATCTGCAAAAATAAAACCCTTATGAGATGTGAATTAAACAGTTTCACCTTGACAAACAAATATTTAAAAGAATGGAAAAAATCTCTCAACCCTGTCCACACATTTATATAAGCAGTAAATGCCGTCATAACCTATTCTTACAATCAGTTTGCTGTATTCTGCAATTGTCAGGGCAAAACATTTCTGTAAGAACATAAAGATAATGGCATAGTTAAATTTAGTTGACTATTTTAATCTTAAAACTCAGCCTCTAAACACATGTAATTGATAGTATACGAATGAGTCATGGAAACTTGCTTTTTATGAAGAAAATTACTAATGTTCATTTCTGGCTTTTCACATTACTTTTTATATCATCAGTTTCCTTCCAGTGTGCAGTTTAGTTATCATTGATCCACAACATTTACAGGAATTTAAATGTACTTCAGATGCTGGGTAACCTGGCTCCTGCTATTTCAAAGCGCTCATGAATTTTCAAGCTATTCTGCTTCCATCCTTGTTCTTTATTAATAGGTCATTATTTACCACGTATTTAATGATGAGTTCCTGCTTTCCCCAGGCTGCAACGCATCACTTTCACAGACAGCTTGCCAGGTCTTCTGTACCGTGCTTCCAGTCCAGTACAACTGCAAAGGTCAGCTGTGGCCAACAGGAAAAAAGGCGCTAGGTCCAGTAAGACAAAGGAGGTCCTGGGAGATGGGTCCCATGGGACTGCCTGGAGAGCTGGTAGATAAATCAGCCTTTGGGGTGCCTTTGGGGTGAAAATGAGCCAGCTGCATCATGATGTTGTCACGGGACCCTGAAGGAAGATCCATGGTTTCAGGGGGGTCTTTTATATATAATTTTTGAGATCCTCTTCTTTGTAGTTATCCAGCATATGTGGAATATTACTCATGGCTCTTGACCATATGAAATAACTGGTGCACAGCTCACAGGGTCAGATGTATTGACACGCTTCAAGTATTCCAGCAAAATGCTCCTGTTGCCATAGCTGCATGAGAAATGGTAAAACAACTCTGCTCTCATTCACAATAATACATTTCAGGGACTTGTTTGCTGGTTTCTGTAAACAATAACTTGGGGCTATAAATCCCCTGAACAACTCCTTTCTGGCCAGAAAAGAAACTCAGAAATTAATTTCCAGTCATTTGAATAGTTACCGGTACCTAGGACAGAAGTTTCTGAGAAATAGATTTGGGCTGCATTAAACTGGTTGCACAGGAGTCAGTTCACTGTCAGGGTGTTACTCGCCATTAAAGATGCCAGCTACCAGTTCATATCACTCACTGGCACTCGGGTCTGTTAGTTCTCTAACAAGATGTCAATAGTCCATAGCACCAAATCTATTTCATATGTCTGGAGAATAGCTTTAAACAACTTTTTTTAAGAAAAAAGCAGACTAAATAGAAAATGGGAGGAAATCAGATATGAGTTTGTCACAGTTAACTGTGTTGGAAAATCTCTTATCCCTGTTTGATAAAAGCTGATATCTTAGGCAAAAAGAGAGCTATATATACTTCAATTAATTCGAAGCATTTAGTATGTGACCCTTTAAAAATGTTAGTTAGGCAGAGAAAAAGAAAAGATGAGGATTAGACTAAGCTGTGTAGAAAACAAGATGAAATGTCAGGCAATACTTCTTGGGGTAGAGGGAGATATCAGAGGAATTCCTTGGTAATCAGTCTTGAGGCTGATCTTTTTAGCAGTGAGAGACATAAAAGTCTCAACTTTTGTCCAAAAATATAGGATTTTACTGATGGAGCCTGCTGATGGCACAAAATCAAGAAAAAACATCCTTATACAGAGATTTGTTGTGTAATGGAAATATACTTACAGGGCCCTTGGGAACCGAAATGTTAGAAATGAGTTAAATGTAATGATGTGAAATGGATGCCTGTTGAGCAAAGGGCTGCTGTCAAATATTTTACCTTCCTTGGAGGCTTCAAAGCTTGGCTGAACAAAGCCTAAGCTGTCATCAGCCAGGGTGGCAACAGTTTACCCCTGAGAGGAACACTGGGCCAGTAGCACAGAGATCTTTTCCAACCACTTTTCTATTTTTGTATGAAAATGAAAAAGTAATAAAGACTGTGCTGTAATAGTCACACCACAGACCATGAACTGCCATTGTTACTCTGAAGAAGAACCTGCAGCCCCAGAAAGTGTTTGGTAACGTGTTTTTGGTAGAAATAAGAGGTGATTATACGACCGTAGTAATCTGTTTTAAAGATTCTTTTTAACTTTAAAAGGTGTTGACAAAGCACAGTAGGACTATGAGTCACCCAGGATCTGCCTAGACCTTTTATTTAAAAGAACCATGTCATGAAAATACTAAATCTTAAACACAAAATCAAGCTTTAGTAGAAGATAAGCTAGACCAATTAACATTTTAAAAATAAATAAGTAAAATGAAATATAAATATCAAGAAACCTAATATGGAGAATACCCTGGAGTGGCTGCTGTCTGGACTGCAGGATACATATCAATGTTACTGTCATGCTTTTTTTTTCCAAGCTCTGAATAATGCAGGGTTTGAGATAGTCAGTCATACTGATACTCTGATAGCAGATAAGGGGGGAACAGAGAATAAGAAGTTTTAACTCAAGAAAATCACATTGCAAAGACTATCTTCTCCAGAATGGTATCATAGGAATAGCCCAGGGCAGTCTCTAAAGTGTCTAGCAAACTTGCACATATTTCTAAAAGAGGAAAGAATTGGCAGAAAAATGTCTGGTTTGACTTTGTTGTGATCCAGAAAGACAGTAGATTGTGTTAGTGACAGTCTGATTCATTCTAGTGCACTTTACATTCAACCCTACAACATGACGACTTCAAACTTTACAAAATGTCTGTTCTTGAAGTTTTTGTGTTCTCTTCTTTATCAGTGCCAATCCAGGATATCTGCTGGTAAATTTGAGAGTTGTCTCCATGTAAATTTTCACCAAAAGTGCCTAAATGCACACCAAAATCATACCCTTTATCTTTTTTTTGGATTAAAGCTCTTTTGGAGGGAGGGGAGGGACAGGGACATTTTTTCAGACTAAGGGATGTGACCCAAAGGAAGCCAAGTCTAAGGAAAGCTGAATTCATAGCTACATAGCAGGGCTGGGATTCAGAAGGTCTGGATTATATCCTGGACTGCCACAGGCTTCCTGTATCAACTGAGCAGACTTGAAATATTCAATTTTCCTCCGAGGAAAAACACGATTTGTTCTATCAAGCTAATAAACTGGGAGAATTTATTAACTGAAATCTTTCAAGGACTTTGACACATTTATTTGAGATAGTATAGAGCTGCAAAAGATTAATATAAATTATATTTCATTGCCGTGTGTAGCAGGGTGTCTACACTTGGAGCTTAACCTGTTTCTTGGTATGAGTCTAAATGATTCATGCACTGCAGATTTTTAAACATGACATATTGGCATAATCTTATCTTTCACCTGGTAAAATTAATTTTATTTGAGTTCTCTTTTCATTCACTCTTCAGTCCTAAAATTTCCCTATGTTCATGTCAGGAAAACTGGCTAAAATGGCTGAGCTTAGAGGGTGAGGATCAGTGGCACAAAATCTAGTTGGAAGCCGGTAACCAGCAGTGTACCCGAGGGGTCAATGCTGGATCCAGTCCTGTTTAACATCTTCATTAATGATCTGATCAGTGGAGCAGAGCGTACTCGCAGCAAGGCTGTAGATGACACAAGACTGGGAGGAGTGTCTGAAACACCAGTGTCATGGTGGCGTCCAGAGGGACCTGGGCAGGCTGGCCAAAAGGGCTGAAAGGAACCTCATGAACTTCAGCAAGGGGAAGTGCAAAGTCCTGCACCTAGGGAGGAAAGCACCATGTTCCAGCACAGGTTGGTAGCCACCCTGGTGGAAGGCAGCCTGGCAGAGAAGAACCTCTGGTTCCTGGTGGGCATAAAGTTGAACTAGAAAGAAGGCCACTGGTATCCTGGACTGTGTTAGGCAAAAGATGGCTAGAAGGTCAAGAGAGGTGATCCCCTATACTCAGCACTGGTGAGGCTGCACTTGCAATCCTGTGTCCAGTTCTGGGCTCTCTACCATGAGGGGGACCTGGACACGCTGGAAAGAGTCCAACAAAGGGCCACAAAGATGATGCAGGGGCTGGAGCGTCTCTCCTGTGGGGAGAGGCTGAGAGAGCTGGTGCTGTTCAGGCTGGACAAGAGGAGGCTCAGGGGGGGATCTCATCAATGTCTATAAATACGTGAAAGGAGGGTGCAAAGAGAATGGAGCCAAGCTCTTTTCAGTGGTGCCCAGTGCCACGAAAGAAGCAATGGGCACAACCTGGAACACAGAAGGTTCCATCTGAACAGCAGAAAGCACTTTACTGTGTGGCACAGGTCACACAGAGAGGCTGTGGAGTCTCCTTCCTTGGAGACATTCAAATGCCATCTGGATAAGGACCTGAGCGCCTTGCTCTAGATGGCCTTGCTGGAGCTGGGAGGTTGGACCAGATGGCCTCCAGAGGTCGCTTCCAACCTCAAATAGTCTGTGATTCTGCAATTCACACTTTACTGATTAATCCTGCTGTAATAAAACTCAACCTGTAACTCTTCTGAAAGGCTGTAGACCTTCCCACGCATGGGTGCAGTCTGACAAGTGTTTCTTTCTGGTTTAAGCAGCCTCTGACCCATTTTTCCCACTTCCATCCCTATTTCTTTGCCTGCACCAACTCTCAGTGTGCCAAAACAACCGTTTGTGGGGTGGCATGGTGAAACAGAGCTGGGAAACTTCTCTAAGCTAAAAATCACCATATTTTGCAGGCTGATTTTCTTTTGGGATAATTATGCAGGGAGGCAGAAGATCAGAGACAGAAGGCCAGACCACTTAACCAGCACACCTTGTGTCTATGCTAAAATAGTTAGATCCCCTTCCCTTGCCTGCTGGACCAGGACCTGAAAAATAAGATTGCTCTGCACCAGTTATCTGCTGCTGGTTTCCAGGAGAGAGAAAGAAACCAATCCCTTAGGTGTAAGCTGCATTTCAGTGAAAATAATCTAGCAAATTATGTGAATTGAAAACCCCTGAAGTAACAAAATTAAAAGAGTTTGATTGTTTAATTTACTGCCTGATCACAACTTTCTAACAAAAACAGTTCAGTTGCTGTTTCCAGCTACATCCAGAAGCAAGCTATGCTTCTTCACAGAAAATCATGCAGAATTAAACTGCTCTTCCTTGTACAAAGTCACACAGAGCTTGCTATACAAGGTACATGCTGCATTATTTAAATTCTGCAAATCACCCTCAGAAGTAAATACTGTGAATTGGAACCCATAAGTACTGGCAATATGCTTCATGGTTTATTAATGAATGGAATGGTATATAAATGGAACGGGCTCCTAAACACTGTGTATTAGGAAAGGGGATATTAGTCAAATTATGTAGCTTTGTTCCACTTCCACCACCTTAGATCTTTTTACAGACTCACAGGGAGAACAGGGAGAAAAATGCTTTGAATCTGGGGAGGAAAAAAAAAAAAAAAAAACTGAAAAAAAAAAAAAAACACATTTAAAATTATCACAAGATGATGCATAAGGTTTTACTAGAGCTTGTTCAGAAGGACATGACAGATGAAAGCAGAAATATGTGAATAAAAGTATAAAACAGGCAATATTACAAAATTACAAGGAGAAATTTTTCCCTTACAGAAAAAGAAGTATCATAAGGTGTTCATATGCAACTGCAAGAAACACAAAAGCAAGGTTCTGTAGCTGACAAATGGGCACAGCAAGGCTTTATAGTTTGGGTGGGCAACCGAGGAGAATATTTGCTTTGGTGTTCAGTCCTTACAGAGGGAGAAAAGCAAAGGGAGGTGGTAAGCAGCTGCTGCTTTGGACAAAAATAACAAGGAAAAATTCATCCTAACATCACAGAATTAATTCCACTTTGGTGGAAAGCGGGATGAAAACAACCAAGGAAGATTTTATTATTAAATAATGTCTACTGCTATTTTGTAATTCTGTCCATTTTTGCAAACCTGTAATGTTTAGGAAACAGTAGAGTCTGAGAAATTTGATGTGCAAGGAAGCTTTCCATTCCTCTGGCAGTGGAAATCCTGGGGAGGGGGGTGTTAAGGGGAGGAGGGGAAGCATTGGTGTATCACAGTGCTTTCATCTGCATAAGCTGCCTGGAAATTGCTACTTTAGGGGCTGGGGGAGGGTAAGAATCATCCTCCGATGATCAGCAACAGCAAGAAAATCTCTTGGTGTGCAGCAAAGCAGCATGGAGCAATGCAGAGCAAGAGCGAGACCAGAAGTATTGAAAACTAGCAGGCATATACATTGTAACTCAGTTTATAACAGATATTTGCAGTCTTTATTATCACTTTATATTGATTACTTCCCTTTGCAGGGTCATCTCATAGAATCCAATTGAATGACTCTTAGAGTCAGAGGGTATTTGAAGTAAGTTTATGAGAATCTGACATTATGCAGACAAATAGAATGTCAGCCCTATCATGTAAATCCACATAGTTGTCTTTGTGTCTATTTATGGAACATTATTTTTTTTCTGTAGGCAACCTTTGTTTTTCAATCATTGTTATTGTAGTTGAGTTTGGAAAAGTCCAAGTTTTAGCTTTTTTACTTTTCCCAGTCAGTGACATGACTTTAACAATAATTATCTCATTTGGATGGTGTGAGATGTGCTAGAAATCCTTAAGTACTTTAAATATGCTTTACAATTCTCCAGTATAATCATTAATTGCACAGAAACTTCTGTGCTAATTCTATAACAGAGATCACCATCCTATCTTTTTTTAAAGTCTAGTCATCATCTCTGTGTTTCATTAATTTGCTACTAAAACAGTGTGTAATAAATCAGAAACAATATTGCAATGTGGGGGAGAAAAGATGAAAGAAAGTGTGTATGAAAAACAAGGCTGTAGGAAGAAACAGGAATCACTGTAAATGTCATTCAGAATTACTCAGTTGTTCAAGTACTTACATAGTCTGCTGTTCTTATAATCCATTCAGAACAACAACAACAACAACAAAAAATTAAAAATAGGTTTTCATTTGGGTTTACAAGGAAAATCTAGTGGGCTTATGTCTCCACTTGCCTGAATTCCTCATCTACATTGCAATGGATGAATTTTAGAGAAAGGTAAGTGATACTGCGACCTAGATCATAGAATCATAGAATATCCTGAGTTGGAAGGGACCCTTCACAGAATCACAGAATCTCTAGGTTGGAAGAGACCTCAAGATCATCGAGTCCAACCTCTAACCTAACACTAACAGTACCCACTAAACCATATCCCTAAGTTCTACATCTAAACGTCTTTTGAAGACTTCCAGGGATGGTGACTCCACCACCTCCCTGGGCAGCCTGTTCCAGTGCCTAACAACCCTTTCAGTAAAGAAATTCTTCCTAACATCTAACCTAAAACTCCCCTGGCGTAACTTTAGCCCATTCCCCCTCGTCCTGTCACCAGGCACATGGGAGAACAGGCCAACCCCCACCTCGCTACAGCCTCCTTTAAGGTACTTATACAGAGCAATAAGGTCACCCCTGAGCCTCCTCTTCTCTAGGCTGAACAAGCCCAGCTCCTTCAGCCGCTCCTCATAGGACTTGCTCTCCAGGCCCCTCACCAGCTTCGTCGCCCTTCTTTGGACCCGCTCAAGCACCTCGATGTCCTTCTTGTAGCGAGGGGCCCAAAACTGAACACAGTACTCGAGGTGCGGCCTCACCAGAGCCGAGTACAGGGGGACAATCACCTCCCTAGCCCTGCTGGTCACACTGTTTCTGATACAAGCCAGGATGCCGTTGGCCTTCTTGGCCGCCTGAGCACACTGCTGGCTCATATTCAGCCGACTGTCCACCATCACTCCCAGGTCCTTCTCTGCCTGGCAGCTCTCCAACCATTCCTCTCTCAGCCTGTAGCTCTGCTTGGGGTTATTGCGCCCCAGGTGCAGGACCCGGCACTTGGCCTTGTTGAACTTCATACAGTTGACCTCAGCCCATCGGTGCAGCCTATCCAGATCCTCCTGCAGAGCCTTCCTACCCTCGAGCAGATCGACACACGCACCTAGCTTGGTGTCATCTGCAAACTTACTGAGGGTGCACTCAATGCCCTCATCCAGATCATTGATGAAGATGTTAAAGGATCATCCTTTGATGATCCTTAAGGATCATCAAGTCCAACTCTTGACACCGCACAGGTCTACCCAAAAGTTCAGACCATGTGACTAAGTGCACAGTCCAATCTCTTCTTAAATTCAGACAGGCTCGGTGCAGTGATGGACCTTCATAACTGTTTGCTTGTTCAATGTGAGTTGAATTTCAGTTAGAAGAGAATGCAGAGTTATTTTTCATGAAGACAAGAAGAAACAAAATCTGGCCTACTGGCCCCTGTGCAATTGGCTGGTCATTCTTATGTCTCATGAATAGCACTGCGTCCTATGTCTTCAACATCTGACACTGTTAGTTTATTCAAACTTTCTCCTTCCACTGAAACATGGTTTATTGGCCTGCTAGAATCTATTTCCATCTATTTCAAACTGTTCCAAGTAGTGCTACAGCAAATCTCTCAAGTTCTTATTAATTAACTATGATAAAAGCTATCTTGATTTGAGTAACTCCTATCATATTCTCAAAACATACATCAGATCCATAATTAACAGTGACCTCAGTACTTGACACACCATGTCAGGAGTCAAAACAAACATTTGCAAGAAGATATCTGAAAAAATAAACAGAAATCTTGAGCTATGATAGTGAGACCTTCTGATGTATGAGCCAGAGACCTCGCTGGAATCCACACTGGAGGTCATCCTGCAAGGTCAGAGCTGTCTTCACTGCTGTACAACGGCCCCAGATAATATTGCTGTCCCTTAAAGTCATCCACTGAAATAAGTAAACTGAAGCCTACCAAATAACTCCCTTAGACAACACTGGTGCAGCTGATCCAAGCCATCCCCTTATGTTCTTCTAGTGGGGTGTTGATTTATTTCAACACCAAGAATATTGGGAAGGGGGTTCAGACCCCTCTGTGGGAAGCTCTGCTCATATCCACCTGTCTCTGGCCATGGCCATATGGGTGCTCGAGGCTCTTCCTGGAAGCATGGTCATAGATGTTGGTCTTCCAGCCTTGGTATTGGGCCTCTAGCTTAATGTTCATCTGCTTCCTTCTCTGAGAGGTCTCATGACTGTGTCATCTCAGCTGTAGCTCTGTTCTTGTTCTCCTGCTGTAATGATTCTGAAAACTGTATCCAGAGACAGTAACAAGGTGCAAACTAATGCTGGCAAATAACTAATATATAACTAGTATAAGGTCAAGGGAAAATTGCAAAACTTCATAAAATATTCATAGTATTGCAAAAGAATAAACTGTGTCATGTGAAAGTGTAAAAACAGAATTACAAACATGCTATATGATAGGTTACTATTAGGAATGGATTCTCAAGATCATATATAATTTGTATAGCTGAAACCATGAAACATAAGTATGGGAAGAAAATGCACTGTTGCTCTAAACTCATGATCAGCAATACCCTGGCTGAGCTCCTTAGGATCCACTGATGTGTTGGGAGTTTTTTTAAAATGTAGGTTTAAAGCTAGAAATATGCTAGACTAGATATTTGAATGGGTTTAAGAAAATGTTCTTTTGTAGGAAAAAATTCCTAACTGGTACCATGCTGTCACCTATACACCTCCAGCAGATACAGTAGAGCAGTAGTTCAAAATTGAAGACTTAAAGTGATAAAACCTTATGGTCCATGGGGCACATGTTCTTTTGGTTTCATTCCAATGGGTAATTTATTAAAGTCTTTAAGTTAGACAAACTGACTGATGGGATTCACAGAAAACATAATTCTTCAAATAGGATTGACTCAAATATGTTCTTCAGCAAAACTCTTGACTTCCTATCACAACCCCTTTTCCATCCATCTCCTACTACATGTGGTCCCCCATACCAGGCTTCCGTTAGTTCTTCCATCTTCCTACCATAAAATCTTATTGCCATTAGGTAAGAACCTAGTTTTGACCCCATTCATTCCACATATTCATATCTTTTTTCTTTTTTTTTCTCAAACTCTCAAAAACCAATCTGTATGTTTTTCTTTTAATTTATTGTTTTGAGTGGATCTAAATTTTAAAAATGTCCTTAAGCAGTCAACTGCAAGTTAGTTTTGAAAGTCAGAAGCCCCTTTCCAACTTATAAGCCAACCAAACACTCAAGTATCCAGATTGTCCAAAGAAACCGCTATTTATTTTTTTTTAATTTTAAACCTGATGACACATTAGATGAGAAAAGTTAAAAACTACTCAAAAACATTGACAAATGCTGAGAGGAATAATTGCAACTCAGAGGAAATAAACTATTCATCACAGACATTTTGGGAACATATATAGAAGTGCAGTTGTACTATTCATGGATCAGTATATGAATAGGTAATTGGAAGAACTTTTCTAAGCTAAGGATGAATATAGAGCACAATAGAGGGAGAAGATGATCTAAGACTAAAAATCTCTTTATAGTACTCACATTTTCTTCCAAATTATCTACATCAACAGTGCTGTCTGTTCACCCAGGCACGATGGAGCCATGTCAGACTGAATCTACAGCTGAAACCAGGGTCTGAAATAGCATCTTACAGCAAATGACAAAGTATAAAAAAAAAAAAAAGTATTTTTTCTGTGATTTGGAAAAGTTTGTAACTTTTTTCTAACTTCTCTGATTTCTTTCCAAAATATCACACATATTCATGCAGTTAAGATCCTGTAGTCATATAAGGGGAAGTATATGTGCATGGGTCATGCGGTTGAATGCTCCACCATTTTAGACTCATACCACATTATTCCTCTAAGTCATATAAATAGATAACTAAAAGTGGATTTTTTCTTAGATGCCACTATGCTTTTCCAAAGCCTGTCTTATGGTGATTGCAAATACTTTTCTAATTTCCAAGCCCAGGTTATGGGATGCCAGTCAACAGCTAACTTTCTAGGGAACTTTGCATAGGTAGCAGAACCAAAAACAAACCAAAAGATCCTCCTGCATTTGTGCATCCAAGAACAATTCAGTATTAATCATTCTAAATAAACCCCTCCCCCTTCTCAAAGCATTACTGTAAATTCAATATTTCACTGCAGTGAAGCTAGAGAGGGTTGCAAAGTAAAAAACTGGATGTCATGGGAGTATGACAATAAAACTAGCGATCATTCAGTTTAAATTAAAACTCAGATTTTACACGCAGCTGGAAGAATTGGAAAACCTCAACATATCTATAGCACAGCCCTGTCAGACTGCCAAAGAAAGTGAAATGTGTGTCTGAGGGGCAGCAGCAGTGCCAGAGTTTGCTGAACACATCATGGGGACAGGACTCTCCCCACTGCAGGCATCAGGCAGGTCCTTCATGCAGCCCTGCCTTGGGGCAAGACCTGTGCTATCCCAGAGGCAGGACCACGGGATTTTTGGCTTTGCATTCAGCAAAAATTTAATTTATAAATAGAATGCTTAACTGAGATATTTAAAGTTAGATAGAAAGAAATTAGACCTACATGATAAAAAGTCACTACTGTCTGTGTCTTCCAAGCTAGAATCAGCTCATACTAGGGGCATCAGGACAAGTAACCAGAGCTACAGACTGAACAAGGTACATGTTGGGCTTTTAAAGGATCGTTTTGAACTTATTTTAACAATATTAATTCCATATGTTACAACTCAAAAGGGTATGTTCAGGCATCTAAGTTGATAAATTGTTGTCCCTATTCAAGAAACAGGATGTTATGGTCTTTACAGGAAAAATCATGAAAATGATTCTTTAAAGATGTTGTGTTTTTGAGGAAAAGAGTATTTTTCTTCATGTTTTTATTGTTGAGTAATAAGGTCAAGTTAAGTGTTTCTTAACAGAGGCCATATGGTTTGGATACTTACCTGAATAACAGAAGCTAGAATCTGCAGGAATGATTAAAATGTCTAATTCATCACCTGGCTAAGACACAATCACTCTCTACAGCACCATTTTCTATAATACTTAGATTATATTTTAATTTTCAAATTACTTCTCATGAATACAGCTCTACATAACAAAATATACCCCGTATTCACAATCCATTATTAATTAGATTGTTATAAACATGATTATTGATTCCTTCATTATTTGTGAAGTATTTTTCATATCCCACAGAGACAGGCAGCCAAAGCCCAAGGCAATAATTAAGAGCAGGTGAAGAATGTAAGCAGGAAACCAGGGATAAGCAGTGGCTGGGGGCTATTGCTAAATAAAGCCTTTATGAACAGAGAATTTCACAGCTCAGCAGGCTTCAGTTGAAAAGCAGTCTCAATTACAAAGACACCAGCTCAGAAATGCAGAAGGACTTCAACATAGAGCTTGGCTCTTCATTTCAATTTTGTTTTCCAAATTCCATATTCATATTAAATTGAATAACCCAGGGCATTGATTATATTCTCTAGGATATCTCTAGAAAAATATTTATTTTGCCTGTGTGAAAAATCTATAACCAGTTTGGTACAATATATACTTCCCTATTATTATTTGAGATGATTGTTCAACCTAAATTGCATGTCAGCTAGCTCACTACACATCCCAGCCTACATTAGTTGGGGAAGATGAGGGTGTTAAAATGCATAATAGAACTTAATTATTAGGAACCATTTTATTTCATTCCCCCTTGGACACCAGGATGACCTCTCCTCTGCCAGGAAGTTCCCCCCAGCCTCCACTTGGTTGTAGGGAGGTAATACATGGGCCCTGCCCTTGTAGAGAAACCTGCAGCTTTGGGGATAGAACACTGCTTTTCCTGAGCACAGGCCGTCAGGGCTCCTGGGGATGTCTGCTGTGGTTCTGAGGTTCAGCTGCTTGATGGAGAGGAGAGAAAGGCAGCCAGACTTTCTTACTGCTTCACCATCCCAGGCACTGACCTCCTCTAGCTTTTCAAAAGCCCCAGTTAGAAGCTGCTTAGTACAATCAGATGAAAGTGGGAGCTTTGTGCTTTATCCAAGCCTGCCTGCAAGGCAGTGGTTGGTTACAAAACTGGTAAGGACTCCTGCAGCTAGTACTGCCTTTCATGAGCACGTAGAAGTTGTAACAGAAGTGCTTGATTCTTGGAGCTGCTTCTTGAGTGAAGTCTCCCTTATTCTCTCCCTGATATGCTGATACAGAAAAAGGGAGAATAAGGGAGAATAATTATTTTCTGGGGACATCCATTTCTCTAGCTATGGGGGTCTGACAACATCAAAAGTGTAAAAACTTTCAGGTTTTGCATCTGACAGGACTCTGGCCTGCCATGGAAAGCTTGCCTACACTGGTAGGAAAATGATGTCTTGTTGCTGGCCGCCTCTGCTCACCAGCACCCTGGCTCTCCTGCCCATCCAGGCTCATCAGCCCTAAAAGTAGCTCACCTGTAGATGTCAAGGTGATATGGCTCTGGGGCCACCTGATTTAGCAGCTGGGGAGAGAGGACGTGTGAGCAAGGGCACTGAAGTACTTTGCAGTCATGTAATTGAGTGTAAAAAGGTTCAAACTGACACTCAGCACACAAAGGCACACACATGAGCTGGGATAGAGAGATCTTAGCTCCCTCAAAGTGTTGGAAGACCCCTACTGGTGACATAACTTCTGCGATGCCTATAGATACACATAGAAGGAGCCAGACTCCCTGATCCATCAGGGACAGCAAACCAGCTCTTTATTGTTTGTCCCTGCTGGGCATTGCTGCCCTGGGGGATGCACTGTCCTGTGGGGCACCTTGCTTCTCCCATGGCACAGCTTCTTCGGTGTGTGCTCACCGCCCTTCCTGGCCCACACCACTGTGAGTCTCGCTCCTGTGAACCCCTTCTATGCATCTCGTTCCCATGGCAGGAGCTGCCTTGGCATTTCATTTCCCATGAAAAAAAAAAAAAAAAAAAAAAAAAAAAAATCAGTTTCAAACATATTGCTGAGGAACCCTTGGCTGCCAAGGGCAGAAGACCATTTTCAGCTGTGAAAACATGGTTTCTGAGCACATCTAGTTTCCAAAAAAATTACACATTGTAGATATATGGATACATGTCTTCTAGGGAAGAAATACATGATACATAGCATTCCTATAGAAGAAATTCCCAGCTTTATTTTTGTTCTAAGTCCATTATGCTGTACTTCTGAAAGATATCTGGACAATGCATTTAAGCAAGATGGAGTATGGTAAGAATAGCTGCCAGCCATCCAGGTGTTGACATTCACCTATGCTGTATGCATGTGACATTCTGACATCATGTAAGCACACCCATGTTCCATGAAGCTATGTATTCTTCAGTGGTGTATCTTGGGTAGGGACTGATTTTTTTTTTTTTTTTTAAATGCACATCTTTCAGCATGGCCCTGACCCTCTGAATCAGGGAGAAAACTGCATCATTATATGCCTTGAAAGAAATAAGAGAAGTTCTGTGCAAAACCTTTAAAATTTTTATTCTCTGATTCCTCTTCAGTCCATTATGTGTTATTAACTACTATTATCACCGATAGCATAAAGATGTAAACGCTTATTTGTTCACAGCTTTATATACAACATCACAGAAAAGGCTGTTAGGTATGTGACATTAAAAACCGAAAACAAAAAAGAACAAAAAAGCAAAATCAGAGGAAATGTATGGTGAATTACAGTATGAAAAGGAAATCTATTTACACACATTAATCTATACAACATCATAGTCTGTACAATTTGTAAAAAATAATCACATTCATTTACATCATCTTTAATTTTTACTGAACTTGACAGATAAAAAGTTATGAAGACAACAAAAGAGAATTTCAAAACAATGCTCATATTGATGCTCCAGGAGAAAAAAAAGCTGTAGATTATAAGAAATTCACTACAGTGCTTTGGGAAATAAAGGTGTTTGGGACATTTCAGTCACTGGTTTAGCTGACAATGGAAATGTTACCAACTTAGATTTAACTACATGCTGGGCAGAACCAGGTTCAACACAGAATGGTTAAACCATATAAAAAAAATGCTCTTTTAAATGTTGTGTTGATGTAATCCTATAACAGATCAGAATTTAGTATTATCATCATTAATTCTATACTTTTTTTATTCAATACTTTTTTTTTTTTTTTACTCAACAGAATATCACTGTGTACTAACTTCTGCTATTTGGTTATATCAGGGTCATACTGACAGCCCACAGCTTATATAGGCACTCATGGTAGTGTGAAGGTACTTCATTAGTAAAAGGTCTTCCTGTATCGCAGACAGCAATTGCTCAGGCAATAACCCTTACATAAACAGAAGCCTTCTCTGCAGGTTACTTGCCAGTTGTACTTTTTAATCAGGCATATTTAATGCTTAGTTTTTTTTAAAGATGTCTGAACAAAACCTGTGGAAAGTGAGTTTGGACTTTACTCACGTTTACTGCTAAAATGGACAAATTGAAAGTCAACAGAAAAAGTTTTTTAGGACTCACAAAAATAGGAGACAAATAATGGCAATGACTCGTCTCATTCTGAACACTTGGAGTGTGAGACCCGTGCACTCAGCAATGCCTTATTTCATAAGCAGTCAGACATTCTCCAGTTTGCTGAGGCTCTGATTCTTGCTTTCCCCTTCATCATGTTAAAGGCAGAGGGAAGCCGGTCTTGGGGTGTATGTGGAGTCAATGCTCAGATGGGCAGGCTGCCTCTGACTTGACTCTAGAATGATTTTTGTAAAGTGTTTTCTCACCTTTTGCCACCAGTAAGTTACTGCCACTAAAGTACAGTTCCAACATATGCTTAAACTGAGCAGTTCCTCAGCTGGCTATGTGCAGCACTCATCACCACCCTGGTTGGGTGCAATCTGTTGGGCTCATGTGAACTCCAGAATGGTGTGCATGGAGTACTTACTTAAATACGTCTAACTCAAAATGTCATGAAAGCCATCACATCTCTCAATGGCTAAAAGGATGCTTTCCACAGTCCTAAGGTTATTTTGCAAAGCACATTACTGCACCTAAGCCAGACTCCAAGGTCAACATATTTTAAACAAGTTATTACTATATATAGAAAAAAAAAAAAAAAAAGGCCAGTAATGTTTTCACTTTATACCATTAACCAGTTCCTGGTCAGCAGCTGAAATGACTATACACAGATTGTAATGGTATGACCAGGTGAACTGCAAGTGGGAGCGAGAAATGTGGTCAACGGTGTGTGCACTCCTGAAGGGATATACTGCAATACTTCCACCTTCTTGTGGCTGAAACCATGACAAATTGAATGTGGCACAGAAGAGAAACAGGAAAAAAATGAGAAAATGCCTTGCAGTCAGGGTTTTAGAGATTTTACATGTTTAGTTTCTTGGGGAATTAAGACTTGATTTCAGCAATGATTCAAAAGACTTCACTTAAAGAAAATTTCTGGTATTCAAGAGCACTTTGTTTTGGTGTATGACCCCTCTACAAAAGACAAAAAGCCAAACACCTAACATAATACAGGAAACAACTGAAAGTTGAAGCCAGGCAAATCAAAACAAGACAGAAGGCCATTGGTTTTATCATGTAAGGCAGTCAACCACAGGGACATCCCACCAAATGAACTGAGGGATCCTCCATTGCTTGAACTTTAGAATCACATTTTTGAAAGATAACTTTGACCAACCAAGTTATTTAGCTTAAAAATCAGTATTTAGGTATCATCTACTATCAACGTAACTGAATGGCCTCTTCTGGAGAGCTCTGTTTAACCTAACTGTAGATGTGAAGTGAGAAATATAAGTTCTGTTCTGTTCTGTTCTGTTCTATTCTATTCTATTCTATTCTATTCTATTCTATTCTATTCTATTCTATTCTCATTGTATAGTAAGTACAGAGAAAAAGGTGGTTTAGTTTACGTGCTTGAGCAACTGAACAAAGGATGAAGCATTTACAACTAGTGCCTATTTCTCTATGAAGACTACAGAAGGCACTTTAAAAAAGAGTCTTTAGCTCAGAAAAAGATATATACCTTTTAGATACCTAAACCAGGACAGATGAATCTCACCTGAGTTTATCAAGCACCTAGATGAAATCGTCGATTCTGAAAAGGAAAATTTAGGTCAACTCCCTGTATATTTGGATTTTGTTCACGGTTAGCAACTGAAGAGTAATCTGTCACTGTTCCTCATGGATCATCAGCAGATAATGCTGATACAAATCACTTAGAATGAATGGTGCCACCATTCAAAGCCGGTCAATGGCTTTTTAATGGGCACAAACAAACAAATAGTTTTCCTGCTCTGAAGACTTTATGACTCAGTTTGGACCCTTCCACCAAAGGGAGAAAGGCAATAAAGGAATAATGATGAGCAGGAGAACTAAGTGACAAGGCCATGTGAGCAAAACACATACCTGCCTAAGAATTATGTTTAGGGATGACAGAGGGCTGAATGGTATTTTCCTTTTGACCTCAGAGTACCACAGCACAAAGCAGGACCATTTAACTCCAGTTTTGTGCAACATCAAATGAAAAATGAAGCCATGAGAATCTATCTTGTTTCTTTGCATTGTAAAGATGCAAAACACTGATCAAGTACTAGATTCATCAACTGGTTTTCAGTTTGTGCATAAATTTTAATATACTGTGTACCTGTGTGTGAAAAGGCAGCTGGAAGTCAAGCAGATCCCATAATGATGGGGTTGATGCTGGAACTTTGCATAAGGTTATTTGCAGATCAGAATTTTCTGGAAGTAAAGTGAAGTAAGCACAGCGCCTTCTGGGCTTTTATAGAGATAGTTCTCTCTAGGATACAATGAATTCTAAATACATATCATTGGTGATGCATCTTGCAGTATAGACTGATGGAACTGATGCTTTAAGTCCCTATATCTATAATGTTTTTCTTTCTCTGTGTCAACTCAAAGAACCTCCTTTGAACGTAACAATAAGTGTGTTTGAATGCTTGTCAGGTGGGTGCACCTGTCCACTCTAGGAATTCCAGGAAAAAAAAAAAGTACAATGTGCGTTTCAAATCTCAGGGAGCTGAGCAGTCCCAATGACACTTCATTCAAAGAAGCCTGAAGTGTGTAGATTGAGGTACAAGAGCAGTCCCCAGAGATCAAACATGTCTTCATATACTTGCGGAGTTTGTTGATAAAGTTCTTTAGAGATCCAGGAAGAAAGCCTAAAGGTTAGTAGCTGTTTCTGAGACTAAAGCCTTTGGGAATATGAATATATGTGGTTTGAATACAGGTGAAGGGGATCTTTTGACTCTGTAGGATTGCCATTAGGCAGCCTAATTCACTCCAGAATTTCATATCTCACCAAGTGACAGTCTATAACACTCTGATTAACTGAAGGTGATTGCTAGCTTCTTTAAAGTCAAATTTGGCAAAGTAACAACTCATCTACTGATTATTGTGTAACAATACCTAGATATACCTAGAATACCAGACAATACCTATTACATGGAGGTTGGTGTCATGCAACACTCATGAGTGCAGCCCATGGGACAGTCACGGAGCATTTACTCTCCTTGATCTGACATAACAATGTATCACTCCAGGGTAACCCCATCAAAAATAAATTGTGTTTGACAGATAAATAGCTAAATTAAATCAGAGCAAGAGGTGTACAGACATTTTAATGGCTGCCAACAATATTCTCAGTCTTGTTAGTATGTTCAGGAGTGTACGTGTATGACTGCCAAGACATACTCTTGCTGTCATTCTTCCCCTTCCCTGGCAATATTATTGACCTTGGATTCTGCTGGCTCCCTATGATCCATTATCCGAAATATCAGTGGAATTGCTTTTATCAATCAGAGGTACTCATGCAAATGTACATTATTCCCACTTGTTACTTAGAGTGGACATGGTGAAGCGTGACATGAGAAGTAAACATCACTGGGTTTATTTCTTTTAAGACTGCAAATGTTCCATGTGTATTTCTAAGAACTTATCAGTTCTACACCTTCTTTTAGAAAGTGGCAACATAAGAGGTTTGGTGTTGTTAAGAATTCCTTCTATTTATGCCCTTTATAGTATTTTTTATGGATTGTGATTATTTATTTATTTATTTTTGCTGGAGTCATGGGCAGGACTGAATCAGCTTAGATAGATAAAGAATAGTATTAAGCTTAAAAAACTTGTATTATTCCTTAAACGGGAGTTATATCTTTATTACAATATTCCTTGTTTTAGCTGCCAAGTATGTAGTTCTAGAGATATACTTCAATGAAACTATTATATAAAAATGATACTTCCAATGGGTAATGTGATCCAAGGCTATTTGTCCTATGCCAGACTGCTCTAGCAATAAAGCACCTCTTCAGAAAATTGTTTAATAAAAGATCAACACAAATCTCTTTGATTTTAAACAGAAGAGTACAACTGGTGATTACAACAGCACTATTGGCAAATGCTGATGTTTTAATCAAAACTATTACAGTAGCCATTTCTGTGTGGACTGTAAAGGTAGTCCTACTTTCTGCGCCAAAACATAAAAACCAGCAACTTTCAGAAGGGACAACAGGATAGGAATCAAACTCTGTGGAACATCATCTTTGAAATTCATACAATTAGCCAAGAAGCACTGCTCTTCTTTTTTTTTTCTTTCTTTTTTTTTTTTTTTCCTTTCTGTATGATGTTAATTATTTCCTAGATTAGCACATTAAAGTCTCAGTGTAGTTAATTATAGCCTTACATTTTTCTTTTGTTTTCCATAATTAGGAAGGAATTTCCTGGTCCTTAAGGAAATAAATGCTACCGCAAGTATAAATATAATGTAAGAAATTTTCCTGCTTCCCATCATAACCTTTTCAACATGTACCAAAGTAGTCTGCATTGAATGGGATCCCACACATCTGTCTCATAGACTGGTTGGAGGGAAAAGGGACCATTACAGCAAATGAGTTTTTGTATAGTTATGGCTAGTAAATGGCAAGAGAACATCAGAATTAATGTGAAAGTCATAAAAAAAAAAAGAAAAAAAAAGAAAAAAAAAAGCAGGAAACATGCATGGGGCAGGTGTTTATGTTATTACCTGGTTGGCTGCACAAACTAATTTCCCAAATACCAACATGTAGAAAAGCAAAGCACTAAATTTTACATTTTAGAAAATACCACATCAAGCTGCATATAACAAATGATATAACCCACGGTTTTTGCATGTTTGGGGGGACGTAGTTGACTTAGATCATGGTGGTCTCTGTCTGCATAAATGACTGAGCCCTTGAATTCCGGTGGAGCTGAGATACACTTTCTGATCCATTTCGAGAAATTGAAGAGCTGTGGAGTCTGTAATCTCTGCCTGCTGTCTGCTTCCAGCACAAACTCCGCCATTTTCTTTTCAGCTCTCCTTGTACCTGTGTTAAAAAGTCAATGCACAAGATGGGCTGAAAACATCCTTTCTATGTGAGGAACTTTTGCACATTTATTGGCTATCAGATGGGGAGCTCTGGGAACAGCTTCTAAACAGGTTTTACAAAATTGAGAAGGCTGTGCCTACACTGTCTGTGAGAAGCCCCAGGGCCACTTTCAAAATCAGATTTGCATCACTTGTGCTGCCACAGTGGCTTTTATTAAAATACTAGCTAGTTATTAATCACTTGTACTTAAAACCAAATCAAGTTATTAGGCCCAAATCAGGCATCTCATGAATACCAAAGACCAAACTAGCGCTCAGGAGACCTGTATGTCAATTCCCTGTGCAAGCAAGTGTCTTTATTCAGACAGATTCCTCCTGTCATAAACTGAATGCTGTTTAATATATATTGTACCTTAAAAAGTGGCTGGAACAAGGAAGGAATCAACAGGAATTCCTTCCGTCTTCCTTAGTCAAGATGAGAAAAGCTGCTACATGCCGAGCACATCTGAAAACCTGCTGCTGTGCTGGAGTTAGATTCTCTCAAATTACCCCTAAATACCTACTAAAAGATATTTCTGGTTTTGGATGATTTTCTAGTCTTGTTGCACCTCACTTGCACAATACACATTACTTGTACAAAGGCTAGAATTAGTTCACACCAAATAAAGATGCCCTCACTAATACCTCAATTTGCAAGGAATTAGATTTCAAATGGCTCTTAAGTCTCCACCCAAACACACTAATTTCTCCCATTGCACAGAAACGTATATTCTATAAACAGGAATGCAAACATCTGCTAAATCAGCTTCACGTTACATAGAATGTAATTGTTGGGACACTTACACATTTATTGAAAAAAATAGCTTATATCCTCGGTAGGAAAGGTGAGACTTACCTCACTGTTCAAAAAACAATACAGGACTGCAACAATCAATCCCTGGAAACAGACAATATTCATTAGTTAGTATGCAGTATTAACCTAAGTCAATAAATCTTGAATAAAAACCTTAAAATTTACCTGAAAAGATCCCAAACACAACTCAAAGATTATTTTGTAAGTGCCGGAAGTGCGTTCAGGAAACAGAGCAAACACTGTGTAGTGAACTCCAAATAATGGAATAAGCAACAATGTGGATTTTGCAAGTCTCCTGGTTAAATAAAACAGAAAAATAAAGAAAGAAAGAAAACGAGTTTAGTGATAAATTGTTATTTTACTAACATAAGAAGCTGATGCAATGTCGTTTCGATAAACCTCATATAACTTCAGTTTTATAAACAAAATGACACTTATGAGTTAGTGTCATTTATTGATTTTTTTTTCCTTTCAAGCTTACTATGAGATTAGCCACACAGTAACATTATAAATTAATGTGTGCAGTTCCATGCCATATTTGATCTTGCGAATCTTGCAGTCTTCCAAAAGCTGGTAAAAAGCTGCAAGGCCTTTCTAAACCAGAAGATCCTTTTTCTGTTGACCTCTGGACAGCCTCTGGGCTTGCATTTAGATGGTCTTTAAGGTCCCTTCCAACCCAAACCATTCTGTGACTCTATGATTCTATGATTCTGTTCCTTAGGACCATGTTTGACAAAGCATCATGAGCTGTGATTAGGCCTTTTGGGACATTTTCTATTTGGCATAAAGGGTTATTTGAAATTAATATTTTTATTTCCTTTACATTTGCGACTGTAAGGTTTGCCTGTACATTTCATATGAACAATATGGAAACAATACCTCAAAGATGCAATCCAGAATAATCTCAGCTGTGAAATTTTCATCAGAAATTTCAGATTTATCCCCAATTTCTAAAACCTCATAACTATACTGATGGTATGAAGCATATACCCATGAATCATTGTAACGTCATCAATTCTGTAATACAATTTAACACGAGACACTACTGAAGTTAAGAACTTTAAATTATTAAACTGGGCAGTTTTGACAAACTGCCTGTGAATCCACTGAGATGCTGAATTGCTAATTATCCCTTATCTGTCACTCAATTCACTCTAATAACATCAGTTTTATAGATTATACAGGACCAGTCATGCATGATTACGGATGTCTGGTATCGGATGAAATTCAAGAAATTGTAATGTTGAGTCCCAGAATTCATCACTGTTTTGATGAATATAACCAGATTCAACAAATAAAGGAAGCTGCTGTGATTTCACCTATTTTAATAGAAAAAAGTCACAGTGTCACAAGCAGTTTTATTTATTTATTTATTTTATTTTTTTTACTTCCTTTGCATAAAGTGTCCCAGAATGCATCTGTTTATGTGGAAATAATCAGTTCTGACAGCAAAGTTTCTCAAGAATAGTAAAACCCTCACACTTAAAGGAGATACCAGTAAGTGGGACCAACAGGGTTTCTGTGGCAGAAGAAATTCATTTACAACTGAAGATGATGATGTCACCAATTTTCCTGTTTTCCCTGATTTTCCTGATTTTATTTCAACTTAACCCATCCCACTGCAAAAGTAAAATAAGCAATGAAAAGGACAGAACCAGGTATAAGGAAATGGGACACAGAAAGGGAAGAAAAACTTGAAATGAGTAGTATTTGTTTTAAACTCATCTTTCACTTCTGATTCATTCTTATTTAAATAATTTTTGTCTAGGTGATACAACTTCCTGTATACTTCATTTACATTTTAGTGAAGGAAAGAACCAGGCAAAAATAGCATTATTCTTCTTTATATTTTAGAAAGTGCATTTGCATTTTGAAAAATGAGCCTCCTAGACCTTTAATTTGATCTGTAGAAGCACTATTTCTTGAGGAGGTTAATCTACTGTTCCCATGGGCATCTGCTAAAGACCATCCAATCCAAACTTAATCAGGCAATCAATTGCTAAAAGCAAAGAATTCACAGGCCTAACAATGAAGGACAAGGTTGCTATTACACGCACTACAGTAAACTGTCAAAAATAATGGGACACAATGATAATGATAGCTAGAAAATGCCTCATTTTCGTAAAATTCGTAAATACCACAGGGAAACAAAGAAAAGTTTGTGTCACAAAAAGTAAACTTGAGTAGATTTCCTGCCTGTATGTATATATGTATATATGTATATATGTATATATGTATATATGTATATATGTCATTGTGTTAAATAATGCTGTGGTGACTGCATAATTTCCTTTAGGTTGATTTAACTCTCCCAGATGTTCAATTAATTCAATCAACAAACACACAAAAAAAGGAACTGTGTAGGTCCGTGAAGCACAGCCTTCTGCCTATCTAGTAGCATCTTCTTGATGCATTAAAATTCTTTTTACATTTAAATGTGTCACACATTGTAAAACAAAAAATGTCCTCTTGGCTTTAAAGTTATCCTTTACTGTAGCACACTATGATCTTTGCTGTTTTAGAACAGGGATTCAGTATTTTTTAACTAAAGAGAAGAGGTATTATCCAGGAGCCCATTTCTAAATGATACTTGTATGGTTTTGAATTTTCAGCATTCATCTTACTTTTTGTCACTGAAACATCATATTAGTGTCAAAAAGTGCCAATTCGGAGTCTATATCTGGGCTTTCAAATAAGACCTAGTAAAACAGAATCTCAATTACAGGTTACAGTATTCAGCAGCTACTATAATAAATAATAATAGCTGATATGGTAATATAACAAAGAAAAAATCCAATTTTAGCAATGTATTTAAACTACCCCCCAAAATTCTGTGATTCTAAAGCTGTGGAAATAATAGATGTTAGGATTAAATGATGAAATCAGAACACAAAAAAAGAAAGCCTAAACAGAAATCATGTTGATCTAAATCAGAGTGTTGTTTTTTTTTTTTTTTTAAACTCTGGAAAAACAAAGACACTATTTTAAATCAAAGACGCTATTTCTTTTTTTTTTTTTTTTATTTCTGAGAACAACATAACTTCCTTCCAGCTCTTAAAATATATGTAAGTATTAAAATGTATTTTGGAAATGGAAAAAAAAAAATGTTTTAAATTAGATTGAAGCAATAAATTCTGATCTTCCAAAAACTTTTTTTGATCTTGAAATATAACAGATATACATTAAATGAAAGATAATACTCCTCATATTTCTTGCATAAGCATATTATTCATGGAATTAAACTCAAATTCAAGAGTAGTTTCTTGGCCTTCATGAAATTGCATTTTTTTTTTTTTTACTGAATTTGGTATTTGAAAACAAATTAAACTCTACTTCAACATAATGTTAAGATTTTTATTAAATCACATTTAAAAGTAGTTACTCCTGAATTAAATGTAGTTGTAGTATCATGGCAATGGCTGCTAACAGGTAAATCTTACCGAGATTATTTTGGTTCTGTATGTAATGTCTAAAAATATGACTCACTTGTACTGTGACTGGTCATTTCCTCCAACATCTGGAGATCTTAACTTCTGCAGTAAGATTCTTATAATACTGATGAAAAGTATAAAATTCAACTGCAAAGAAAACAAATAGAACAGTGATTTCTGACTTCTCCATTCCATACGCAGCACAAAGAAATGCTTATCAAGTCAGACTAATCAACTCAGCAGTGAGTGTTTTATATCTCCTGCCAGAACATGTTAAGCTCTACACTGTCAAACCTATTGTCTGTTTTCTGCCTCACTAGCTTTGTTATGTCCAGTGCACCTCTACATGGCTACCAGTTCCGGTCTGGCTGGCTAAAGCCTTTCAAAGACCTAGTTGTCAGCAGTGACCTTCTTCCAAAATCTCAGTTAGTCTCAAAACAGATTTCTTGGCAGGATGGGATGTGGGATGTGATCTGGTGCCATCAAGCATTGCCCTAAATTTTCATGTGGATTCACAACTGGAAGCCCAAAGGACAACACAAGTCCTATACAGTTTTGACCCTCTCTTGCCTCTCATCTTAATTTTTATTATTTTCTGTCTGGATTAGGGGAAGAGAAGTTCGCTGCATAAGTGATCTGCCCACTCCCATCAATCATGGAGAGGGCTTCTCACATATCTGTCTGCCTTGGGTACTGATGATCACTGATGAATGAAGAAACTGAATCCTTGCTGTTGAAGATTTTAGTCTCATAACAGTTCTCTGAGATGGAACAGTAGTATTGTCTTCTTTCATAGAAGGAGAATGGAGGCATTTCATTATAAACATTATGACCAAGTCCTGATCAGTCTAGAACATTCAAGATACAAATTCAGTAGATCCTAAATCTCATTCCCATAGTGTCTTTGTTGGCTTCTTGCATCTTGTGTTCACCAAGTTTTCAAGTTGAATGACTTTTTGTGTCTTCTCTGAAATACCCAGTACAATTTGTGATGTTAATAAATGAACTGTGATAGTAACAACTGCATATCCCCCTGTACTTTATACTTTGTTTGAAATGACAGGTAATGTGAAGTGACAGAAACTGACAGGGATTAAATAAAAAGCTGGGAAACTTCAGTATTTTTGAAAAAGAAAAATAAAAAAGAAGACATTAGAAAATATAGGCCTTTAATGAAGGCCTTTAATGAAGTAAACACACCTTATTCAGGAGGAAGACAAATTTCAAGTTGTACTTGATTAAAGTCTCCTATAAAAGTAATAGGTAGCAGCCAGTATTCTTGCTGATTTTATCTACATAATTATATATCACAGCATAGTGTACAGATCAATGGAGATACATTTGGTATGGTACTTGCACTGGAGCTATTATTTATGAACAAGGAGAGAGCTTCCACTTCATTGTATATATGTTAGCCACAAAATAGGAGAAAATAGAAAAAAAAATCTTTACTCTGCATTTGCACAGAAGCAGAATAACTTACTGTTCTTGACAGGTCTCCCTATTTTCTACTGAAATAGTCATCCTAGTACAACTGTTATTCTTTTGGATTCTGAGGCATCACATCAGCTGCCAAACTAGACACAGGTGACTCACATTCTTGACTGTCATTCATGTACTACCTTTACATCTGTTTTCAAATATGTCTCTTTCTCTCTGTAAACACAGTTTTGGATTAATGAAAAACATGAGTTCTTGTTTGGAGTTTGTAAGACTCCTTGACAATAATGACCTTGTAAATCCAGCCAGAGGACACTGGGTATTGGGATCTAAAAGTTGCAACTGCCACTGCCTTACTGCAGTGCAGCAATTTAATTTATGTAAGATTATCATCGAATAAATCATTTGTTAAAATCCTTTGAAATATACATCTGATCTAGAATAATATGTTTCAATGAAATATGAAACAAGCAGTGCCCTAAAGTTTCACTTTTAGTATTGCAGCTTTTCAGCCCTGAAAAACAACAAGACAAGAGATAGTGGGTACAAACTGAAACACAGGAGGTTCCACCCTAGTATCAGAAAATGTTTTAACTTGTTTTTACTGAGGGTAACCAAGCACTGACACAAGTTTCCCAGAGAGGAGATCTTCAAAAGCCACCTGGACATGGGCAAGCAGCTTTGGGTGGCCCTGCTTGAGCAGGGGGTTGGACCAGAGGACTTCCAGAGGTCCCTTCCAACCTCAGCCATTCTGTGATTTTGTGAAGATCCTCTGAGCATGACATCTTTAAATAGAATATAATATGTATATTGTTAAATGAGTATCTAAGAACAGTATAAAAGAAAATAATGTGAATGCAGAGAAACTGCAAGAGTGATGACAAATGATGCCTCTTTGTTGGAATAACACCAAGATGCTGCTGATTCTCTTTTTTACTTGCTGACTTCCGAGTTTTTGAGTCTAAACACATGACCTGAGCATGCATCATTTAAACTATCTTCATATTGCTCTTGATATTTAGTCTATCACACTAGCTGCAATGTGAGATGAACATTTTTCAGATACTCTGAAGTAATGTTTCCACCTGAGTAAGTACTGTTTCCACCTGAACACCACTCTTTCTCAAATGAAAGAAGTTTATTGTAGTAGAAGTATGGAGAAGGCAGCTGTGGAAGCATTTGCCAAATGGGTGGTACTCCAAATTAACTGTCTGGAATAGTCATCTCCAATTAAACAACTTTGAAATGTGTACAGCATGATGCATGGAAACCTGCCAGCTAACTTTTCTCAAGCCAATATTGTCAGAATGAGATGCCAGGGAAGGCTTCTGACACACTGCATTAACTGAAGCCATTCCCACTTTGAGACGTGACTTCAGAACTCGCTCTCACCAAACTATTTATTGTAGGGTGGTAACAGTATAGATAATACAGTCTTCTAAACAGTGAAAATGTTTGGAGGTAACAGAGAAGTCAATGGAAAAGAGTGAATATGGCATGAAGACAAAGTGGACTTCCAGGTAAATCAAATGCAGTTAACCTACTGCTCCCTATTTGATTTCCTCCTCCTTTCAAAAGTATATTCATGGCATTATCTTCACAAAAAGGCTCTGTTCTACTGTTTTTTCTTTACCCTTCTTCCTATCTTAAAGATTTTCAGTATTACCCATTCTTTGTGTTTTTCTTCCATGCCATTGCACAAGACAATCTGTAACGGTTTTCAACTCCTGTGTTCTACTCTCCTTTATTTTCCTGAAATCCAGCTTCTCTCAGAATCCTGCTTTGTCCATCTAATTGACTAATTACAAGTCTTTGTCCTTTCTAATAATGAAACCATTTGTTACTCATCATTCTTTTCACTATGCTAAGTTTTCCAATCCTTCTACATTCTCAAGAACAGACTGAAGGCTCTGTGTGAGCATGACATTGGCACATCATACTTTCAGAAATGTCATGACTTTCACAACTCCTATTCAAAGAACTTGCAATGATCTATTTTAATTTTTGAATGGGAGGCAGCACCGATTCAAATACTTTTATCTTCATATTTTATTTTTTCTTAAAGGTAAAGGGGAGTTGGACCCGACGATCTTTTGAGGTCCCTTCCAACCCCTTCAATTCTGTGATTCTGTAACTGAAAACACTTATATATAATGAATACAATTTTCCCATGTATGCAGTATTATCATTCATCAATGGCTAATTTTACATGACATTTCACTAGCTACTTTTACTCTATGAATGCACTCTGCACAGCAGTACAACAGTAAACTTGCAAGGCATCCTAGATGCCACAACAAATGTGATGTCCGCAGGTTGATGCTCCAACAAGATATGTTACTTATCCAGCAGGAAAGGGTGAGTATCACTACTTTATATAACTCCCTGTACTTCTGAATTCTCCTTTCACAGCTTAACTTCCTAAAAGCAAAATGTGAAAATTATCAAATCTTCTGGAGACTCATCTAATCAAGAGAACTAAGTGGTTTCACATAGTACAAAATGTTGCAGAATCACTTGGCCATCTTTAGCTGCTCTCATCCCTAAAACATTCCACTTAAGACAAAAGACATCTCTGGAAGGCAACAGCAGATTCTAAACATGTGCATCTGGCAAACCAGAAAAGGTCATTTGCAAAATGTTTCTGCATGTTGTATGCATTCTGCATACAATCCCATTGTATGATAGCAGTAAGAGAATCAGTATAAAAATGGAGCAAGGCTGTTCCTTCACCTCCGTGATTAGGGTCCATGTTTTATGATACACTGGACTTTTGCTGACTGACCAGTTAGTACTCCATTTTCTTAACGCCTGATGCGTTTACTAGTCTATGCTAAGATTCAGCTGGAGTTCAAGTCTGCCAATGAAGACTTGGATAACTTATGTCTCTTGATCTAGTATTTCTTTGGAAATGTGCTGCTTTCTGGCACATGAAGTCTCATCTTGTCTACCAGATAGCTGTTTAAATAGAACCTCCAGAGAATAGGCTTTTATCTTTCTGTAAACACCAGGTGGTTTGTTTTGCTTTCATCTTTGAGTATATTTTCTTTTCTCTGCATCATACCCCATCCTCCAGCTCCTCTGAGGTACACGTATCCTTTTCATGCTGTAATTCTGTTGCACACCTATTATCTGTATAATAAAACGTCTTTTCTAGGAGTCCTTACCTCATGCCATTTTACACATATATGTACTCTGTTTCTCTTTAAAGACTGTAGAATTCACTCTGATGAAAATTCTAGGAAGTTCTCCCAAAATTATTTCAAAAGGACCAGACTGAAAGGAAAGCCCAAGTATAAACGCTGGACTAGTTTGGACTCTTGAAATCTTGTATAATCTAATAACGCCTTAACTTTCTGACTGAAATGTTAAAAACAAAGCATGTGTATCTGAAATGAATTAATTTGCACTGTGACTATTTTCAGAAATGGACATAAACAATAGATTATTATGCCCAAATTTAATCACACAATCATCACAATGAACAGGAATTTTGTTATGCTACTCCAGTAATTCTAATGAGCTCCACATATGAAAAGCTCCATGAAACATTCTCAGATAGTATTCTTTTGCAAATATTTCATGTTCATTATGTATTTCAGTAGACTACCAATTAAAGAAAGATATATACAGCTATATTTTTTTATGGCTGCAATAATATCAGATTCTTAGTTGCAGGGCTATCTATTTACAAGCAAAATCAAATCTGCATTTCATTGAAAAGTGTAATTAGATTTTTGCTTCCCCCAGGCTCATAAACAGAAGGGATGTTAAAGAAAGAACAACATACAAATAAAAGCATTTAATAGGAGGCAGATAAATTTTGAAGGCAACAAATTTTAATGGCCCTGGCATCTGTTTAACTTGTCTCCTACAGTGCAATTTCTTTTCATTAAAACAGAATTCTGGCCTGTCTGTAACCAGCAGTAAAGAATAATGGCTATATGCGCTGCACAGTGCTGAACTGATATATAATTCATGCTTCAAAGTTTACTTACTATAATAGAAATTAAAATTGGTATTCGTATAACCCACCAGGGACCACCATGCTCATTTGTATCCCAGCAACTACAAAAAAAAAGAGGGAGAATGGTGTTGACACTAATAACATCTGGCAAGCATGACCTATGAAGAGAAGTATTTGGTATATACAAATCAAAGAGCACTAAAAAATGTTCTAGCCTAGAATTTGGTATTTTTTTTTCTGTGTTTACTTTTTGTTTCCCTGTTTTCAATACGCATATTCAAATCAGCTGAAACACCATACGCCATTAGAAATTATGGAGATCATCGGCCTTTAGGGAAAGTAAGCTTAGTTTCACTTTGAGTCAGGATACTTCTACAGTAAGCACTTAACAATAGCCTCTAGGTAGCAGGAAGATCTAAAGCAACTGACAGATACAATTTAAATGACATAATTTCCTCGTGGGATATTTAGGTTGCAGATGGCTGGAACTGGTTTAGGAAAATATGAGACTGAACCTGAAACTTTGTTTGAAAAAATGAAAAATTAATTTTCACTGTCAGCTCAACAATTTTGGTCTGAGTACTCTGAGAATAAATACTCTTAAAGACTAATTAGAAGCAACAGCAATACCCTTCAGAGTTCCTCTAACTATGATAGTAACAATGAAGGAGAAAGGAGTTAGCCTACAGTCTACATGGTCTTGCAAGGAAAACTTAGAAATTATTTAGGACATGATTTTTCAGTATAAAAAAAAAAAATCAATTGAAAAATATAATACAAATCCAAAAAAACGTGAGAGTGAAAACCATTTGCACCACTAACTAAGAAAGCTCTCCCATTCCTTGGGGATAGAAGAAGGAAGTCTGATCTTCCTACAAAACTCGTATCTCAGCTCGCCTTCACATGCCGAGAGCCAGGCTTAGCTCTAGTTAGTGACAGTTTGTAGTGGGTTTACGTGGCAAGGCTTTGGTAGCAGGGGGCCATAGGGGTGGTTTCTGTGAGAAAGATCTAGAAGCCGCCCCATGTTTGGGAAGGGCCCCATTGTTTTCCAGATCTGAGCCAATAAGCGATGTTGTTTTGCGCCTCTGTGAGAGCATATTTAAGACAGGGAAAAAACTGCTGCGACACACAGCAGCCGGGAGAGTCAAGGGAGTGAGAAACAGCCTTGCAGGTGCCAAGGTCAGTGTAGAAGGAGGGGGGAGAGGTGCTCCAGGTGCCGGAGCAGAAGTCCCCTGTGGCCTGTGGTGAGGACCATGGTGAAGCAGGCTGTCCCCCTGCAGCCCATGGAGTACCACGGTGGAGCAGGGTTTCACGCTGCAGCCCGTGGAGGAGACCACGGTGGAGCAGGTGGCCCTGCACTGACGGAGGCTGCCGCCTGTGGAAGACCCCTGCCGGAGCAGATTCCGGGCCGGACCTGTAGCCCGTGGAGAGGAGACCACGCAGGAGCAGGTGATCTGGCAGGAGCTGCTGCCCGTGGGGGAGCCAGGTTGGAGCAGTTTTCTCCTGAGGGATGGATCCCGTGGTACGGACCCATATCTGGAGCAGTTCTGGAAGAGCTGCTGCCTGTGGGAAGCCCACGCCGGATCAGTTCGTCAAGGACTGCATCCCGTGGGTGGGACCCCACAGCACAGGGGACGAGAGTGACCGAGAAGGAGCGGCAGAGAAGAAGTGCTGTAGACTGACCATAACCCCCATTCCCCCGTTCCCCTGCGCCGCTCGGGGGGAGGAGGTGGAAGAGGGTGGATGGGGGGGGGAGGTGCTTTTGGTTTCTTTCCTTTGTTTCTCACTTCTCTAGCTTGTTAGTAATGAGTAATAAATCTTACTATCTGTCTTCTTATGCTGAGTCTGGTTTGCCCGTTACACTAATTATTGCGTGATTTTCTCGTCCTTATCTCAATCCTTGAGCCCCTTTCACATATTTTCTCCCCATTCCTCTTTGAGGAGGGGAGTGAGAGAGCGGCTGTGGTGGAGCTCGGCTGCCCACTCGAGCAGAACCACGACACAGTTTTACCTGAATACATGCATCTTACATTACATTGCTTTACAATTACATTACATTACATACACTTTTACATTACATTGCTTCTTTTCTGGGAATATATTTTAGATATACCAAAAAAACCCTAGATTTCAATCTTTTGCATTGCTAGTTAGCAAATTAGGATGCCCAGCAACTTACGACACTGTATGACAGCACTGAACTCAAGGATCCCCACTGCTATTTTAAGTAGTTTGACCTCCAAGGCAGATAGCTCTACATGTGGGTTTCAAGGGGTAACATTAGTAATAACCTTCTCTGCCCACTCCCGCCCTTAGCATTTCCAAATAAACAGGAAGTATAGGCTGCATGTCAAAGAGCTCCTAAACACCTGTCCCTTTACTGTCATTTTTGAAATTTCAAGTTCTGTGTTTGTCTCCTTCAGAACAGCAAACTACTTTAGGATGAACAGCACCAGATCCAAGGCAAGATTAACATGGTCTAGTCTTGATGGAGGCTGTAAGCTTCCCCTTCCTGACATACTTACCCAGTGTCCTCTAAAATAATCCGTGTCACTGTCCATGTAATAATGAATATGGTAGGAATTCCTAAAGAAAAAAAAAGAAAAAAGAAAAAAAGAGGTTTAGAGAACAATCATAAGAAAGTAAGTCCATCTTGCTAGTAAGCATCTATTTCCCAAATACTCAGCATATAGAAAACAGTTTAGTGAATGGAGGGAGAGGCCCATCTGATGAGCTATATGATGTAAGCAATGTGTTTCAAATACTGTGGGGAAGTGAGCATATTTCTTATAAAAATGTAGCTATAACCACTAATACACAAAGCATGTATCTTAGATTTCTTTCAAGGTGTCCAAGTGACCTATAAGGATATAGATACAAATTAGACATTCCCAATGTATTTGCAAGGACTACAATATAAAACCAAAGAGTAAATCATTTCATAAATAACCATTCCCACACTGGTTTATTCTCATTTCCAAGCAATACCTAATGTTTTATGACCACTTATTACTGGAAGCTTTAAACTGCTCCATATATATATCATTGCACTTTCTGTAAGTGAATGGAACATGTATTTAGAAACAGATGGAAAATATTATTGTGCTTTTGTAAAAGGCAAGTAGCCTGTTGCTGTGCAACTAAACTTCCTCTCCCCCCTGCTAAATTAGGACAGCCTGAATCATAATGTTATGTGGTGGTAGTCCTACACCCTGAACAACCCCATGAGTGTTGTCAGGGAGTGCAGATTGGCAGAGGTCGGAGCCAGTCAAGAAGCAAGCTAGCATTTACAGGTCTGCAGAAACTAGAGGGATGAGCATGGAGGTTTTGTGCCCACTCTCCTCCATGCCACAGTGGCTGTACCTACACTGGAGCTGAACAGAAGAACTAACGTACCCAAGAGCTCATGCCCACAGACCAAAGTCATCCAACAGAAACTGCATGAATGCTTGGTATGAAATACTGAATTTGACTAATACACACATTATATATATATATAATTGGAAGATGCTTAAGTTCTTACCCCATCCAATCAGCAGATAGACTGTGAAGTGTCTGTTAGGGGAGAATATTAGCACAAGGAGGATGTGGAGGTAAAGTCCTTCAACTAATAGCCAGTAAAAGTTTGCCATAACGCCATACTGAAAAAATACCAAAATAGCCTTGCAGCCCACCTGAAACGTGAAAACAGGGTGTAAAAGTTTTTGCAGGAAAGATGCTGTGTAATTCTGTTATTAATATATCCTACACATCTTAACTCTCTGTGTAAAGCTAGTCCCAGGTTCAGTAGAAATTATTTTCCCTCAGTCAAGCAAATTGAGACATTTTAAGTGTTACAGTATATATATAAAAAGAAATTGAATTCTAAGGAAAAAAAAAGCACACATTTTCAATAGTTAATAAATGGCTATTAGATTAAGTGATTGTCCACCAGGTGGCTAATAAATACATTAAAATTTCATCTGTCTTCCTAACAGTAAAAATTAACAAAGCAATTGCTTTATTAGTTTTTAAAGGCTAAACTGAAAACTGAGTGCAAAGAATAATTTCATATGCTGAATCCTCTAAGCAGACTTAGAAAAAAAAATCTGAATGGACTTTTAAAAATTTTCTCTTTATAAAATGCTTTAGTGTTTCTTAATTAACAAGACACATAAACATGTATCATAAAATGAAGTCCCACCATACTTAACAGTCTCTGTGCTGCTCTTCAGAATTAATTTTCAGATTTCTGCTCTGCTGATGTTCCACAGTGCTGGCTGCTGCTACTTTGGCACTTCCCAGCAGGAATCTGGGATGTGTGAATTGAACATAAAAATGCTCCTGCTGAGACTGAGCTGAGAAATGTGATGATATGGTGAATGTAACAGACTAAACAAAATGGACTAAATAAAATTTTTATTTTCTTCTATTTTCTGCCTGCTTTATTCTTTTCCCCACTTTAAATACCCTTCATACCTGCACTGTTTCTGTTAAAATTCCAAGTACATCAAATACCTAAGTAACGTGCTCCTTTAGTGATTGATTTCGCTGTCTAAACAGGTGTCTGTTAAGTGAAATGCTCTCAGGTACCCCGGCCTCCAGCTACTGGTCCACAATGGCATGGGTCTCCCAGAGACTTCTTTGTGTCCATCAGCCCCGTGTGGTGTCTTGGATAACTCACTGCATCCCCAGTAACACTATGTGCCTGTATGTATGTCCATATTCAGACAACTAAAGAGGAGTCCAAAGTCTTGAATTCATCTCACCCAATGTTAGCTGCCTAAAAGTAAGGCTTCTGGTGTAAGCTAGACACCTACTTGCCCCTTCTACAGCTTATAGAGACAGGTATGTCCTGAGAAAGCTCTCCTGAGATAAGTTGCCCAGTGAGAAAGACAGAAACCCAGAGAAACAGCTTAGTTCGGTCATCTTGTTTGGTAAAAGTAACTTTAGCTCCAGACTTTGTATGCATGGAAGGGATATCCATTGCAGACCAGTATTGGGCCAGAAAATATAACACGGAGAACATTAAGCATTTTAAAATGCAAGTTAAAATTTGTTTCGATGTTTATGGCTGCTTGCCAACAGATTGGCAGTGAATGTCTAAATTTTTTGTAAATCCCTTCAAAATTCCACTACAGATTTACCACACATACTCTCCTGTATTATATACTTGACTTACATACCAGAACCCTGTGTTAAAATATTTTCCCTTCCTCTTGCAGTTAATCCTGTATCAGGCACATTTCTAGATGCTGAACAGTCTCTCTCTCATTGAAGAGAGATAACCTAACAATGGTTTACTCCCCCTGGCAGTCTGCCTAACTACATTGCCCACTTTGGGCCTACTAATCCAAAGCAGTTTCTTCTTCACTGGAAAGCTCCCAGATTACTGATTCATACATACAGCTTGGTAGTCACTGCTAAGGACTTTACTCTTTGGGATAATGTGGTTTCATCGGTATAAAACATCTTCCATCCATTTTATTTTCAAAAGCTTAAACTCTAGTAAATTCATTTTGAAGTTATTCAGCAATATGTGTAGGGTTCTTTTGCTGAAACAAAGGAGGTAAAGAATGGGGAATATTATATGGTCGCCAGTCTTTTAGCAGCAAGACCTCCGATTGGCCGTTGTGTGTGAAACACACTAACCCTTGTGCATGAAAACGCAGTAAACACACTATCTTGCTGTTGTGGTTTAACACTGACAAGCAGCTCATTACCACACAGACACTCTCTTGCTCCTGCTCCTCTGGATGGGGTTGAGACCAATTTGTGAGTTTGAGATAGGAGTAGTTTAATGGGGGAAAAAAAGGCCACATGGATGCAAAAGCAGAAAAAAACATATTCTCTACTTCCCATCAGTGAGTGATATTCAGCCACTTCTTGGGAGGCAGGGCCTCAATACGCATAGTGGTAGCCTGGGGAAGACAAATGCTTTCCTGGCAAGAGCTCCCCCTTCTCCTTTACCCACAGCTTTTATTGCTGACCCTGACATCATATGGAATATCCTGTCAGTCAGTTTAGGCCAGCTGTCCCTGATATGTCCCCTCTCCACCTCTTAAGTAAGCCCTGTCTTACTGGCCTTTGTGGCCAGGGTTTGGAGAAACAGCCTTGATGCTGTACCAGCACAGCTCAGCGACAGCCCAAAGAATGGTGCTGTATCAACACCTTTCCAGCTGCAAGTGCAAAGCACAGTCCTGTGTGGGCTCCTGTGGGGAAAGTTAACTCCATCCCATCCAGACCCAGTACACTTGGGAATGCAGGCCACAGCAATTCTGTCTTATTCAGAAAGTACAAAGGACTTGTTAAAGGTAACTCCTGCAAATAAAGTATAAAGAAAACTCCTCCTTCCTTTTTCTTTACCTCCACTGGTATTTGCCCAGTTGCTGGATGCCTGATATAGCTGCAGGAACACTTCCAGACAAGCTGCCTTTCACCCTTCCCATCTGATGGCACTCTTAATCTTAAAATCTCCCAGGATTAATGCAGTGGTTATATTTATTCTCAGCTATAGCAGGTTGTGACTTTTTTTTGGCAGATTGACCTGCTGTCCGTACATGGACATGCAAACCAACAATAACTTCTTACTTCTCTGGTTACTTCTAATAGACCTCTTGACTGGTCATTATATTCTCCGCAGAACTGTCTACACAGACAACTCAGTATTTCTGAATATTTACAAGGACCCAGGAGGAAAATTTAGCGACACAACAGCATTATACCAGGTAGTAAATAAGGTTTATTACCCATGAGGTTTGATCCTCTGCACAGGGAGCAGTGTTGGAGCTGGAATAGAGAATATCATCCTTGACTAAAACAGAGATTGCTCTTAGAATGAAGGAGAGGAACAGGTTCAGATGGATGTAGTTCCGAGTACAGTGAAGTTTCCTAAGAAATTCAAAAACAGGCATTTTAGATTTCAAGACAGAAAGGCTCTTGAACACGCTTGTGTTACTCTCTGGTTGTTTCTTAGTATATAGGAACCTTAAGAGCCTACCCTTTCTTTCTCTGTCATATTGTCAGTACTGCCTTGTTGTTTTCTTTTATCATCACCATCATCATTATGTGCTGTCCAAAATATACAAATAAAGTTTCTCTTACACCTTTTCAGTATCACAGACCAAAAGATCACAGTGGTGTTTTAACGTAAGTTGACAGTAGACATAGGTTATCATATCCTTCTGTGTGTGCACTCGTTTTCTTGCAAATGAAACATTGACTGGCCTGGAAACATTTCAGAAGTGCTCCCTTCTATTTTCTTCTGGTTTAATTTTTTACTTTTTTTAACTCTTTTATTTCACTATATAATGCTTTTTTTTTATCCTACTATGTGAGTCTATGCAGAACAATTAAAAATACATGCAAAGCATTAGATGGCCTATCCTTCCTGTCCAGTGAGACATAAAGCTTTGCTTCTTTAGTCCAGCAGCCATGCAAAAGCCTTACAAACAAATGACAAATTAAACCTTCCAAGTAAGTGAATGGGTGCTCAGGAGGAGTGAGTTAGAAGCCAAGGGCATTTCACTTAAGACACACTCCTTTCAAGATCTTCCCATTTTACAGATATTTGTTTTAGCAAATGGCCAGAAACCAAACTGCTAAGATTTTTTTTTTTTTTTGGTCAAAACCAGAGCCTTGAACTACATCAGTAATGAAGCCAGGGCATTTTAGCAAGTACACACAATGAAAGAATGCAGATGCAATAGGATGCTATGGCTAGTCATTGTGGTGTGTGATGTCAGCTTCCAAGCAGTCTTCAGGTTTTGATTTTTACAGAACACTGAATAATGCATTCTGAAATGACTAAAGGAAGCACAGTTACAGTGAGCATTGGGAAATAAATAATAGATCCATCTTGCTAGCCTACGTTTTGGCAAAGGACATAATACCAGGCTAAATTTATATCAGTTGTTAAAAAATCAGTGATTTCTGTGACTGTATGTATCCTTTGCTGAAAATGGTTCTGAGAAAAACTGAAATACCACTATTACTCTGGACTGTATCACATGTTCCTATAGGACTCAAAGATATGTGCAAGATGCGAGTGGGAGAAAGTACTTCTCAGGAATGACTAACTTAGATTATTAGTTCTTCATCCCTTTCAGTAGAGGAAATTATAAATGTTAGATCTATAAAAGGCTGTCAACATTTTGGAGGCGGTGGGCAAGAAAGTTTCTTTAATTAGGGTTAGGTATTATGATTCAGAATAACAAAAAAATGCTGTTTTTTAGCAGTGAAACAAAAGGTGCTATCCTCTTTTCCTGTGATAAGGCTGAGTTATGATAGAAAAATGTCATGTGAGGAATGCTGACAGTTAATGCATGGGAGCACATCTTATAAAAATGACTGAGATTGATATTTTTCTCCTTGCTAATAAACACATATTAGAAAAACTGACACGCTTTTGGTAAGGTTTTGCTATACAGGAGTTACCCTGAAGAAAGTATATTAAGGTAACCAGAATTTCAGTGTTAGGCAGAAATATGCTATTCTACAATTTGTTTTCACTCTGAGTTGAAACAAACCAATGTTTTAAAATATCTGAAAAATACTTCTTTTCAAATCAATTGCTTTGTTTCCACTTTTCTAAAACTTTATGACATGTTAAAATTCAGACATTCAAAATGAAGAAACATGCATTCTAAGAATGGTAAAGGCACTTCCCTTGACTAAATCAAAATTATTACTTTTGATATTCATAACATATTTATAGAAATGAGAGTGTGCCTGACAAATTGGCAACCTCCAAGAGAAAAGTATTGTGCCAGAAAATTTACAGTTAGCTTTAATCATAGTAAGTACACAGAGGATTATGTGGGGAGTGACACTGTGGTAACTTGAAAAATGCTGCCAGTTTAGTCAAGCAAGGTATTCTGAGACATTCAGATTGTATGTCTTTGTTCTGAGATTAGAAGATCAGCCAGAGATAAGATCCTTTTCTTTTACAATGCTTCTAAGCCTGTCCTTTATTTTAATAATGGGAGCCTTTATACCATTTCTATAAAAATTAAAATCTAGTAAAGTGACAACCATCTTTAGAATAAATGTAAAACAGGATATTACAACCGCATGGAAACTTCCACAAAAAAAAAAAAAAACAACAAACAAACAACAACAACAACAAAAAAACAAAAAACAAAAAACAAAAAACAAAAAACACAAACACCTTTCAACACCTAACAGTTCTGCCTTTCTTGTGTTTAAAATAGCTGGTACTTTAAGCTGATGCTCTAAACTGCAAAGCCCTAAGGCTGAATCTGCTTTGCCAGACAACACATAACAATTTATAGTGGAGTGCAGAAGTAAAGCAGTAATACCTAAAAAAGAATTTCCACTTCTTTGTCATGAACACACAGCCTACAATTAAATTAAATTCCACATCACTCCATGTTCTTTCACAAAATAATACTGCACATATTTGGGATTACATGCGGTATAATTTGAAGCACACACATACAAATCCAGCAATGCACAATTTTAATTATCTCTGGGTTTGGTAATATCCAGAGTTCAAATCCTAATCCTGCTGCAAGAAGTCAGGATTTTTACAACTTTACTGTTTTAACAACTTTTTAACTCACTACTTAACTACCAAATCTCCTTTAGATAGTTTCACTTAGAGAAGTTGTTCTTTGGTCTGCTTTTTAAACATAGCAAGGTGAAAGTTTGCAGGTTACATTCAGAGGTGAATATATCTCAGCAGTGAGTGAACAATCTTAACAAACTCAATATTGACATTGTCTATAAAGAACCCTGGGACCTGTCAGGGTAAAGTATGCTTTTTGGGTTGGAGGTGTAAATAGCTGAGTAGTAAAAGTTAAACCTTAGAGAAACATCCAAATTTTCCAGTCTCTGTCCCTAGAAAAAAAAAGAAAATGTATGGGATGTCCTAAAATGTGTCAGAGATGTGCACAGACATACACACATAGCCCCTTACATTCATTTCTCTCATTGTTACTTTACAATTGCTTTAGCTGCAGTCATACACAAGAACTGTCCCTCTGCTACTTGCTTGGGAAACCAAAACAGGGGTATTTTTACAGTTTATTTGGATTCCTAATTATCTAGGAGTCTAGGTGGATTAGGGGTCTAATACCCCTAGATTCCATGTAGGTAATTAAAAGAAACAGACAACTTCAGGGTGAGACTTAGAAGACCTTATGAAGCCCTGAAAAAACTGTCTTTCCACTGACCCAACAGAGAGATTGGGAGATATCAGCTTGGATATTTAAATTGTAAAGTTGCTGACATGAGTGAACCTATGAAATTCTTGATCTATTTGTTACAACTGACTTCTGGAGATGGACAGTATTCATATGCCTATAACATAATGTCTTCAATGTGTTATTAGGTTTTAGCAGTTTTGAAAGTGCGTGATTTGCCTGTAGTGTTTGGTAGTAGAAACCAAAGATAACTATGAATGACTTTTTTTTTTTTTTTTTTAAGATATTCCAAAAGATAATCATAGGTCATGTATCCGCTTGTAATCATCTCTGAATATTTAAATATTGAGAAAATTTTATGTTAGTTTGAAAGATTTACAGAACATGGCATAGGAACAGTTTATTGGAGGACTGAGGCTCTGTCAAACAAACATTAAGCCATCTACAAATTACATTCACTTTTTTTCCTGCTAATCTGAGAGATGTATTTGCTTGTTCTTCTTAGTGCAGAGTGGAACTGAAAAGTTGTATGAGGTTAATAATGGAGAATATAAAAGTTATTCTACTAGACAGAAGTGAAACATAGAGGCATGAAGGCAGAGAAAGTGAGAACAGCTATGATATCAATAATAAAATTTTGCTCTTTATTTTGCCACTTGGGGATTCCTTTCCATCTCAGAAAACTCCCAGAAATAAGGCAAAAATAATACGAACAACTGCCTTTCCCAACACTGTGTAAAGAAAACATTGTACACTCAACACTATCCTTCAGCACAATCACCCACACCCTTGCAACTTCTCTTGGACAAATTAATGATTACCTTCAGTTACAGTACCCCTGGAGACAACTCAGAAGCTTCTGAAAAGGATGGCTGCCCACTTGTCTGGTGTTAAGACTAGCAACCTCCTAATTTTCAAGACCAATTTGTGGTATAAATTTTTAAAATCAAAGAAAAAATACTTTATAAGTCCACTCCTAAATGACTATTCTTTTTTTACATAGGCTGTGATGTCTGTACGTTTGTTAAGTGCTTTGACATTTTTAATGTGATTAATATGCTAGCAAAAATCACGTTAGCATCACATTACTGTCAGCTGTTTGAGAAAAAATGTAAAAATGCATTTTCTAAAAATCAGAGCAATCAGTTATCAAACGACAATTAAAACTGCCTTACCATTGTTCATATTTGCTCATGAAAAATACATACCTGAAAAGGCAAAGAATTATACTTCCTGTTGTAAGAGCAATCAGAGATACGCTGTGTCCAAGGGTATAAATTGCCTTCACCCTTACATAGAAGTTGACCTGCACAGAAATACATATATGCAGAAAGTACTTACTGACATGCAGAATTGATTGAAATTATATAATTTTCCATTAAATACACCTGGAGACTAAATAAATAGCATTGTTTTCATTCTTTGCTCTACAGAATGTGATGAGAATGTCTTACATTATTCCATCATATTTTTGCAATCCAGCGCAACAAGCCAATTGACATCTGCAGAAAATTCAGCCTCAGGAACTCAGACGCACAAACTGGTGCAATTTCAGCTGATTATTCCATGTCAGTGAGGTCAAAGAAAGTATAAGATTTTAAAACTTCCATAAACAACTGAAATGAAGAATGAGCCACAGTTTGAAGGAATGTATCATCTCCAAAAAGATAATCTCTCTGTCCTTCTGCTCCAGTGTGCTTAGTAATGCATTTATACATGAGCTTAATTTTAAAGACAGGTCTAAATCCCATTAATTTTGTAATCCATATGTTCAAATACTTGTCACCCAAACAACCCTTTCCTTATTTAGTTAAGTTCTTTGCTATAACCTGGAAAGGAATTTTTTCAACTGAGGAAAAGCAGAGTGAAGCACAGTCTGTTGATTAACTGAAGTTATGTGTAAATTTGCCAGCTACATACTATATTAAATCCCATTCTGAATGACAACATCACGTAATGCTAAATACCTCAGAATTAAGCAGCTACTTCATTTGTGCCTACAATGAAGTCATTAGACTGAGATTCTTTTCAACTGAAGCTAAATAAAATATTAAAACTGTTGAGTTCTTTATTATTCTGAAATTGTTTTTAATAGCAGTGTAGAATGTGCTGTGTAAAACAGACAGAATTTCAATATTTATTGCACACAGTTATAACATCCAGCTTCTAAAGCAATGTCTGTAAAAAGCAGCGAGAAAGCAATACCTTTAAATAAACTGAGTTAGCAAAAGTAAAAGTAAATCACTTAATATATTTATTTTTATAAAATTTAAAAGGCCGAGTGAAGAGGCAACTTCAGCAACTTCGATTCATGCTGAAATTAGCTGGACATTCATTTAACAAATATTATACAGATCGTGAACAAGACTAAATGAAATGTGTTAAATGAAATTAAGAAACTTGGAAATACAAGTTGTGGTTAAAGGACAAAAACAAGGAAAACATTAACTGCAGTAGTTCTGAAGACTGTTCATTGCAACTGTCACGCTTGTTAGGAGCTAGAAGTGGTATGCAAGGTACCACAGAAAACAAAAATCTCTTTTTTAAATTAGAGAAGGAAGATAATGACCTTTTTGACAGCATTCCTGACATTATAACGCTTTGTATGCTTTATGTAATATTCATTTACTGCACAGTAAATACAAAAATAGAGACTTACTGAAGATTCCAGTGTAACTAGAATGACCATAATAAAGTTTTTCAGTTAAAATCCTGAACAATAAATATTGCTATAAAACGGGGGGGGGGGGAGAGAGAGGGGAATAGGGGAATAGGGGGAGAGGGTCCCTGACTGGTTAAAATAGTAAAAGATAAAGTATTATTTTATTGCTCTCTCTAGGACTTGACCCTATAACAAGTCTGCAGCATATATGGAGAGCCCCACTGACTTCCTATGGACTCCGCAGGCATAAAATATAGGCTCAATTTCACCTAACATTAGGCGTCAATACTGCAAACATTAACATTTAAGATGGTGTAGTGTCTCTAAAGCTTTCTATGAAGCTCTTACTTTAACCATATAAGCAGTCAATATGGACTTCACTGGATATATTTCTACTGAGAAGCCCCACAATGACTAATTCTAGTGTAGCTACTCACAGACTACCAGCTCGCACTTAGATGGATGCCTGACAAAGTTCCTTTCTTTCTACATGAATCCCATGTTTGCTAAATAGGACTTCAGTGTTTCTTGAAGTTATTTCTAAGGTAGTTCTCTAGGATAATTCTAAATTTGTGTCTGTGTTTTTTTTTGTTTGTTTGTTTGTTTGTTTTTTCCAAAATCAACATGATTTCACACAAAATCAGTTCTGAACTGCCCTTCAATTCCCTGCTAAAACGGCAGTATTATATTCTCCAATTTGGCTCATTTTTGTACAGCTCTGAAAACTATGCCTAGAGACAACTACTCATGAGCACTGCTGTGCTTCTTTAATTCGACTTTTATCATAGGAAAAGGAACATCAGACAATCTCCAGGCAATTTTATGGTAATAATGTAATAGTTTCTCAGCAGCAACTACTACAGATCATGGCAGCAGGAATGTTACAAACACATTGGGCACCCTATTTCACCTATTCAACCTGACCTGCTCTGCAAAATCACAAAGAAAGGATGTTTCAATAAATTACTTAATTTGGCAGCCTTATATTCCCATCGTCAGTATTCTGGGAAAAAAATAAAAATCCTGATCTTGTGCAGATCAGGAGTTGCAAATGTAGTCTGTGAAGTTTGGAAACAATGCACAGCAGAACCACAATGTGTTCTATTTGTTATCATCTTGTTGGCATTTGGAGGCCCCATTAAAACACATTTCTACAGAATGTACAAACAGAAATCAGAAGGGTCTCTAAATCAAAACTTAACGTCCACTATGTAAATATTGGTAATTTGAGGGAGATAAATGTCATTTGCAAAAGAAGTTGCAATGACAATAAATCTGTGTTATTTAAATACTGACTGGAAATTTTTATTGTTCTCTTTCTCAGGAAAAAAAAATATAGCAGAGATACCCTTTTACTAACAATGATGTTCAGCTAAACAGGAGTGCTTTAATAGTAGAGTCAGGGTCTCTCCAGGTGTGCTAAAGGCATGCATGAAAAATCTGGTAAGAGTGGACATAGGGACAACTTTAAAATGCTCTCTTCTTGTACTGGGAACTACCAAGTAGCTTAACCAATGCTTAACCAAGTAGCTTTAAAACAAACAAACATTGTCTTCCTGTAAATGGTATTTGCTAATAGTCTTCAAAAGGTAATCACATACACCAGGACTTCTGATGTAAATTGTGTCCTGGCCCAGTGAAAATGTCTTCTTCACTCTCATTCAGGTTTATCACTGTGCTAGAAAATCTTAAAAAAGCTGTAAGGTCCCTTTCTGCTGCACAGTAGTGGAGTAGTTCTGTGAATTGGTTATAAGAACTGCTCCAAAGACAGTCTTAGGTCTGCCTGGCTAAGCAGTAGAAATAACTCCAAGATAAGTTTGTGAGTTTGACATGTGCCAGCTCATGCATTTGCTGTTAAACAGATGACTCAGCTGACTCAAATGTATACCTCTCTAAGTACCATGGTCTCTACTGTCCAGACTTAAGATTAGTTCTCTCTAGAACCTTCCTTTACCTCCTTACTTGATTCAAAAACTCTCGTGTTGACTTTCTCATTGCTGATATTTATATTAGGCCTTGAACCCCTTTTCTGCAGATTCTGTGAACAACTCTGCAAATATAGAGAATCCTAGAATAAGTTAGGTTGGCAAAGACCTCTAAGCTCATCCAGTCCAGCTGTTAACCTAGCACTGCCAAGTCTACCACTGAACCATGTCCCTAAGCACCAGATATACACGGCTTTTGAATACCTCCAGGGATTGTGTCTCAACTGGGCAACCTGTCCCAGTCGCTCACAACTCTTTCAGTGCAGAATATTTCCTCATATCCAATCTAAACCTTCCATGGCACAACTCAAGGCCATTTCTTCTTGTCCTATCACTTGTTGCCTTGGAGAAGGGTCCAATCCCACCCCACTACAACCTCCTTTGAGGTAGTTGTAGAGGGCAATAAGGTCTCTCCTGAGCCTCCTTTTCTCTAGGCTAATGAATGACCCCAGTTCCCTCATCTGCCCCTTGTAAGACTTGCTCTCTAGACCCTTCATAAGCATCGTTGTCCTGCTTTAGACATGCTCCAGCACCTCGATGTCTTGTTGAACCTCATACAGTTGGCCTCGTCCCATCGATCCATCCTATCCAGATCCTTCTGGATAGGATGCCTTGGAGAGAACTGGGCCTAATACTGAGCCTTGGGGCACACCATTTGTGAAGGGTCTGCAACTAGATTTAACTCCATTCACTCTCTGAACCTGGCCAAAGTTCTTTACCCAGCAAAGTATACACCTGTCCAAGCCATGAGCAGCCAGTTACTCTGGGAGAATGATGTGAGGAACTGTCAAAAGCTTTACTAAAGCCTAGGTACACAGCATGCACTTTTCATTGCTATTTTGATGTAAGGAGCCATAAGAATATTTAAATTAATTAAATACATGTATTTGCAATAAAGATACTAGCAATTTTTTTTATATAATTCTGTTGCTAATGACTACTTATCCAACGTTTACTTGAGTGATCAAATAGTCCAGCAACTCTAAGTAATTTCATCTTACGCATTTCCTTTCAATAGTAGGATGTAGCTATTCTTGAATGTTTCACTTTTTTTGAGAACCCATTACTCAGGTATTTGGCTTTTGCTTGACACTGAATATAACATTAATTTCTCAAAAATGAGTCATAACATCTTTTACTATTAATTGACACAAAGGATTATCACTTCTACAGGGAGTGGATTTCAAAGACTGTTCTATGGGTACACATCTTTATTGTTCTGAGTGACTAATCCAGGCTGCATAACAGACAGACACAAGCATACTACGTCTTACTATCACACAGAATGATGTAAGAAAATTCTGGTAAGCTATATCAGCACCTTAATGTTTAATGTCTTAAATCATATTTAGTCAGAAGTATGCACTTTACTGACCAGTTCAGAATACCACAGTTCATTGATAATCAGTCTCCTTTCAAATTCATAAAGGAAAAACAAATAGAGAATAACAATCTTCTAGCTATGAAATATCTAAGCAATAAGAAAACCATTATTAAATTACATTTTTGCTGGTCAGAATAAATAAAATGCCAAAATTATTTACACTGAAACGAGCATGCCAGATCTAGCACTAGCTGATTTCAGATCAGTACATGAGATAAGAACAGCTTTGTCAGTAATCATGGATGATAATTTATTACCAAGTGAGACAGGATGGAGATCTAGTCTCATCTGCCACAGTCCCACTTGCAATATTTAATGTCATCATGTTTACCCGGCTTTTCTGACTTGCATAGCAACACACATACTAGCTCTCCTTCTGCAGCCAGAGATACTGATTACAGAAACAAGACCTGAAAAAAAAATGCAGCCAAGAGAGACATTCAGTTCATTCTTAAGTAGACATTACCTTCTGGTCAGCACAATCCCACTAATGTAATTACGTATGTACTTGCCTAAATGTAGTCAACTAGTACCGCTTGAAATGCCCCATGGCATCTAAGACATCTGCATGGTAGATATGACAAAGGGCCTCTTTGCTGGAATGGAAGTGGTGTATAAAATGATGCTAGATGTTTAGGCAAACACATTAAGCCCTGTTTCCACACACTAGTGATTAGTCAGCTACATCTCAAATAAATATCTAACTTTAGGAATTCTGATTTGCAAGTTGGATTTCAGCCTTCCAGTTTTTAAAATACATGGAAAGTAAGCTTATGTAAATGACTGGAAAGAATTCAATGTGGTTGACTGTGCAGATATGGACAAGACTGAAAGACACAAGAAACTTTTTCCAGCACAAGACCTGATGTTCTGAACATAGTCAGTTTCCACCAGATTTATATATAAAAAAAAAAAAAAAAAAAAAAAAAAAAAAAAGCTACCATATACAGTGAAAGTTTTCACATTTGGGTTCTATTTTGAATGGAAAAGAACAGATCTCTTGTCTTTGGATCATTTCTCCTGATGCAATATTTGCTATTCAACAAGCCCATTGCTTGCAAAACAGACACCACTTCTGTTATCATTTAAATCTCATCTGTGTATTGCATTTTTATGATGTTAATAATATTTTAAAAGGCCTAAGCATACCAGATCTAGAGAGAGATAGTATATTCTCCTTAATTTTTGTCTTGGCTTGGAAGTATTTGCTTGGGAAATATGTAAATTGTTTGGTGCCAAGTATATCACATTTATATCTATGTTTAGTCTGCAGTGCCTTTGCTCACTTTTTCCATATCTTTGCCCATCTTCACTTCAGAATGACTTGCACTGCTCCTACATTCGTTTCTTCCCTTCATTGCCACCCTAGACACAGAACCTTGTATACTTACATAAATAAAGAACACATAATCGACTGATTTACAGACACGAATGACCCAAGGTCACTCCATTCCTTAGATGGCATGCACCAAGAAGTTTATAGGAATGATTCTGGACCAGAACTCATTATTGGGAAATTGTAGTCAGACCACTGTTCCCATGGGAAACCTTCAATTCTGCTTATATGTTCTGAGTTACTCCATGTCGAGAACAATTTGAACTCAATATATCTTTTCCTTTCCCTGTTCTTGGAATCACAAGGGATTCCATTACACTGAGTAAAAGCACTGACATTTATCTGCTTTATGCAATTCAACTAAGATTTTTTTTTCTTATGGCATAATTTTTTGGAGATCCCTATAAAATCGATCTTAGGAAAAGCAATTTCACTTCCCTGTAAGTATTTTCCATGCCCAGGAATGTACTGTTTCTGTTTACTTCCTCAAAATAAGTTAGAATAAAGTGCTGGATAGTACAGTGAAATAACAGATGCAGTAATGCATCTGCTACTGTTACATCTGTTGAATGCAACAGACGCACTTAAGCTGCTGAATTTTGCAAAGGTTAGTTCATCTGAACTAGGTACCAATTTTCTCATTATAACCTAGGAATAGAAGCAGCAGTGTTATTCATCTTGTCCTACAAGAGACATCTAAAATAATTTAGAGGGATAGTGAGATAAAAACACCTACTTCTTCATTAAGTACAAAGGGAACCTAGAAAGACTAGAGCAGATGCAGATGATAGGTGTCTACATTTAGTCAATATGACTGTCTCAGGAGTTTCGCCATTGACATTGTTGGCCTTCCATCAGGCACTAAAATATTACACAACTTTGGCTCTTTATTTAAGATTTTTTTTCCTTTATATACATATAGATATATTTTTTCCCTATCTTGTTTTAAATGCAAACATTTGAAGTTTAGCATTTGTTTTTCTTCTGTTTGGAAGTTTTAGCAACTGAGGTTCAACTCCCACAGAATTTCAGATACGTTTTCTCAGTAATAATATCATGAAAGCAACAACCCTAATATATTCTTTGAAAAATTTTCAAGTAACTACCAGTGACTAGGTGAAATGAATAATGTAGGTCTCCTTTAGCTTAATCCATATAATGATGGTATCTAATCCTTCTAAAGGGTAGGCAGCTCAACAGAACTAGTCATTCTCTCTCCTGAGAGAGAGGGAGTCAGTGGAGGAGAACAAACTCTTCTATGCTATGATTCATGTTCTTCACTGTGCTCATGATGATTCAAATAAATTAGGAGGAGATGATTTGCATCCAGGCTCCAAAGACTTGGTCTATTTTGACAGGCATGGGCTGTCTGGAATAAATGCAGGTGCGTACATTGTACAATGTAGTCAGACGAAGTTTGTCAGTTTTAAATCTTAGTCACATAAAAGTGTGTATTTTTTTGTTTACTATTCAGAAATATCAGTTTTGTGATGTGTCCTTATGTTACCAATATTATTATTGTTGGTAACTACACACAATCCTATAGCAATACCAGCATGTAACACAATGAGCATGTATCTCAAAGTTACTGAAAAATAATGAAAGAGAAAACAGTAGTGTTTGGTACAGAGATATTACAGAGAAGTAAGAGAGGAGACATTTTTTTAAATGAAATTTACCTACAGATCAGGTGTCAGTAGCTACTGATTAAGGTGTGCTTTAAATAAATAATCTTTTGAAATAGAAATATATAAAAATTATGGATTTTTATATTCTGTTGCACCATTCTTACAATATATAAGAATTTTAATATGTATATAAAGCCGTGTATGCACATATATTATGTATATTTTATAAATCAGTTAGATGCTAAAGTAGTTCAAGTAAACCTGATTTAAATCAAATCAGACAATGTTCTTCAATTCAACTTAGTTCAAAACCAAAGTTTAACTGATGAAAGCATAGCCAGAGTTTGAGACTCCATATTTTTAATTCCTTTCTTCTGTTACTATTTACATTTATTCAGAGTAAGACATCGGTGAAAGGACTTGTCATTCGCAACAGATCTACAATGAGCAGAGTTCTTCACACAGAGAACATGAACACATCCCAATTCTAGATATTATAATCTTCAGATGTTATTTTTGTTCAACATATCCTGTCCTTTTCTCTTAAAGAGCATCTTGCAGAAGACAATACTGCAGAATGATTTTAGAGCGTGTCAAAAAAAAACAAACAGGATGTCCATTTCAAATTTGTTCCTTCTTAATAGCATCCCTATGTTACATTTGTGCAAATAAAAGTTTTGATAAAAACTTCTACAAAAGTTAAAATCCCTTCTCTAACACATTTTTTATCTTACAATCAATGTCTTAGAGCTATGTTGCCTCTTATTAACTCACCATATAACTTGCCTTTCTGACTTGTGCCCTCTATTTCCTGAGCTGTGAATCTAAACTTAAATAGGTAGATAGTGAGAGAATAATGTCATTGAAAGATATTTTTTACCTCATGGCCTCCATACCTTAGGAATAAAATACTATCTGCTGTTTTTACCAATGAAGTAAACTCCACTGTATGGAGTTCTTGACTGAGCTGTCCACAGTAATATTTCCATAATTTCCTGGAGAGTTGATATCTAATTCATAACCCCTGTGTGCTCTTGGTTAAATGGACAAATTGTTCCTTTCAGGTCTGCTTTCAGCTGGCTGGTCCAGACTATGATCTATCATGTTGCCACGTTACCCAACTTTGGCTGCTGCAATTTTGCAAAGGCATTAAATGAATGGGCAATAGCAATAATATAGTAAGAAAAAAATGAAGGATATTCCTATTAAGATTGTTCACGAACACTGAAAGAGAATGAAAGCAGTTTAAACGGATTTACAGGCTGTCTCAGAATTCAATACAAATTTGTCTAACAGCATTTCTGACACTACTGTTATTTACATAGTGAATTTCCAAAATCAGTAGTAAATAATCTGCTAAAGCAAATGGTGAATGGTCAAGAAAACCCCTGAAGGAAAAACGGGATTCCCATGTCCTTTACTCCAGTTCTCTCCTGGCTCAGCTATTATCAACTTGTTACCGAGGTGATCTCAGTCCTTAGAAATTTCTTGGAAAATTGGGGGGGGGGAAGGAGAATACCTTGGAAGGCACTCCTGAAGGGCAGAGGAGTCCAGGAAAGCTGGACACTCTTAAAGGATGAACTCCTAACAGCACAGGAGCACGCTGTCCCCATGTGCTGAAAGATGAGCCAGAAGGGAAGAAGAACAGCCTGGCTGAACAGAGATCTTTGGCTAGAGCTTGGGAAGAAAAGAAAAGAAAAGAATATTTATGAAATGTGGAAGAAGGAGAGGACTACTCAGGAGGACTACAAAGAGGTCACCAGGCTGTGCAGAGAGAAAATTAGAAGCACCAAAGCCCAAGCTTAAACTCAATCTGACTTCTGCTGCTAAGGACAATAAAAAACCACATTTTTATAAATACATAAATGAGAAAAGGAGGACTAAGGAGAATCTCAGTCAATTATTGGATGTGGGGGGAAACACAGTGACGAGAGATGAGGAAAAGGCTGAGCTACTTAATGCCTTCTTTGCCCTCAGACTTTAGTAGTAAGACCAGTTGTTCTCTGAACTCAGCCCTCTGAACTGGAAGATAGGGATAGGTTCGCAGATGAAACCAAGTTACATTGGAGTGCTGATCTTCTTGAGGGCAAGAAGCCTCTACAAAAGTATCAATGGGCCAAGGCCAACTGTATGAAGTTCAACAAGGCTAAGTGTTAGGTCCTGTACTTGGGGCACAACAACCCCATGCAACGCTGCAGGCTGGGACAGAGTGTCTGGAAAGCTGCATCGAAGAACCTGGGGGTATTGGTCAATAGCCAGCAGTGTGCTCAGGTGGCCAAGAAGGCCAACAGCATACTAGCTTGTATCAGAAATGGTGTGGCCAGCAGCATCACTCAGGAAGAGTTTGTCCCCCTGTATTCAGCTCTGGTGAGGCCACACCGTGAATACTCTGCTCAGTTTTGGACCCCTCATTACGCAAAGGACATCGAGGTGCTGGAGTGTGTCCAAAGAAAGGCAAGGAAGCTAATGAAGGGTCTAGAGGATAAGTCTTACAAGGGGCAGATGAGGGAACTGGAGTTATTTAGACTAGAGAAAGGAGACTCAGAGGAGACCTTACTGCCCTCTACAACTACCTCAAAGGAGGTTGTAGTGGGGTGGGATTGGACTCTTCTCCAAGGCAACAAGTGATAGGACAAGAAGAAATGGCCTTGAGTTGTGCCAAGGAAGGTTTAGATTGGATATGAGGAAATATTCTGCACTGAAAGAGTTGTGAGCCACTGGGACAGGTTGCCCAGTTGAGACACAATCCCTGGAGGTATTCAAAAGACGTGTATATCTGGTGCTTAGGGACATGGTTCAGTGGTAGACTTGGCAGTGCTAGGTTAACAGCTGGACTGGATGAGCTTAGAGGTCTTTTCCAAAGTAAATGATTCTACGAAATTTGGTGGGTGATTCTATAGTAAGAAACATCTGAGCCATTACATTAACATTCTCCTCACACCCTCCATTTATACACTACAAGTCACCTATTGAAGCAGATGGAATTATATCAGTTATATTCACTGTATTCATAGGATTTGAAAATGGAAAGGTCCTTCATCTTGTCAGATTTTGAAGACATTGTAAAACCCCATAATTCAAGCTGGGAGCTGGTTTATTGTATAATAACACCAACTGTGGATGTACATGTATGTATATAAATTGCATTCAGCCGCATAAGCTTACAAAAGTCTTTGCAGTCTATGAACAAACTTACATGACAGGTTTTGAGAATACAGAACTGAAAATGTTACTTTAAATATTTTTCAGCCATTAGACTATAATAAGAGAGTGTTTTTAATTTGGTGTAAAGAAAGTAGTTGTGGTTTGAATCATAGAATCAAAGAGTCTTAGAATGGTTGGAGGAGACCTTAAAAATCACCAAGTCCAACTCCCCTTCCATGGGCACAGATAGCTTTCACTAGAACAGGTTTCTCAACACCCAGTCCAACCTGACTTTGAACACTTCCCATGATGGTTCATCCACAGCTTCTCTGGGCAGCCTGTTCCTGTGTTTCACCACTCTTGTGGTAAAGGATTTTTTCCTTCTATCCAATCTAAATAGTGTTTGGTTGATTGAAACATGCCCAAAGACAAAGCTGGACTTGTTTCATTCTTCTATCAGAATTTCTCTGATAGAAGTTACCTCTGTACTGTCTTGAAAAATCTTAATATATTTCAGAGAAAATCCTTTGACCAAATCTTTTGAAATTGGACTTATCTTACTTTTATCTGAGTTCAGAATTATTAAATGAAGAAAGGATGAAACCCCACATGAACTTTCTAACAAAACATCAGATATCCAGCCACACTGATGTAATAGTGCCTCTAATTTAACCTCTAGGTACATACTCAGCTTGACAGTAACTGTCAGGCAGTTTGGATGTAAAATGACTCCTGTCACTTCTACCCAGTAGGAAGAGGATGTCTTCCTGCAGAAGAAAAAAACATACATTATTCAAAATAACGTTTCTGGCATTCTGTACACACACATGACCCCTACAACAAAAACTCTGACTAAAACTAAAACAAGAATCCTGTGTACTTTTAGTTTAGTTTTCAGTGCCAGTAGGACTGAATCTATCTGCTGGCCATCCACCTGCCAAATGAACAAATACGAAATAGCTACATGGAGGCATAAGTCAACATTGAAGGAGCAGACAGCTAATCAGTACTTTCACATTACCATAACACTGACCATGGCCATTTTGTTCAAACTAAGTACAAGCAAATAAAGAACGATTACACAATAGAAATAATTTTATCATACAACATACTAGCACACAATGCACAGATTTTTAGGTAAATCTATTCTACACTTGAAAATGTGGTGAATGAGCACATTCCTTCTTTCAGGTCATTTTACTGGTCAAGTATTATATGATTTTCTACTGATCAAAAGATATGCTTGCTTCTCAAACTATTACAAAGCTAAGCTAATGCAAATAGATCTTGAATCTGTTATTTCAAAATTTATAATTATTTGAATTTGTGTGTTAAGATTTGCAAAAACAAGTAAAATATTTAGCTGATTAGCATGAAGTACTTTACCAGGTTCAATATCAGAATGGATGTAATCTTACTCCTTAAATTTTCTGTATGAGAGTAAATAAAAGTGTCTTACTATGCCTGTAAGACCTATGTAACTCTTACAGACTCAGAAAAAAAAGGAAATGATGTTCTGAAATTATGAATTTAATATATATTTAAAAAAAAAGATGAAAATCCACATTGTGTTGTGGCAGTCAAAATACAGAAAAATAAATTACTGACCTAGATATAACTATTAAATATTTGTCACTACTCTATATTTTACATTGTACAATTTAGAAACAGACTCTTCATATTGTATTACTGCAAAACAAACAGACAAAATAATACAAAATCTGATAGCAAGGGAAAATTAATCTCTTTCATGTAATCTGGGCATATTTTATTCCTTATTCACTATTTTGTGTCAGCCATAGTCTGCCATAGTTAAACTTCAGCTTAACCTCTACACTTAATTAAAAAAATTAGACTGACAGAAGTAAAATGAGTACAAAGGTATAGACTGACCAATCCAGGATTTAAAACTAAATTATATATATATTTTTGAAAGATATTAACAAAGATAAAATATCAATCTCTTCAGAATTTGTAACTCCATTCAAATCATAAACTGATTTAAAGCATGCATATGAAATTGAAATAACAATTATGAAATTGAAATGACATGAAAATTTCTGCATGTGTAACAAAAATAGCATTTTTGTAATGTGATTAAGAATAGGTGGCCTTGCAAAATATTCACATGGTTATTTGAGCAATACTGATTCTAAAACTGAAATTCAACAATTTACTTTTTGTGTTTTGAGGAAAATACTCAAATTACAACCAGTAAACCAACTCAGTTGGTGGTTAGGCACTACAAAAAACAGTAGCTTATGATTTTCACAATTGTATGGAAACATTTACATTATGTCTAACAGTTTTCGAGACAATAAAGACCTAATACTAAGAAGTTTAGACTTTTTTTTTTTTTGGCTAACTGATTTTAATAGGTTTTACAAGTATATGAAAACACTACACATAAAAATAACTTGGTTTATTACAAATTTGTGTAATTTGTGTAACTTGCCATACATTTTTGGTAAGATTTGTTCTTATACACTCTTGTTTACTTAGAATGGACAACTTTTTCTGCTAATGCATCCTTCAAAGTTAGTTTCATGTTATTTTTATTAAGTTTAGGAGACAGAAGTACTCTTTGCTTATAGAACAGACACAGTGCAGAAACTTCCTAGTAAAGGTTACAGTTACCCAGGGGATCTTTCCACCTCAGCCTTGGTTTGGAAGGACCTCTAGGGGTGAGAGGTGTGCTAAAAACGTGTCGAATGAAGTGAGGTATAGGACTGGATTCTTTGTCCAAAGGAGTTTCACTATTGACCAGATATTACTATTGACATAAAAGATGAACACAAACCTCCCTATTTATTTCATCAAAAATTGTAACTACTAAAATATACAACTACTAAAATATCACTACTGAAGTATGATCATTATCATCACAGATTATGCTATTTTGTTTATTCTGGGGTCCAGTGTATTCCTGTAATACTGTACGTAATAGTCTAGTATTCAGAAATGTGATTTTTGCAATTATATTAAAATATGAGCTCTCACATTTTTATAATATAGGTGTCAGAGTACATTCCACAGTATTCAAATATTGATATTGGAAGAATGTATCAGAAAACCTTAAACTGCACAATCAATATAAAATTATTTGGGCCTCGTAAATTAGTTCAGTGCATTAGAAATACTGAAACAAGCAAATGTAAATATAAATATTACCAAAAAAAAAAAAAGTTCCTTCCTTTTGTAAAATTAACTTCAACAACACAGTAGCCATTTCTAAACACTTGTAGCACATAATATGAGAGTGCAAATATATACTGAAATAAAGAAATTGATGATATGTTATGTACAATTTACTTATTATTAGGCACACATTTTTAGTTGACATGGCACGGAACAGAATTTACTAAAAATATATCTAATAAAATTTGTATTCCTCAGTATTTAACCATCTTTATATAACAAATTAATGATATCCCTTTTTCAACATGGTTCTCTTTCAGTTCACTTTAAGCCTAAATATCATCCAAGAAAAGAAGAGACCAGCAATGCTTAAAGTACCTATTAAAAATAGAGATTAATAGCTGTTTAATAAGAATTTCATCTCATTCAAAGTTCAAATCATAAAGGAGATGACAATTTTAACAACACAAAAACCTCATTACTGTCCTGTGTAAATATATACCAGTATATGTGTACCTGTGTATGTGAACATTCTCAGTATGTACAGACATTTTGCAGAGTCTGTGGGCAATCTGCAATTAATAAATTAAATTTCCACTGTACTCCCACAGAAGAGAATATCAGATTATATTCAAGCCCAGTCCTTCTCACTTTGAGCCAGTAGAAGAAGATTTTGTATTTATTTTAAGGTATACTGATCTCTTAATTGCATCTTATGAAAAAGTAATGAAAAATGCAGAATGTGATGTAAATAACAATAGCATGACTCACAAGCACACAAAATAGCATTGATAGACAGCAACCTGCATTACATTTTCTTGAGAGGGAAGCATACAATTTAGATTTCGGACAAATGATCTAGGGCAATGATGCACTTCATGGATAGTAGTAATTGATCTGTTTTCTAAAGGTAGCTACAGAAATTCAAGACAGAGTTTGTCCAAGTCAGACAAACCTGACCTCGCTGCCATGACTCCAACTGTTTTGGGCTTGTGTACCTCGAGGAACACACCTAGGATATTATGACAGCAGCCTAAGAGTGGTTGCTTCAGGCAACTTGCCAAACAGGAGGATATTTCTTTCAGCAACAATGCTTCCACTTATACTCAAGCAGCAACAGTATCCTCATGTGTAATAGCACTGAGGATCTTTCTCTTCATACGACCCAAGTATTCAAATCACATAGCCTGTGAATTGTATTTATTGTATGGTGTGTGATTTAATAAACCTTGGGCCAATTTAGACTAAAATTAGATAAACTGTATTGACCGACCCACTCAGTACTTTAAATAAAGTGTACATATTTCAGTCCTTTACATTCACCATGCATCTTGCCTTGTTTTAGTAATGCAGAGAGTCTAATACCCTATGAGGACAGCTAATACTCATAGATAAAAGATGTCAAAATATGTTCACATGAAAAAAAAAAAAAGGTTGCAACAAGACTTAGGTTGGGTTAACACACCTTGACATATTTTTCTAGCACGGTCAAATCAATTCACTCATTTTGCCATTGTGGAGCCACGAGCTGAACAGAAATACACAAGGAAAAAAAGAAGATACTTATTCAAACGACTGGGATGAAGCTAAAACATGATCTTGAAGGTTAGCAGCATTTAATTTTCTTATAGGAACGAGATTGGAAGTATATAATAAAGGTTTAAATACACGATCTTATGTGATGACAATTGTTCAGTCACACTTGCCAAAGTAGTCTATAAATACAGACAAGCACTGAAGACTACTAAACTAAGATCTAATATCAAATAAAACATTCTATTTAAGGATTCTGCATCAGCAACTTATTGTTAATTTCAAAATGTTATGCAAATATTTTCTTTTTATAGAATCTGCTAAAATACCATTTGACATGGAATAAAAATTGAATGCTTTAACTCTGACTAAAATCAATGAGAACTGTGGAAACAGTGATATTTTTCATACCCTGAACAGTACCGGTGACCTTGGCAGAGAAATAATGGGTGACCTGCTTTCAGTATCTTATTTAAACTTTCTCATTTCAGTGCACTTTCAGTCTAAAAATTCAGTACCTATGAATTAATCACCTCTTCAATATTTGTTTGCCAATGTCTTTCTCTCAACCTCTTCCATAATATTCAAAATTGCTTGAAACAGGTGTGTATCTGGAGATACATATACATGTGTGTGTGCATACATGCACATATATTTAAATAAATATAAAATATGTATGGAACTATACATACTTTACACACATATTTATAGAAATATACATATATATTTTGAAGTTAGAGATATAAGTCCGTATCCTAAAAGACCATAAAAATACAGAATAAATAGTTAAAATATGTAAAAGACCAGAATAAATACTTAATTGGATATCTAATGGAAATTCATTCAGCAGTGAAGTTACAGGCAGCAACCTACAAAGAGAGTTTCTATCTCCTCTCCAAACATTTTCTTCAGAGAAAGCATACAAAATAAAATTTAAGACAATTAAATACAATAATTAAATAAAACAATAAGAGAAGTATTTTGTCACCTTTCCTAAAATATTATGGCCTTAGTTACTGTAACTCTGAGAGTAACCTCATACATTGCCTGCAAAGCATATTGTCACGTAAAATTTTTGTGTCCAAAGTATTTTGTACCTGAAGACTTAGGATTTAATTTTTAACTCTTTTTGTTGAAATTCTAGGTCAAATGCAAATGAACTGTTATGCAGTTCAAATGCAAATGACTAATGTTGAGGAAAAACATTTTGTTTTGAGGTGTTACCACTGAGCTCTAAGACTCAAATAGAAGAAAATATCTCCTTTTTGTGTAACAGTTGGCATTTGAATGCCTCCTGAAATCTCTGAAATCTACTGAAAGATACTATCATTATTATATTTCCTCCCACAACGAGATGGATTTAAACATATGCTTTCCTGTTTCCCTTTTCAGATTATATTCTGATAATTTCATCCTTTCTTTAGCTACCAAAACCAACCAAACAGCCCTATGACAGTTGCATATTTGCATTAAAATATAGTATTTGCACAGGAACAACCTGCCCTGTGGCAAGCCAGCACCATTATATAAATATTTACTTTTGACTTGTCAAATTGAGGTTGAAAAAGAGTTATTGCCATGTCTCACCGAAATAACCAGCTTATGATAGTCAGGAAAGAATATTCTCAGAGCAATGACACCGGTATGTGAAAAAAGAGGACAAAGACCCTCAGGTCATGTTGCTTGAAATGCATTTTCCACTTTCCATCCCTGCAACATGCTATGTGCTCATGTCATATAGTATCTATGGTAGATGTCTAGGATATTCTCTCCATTGTGCTGTTGCTAATGTGTTTTTTTTTTTCTGTACCTGCTTTCCATATTTCTTCTTTTTTTCTTCCTTGTTGGTTTATTATTTTCTCTTTATCAGGCTTATTCAAATGTCACTACTACTTCCTATTTCCGGTTTCTCTAGGTTAATTCCTGCAAGTACAGTCATTTCAAATGACTTGCATTTCAATTTTCATTCAAATTTTCAGTACTTGCATTTCAAATTACTACTTCAAATTACCAACAAATACGTAAAACAAAAACTGTTTTTCAATTCATACTACTTCCTTCTTCTGCTAATTAAGTAAATCTCACCACTTGAAATAATATCATTTGTTAATTTGATTTTTTTATGTCTTGACCAATTTTGCCACCATATGACAATGTTTCAGATGATTATAGTGTTTTAAAACAGCAGTTTTTGCTTGTAACACGTAACTGCTATCAGATGACACTGATGTTTTGGAACGTGTCTACAGAAAGGACAGCAAAGCAACATATTCTAACTATTTTCTTTATTACCTGTTTTCAACTATAGTGCTGGAAGGGCTTTTAAATACAGAAAGAGATGACAAGAACTGCATATCTTAGCTAGAAACCAGAACACCTCTGCAAAACAGCTGGAAGAGGTCTGCTAGAGTTGTTTCACACATACTACAATTCAGAAAAAAACAACTAGCAAAGTATTCATGAGATGACTTCATCTGTTCATGATAACAAAAGTTCTACTGTGAGCTCATGCCTGTAAACAAAATCTTGCACTGCTAGTCTCAGCAGACAAACTGATAGAAGATAGGTAAGATGGAAAAAGCACTACCCTCAACAACAGAAAACAAGGAATAGTTTTACAAATTGAACAAATTAAGGTTTCCATTTTTGCTGTATTTATGATATCTCAATAGCTTTTTGAACCATTTCTATTCACTAACGCAATTTGAAGTCCAACGTAAATCTGATAACTTAAACTCACACAAGTGATCAAGTGGTACATATATTATCAACAGATTATTACTTTATTAGGGTTTTAATAGAAATATCTAGAAATAACACAATGCAAAATACACTCTTCACAAGCCCAGTAACACTGCAGTAACAGAAATACAGACCCATGGTGTTACAGATACAGGTGTTACTGAAATTAACACCTGTTTATAGTCTTGAGTTTCAAGCGGTCAATGAGTTCTACATTTCTGTTTTTGTCTTTGTCTTTGAAATCCAAGCATATGGCAACTGATGTTACCAAAAACATCTACAGAATTCCATTAATTCTGATAGAGCAAAATGTGAATTATTTGGAAGCAGACTATGTTTCTTTTGAACACCAGCATCTAAATGAATAGAAAGAATGTTTTTCCTACCTTATACTCATCCTCATAGTCATTATATCCACAAGTACTGAAGATGTCAGGAAAAATATCTGACCATCCATTACTCGTACAATTTTTGCTAATATTTCCTGAAAAGCAAAATTCGAGAGTTTAAATCAGGAGGACTCAAAAGTCTGCTCATTGTCAACTGTTAATCAATCTAACGTTGTCATCTTCTGTAAATAACAGAATAGAGCTAACGTGCTCTATTTCCTAGCTCCCCTGCATACTCAGCCATTTCCTCTCATGTACTCTTCATTAATTTTACTTTGGCTTTTAATGTTATTCTGAGTTGCCTTTGCGCTGAAGAAAAACAAAAGCAATTCCAAGCTGTGATTGCAGGCTTCTGCTCTGGTATAATAGCTATTTCTATGACATCTGCAAAACTCTGAAATTTATTTTGTCTAAAGTATACTGAATGAAGGCTTTCAGCTCACTCTATAGAAGGGCTAATTTGTAGATGAGGTAATCTGATAGAAAATTGTTCTGAACTCCTATTTAAGCTTTCTTGAGAAGGCAGTAACAAATGAACTTATGAGTTATTAAAGTTCTTAAATATTAAGGTGAAAAATTACTGCTACAGCAAATTTTGGTAGAGTTGGTAATGCATTCTAAATGCCAAATTTGGTGATACGTTGAAGAACAATGAAATAAATACATATCTTGAATCTCATCCTTTGAAGCAAACACTGAAACAATGTAGTTATGGAAGGTACAGGAAATGTGCAAGTATAGTTAGAAAGTAATTTTGAACAGTTTATTTCAAACTAAGCTTTTGATTGGAACTGAGAAGTTGACTCTTTTCCCCTGTAAAATCACTCAAATGGAATTGGGACAACCCATGATACTACTCCTTACTCTAACAAATATGTGCTAATGTGTATATAGGATGGAACAGCTTAAATAGAAAACTGAAGAGTCTGATGTCAAAGTACAGAACAGTCATTAAAATTATTATAACATCCTTACAATGTTAAATCTTGAGCTACTTCTCTTCACCTTTCCTAGAGAATATTTATATCTATGATGCTTGAATTTATAACAACATATTGCTATGGTTTGGAGGTTACTACTGGTCTTTAACTGATATAGAGAAGTCTGTTTTCCATCACCCAGGAACAATTTTATGTGTCACAGATCAGCTTTGTCCAAAAATAACTAAATGTGTTTATATACACTCCAAACTAAAACCTTTGTGATTTTTATCTTGCTCATTGGTTACTGGAATTTCTTCTTTGTATAAAGTCTTCAGCTGAAAGTTGTAAATATCCTACCAAAGGGTTGACCAACAAACTACAACATCTCTCTAGCTTGTAACTAGACCTTGACCTCAACCCACAGTATCTTCTCAAACTACAGAACCACTTCTGCAGTTTGGCATAGACATGACATTTTTTAAAGAAAATGTAACCTATTTATACATTCTGAAGAGTTTTCATTTTAAAAGTACATGAAGATTCTCTGATTAGGCAGAGCAGAGGAACACGTTAACAGAACCACAAACTATGTCAAAGCTATTTTTGCAAGAAAAAGACTATGTATGCAATATGCTATAGTATTTTCTTCTGTAAGTATTTTAAGGCCATCTAACTTAAACAGTTAGGCCAAGTTCTATGGAAGGCATTGGGTATTTCTGTACCATCTTTCTATGCAATTAATATTTCAGACAACAACCAAACTTAAAGCCTATGATGTTACTTGACACATACATTTTAATATGAAACTTCACTGAATAACTACCTGATATTCATATATGTACATTGTTATGTAATACAGAAGCACTATACGATAATATGACTGCTTTTATAGCAAACAGTCATTCAAGGTGAAGTCATTAAATGTTCAGTAGCCAATTGTGTGATATGCTTAAACTATAATTCTGATCATCACAGAAGAAATTAAGAGCTGGTTCTCCAAGAGCTGTAAAGATGACAACTACTTTTTTAAATTCCCAGTTTAAATTACGAAATCATATAAAGAATTGATGGTATTAAAAAAGTCTACACGTAACTTGGAAGAATTCTATGAATAATAAAGTACTCCAGATATTTTTGTAGAAGAATTTAAATTTCCTCCCAGGAAAAAAAAAATACATCTCAGTAGTCTAGATAAATAAAAAGATTTAGATTTCTCATTTAAAGATATTTTGATAATTTCCTGTCATAAGAATCAAGTGAAGTTGCAATGTTCTGTATACAAATTAAATAAACAATATATTGTAGAACATAAGAAAATTATAAAGGTGCTGAGATACTTAATTAGGCCATAATTGAATCACCCATGCAAGATGTTTGCTGTCTTCCTTCTCTGAAATTACAGAATTACAAGATTTTAAAAGACCTCTTAATTGAACAGGCACCTCTAAAAAAATCGCCCTATTAGTTCCACAAGCAAGCAGTAAACAGGTGGCTATGAAAAAAAAGCTGTGTATAAGACAAATTATGGCAAATGATAAAAAGGAAATGACCTTTCTGTCCTGATGCCCAAGTGAGATAGAGTTTAAAACATTGTGAAGAGTTTAGATAAGAAAAAGAAAATGTTATTGTAATACAAGATACTAAGAGTTGTTAAATATCGAATGTCCAAACTTTACATAGAGAGTAAGCATGAGAGTAAACCTTAAAATGAAATACCTGGTTTTCCAGAATAAAAACTAAATACTTTTGGGCAAGGGACAGTGACAGTCTCTCCAATCTTTGCAGGACGCCAACAAGTGATGTTATCCCAAACTCCAACACATCCTGTAACAAAAACATTAATAACAGACATGAAAGCTCAGTTTGGTTCAAACCACCCTACTGTATATATCCTGTAAATAGGTAAGACTTGGTAGAAGCTTTGGATAAATAGTTCAAGAAAGTTTAGACTATTTAAAGAAATAGGCAAAGATAATATTTTCTATGAGATTTTCAAGGGAATCATAAGTCTGCTGATTAACCAGCTTCTTTTAAGTCAGTTAATATACTTGTTTGCAAAATGTCTCATCAAAACTATGTTATTTTGATGGCATAATGCTAAGATACGATAAAAAAATATAACAAGCAACTTCTGAGTATTAATATAGTTTACAGGCAATCCAAAATTTTGAGACTCTCTTAATCACTGTTTAATGAACTTTTTAATTTGCATTAACAGACAAACTGATAATCACAAAGAAATATTTAAGTAATTTGTTGAACTCAATAACACAGATATCATGACTACATCATTACTGAAGAATTCTTGGAACAATGTGTATGGACTCACAAAATCATCTCTCCAAAACTAAGTAACAGAGAATCAAACAAAGAATGCTTCTGTGTATTTATTTCAGCTGAGGGTCCAGAAACACAGGTAAGTTTCCTTTCTAAGTTAGGTCCTCCCCTACATCCTGCCACTGTCACCTTTTATGCAATTTGTAATAAAGAAGATGCTATTTCTCTCTTTTATAATGCATTAATACTTGTCATAGTCAAATAGCATTATTGACTAAGTGTTGTTAGTGGCAGCTGATGGGCAGGTAAGAGGACGGGGAAGAAATGTTTCTCGATTATGCCACCTCCCACCTTCTGTATTGCCTCACTGCTACAGACTACTTGTAGGCAGCTTTACTACGTGTTTTTGCTTATGCAGTAGGCTGCAGGATGGCACTGAGCACCCAGGATGTCCTCCAGTAGTATATGGAGCTGAGCATACAGATTCATCCACTGTCCTTAGAGTAGGTCTGGTCCTGAAGTATGTTCAACTGGCCAGACATGCCCACTGTTTTCTTCCTGGAAGTACACGCTCTTTCACTCTCTCCACCTCTTCCTCTCCATGACTTTATTTTATGTTTTATTATATTGGGAAAACTGTCCTGATAGGAGGCTTCTTTTAATTACAGGAAGTGGAAAGAGGTCAAGAAACAATCCTCGTCCTTGTTAGACAACAGGAGGAATCCTTGTTCTGATGCAACCTCAGAAATAGCAAAGCTTTTCTCAACATCCCATATACCCATGTTAGTAAGACCAGAAGATCCAAGCAATGACAATTGCTTAGGCCAGGTCCTTCTGTGTCTCTGCGTATTATGCATGAATATTTATGAAGTGAGCTCCAGGAGATGGGGCTATTTTCTAAGTCAATCTCTGAGTAAACTTCGCTTGGGCAGGTACACTAAACTTTGCTTCTTCCTTACGGTTAAAAGAGCAAGAAAACTCTTCACAGCTTGGAAAAAAAAAGGAGTTTAGGTTATCCTCATTCTTCATTATTAAAAGAAGATGTAGTAGTAGAAGATTAATAGTATGCTCTACTAAATTAGGCTGTGGTTGTCAAAAGGCATCTCAATATTTGAGAAAGGCCTTTCACAGTCACGCAGTTCCCACTGGCTGTGTTTCACACACCTGACACTTTTGCACTGTTCTTCCCACATTACTTATAGCTGGTGAACAAAACCACTTGAGGCTCCCGGCTCAATATCACACCTCCTTTTCAAGGTGTGGAAAGTTACTGAACAAGAATTTCAGGACACAAATTTCCATATGATTATTCTCAACTTATTAACCAAACATTATGACTTATACTGCCACCTGGACTTTTGGGCCCCTTCACAAAAGCAGTTTTCCCATTTGTCAGCACATTGAACATTAAGATTTACTTCACTAAATGCAGACATCTGCAATACACTAGCCACCTCAGGCTCTCTTTATTATTAGTGGTGATTCAGTGAATATAATTAGTGGAACCTAAGGTATAACTCATTGAATCACGGAATAATTGACCTTTAGTCAAGGTCAATATGAAACTGGGCCAACTTTAAACTTGTATCAGATTAGTCAGTGGTGTTTCCAGTTAAGTGTCAAAAATCTCCAAAGATGGAGATATCACAACCTGTCTGGGTAACCCAGCCCAGTGTTTGACTACTCTGTGAAGAATTTTGCCATGCATCTAACTAGGATTTCCCTTGCTACAGATTGTTTTCATTGATGTTTGGGTTTCTTTTCTTTTTTTTTCTGTGCACCTCCAAGAAGAACCTGGAACCTGGTTCCATTTTCCTTGTAAGCCCGTTACATAGACGAAAACAGCAATTAGATAACTCTTCTCCAAACTGACAGCTTTCAGTCAGTCCTCATATGTCACATATTTCAGTGTCATCTGTGTGCCCTCTGCTGAACCAATTTATGTCTTTCCTGTACACAGGACCCCAGAAATGGAGCCCAGACGTATTTGGCCTCAAAACTGCCAAATAGTTGTTTCCCTTGATCTACTAGGTTGCTAATGCAGCACTGTATACAAGTAAACCTCATCTTCCTAAGGGTGCACTGCTGACCCATGTTTAAATTTATATATTTCTAAAACAGATACCTAATAGAGTTCATAGCAATTTAATCCTAAAACTGTTTATTTCTTCCCAAGAGATTCTGAAGTTATTAATTCAGTTGCAGAATCCAGACCCTAAGTATTTGCATTTGTTCTAACTGATCCCTTGTCCGCTTAATTCTTTGTGTCTAACCTTGGTTTGTCAAGTTTTCCAGTTTCTTCAAAATGGACTAATTGCTTTGGTTCCTTTAGTAACTCTGGACTCCTAGGACAATATATCTGACTTCTTTTAACCTTACCTTAGGGTAAGGACTTAGGACTAGGAACTGTAAGAGTATTCCATCTGTATTCCAAAGTCTGCTGAGAAGTTCCTGTTCCTGTGGACAACTCACTCTTACCTCTTGAATGAGCGTTTTTAACAACTGACTGACAGTGCAACCTGATTCTTTGAACTCCAAAATCACCTTCTTTTTCTCTTCATAAGCACGAAGCATGTGTGCTTTTTAGTGTATCTGCCCCCTACAGTTCATTCACACATTTCATTAAGAATTGGCTCATGAGTTTTATCTATCCTGTGTTTTATCTGTTTACCTTAAACTCCCTCTGGCACTTGTAGCCTTTTTTTTTTTTTTTTTTTTTAGTGTTAGTAATACACTAACACATGGCTCTGAGGCCATGCTGACTTGGCCGTCTGTATGTAATTTAAAATATGAACTTTAAATCTGAGCAAGTCATCTTGATACCCTTTGAAGTCAATGGGACTTAAACATGCTTAGGTGCTTTCTGAGTTTAAAATTAAGTCATACTCTCTATGATGTAACACCAGGGCTTATGCAAAGTAAAAGAATGCTAACCCTAGCCAATTCAGGTCATGCTTCCTTTCCAATTGATTTTAAGCCAGAAATAATGTCGACAACATCACACAGAAGTAATCAGAAAGACAAAGAAACTATTTTCTTCGTCTGCCAGCACTCAGAACTATAGTGGCAAAATGAAACTCGTTTGGCTTGGATGGATGCACTGCTTGAGCCAGCATAAACAAATCCTGGAGTACACAAGAATAATTAGCATCTTGTGCGACTTCAGACCTTTTTAGTTCATCCCCATTTTCAGTAACAAGTGAGAGCTGAGATGAGTCATGAAGTGTTCATGCCGGCCATAAAAGCTGATGACTTTCACAAATTTTCTCTTCTATTTACCACATACTCTGTAAGATGGTGAATTTGATACAGCAACCTGCAAACTGTTCAGAAGCCTTTACAAATTGATGCCATGCGACTATATGGACTGGATTAAGGCTTTGCTAAAAAGGCAGCTGAACAATGTGGACTTCAGAGCTCCATTAGTATCTGCCTTGCACCCCAATTCTTATTCAAGCTCACTTACATAAAATATCATATAGAAATATGGAAGTCCAAGTCCTATTCCAACCAAAATCATCAATACAATTTGCAACAGATCTTGAAGCTACCTTGAAGGAAATAAAATGATATACAAGTTTTTGATGTTCAAAACATTACAAGTCACAAAAAATTTCCAGGGAATATACTTTTTACCCCGTTTTTTCCCCAGTATCCTAGGACTTTACAGGTATATACCCCAGAGAAAAGAATGACATTTTCATACTCCTTAAATCAAATAGATGAAATAACACAAAAGATGTATTTCTGAAAAAAAAAAACAAAAAAAAAAAACAACAACAACAACAAAAAAACCCACCCTGCATTCAAATTCATCAGCAATCATGAAAGTGAAACCTGAGTGGCTGTCATCAGAATTCCAAGAACATTAGGTCTCGATTTATGCATATTTACTGGCTTATTTATTATTGTACAGGAAATCCGAGAAAACTGCTGAAATGTCCTGGAGGCATTTATATTTACTGAATGACTACAGTGTGTTTCTGAAAACTGGTCTATGGATGAAAGCTGAAATTCTGGTGTTACTGAACTCTGTGCTGACAGAGACTGCTGAAAGTACAACTGTTAAACAATATACACTTTTATGGTCTCTCAGCTTACACTTTTCCTCATTTCCCCCTCCTATTACTACATAGTTTTGACAAGATTGCAGTCATATATCATTTTCTTCTCTTAGCAAAATGTACCTGTTCTGCAGAGGTGGGATACGATTAACAAGTTCATACACTTGCATGAGTTTGTCTCTTCCACCCCAACAACATCCATCTACTGTATAGCATAAGCTTAACCATGCACAATTGAAAATAGCAATTAGTTTCCCACTGATCTTGGAAATTCAAGATGTGTCACACCTGGAGACCTAGGTGGGATTCACAAGACTTCAAGCAGATACTGCTCTTTAGCCACCATGGTCTCCTTTTGCAGTTAACACAAAAACATAAAATATTGTCAGAAGGTGACAAAACACAATTCACCCTGTTCTGAGACACATGAAAATAGGCCAGATTGATCGCTCCCTACAATTGACTGGTTTTCCCCAGTGGCTGTAGAGCTCCCTAGAGTGCTGCAAATATCTATACTGTTGGAAAATGAAGGCGAGATAAGGTCTAGGTTTAATGTGTCTCTGTACATAGAATATCTAGCTTGATTGATTGCTTTCTATACTCACTCTCTACTACTCTGTCAAGACATTTATTCAGTCAGTGTTAGGATTTCTGGACTGTTATTCATCACTTCGACATTTCAGAAAATCATTCGGTACGCTCATTCTCTGGAAGTTTCACCTATCTCCCACATACATAAACCTGATTCCTACTGCCTTCAAAGGATATTAAGTAATTCTTATACAAAACATTTAAATGAATATCTTTAAGTAAGGTATTATGCCTTAGTTATAATAAGTATTCTATCAATAATTGCTGTAATATTTTTAAAAGCTTATTAGAAAATGTCAAAAAGTAAAATGTTCCAATGTTTATTTCATATAGTCCCTGCAATTTTCTATATTTAACACATTTAACCAAAAATGTTTATTTTATTCTAAGTATCCAAAATTATATTTACGTTCATTTAAAAAAAATAATAATTATGCTCATTCATGGATTTAGTCTCTGTGTTTGTATACAGTTGTAATAAATTCTCAAGCCTTGAATGTTTTTGTACTTTCACCTTGATATTTACACATAGAAAAATCAACTCAGCTTGCTGCTCTACCATGGCTCCCTAACTTTTCTGAGTATCTCAACTGCCATTCTCTTTACCTCCTACTTTACCTATTAATAAGGCTAGCAAAGGAAAAAGAAAAAAAAAGGGTAAAAAAAGGGTTCTTCATCCCTATTTCTGTGACGCCTAGAAGAACTCTTCTGCACCCTACACATAAACTCTTTTCATCCTCTTCATGTCCATCAGTTACTTCCCTGGTGAGTCACTCTATCCAAGCAAACAATCCATCTTCCCAGAAAATCTTTGTTCAATGACTCGCTCATAAGCTTGGCTACTCTGATACTCGCCCCTGTTCCTCCAGATGATATTCTTAGTTAGTTGAAAAGAGATTACTTACTTATTTGAATGTTTGGTCTTTAGTGCTTGTGATGTATTTGCAGATAATTCATAGCGAAAGGAAATATAACAGACTATAAGCATCATTTTGTTTCTCTTTTCTTTTTCAGCTTATGTATCGCCACCACATTCATCATCCTGCTGACATCCAGTCTGTGAGCTACAAGTTTGCTCGCCTATGTCTGCTTCTTCACTTGTAAAAATATGTAACAGTGGGTTTATACTGGAAAATTTTGTTTATATACGCACCTTACCCATATATTGACCACTAGGTGGCACTTTGCATTTGTATTTAAAAAATGCCAATTCAAGGAGAAGTTTACCATTTTTTTAAACTAAGCGTGCGTGATACATGAAACAAAATGAAAGAAAATCTGCCAGGAAGTTGTCAGGTAGTCTACGGTTTATTTTGCAAACAGGAAACATTTTGATTTTTGTACTTAACTTGACAAAGCAAAAGCAAACTCACCTCTTACGGGCAATCTTTTCTAGACTGTAGGTCTGAACACTGCAGCATGTAATTTAGGCTGCATGAGAATTTATGAACATATAGAAACTGCAAGACTGAAACATTATGAATATATAGAAACTACAGACGTTTTTTCTGCAATTTCACATAAGAAAGAAAGGAAAAGGAGGAGCTCAAGAAAAAATGAGTTAGCAAATTGGGCAAAGAAAACACAGCAGAACTGCTTAAAGTGGTAATAATAAGACAAGGTACAAAAGTACCACTGCTCCGAGCTACTTTGCTGAAGTTATTTGCATCTGTTTGTCCAGACCCTGAACACTCCAACAGGCCTTAATGTCCCTGACCAGCATCACCTGGGGACTGCCCTGCTCCCCCTTCCCATCTAACCTCAGTTCTGGGCTCACCTTCAGCTGCGCTATGGTCTGTCTTCAGCTTCCTCACCAATGCCTGTGCCTGCCTTGGCCTGGGCTCTGATCCACCCCTATGGTCCTGCCCAGCCATCCTGTGGCTGTGTCCAACCCTGATTCTCTGTAAAAGGCTTGAACCTGACCCTCACCCAACGGCTGATGCCCCAAGGAGGTGCCCAATGGCCCCAGCCTGCTCTGCTCCCTGGCTGTGGGTGGGACAGGCCCCAGGAGCTGGTGGCCTGTGCTCCTGTGTACATGAGGACACGAGCTGCAAAACTGTCCAGAAGTAGCCCCATAATGCCTGTGCTGAACTATAGCACTGTTGTGAAACCATGCAGAGTGTATACAGCCTCTGATCAGGCACAAACACTGAGGAAACATGAATATAAACATTTTTTAATTATTGACCAACTAAAATGACTCACACACAGCAAGTAGAATTTATGGATGTTATACAGTATACACCAGATTTAACTAGTCAAACAAAATGAAAAATACAATAGGCTTTATTTCATATCCAACTAAAATGTTTTCTGTTTATAGATTTTTAAAAGCCAGTCCTATTACTAGGAATGGCAAAAATGTTGCTACTGAGGCTTCTGGGGGATTACTGGGTTTCACTAAATTAAGAAATTTCAGAAATACAATAGCTCCTTTCTGAAGAACAGTTTCCCACCAGAATATCAAAAGTATGTAAGTCAATTTTAGTTTTAAGGTAATTTACATATTGTAATTCATACTGTAATGAAATACAGAAATTTTGAGCTAAACGTTTTTTTAAAAAAAAAAAAAAAAAAGCTCTGAAAAAGAAAATACATTTCCATTCAAATTTTCTACCAAGTAAATCTTGCTGTCTAATTACTTAAAATGTTTCTTGGAGACAACAGCATGTGTTTTTGTATGAATATTGTCTTATACTAAAAAAATACTCACATGTATAGGCAAAACTGTAAGAGCTATGTTCTCCTTTGTCTTGCCCCAATTCAGACATGCTGTCCATTCTTAAGAAAATATCATTAAATATCAGTCCCCTTTTCTTACAGAATTCACAAAAAATTAAAAGTCTGTGTAAGGTGCTGTTACTATACATTTCTGTGGATTACTTCTCATGTGCTATTTTCTTTATTAGTTGGCATTTTTTTAGTGCATTCAGGACTGTTTCTTCATGGCATTTAAACTTTGGATGTCATGGAGAGTAGACTGTCATGGTCAAAGCTGTCTCTATCAAGACTTGAATTCAAAACAATGTGTGTCTGGTGTTTCTTTCAGAATCTTCCAAAAGCTATAATAAATTATTTTATGGTTATATAAGTAATTTCTTCAGGGTTCCAAATGCTGTTTGTTAATATACACTGATTAATTTCTTTAATAACCTTTTGGAGGCATAGAAATTTTAGACCTTCAAAATTGTAGAATATCACTCTTAGTAGCTTCATGATGTGAGATTTGAAATGAGGCTGACCAGGACATTTTCTTGGTCTTCACCATTTTTTTCACGTTGATTAGTTTTCCATAGGCAACTACACTTCCCACACCTCATTTCATTCAAGGTGCTTTCTCACCTGTGGCCCAGCTCCTTAAAAGACTAGCCAGCTCACTCCGTCTTCTGCTCTCAGATAATTAAGATCTTACACCAAAGCCCACATGTTGACAGTGTTTTATATGGTTTCATTAACACTCTGATTAAAGGAAGCCACAAATAACCAAACATTGAAAACAGTCCCCTCAGCTTCTTAAATATTTAAAAAAGAAAAAAAAAAAAGGCATGAACCAAAATTTAGCAGCATGCCTTTTCCACAGCTAGAAAAGCAGCAACACAGCTCATAAAAGTTGTCCTGACAAGAGCTTACTGGTGCTGTGTGAAAGGAAGTTCCTTGGTCCCCCTATCTTTAAACTCCACTTTTAATGCCACCTCAGATAACTCTAAGCAGTGCTGCAGTCTAAACTATTGACTCATCTTACAGAGAGAACAGCTGCAAAAAAAAAACATTAACTGATTAAAGACCTTGATGAGATTGGGAGGATTAAGAAAGAGGGAACTTTGAGGAGGTTCCTTTTCATGCAGCAGAAGAAAGACCTCATCCAGCTTTGTGTACATCTCTCATTTGCTGATGTGGAGGAGAAAGTGATCTTCAGGCTGCTATACTTACACTCACAGTTAGTCCTTCAGACATATGTATGTGTGTATATGTGTGGGTTTGGAATACACGATAGGCACCTAACTGTAGAAATAACCTTAACAGCAGAGATTTGTTAGACAAACTAATTTTTAACCAATATTTGAATCCCATCATTGTGAACAGCCTTCAGAGAAATTTGGTGCTGCAATCACTGAGGGAAATTCTGGCAGTGTAATTCAGGAGATTAGATTATACAGTAACATTGCTTCCTCTTGCTTTAAATTTATGAATAAGTGAACATATCATTTTGGTAGTCCTGTCCATTTTAATGTCCCATTACTAGGGGCATTAAGAAGCTGCTCTTTGAAAGGTTTATGAAATTCTTTCCAAAGACATTTTTCTTTCCATCTACATCCTTTCCCCAAAGTTAAGATGTCATATGTAAAAATAAATACATTGTCTGGCATATGGGTCTCACAAAAAAATATTTTGGAAAGCAAGAAATGAAAAGATTTATTTAACTGTGTAGCCACTCAAGCCAAAATGTTTTATTTTTTTTTTTAATTGACTTCATTTGTTCATACTGAAATCATTTTATAACTTTTTATTGTAAAACCCTTTCATAAAGCCTAGTAACTGAGTTTCAACATTGTTGATTATAAGATTTCAGTTTTCATTTAAAGGTGAACAGAAATTAATCAATTGTTCTATAAAGGTAAAATTATAAATACTGAGCAAAGACAGAAACTGACAGAGTATTTTTGTGCATTTGTAATCATTTGTATTGGGATCTTTTTGTGTGTGTGTGTGTGAGAACATGTCATGGGTAGAATGTAAAATATGAAATAGTGTTTTCTCATATGAACCTCAAAGCCCATAAGTTATGGGCAACTTAGAATGGAATTATTCTGCCCTTCAAAAGCAGGACAGCAACAGCTAGAGGCCTCTTAGGCTTCAAGCTCAGGTGCATCCATACCTTTCATGTCAAATTATAGAAGGAGAAAACAAATGTGGATGGAAGCTAATGCTGTCTACATAAAATAAACAACTAGATTTGCTAAGATCACGATCACTACACAAACGAAGGCACTGCCATAGATCCTTGGAGAGTGTCTTTTTCCTTAAATGGAGTGTAATACTCTCCACTATGGAAGTAAGGCTAATGCCTGAAATTCCCCCAAAGGGTGCAAATGAGAAAGTCATGTGCTTTTAATATATCCTTAACATTGTTCAGAGGATTTTTACACAGTATTTATGCAGTGTTTCCTTGCAAAACCCACTATTGCTTTATTAAACCATGAAGCAAGCAGGTCCTCCATGGACTTCATCACCAATCATTTTAGGCACACTACGGAAATTATGCAGTGAAGTAACTCTTCAGCACTTTATAAAGCAGCTCATGATGGCTATAACATTGTTTTATGGTGTCAAAAAAAACACAAAAAACAACAACCCATAGTCATCATTAAATCTTTCCTTTATGTATTCCTAGCACAGAGATGCGAAGTATTAGTACACATACAGTATTCCACACGTAGTTGCTATTTAGGCCAAAGGGACAAACTTCCTGTCCTATGAACTTCGGACCATCCAAAACTCATTAACTGTGCATGACAGTCAAATTCTGGAGCATGTTACACAGAGATGTGAAGGCTTCATGGGTTCTCAAGAAGTTAATGGAAAAATTCCCACTGATTTTGATAACATCTCTAGTAAACCTGCATTTCCAAATTCTAGACAGGATCTTGAATTTCACTGTAACTTTTGTCAGGCAGGTATCATATACTGAAGTCAGAAAAGTGTGACAAGGGTTGTATAACTGTCTTTCCTGTTCAGGAAAAAGTGAAGTGGGTTTTGTGGATTTATTGTAATGAATTATGTTTCAAGAGCAATACAAGTTTTAGGTGTGCAGCTAGAGCTTGGACTAGTTCCAGCTTGCCAATTTTCATTAGTAACTCTTCTTTATTAGCAGCCAGAGTATCGCTGTGAAAATCTGCATGTCTCTGTTCAAAATACTCCTTATATCTTAGTATGAATTCAGAGATTTTATTTGGAAAATAAGGACACATTAATATTTTAGTAAAAATATTTTTAACACAGGTTCTTCTGGACAGGTTGTTGGTAAAGGTATCTATAACATGAAGCATAGGATAAATTCTCCTGTAACATTAAACATAAAGTTTATTACCATACAGGCTTTATTACAGTCTCCTACAAAATGGAATATTCCGTTTGTTTCAGTCAGGCATTCAGTTAAATTCATAAATTCTTCCACTGCTCTTTTATCTCTACCTGCACGGCTAAATCAACAGCATCAAAGACACTGTCTGCTTCCAGGTTATAAAGTTCTTACACAGCATTTTGTCTTCAGGAAACCCCACTCTTCCAGTGAGAAGAGGCTTTGAAGGAAATATTGCCAGAAAACCTCTTCACCAAGGAAACCCAAAATAAAACTGGCATGCATGACAAAGATATCCTTAGAGCAGCCCAGCATCTGAATCACAAAAACACATCTTGAAGAAAACTTCACTTTCAAAGCCTGGTAATAGCTAATAGTGAATTTACTAATTCATAATTTAATTCATTAAGCTAGGCTAGTAATTATTTCTCCATATGGCTTCACACTGGTATTATCTATGTGACAGACATCTCTCTTATCACTCATATAAATAAAAAAATCTAAATGTAAATAAATTATTCCATTAAGAATTTGCTTGGAAGAGAATCACTTATTATCATCTTTCTAATTACTGATCTGGATTAATCAAAATGAGAAATGATAGTAAAATACAAACTGGTGATGATCCTTTTAATCATTGCATACAGATTGGTATTAGAATGTGCACTGAGGGATTTACAAATTCAAATCAAGAAAAGAGGTGGAGAAGGGATTATGATTTGGGACTTTTGTTTATGCTCAAAGGGCACTGCAGATGGCAGGTCCTTGATGTATCACAATCATCTTCAGAGACTATTCAAAATGGATAGATTATGGAAAAGCAAATATACTACATATCACTTAATTCAGCCAAGGAAAAAATACTGCACTGCAAGAGTTGCGGTCTTGCAAGGAACCAAGTTATTCTGAGATGATATGTAACAGCACTACAACAGCAAAATGCAGGACGGCAATGAGAAATTTCAACTAATTTGAAGTGAAATCCTTCCAACCACTTGAAAAGCATTTGACAACAGAAAGTTAATGATTAGTTTCAGATGTGACATTACTCTGCAAGAATCAATATTTTCTTCTGAATCCCAAAATGTGCCCTTAGGTCTAAATTTTCGTTCCATTTTTTGTACATCTCACTGAGAATCCACCTTTCCTTCAATATTCTGCATGTTACCAGAGGAGTGTTGGGCAAGTAACATATACAAATGAAGCACTCCAAGAAGCACTTTTACCTTTTCACTGGGAGGGACATAGAGACTGCTGTCTGCTCACAAATTCTGGCATATGGCTTACAAAATATAACTAATTACAAAACATTAGTACCTTTGGCAGTTAAAACAAAAACAAAAAACAAACAAACAAACAAACAAAAACCACTAATACACAAATGTAATAAATACAGATTCTAACTTTCCTAAAAAGACCAACTTAACCAAGTTCCTGGCATCCTACATACACTAATGTTACAGATTTGCTTTTCATTTTCTAGCTGGATTTATCTGTCACCTTCACATTTTTCTTGCTGAACAAATGGCTTTATCCACAGCACCAGCTTAAAAGAAAACTGTCATACTTTTCCGTTTGTTTGTTTTTGACAAGATTATATTGTACTCACATGAAACTGTAGCAGGGAAATCTCGGAAAATTTAAAATAAAATTAAAAAAAATAATAATACTTATATACATACATTCTCCTCTTCTCTCTCTTTTTTTTTTCTCTGTCAAATTCCTGTCAGCTGTATCTGCACCTGTATATTTCTTTCTATCTAGACAGAAGATAAAAATGCTACCGTAACAGAGTAAATTCATTTTCTGAATGTAACACTAGTGTCCAATTTTTCCTTTGCATGACTGTGGCCTTATGCAGGTGAATCTGATCTCATGTCTAAAACATTGCTCAGAGATCATTCCTGCCACAAGTATTTTACTTTCAACCAGTAAGACACTTGGAATGAGACACTTGGATCCAAGGCTTTCAACTTTTCTCAGACTTGCTCTTTCTACTGGCCCTATCATCACCACCCTGCAGCTTCTCTGTCTGTGAAAAATAGTAGCAGCAACACCCTAAAACATCAGTGCGAATTTTCTCCCATCTAGCATGCCTAGCCCAGCACACCTCTCACCACATGTTTGCTGTGGCTGTAATTTTAAGGCAAAAAGCTTTTTAAAGCTTTTTTTTTTTTTAATGCATTTTAAAATACATAGAAATTATAAGCACAATACAAAGAAATATGACAACTGCAATTGAGCTAGCAAAGAAGGTAAAGGGAAAAAAACCTCAGTACTCAGTTGTCTCGACGTTACAGCTCATCTTTTCTTACCTTTGTAGTCCACTGGTTTGGCATTCTTTAGAAGTTCCATGCACCTTGTTTCCTCCTTGTGAATCTCCAAATGTAATCTGCATTCTGGATGGACACCATTCACCTGTGTCAAATTAACAAATGGGCCAGAGTCTTGAGACATGAATTAAAATGCTTTATAAAGAATCCAACTACCAATAACAAAATCCACAAGTTAAACTGATACTATTTTTGCCTAAGTATGTGCTCAACATTTTATGCACACAAACGGTGCCCATTTTAGCTTCTCACGCACTGACTTTTCAAAACAAAAGGTTAAAATAATGCACTAGAGCATACACTAATTCCTGCCTGCAGCATTCTAAGGCTAACTGTCATTTACAAGAAAATATTTAACTTTGTAGTGCATTTGCCAATACTTTCTTCCTCCAACAAAACAATGAGTTAAACTGAAGCAACAAAGTAAACACAGAACATAAAAACAAATCAAACTGCATTATCTTTGACGTGGTAAATTTTGATTTTCATCCCTTTTCCACCATGTATATTTTATATCATGAAGGCCTCAGAACATGATTATTTGATTCAAGCAAGTCCTACAGAGGAGAAAAAAAAATAAAAAATTTAAATGAACACAATATTGCCTTTACTCACTTACGGCCCTGCCCCCATTTACTTATGTCCACGGGAAGAGAAAGGGATATAGATGGGGAGAGAAACAAGACACTAGGAAGCTGTGCTGATATCAGTGGGATTCACAGAGATCATAATGAAATAAAACATTAATATGCTATTCTTCAGTCATTCTCACACTTTAAGTTACAAAGAAAAGGGTGACGTCTCTTATTTTTTCAGGGAGACATTTAATAGCAGGATCTGCTAGTAGTCTCTGGTTCATCAGACACTATTTTTCAAAATTGCAATACTTAACGAAGCTGTGATTGGGAACCTGGAATTCGGAGTTAGGACTGACAGCCAGGTTACTCCACAGGCTCCCTGTGGGCAAGCCAGTTGCACAGCTTTTAAAAATACACCATGATAACCATAAGCACAACATAGCTTAACCATAAGATAACAGCAGAAGATGCTACAGAAACTCCAGAAATCTGTCTCTTCTCCTCAGAATTTGTTATTTCATCATCTATGAAAACAGAACCTTACTTCCATTTCCCGTATTTTGACCATTTAAATTATAAGCTGGACAGGTATTTTTTTAAAGGAATTTTTACAAATCCTTAACTTAAATTAGGATTCCTAGCTGTTACCATAGAAAGTTCAGAGTTAAACTGAAAATAACAGCATATTGTTATGTATTATGTGCTTTACAGATAGCTCCTACTTAGAATAAATGTAAACATAATGACTTTTACTGCATTTTCCTTCCACATAACAGATTTTGTAAAATAAATAAATAAATAAATAATTTAAAAAAATGTTATTTTGTCAATTGCAAGCATTCACTAGCTGACTGTAGACCTCTTACTCATCAAAAAGTATGAGAATTAATGGGTGTTGGAAGGGTGGATTCCAGTTAATGGCAATGTTAAATAAATGAGGAGTAAATCAAAGCAGCTACTGCCCTGAATGAAATTTACAAAATAAGTACTTAGAAAAGAACCACAACTTTCCCACTACTGGTGATCTAATATTGAAGATTACTTCAAGAACATAAATTTGGTAGCACCCTAAGGTAATGCAACATTACTTTTCAGACACGGGATGCATGCCAAACTGTAACATACTTTGTTCCAATACACAGCCCAGTTTTCTTCAGCTAAAAAGATTTAGGGCTCAAGACTGTGTGGCACTGATGGTGTCCCAAAACACATCAAGAACCCCAAAGTGAATTTTGAGGGCACTCACCACCCTTCAGGGCCGGCCAGATACGCGTCTCTGTCTTTCCTTCTGCTTTACCAAGTGTAGGTTATTCTTTGTAAGTAGTGATTACTGACCTGTGTGCACTGTAGTGTGTACTATAAAGGTACACAGGGACTTGGAAATCCAGCTGAAGAGTCTCTCAGCATTCTTAGTGGATGAAAAACCTTTAAGGCACCCAGAATAGCAATCGGTCGGCAAAAACATTTCGTTTGACAAGTAGTTTACATTTACCTTCAGCATGTTTTCCCAACTCTTGTTGGAAATGGTCTCAGATTTTAAATTTACAGTAACAAAGCGGTTAGATTCAGAGGGTAGATTTTTATTATTTGAGGTCATGTTTTTGGAGACATTGTACTTTTAAAGACTGAAAGAAACCGAAGTTTCTTACAACTGAAGAAACACTTAAAAATATACAGATGTGGAAGGAAGATACCTTAAAAGAAACTATTTTAATATTCTGAATGCTTTTTTTATGTTAATATCACAGAGGAATTATCCGTGCACGTATTACAATTGCTAATGACCCTCCAGACCGTACCACGGCAATGCTCTGCGGTGTCTGTGGAAACTCTCAGTGAAACAGTTTTCAGGGACAGCCGAAGTAACAAAAAAAAACCGTGAACAACCCACAGCCACCGGGAACAAGCCCCAATAACCAGGAACAAGCCCCAACCACCGGGAACAAGCCCCAGCCGCCGCCGCCCGCTCCCCTCAGCCCCGCTCGGCCGGGGCGGAGCCGTCCCGGCCCCTGAGGAGCGGCCGGGGGCGCGGGGTCCCCCCGGCACCGCCACCTGCCGGGGTGCCGGCGGGGCTGAGGAGCCCCAAATCCCTGTTGAGAAGTGGGGGACGCTCGCCGTTCTGCAGTTACAGCGGGACAAGTCGCGTATCTCCCGCCCGGAGACAGTTTGCCCAGCCGAGGTCTCTCGCACCTGCTACGGCTGCCTCGGAGCCCCCCTCGGGGGGACGGGGGGAAGCTGCGAGGGAACCGCCACGGGCGGCTCCGGGACAGGAGCGGGGCAGACGGGGCTGGAGGTGCGGAGCGAGGGGCGAGCGTTGCCCTCCCGCCGCAGGGTGACTTACCGGCCCCAGGCTCCAGCAGAGGAGGAGGAGGAGGAGGATCGGCAGGTTCCTCATGCCAGCCAAGCGCCGTTGGGCTCCGCTTGCCCCCTCGGAAGGCGGCGAGCAGGAGCCGGGTCCCGCCGCGGCACCATAGGGCCCGGGGGCCGCCGCTGCCCGGGGGCGCCGAGCCGAGCCCCCCGCCCCGCGGGCGGCCGCCGCCCTGCGGCTGAAGGCAGCTCCCGCACCTGCCCCCGCCGCCGCCCGCTCCGGCGGCCGTCAGCTCCCGGCCCCGCCGAGTCCCTGCCCGTCTCTTCTCAGCTCCTCCTCTACGCCCCGGCTCGCTTCCCTCCCGCTTCTCTCCTCAGCCCCTCTCCGCCGCTGCCTTTTCTCCTCCTCCCCCTCGCCGCCGCTCCCGCTCCCCCCCATGAGGTGCGGGTCGCCCCCGCCGCCCCTCAGGTCGCCGCCGTGGGGATGTGGGCAGCGCTCGGCCCTCGCTGCCAGCCTCCAGGAGCCCGAGAAGCCCCCTCAGGCTTCTTTTTGAGGCTCCCGGGTGCCCGTCCCGACGGTGTGCCGGGGCACCGGTGCCAGCTTTGGGATTTTGGGGTCCCTGCTGCCTGTCAAAGCACCGAGGCGATCGGGCGCGGTGCCCCCGGAGCAAACACGCACACACAAGCCTACACGGTGGGGTGGGGTCGGACAAGAGACCCCTGGGCAGATCAGCAACTGTATTACAAAACCTTTCGTGCCACCTAGCTGTTTTTTTTTCGAGGCACAATGTTTTAAGGCAACTTTGTAAGATTGCCGGGCGGTTTGTACTGGGTGTAGATCTTGCTTTTGCCTCACAAGGCACTTACAATATATAATGAAGTGAGAATCGTGTTAATCCCTGTCTATTGTCACAGAAAAAGCAGAGTTCATGCGCTGGCTTTTAGCTGAGAATGAGAATAAATTAGATTTATCTTTCTGCTGTCTCACATGTGCTGTAATTTCAGTGGTGTATATTGAAAGGGACTGAGTAGGCAACATAAGACTTCTAAATAGTCTTATGCCACCCAAAATAATCAGCTATAAGAAAAGACAAAGACACTCCTGGGACAAACCTGAAGAGAATTTTCATATTTTTTTAATGTATTTGAGAAAATTCCCTTCATATTTTAAGAACAAAGATCTGATTATAACCTCTGCGATATCATTAAAAAGAAACACTACAAACTGTAATGAGCAGTGTTATGACCTGCATGCTGAGAGCAGAGGGACATATTAATGTAGAAATAAAAACTTCTTCTAGGATGGCGTAAGATCAAGTAATGAAAATATTTTCATTATAGCAGAAAATTGTGCCCCTTCAGATTGACTTTGTTCTGTACGAGACAGATGAACTGATATGTCAGATTGCACCTACTCCTAAACAGCTGGGTCGGAGGAGAACCTGGGTATGCCGCTAACTCTCAGACTCCAGGGCAGACTCTTAGATCAAACCTCTTGGAAATGAAGAATTGCACGTTGCATCCCCTCAGTTCCTGAGACCAGTGTCCAGGGTTCCCCTTTGGGCTCCTGGTTGCTGACACATGCTGACTGGGGATGCTCTTAGCACTTTCTTAAGAGCTATAGGGCTTTCCAAAATAGCAATCTCAAAACAATTTTTCCTTTTTCCCTGTTACAGGAATCTGATGTCTTATTATTTCAAGGTTTTGGAAAATCCTTACTACCTCTTTCTTTAGAAGTTATTTCTTGAACTTTGCAATGAATGGCTAAGAAAGCAGTCATTAAATGCAGTCACTCTGAAATTTCTGTGTGTCAAGGCTCTTCAGATACTTCACGTACAGCAGTAAACCCAACGGCAGTCCCTGTGTAGAGGAGCTATCAGGCAGACTGTCCACCAGCTGGACTCCCCCAGCAGCTGAGGACACAAGGGATGCCAGACACCAAATCCCAGTGTTTGATTCTTTGAGCAAATGATTCATTAGGCTGCTGAAGCTGAGTAGCCTGGGAAACCAATTAACAAATTAGTGTTAACGTTCTGTGTAGAAACAGTCTTGGGAACTGTCATCATTACTCCTTTTGTTGAATGACAGAAACTCATATCTTGGGTATAAGGCAGTCCCCATGTCCCAGAACTAGCAAAGAATTTTTGGAACTTATATACATTCTGTCAGAAGGTTTTCCGGAGTAAGACTTTTGTCATGTTTTGTTTTCAAAGAATCAGCGTTTTTGGACAAAAAGAAAAATTATCAGATATTTCCCAACCATCAACAACAACAACCATAATGATGGTTATTGCTTCTGTCACTATTCCTAATGATGACTCTTTGACATGAAAGAGACAACAGATGAAAGAGATGCATCAAATACTAAGATTTTGTTTAGATACAGATGAGTGCCTTTTTTTTTTTTTTCCTGAAGAGAATATAAATCATTCACAGATGAAGCCCAGAAAATATGGTTAGAATTCTTTTTACTTAAACATAGCACCATTCAGTGCCAGTTGTTGAAGGAAAAAATAAAGAACAAAAAGAAACTTAAACTTGTGTATGGAGATATATAAAAATTAGTCTGATACACTTATGCAACAAAGACTGGAGAGCATTATGACGGAAGCAAGGGGGCATATAAATTTAGATAGTTGGTGTAGATTTGATATCATTTCCAAGAATGAACTAGTGAATTTGGAGGAAAGAATAAAGAGATATTCTGTGGAGGTTGTGGAGGTATCCTCTAGGCACAGACTGCACAGACGTGGAGGAAAAGTATGAATTCCAAAAAAAGGGGAGAGAATTTACAAAAGAGGTTGTGGAGAAGTTTGACTGAAATGGTTATTCCTTGGAATCAGCAGGGCACAGGTGTTACAGAGGGGGCAGTGAAGTGATAATGGAAAGTTCAGCATCAGGTAACAGACCCATTGACAAGCAATGCCAAGTTCCTGCAAGCTCTGTGCTCCCCTAACACTTGGAGGAGCTGAAAGGTTTGCTCCAGTTCCAGATGTTGGAAAAGTATAACTTTATAGGAAAGATCCATGTCAGTAGTTATCCATGACAAGTACTTTCTGTTCTGCCTGGCCAGCTGTTTCTTCAGAAACCTCTAATACATGGTGTAGGCAACAAGTAGCTGATTTTTGTCAGGCACATGGAGAAGCTGACAGCTTTCCATTTTGAAGCAATGACATCAGCCCCATTGAGCTGAATCTTTATTTATGTTGTTTGTGGAGTTCAAGATGTTTTGACAGTTTCCATTCTATCCACAAATCATGCTCTTGTCATGTGTATAAAGACTAAAAACCGTTGCTTCCATTGTTTAAAAGTTTTTATTTTCTTCAATCATCTAACAATTATTGTTTACTGAATTCATAACACACAGTTGCCAGAAATACAGCATGAAAAACTTAGAAGGATTTTCCTCAAGGCATGTGTACAAGCTGTCTTAGATAACATGCCACTTTCAGAGCTGGTTATCTCTTTAGTTGCTCAAGTTATTTTACATGTTTCCAGTCCTTTCTAGACCTTAAAGAGATCTTTTTCTTTCACTTTGTGCAGAACACAGTACTAAGTCAAAGTGCAAAAGGAGTGCTCTTAACACTAAGCCTTCATGAGATATTTCTAATCTCCCAAAGATTCACTCTACAGTTATCTTGCTTTTTTTTATTATTATTTTTGTTTGTTTGCTTGTTTTTATGCAATCCAGATGTTTACAGGAAAATTTCATCAGCAATAGAAATAGACTTTAGAGAGGGTTTCCATGAAAAAGGGGAGGTTTGCTTCTGCCTTTAATGTACATGCTGTTTGGATCTGTCGTATTGAAGAAAATGAAAGTTCCCCCAATTTTTAACCTTGGTAATTTTTCTTGAACTGTTAATGTATGCTATTATTGAGCCTGGTTCAATGATCAGATCAAAGCACAACAGAAAAGGTGCCTTTTCTATGTATGTATGCCTGAGTGGGTCAAGCGATTTGTGTTCAGCTTGTGCCAGTGGGAATTCAAACCTTGCCAAGCTCCAGGGGACTGTTGGCTAAAAAGCCATCTTATGAGAAGCATCAGTGTTGCTTCAGATGACCCATCAGTACCAAATGCATTCAGTTGCATTCAGAGGTGAATGTGATGTACAAATTCTCTGAATGAACAGAAGAAACATTAATCAGTGGGTTTCATCTACACCTCCAGCAGATGTTCATGTTCAAAAAGTCATCCTAGCTATTTTGAACCTTTGTCGTCATTACTGGTCATCTTCTGTCTACCTAATCTCTTGAACTCTACTCTTGTTTCTTAGACAAAGAAGCAGCGTGATATAGAGAGGAAGTTTTCTAAGGAAAGGCTTAAGTGTAATTTCAGCTTTTTCGTTGTCTTGCAGTTCAATATCACCAACAGTGCCCTTCTGTTTCTAGGCATGAAGAGTAGCTTGAGGCTATAGCTGGGATTGTGCCTGTTAGTGGTAATGTTCAAATACCTCCATGAACTGATTTTTTATTTTATCAATGGCCTGCAAAATGACCGTTTACCAACTGTCCAATACATGCCAAATACATCCAAACAGTGCAAATAACTAACCAGCAAAATAATGATATAAAGAAGTCTTCGGAGTAATCTTGCTATAATTTGCAAGTATCTTGGCTACTAAAAATATATTCCTAAAGACAGAAAAGTTATATATATATATATATATATATATATATATATAAGCCTTTTCTTTTTGCTACGTTAAGAACTTATATAACTTTAAATTGGCTTGATTAAGATGTCTGTAACAATGAAGTCTTCAGTCTGAAGACAGGGACACTGTTCACAGAAGACTTAGAGTGTAATCTATAATAGTTAGTGTAAAGTATGCAATTTCATCCTCTCTCCCTAGAATTTGTAAGACTCTCAAGTCTTCTGTGATTTCAAAAGAGCGAGAGAAGGTCTCTTCAGAAGATTTTCCAATTTTGTGACCAGGGTATTCAGATTTTCCTATTTCCCTTATAGGCAGGTCCTTTCATAAATACCTATTGAATGCATTAAATTAATGCATATTCTGTTCATTAACATGGACAGAGAAAATAGAATCTGATATTTTAAATTTATGAATTAAATATAAATAATTTGATTATATGACATATATATATGGCTAGAAAATTCTTGGCTAATGCCATGTCCGCTGTGATTTACTACAGAGTTTCAGGTTTGATCAATGATTTTTGAGTCCTCTGTTGGACATGAAGTAATTAAGTATTTATATTTCTGAAAATTACAAGTATTTTATATACTAATACAATGAAAGGAAAATTGCCCCTCTTGGTTTTAGGGTTGTTTTAATGCCAGCAAACCCTACAGACAAACCTAAAAAAAACTCAAAAACTGCAGGAAAAAAGAACTGATAAAATGGCAAACATGGCTATAGAACTGTAAAAAAGAGTAAGTACAGAAGGGAAGACAAATGAAAAACAGAATCACATACTTTACTAAGACATATAATCTATGCAAAGAAAATGCATCAGACTTAGTCTCAATAGCTGTCAGTGAATCATTTGATACAGTGTCATAGAAATAGCTAGTTAAAACTGAAATGATGGAGCTTTAAAATTTGTTATTTGGCCAAAATGTGGTAAAATGAACCTGGCAAAAATAATGCAGATACGTAAATAGGTGAATAAAAAGAAATAGCAGTGAATTTCCTCAGAGATCAGGCTGGGGTCCTATTTTGTTAATTTCAGTAATGATTTTCATTCTGACAAAAAAAAAAAAAAAGTCTCTAGTGATTCAAGATGTCAATAGAAAGCAGGATCTGGGTATCTTATGGAACTGGATCACCTGAAAATGAAGTACTACAAAAAAGTTGGAAATTTAATAGAGCAGAATGGAAGGTCATGTGCTAAAGAACAATGAACAAGTGTTTCCTCTATAAGCTAAAGTGCAGTAGCAGGAATTTGTGTGTGTACGAGTCAGTGTGTGGCAAATATGAGTATTAGTGTGACATGGCTGTGAAAAATAAATGTGATCTTAGGACATATAGGAGTGATAATTGCTGTAGAGTTAGAAAAGTAATGAAGCTAGGTGACACACAAAGGACCATTCATATCTTGTCAAGAGTGTTGTGTATAATTTTAGCAATCCATGGTCAAGGCAGATGAATTCAGCAGGTGCAGAGCAAAGAAATTAAGACAAGAATTTTAGAGAAAGCTTGGTTCAGTAAACTGCTAAAATATAAACTGAGATAAAAGGAAAGAAAATGAATTATATAGGCTAAAGAAAATATGGCAGAAAAGCAGGTGGATTAACCTAGGTGAGAGTAAGCATAGGGATTTATATCCAGGTAGCTTTTCAGTACAAATATTTTAACAGCAATGGCAAAGAAAGAAATCAGTTTGTAGGGTAGAACTTGATCAGCCAGTGAAAAGGACTTTGTAAGCTCTGTGCGTCAGTAGATCAAGCTTTTCTAGAGGTCTTTCCCAAGCCCCTGTGCTATTCTGTGGTAAGCAAACCCTCTCCAAACGTTTCCATCAATATTGCTGTTCTATAGAAAATTGACTGCTGGATTCTTTGGCTTTTTGCAGAGACAAATTGGTTTTCTATATAAAGCATCTGCCTTTGTGGAAAATTTCTATTTTCCAACACAAATAAAAAATATGATGACTATTTTGGGCAGAAATACAAATATTAAGCATTGGGATAAAATTTTCCATTTGGAGTTTTTCAAAAGCAGCATAAATTTTGCTAGAGAGGAAAAGAAGTGTACCAACCTCTACCTTCTGAGGAATTTTGTTCTGTGACACCTTCAAAACAAAGCAAATTTAAGGTCAGTTGACAAAAGTTGGATCTGGATTTTCATTTTTTGGTAATCTGGGTGTATTTGTAACAGGAACCTTATACTGGGCTCTTCTCCAGCAAGAGGGAAAATGTACAAAAGGATGATAGAAAAAGGATGAAAAATCCAGGCCACCCTTAATAGTGGTAAAGGAAGAAGGGAAGAAATAACATTGGTATAGTTAAAAGATTGAGTGCTATTTTGCATGACTTTAAAATCTTGGAATAGAACCGTACAACTATGTAGTGAATATTCAGTTAGAGTAAGTTACAGTTTGAGGTTGTTTTGATTCTTGTTTTTTTTGTATCTTTAGAATAGAGAAAGAATGTTGTTTAGGACATGATTTTATTTTATTTTTTTTTCTCTTACTCCAGGAAGAAGACTGAACTCAGCATGCTTTAGGAATTCAGAACGCCATTCTGTCAAAAACTTCAACTAACCATCAGCCTAATACAAAAAGCAAGAGTTTTAGAAAGAAGAGATATGAGATTTCAGTGTCATCACCAATATGGTTTGTGATTTCTATTGCTTAGCTCAAGTCTACCCAGGAGATATAAAAGGAGAAATTTCATCTTCAGTGTAACCAAACTTTTAAAAAGTCTAAAATTGCAGTCTCCATTAAGAGAAAAATTCAATAGCATATGGTAGTAAACACAGCCTAATAGTCCAGAGCAGCATGAGTTGAATGACATTCTAAACAGGAATGGATTAATGAAGGTCATATGAGAAATTTTCCCATGTAATATGAGGATGAGAGAAATATATGTTGACAAAGCAAACCCTTGTAATCCACAGGAATGTTCTACAGACAAAATCAATACCACCCACTTCAGGTGTCCAAGTTAAACAGTAAGCATCTAAAAAGCAGGAAGAGTCAGGGTGTTTGTGACACAGGCTGCCAGTGTTAGTGGGTGAAGAAAGATAGGCATTCAGGTAAGCAGGGATCTGTCCACAAAATGAAATATTAGGAGCAGATGTGTGCTCTGTCATTCTGTAGAGATTGCGTGCCTTTGTCCATTCAGGATCTAGAAGGCTTTGTGAAGAACAAAGGCCTACTTGAACAGAATTCATTCCTAAAAAAAATAATAAAAAAATAATAATAATAAAAAAAAAACACCCTGAAAAACAGAAAATAACCTTAAAGTAGGAGGAAGTAGATATGAACTGTTGTGGTGTAGCAGTGTAAGGTTTGCTGAAGACTTCGTTTCCATGTCCAACTTGGTCCAACTTGGTCCAACTTGAATCAAGGCTATTGTTGTGACTAAGAGTGTGGCTGGAGAAGGGTTGAGATTGTGCTATTCTCTGTCACTCGGTGGTGGTGACAGATAAGCCTCTTTCCTATTTGGTCATCTGTTTCCATGAAAATTACATCTTTGATACTTTCTCTCAGGCTGAGACAGGCTAACTGGTTTTAAAGTTGTTAAAAACAGATGGATAGAAAATAACAGCCACCCCCACAAATATGTGCACTGATAGTCCTGATTTTATTACAGCACTAGTTTAAGAAAACAGAAACAGGGACCAGGACTTCCTGACACCCAGGTGACGGCAACCCTTTTTATCTGGTCTTTTCCTGGCCACATTTGTGGCTGCATAATGGCCCAGCTTCAGGACAAGTGGAGGACATCAGTCAGCAGAGCCTGGTGGACTGGACATCTAGTTGTTGAGTCTAGGTTTACATGGCCCCGGACACACACATTTTTCACTTCTTGGGAAAATGCATTTATTACAGAAGTATTACACAAAATGTAGATATTACATAAAATACGGCTTTCAGTAAATTTAATGAAGTGTGTGTAAGCCCTAGATGCTTACATTTTGCTTGAGAAATGTATGTACATGAGCTGAATCTTGCCCCATATTCCCTGAATCTTTCTTCACCAAATGCCAATGAAAACCTAAGAATCTAACTTCAAAATCTCTTGCTCTGACTCTGAATGTCCTTGGGATTGGGTAGCTGCAATGGGTATTGAGGAAGCTCAGACTGGAATCATTGAACCCTCAGGAGAAACCAAGCCTCGTCCTGCTCCCTTTAGCCCCGCATTTGAGGCCCAATCCTGTTTACCTTGAGATCGATGGCAGCAATCCCATTGACTTCATCTGGGAGCAAAACCAAGCACTTGGCTATGGAACCATGTAAATTCTGCTCAAACCTAAAAATTCTATAAACCACCCTGCTCTTTTTGAGTTGAGTGGCTTTATGATCATCAGAGAAATAATGGCAAACACTCTCCTCCTTTTTAAAGTATCTTTTGACTGCTGTATTGTGGAACATCTTCTATACTGAGCAATGATATGCATTAACTATATATGTCAGCAATTAGCTGACCAAATCTCCAGAACTGAAATGTCAGTTCAGTTTTTCCCCAATCACAATGGTGTTTTGGGTTGGAAACTTAGAAATTAATCCTAAGAGATACAATTTTTCTGCTTTAATATATACTGTTTTTAATGGAATTTTGCAGAATGATTAGTGAGAGGCAAATGTCAAAATACCAGACAGAAACTGACTCACCAGTCTCAGGACTTAATATTAAGGTCAGGCTATGGAAGTACAATGGAGCTCAGTCTTTATTGCCTTGCACCTTATGTGGTGATTTACGTTTTAGCAAAATGACTGGAGTGGATGTAATGTTTTCCAAATTTGACGGTATTTAACATATTCCTTCCACAATTGTTAGAGATGACACAGGGCAGAAAGCAGTTGAGACAAGAAACCAAAACAAAGGAACAAGCTCAGAATGTCCTAGATGATGATTATGAAAAATTGGGAAGATTTTCAAGGCTTTTTTTTTTTTTTTTTTTTTTTTTTTAAGGCTGGATTGTGATGTTAAAGTTCTGTCCAAACAGAGCAGAGCAAGCATATACACAGTGCATGCATTCCCTTCCTAGTCATTCCACATTTTTCCCCTTTTTCTTAATGCATTTGCATATACCAACTAGTAAGAAACCCTTAATGTTGATATTTTTTATTTGAAAAACAGCTTTCATCAGAAAGCTTTGATTGCACGGACTGCTCTAAAGTAAATGAGCTCCAAATTACATTATGCTTGAAATAACTGCATCTACTCACTAGAAGTATCTCAGTCCACAGCGGCACAGGAAGACATGAAAGACTGTAAGATCAAATGCTAACACCAGCTTTCATGCAATGTTAAGCTTACATGTTGATGTTATTTATTTACCTCTTTTGTGTTAGTGAAAGAGCTCCCAGCTTTCACATCCTGTAAGTCTTTGGTACAATTCTGTGCCTTAACTGCTATTCATCGCCCTGTGTCATTGACTTGCATTTTGGTTGCAATATGACGATGAATTACAGGGCTCAGATTCAAAGTATCATCTACTCATGTTCTCACTGTTTATTGTTTTGTCTTCCGGACTTTCTGCACTGCTCTCTATCCACCTTGTTCTAACCGAACACTAGATAGCATATGGTAGTAATTTCACTCTTGTTTTCCTCAGCAGCTTGTTAAGGTCATTAACCAACTTCAACTTGTCAAGCCGTGATGCTAACTTACCAGGGGAATGCAATATATGGTGAATATCTGGATTTCAAAATACCCAGCAGCTACAATTTGACCACAGTAGCCACAGTCACTTTAATACTACTTCATTTTGAATATATTGCTTATAGAGGTCACTTACCTAATTAAATTTGAAACCCTTAGTTTCAAGTTCCTTTCTGTTATTTCTGGAGAGAAAAAAAAAAAAAAAAAGTGTTTCTGAAAATGAATTGTATGTTCTACTTTTCTGTAGCTACTCTTGGATATGAAGGGTTTGCCATTCTGCCAAGGTCTGAGTGCATTGATTATGTTAATGTTGTTGGGAAAAAAAGATGCAGACATGACACTGCAGAAAGGATGCATTAGGGAAAAATCAAATTCAAGGAGTTAACACAAAGTTGAAGAAATAGATGATTGGTCATAGAATGATGAGTTGCATTAAATGTTCATGGACTGACAAAGTATGAAAATATTTTTAGTATTCTCAACAGTCATACAGTTTCTATGGAGTGTGTTGCCCTTGAGCCTCCGGAGTTAAAAGATTAGTGATGACTCTGGGAAAGTCCTAGATGTTGGTGTCATTTTGAATTGTGACAGGAGCTGCATAATCAAAAATGCCACTCTTGTTATTCTTGTTTTAAACAATAAGAATTACATACAGGGGAGGAAGCTCAATAAAAGGGGTGGTCAAAGGGCAAAACTGTGGCAAGCAACAAGGAAAATATATAAAGACTCTCTATAGGGCAAGTGTTCAATTACAGAAAGACAAAAAGAAATCTGGTATGGCTGTACAGAAGAGTTGGGGAGGTTATTAGAAGAAAAAAAAAAAAAGAACCTTCCAAAAGCTGAAACTGCCCAAATGAAGAAAACCAATAAGATCGACAGATTGTACTTGAAAAAGCAGAATAGAACTGAAGATGAACTTCCAAATGAATCAGAGTCATGGCATCATAGAATGGCTTGGGTTGGAAGGGACCTTAAAGATTACCTAGTTCCAACCTCCCTGCCATGGGCAGGGATGCCACTGACTGGATTAGGTTGACCAACGCCCTGTCCAACCTGGCCTACAGTTTGCTATGTGGCTTTCTCAGCAGACATCCAGGTGGTTGAAATACCCCGTCACAATGAGAGTGTGAGTGTGATGCTTCGTGTAGCTGACGCCAGAAGGCCTTGTCAACAGGTTCCCCTTGATAAGGTGGCCTGTAGTAGACCCCAACCACTAAGTGTCCCTTATTGGTTTGATCCTTAATTTTTACCCACAAGCTCTGGACGTGTTTGTGTCTGTTTCTCAGAGGCAGCTCTTCACAATCTATCCAGTTCTTAAAATAGAGGGCAAAATCCCTGCCCCTCCTTCACTGCCTGTCTTTTTTGAAAAACTTGTTGCTTGTGATTGCAGTATTCCAGCATCTGTTTCATCCCACCACATTTCTTTGATAGCAATTAAGTCATAGTTTCCAACTGTGGTGGTTTCCAGCTCCTCCCATTGTTTCCCAAACTGCCTGGATTGGTGTAGAAGAACTTCAGCTGGTCTGTTGGCCTCATCACCTTTTTAGAACAGCCCTCTCTAATTCCTTTGGGACAATTCACAGATATTTCCCTGTTGCTTCCTAAAGTGTTGGTGTTCTCTGGTTCTTCTCTGTCACTCAGAAAATTGTATCAACACTAATAGTTAAAATCTTTTCCAAACACTTCAGTAGCAGCAAGCCTGCCAGAGCATCAGTATAACAAATAGAGGATCAAAGTACATCAACATTTTTAAAAAGATAAGCTATAAAAGAAAAATGGAATAGATTTTTTACACCTGTGATCTCACCAGATGAGTCTAGAGAGCCCTTAGCAGAGCCTTGCTTGTAAGCAATGATTCAGTAAAAATTTGGTAGAAGTTATGGAACAAATACATAAAAAGAACTATAACTGCCAGGGCTGACATTATCCCCAAAGGATCCTAAAGAAATTTGCAAGTGAAAGAACTGAGCTGCTAACAATAGCATGCAATTTCTCACTTAAACCTTCTTTGATGTGGAAGATTAGCAGTAAGTTAATATGGCACAAATTTTAAACAATATTCCAGGGGAAAAAAATAGGTGGCATGAAGACAAATACTGAAAGATTGCTGGTACTCTCTCTCAATACAAAGACTAGGGGGCATGAAATTAAACTATCAAGCTATAGACAAGCAAGGGAGATTATTTTTTTTTCCCTACACAGTACATAGACAATGAATGGACCCTTAAAGATGATGTTAGGGTTGGTAAATGTTTATACAGATTAAACATTAAAAAGAAATAATAGAAGAACAACCCACAGAAGGTTAAATACAAAGATGTTTCCTCCAGATTAGGAAACACGAATCACTTGATTCTGAGGGAATACTTACGAAATACCAACCGTCTTTGTCCTGTTCTGACATTCTTCCTTACATTCCCTGCTGTTTGCCACTGTTCAGGACAGGGGGTTGGATTAGTATGGAAGTCCTATTGGCATTAGATTTCGTTTTCTAGCAGTTTGAATAAGCAAATGTATCTTTAGCAAGTAGTTCTTTGGCAAGTAGGAAACAGTAAGAAAAGGACAAAATTCCTTCTCCAGAATCCTCCTTGGTAACCTGCAGCTGTGCAGGATCTGGGATTAGCTGTGATTTCCTGGGAGCTGAACAAGTGATGGAATTAATCCGTGTATTTTTAACTCCTCTACAGCTCTGCCCAAAATATGTAAGAAGAAACTGAAAACAGATAAAGAAACAAAGAACAGAAGGGCAGCCAACATCAGAACTCAACCTTTTATTTTTTTTATTATTTTTTCATTTTTGTTTTAGTTTTAATTTTCTCTTTGGATTTTCACATGCTGTGTAAGTGTGTGCCCATTAATAATCACCTCGCTTACTAGTTTGAAGTGCACATTTGTTTTGTGTTGGCAGTCAAAATTATTCATATTTTAATGATATTATATTTGCCATTTTATTTTATTTTTAATGAATTTCTGGTGTCCACATAATTGTAAGAAATTGAAAGCTGCAATCATATTGACCGCAAAATATTTTTTAAAGGGCAGAAACAGCAACTAGCAATGTGTATTAGCCAAACCCATGGTACACTGTGTTCCCAACATAGCAAGCAGAGAAAGATCCATTTTAGTTGATATTTTATTTGGCAAATAAATTGATTCTTACACCACTTATTCCATAAATTAATCAGGTAAAATATACCTCAAAAACTCTAGGAGTCTTATGTTTGACGTTTAACGTAATATTTCAGAACAGGAGCTCCAAAGACTTGTAACATATCAGTAATGACCACAATAACTCACTGCTCCCAAAACAAAATTTGCATTAGCAATCAGTTAGTGTCTGCAGCATGGCTCACCTCTGTCAAGAAGCAGAACCGAAAGATCTTCCAAGATGCTTTTATTAGTTATCGGCAGCATGAATGTGGTATTTATGTACTATATCATGTTCTCCTAAGCAAAATAATCACACGGAATTTCCCTTTAACACAACACCTTACACAGGCTGAACATTGCAAAATCATGGAACAAAAAACAAGTGGAACATAAAGAAAAAAAAAAAAAGCAATATGACTCTTGAAGGGGAAACCAATAAACTGTTTTGCAAAGCTACAAAGGGAAAAAGTAATAAATTTCCATGAGTCTCTGATGCGTAATGCTGCAGTCAGAAGCACGCTTAGGTTTTCTCCCAGCTCAGGTGTAGGACATTCAAAAGAGGAACATCTTTTACAGGTACTGGTAGGACTGAAAAGCCTCTGGCTTAAGAACATGAGTGTCTATGTAAACATATCCATAAAAGTTGTCTCCCAAAGGAGAGCTATCCTCAAATGAATGTCAACGGTGATTTAGAACAGTCTGTGAATGTCATCCTTAGAGAGCTTGTTGTTACTCTACTAATAACTGGGAAGTTACTGGTTTAGCAAGACCAAACGAGTTACTTGGGAACATGTAGTTTCCTACAGTGATTAATAAGTAACTTGACAGAATGAGCCAATCACTTCCATATTGGTGTGGGAACTTGGGATACTTCTTCACAGACCTTAACATTGCACACAAGTTTGAGCTGGTATGGCTAATGCAGAAAGGTGGGGTATGGGGTGTTTCAGAAAAGTTTGTGTGCACACAGGAAGGGCTATTTACTTGAATCTTGTTAGGTAAATATGAGTAAGGTGCTAACTGTTCCTATAGAAGCACTGTATGTCAGGGTCATCTTAAGATATATGAAAATACGTTATTTCATTTATTATTTTTTTTTTATATTCAGTATGATAGTATGGCTAGCTTTGATTGGATTCTCTCTAAAGACTATCCAGATTTCTCCCACAGGTTATTTTATTTTATTTTATTTTATTTTATTTTATTTTATTTTATTTTATTTATTATTTATTATTTAAATTAAAAACAAACTTGCAAAAATATTTAAAAATAATTTTTTAAAAAATATTGTCCAAGGAATGGCTAAAACAAATGTTTTAAAAAGGAAGAGTGCTGTAAGTCTCAACCCCAATTGCTAGTGGACAAAAGAATAATGTGTTTTGAAAACTCTGGGCTCAATCCTGGTACTAGCAGACTGCTAGATGAGAAGAATTGGTATATTTCCAGCTCGTGTTCATGTTCCTGGAAGACTGTGGTTTGCAAAAGCTTTTGACAGTGTTTCTAGACTTTGGCTATGCTTTAGGACTCCATCCTAAAAAGGTGCTACAAGGTGAAGCAGCCTTAACACCACAAAGCTGGACTTGGTCCTAATACAAATGGTCAAACTGTTTAGTTAGCTCCAAATATTTATACTTTTAAAATGTACTTCAGTAACAAACTGTGTATTATTTAGCAAAGTTTTCTCTGGAATTACCCAGAAACAGAAATAAAAATTAATTTCCTGCAAGGTCAGTATTGCTGAGATGAATACATATCCTTGTTTATTATTTCTGTTCCAAACTGCTTCATTCCTCTATAATAACTTTCTCTGAAAGATAAATCTAATTTCCAAATCCTTCCTACTGAATTATAAACAAATCAGATAAACAGCTATAAACCAGTTCCATCCACAAACAGAAGATGGAGAATTTCTCCCCCAGATTTAAAAACATATAATTATGTATCAGGTCAAAGAAAATTAAATACATTCCTGAGTGTTAGCACAGGTCTTTGCTGCCATGCCAAAAGTTTTGATCAAGTCATTCTAATTTCTAAATACCTCCAATGCAACGTCTTCTATTATATCAAATCCAAGCTTTCATACTATTTACAGACCTCTATAAGGTTCTTTCTTCTTGTAGCTGTTCCTATTCATCCTGAGTCAAACCTTGCCTCATGAGTTCTTTGTTCCCAGTTACAAACATCTGTCTGGTAGTTTCTCAGAGACTTGTGCATGACCTGTCTCTATCCATTAATCAGTATTATTATGTATTAATAACCTCTTATCCCCAGAGCCTGAAAAGTGAATGTGGGATTTTTTCACATCTCAGAAATGCAACCACAAACACTGTGAGTGGGGGCAGCCCAAACCAACCTATGAAAAACACTGAAGACAGATCTGTGAGCAAAGGCTTCCCTGTCTCCCCATCCCATGCAATGGGGCTCTGCGGCTCAGGCCAGCACATTGTTAGGTTTCATCTCTTGGACCTCCCTCGGACATAGCCACCTTCATAAAGTCCACCGAGAAGAACAATTATCATTTAGCTCCAGAGCCTTGCAATTAAAGTATCAAGTTAGCTTGCAGGCTAGCACAGTCTTTCTTTACCTGATGGGGTTTAAGCCCAACTCTCAGAAAAAGTGTATTTTTAGGGAGTGAACATTTGTCATTTCCCATGTTAAAAGTCACTGGGAGATGATGCAGCTTTCATGAGGTCAGTCTGTAGGCCAGGGGGTGAATTCCACTCTCCAGAGCCTTAAGACTTCAGTCTCCAAGGCTGAATAAAATGAAGAGATGGTCTGGAAATTTCCTTGAGACTAAATTGTGGCATATGCTCAAAATACTGAGGAAAATATGACCAAACATAATTACTGTAATTCAACCACTAGGGCAGGAAATAGTCAATTCTTCTCTTTTTTGTCTACTCCAATTGCTAATCAAGCAAAAAGTAAACTTTTTTTTTAGCATCTTCCAAAATGAGACCATAGTATTTCTCATGTCCAGCCTTTTATTTCTTTACTTCATTGCATATACATAGACACACAAGGGAATGAACTTGGTGCATAAGATATTCTCCACTTCCCACTCCAGCTTGTAAAGTATTCTCCACCGCTTTCCCAAATGCACTGTCCCAAGATGCATAAACATAGGAAAACAAGGTGAATTAAAACTAGTAGGTTAAGAAGATGGCATAAATTTGTTGCAATACTGTGTCAACATAATTTTGGTTAAGGTGCTTTCAGTTTCACATCAATTGGCCTCAAAATAATAATAAAATTGTTTTCATAGTTCCAATTCTTAGAGCATTACTTTGACATTTTCATTTTAGGGTAACATTTGTATACACTTTTCTTTATAATATTTTTTCATTTACTGACCATGGAGAAAAACATCTGTTTGGTTATAGCCTGTAAATTGTATGTCAGCTGGGTCTCAGACATTAAAGTAAGAAAATTTATCATCTCTCATGAATGTGCATACTAAAATTTAAGATGAAGAGGTTTATTTGGAGATACTTGTCTGAAAATTTGAAGCCCTCTCATTTAAAGTCAGTCTGGAAAAAAAAAAAAATATATATATATATATATATGAGTATATATACATATATATATATGTTATATATATATATATAAACCAATATATATATATGGTTTCCTAAGGCTGTGAGCCCTTTGTGATCGCACTGCTGATATAGATCTGTTATCTGCCATTTGTAAAAATAGGTATTTCAATAGAAGGCTGATGGGTGATTTTGTTTGTCTGTCTTTCTTTTCCTGTTACTTTAGAAACCCCCATAAATATCAACCCTTACCTTATTTTGTTGGATCATATTTTGGGGAATTAGAGTTGTTTAATGTAAGTTCTTAATACCTTCTTTTTAAATGGGATGCCAAACAAATTTAAAAGGGTTAGTCAGTTTTGGAAGTTAAATAGGGAATAATAAAGAGGCATGAAAACCCAAAACATTGTAGTTAGCATGAGAGCAAGTCCTTTCTATTCTGAATAACTCAGATTTCACTGCTTTAGTCCTTCAGGTGTCACTTCTGATCTGGGGAACGTCACTATCCTACTCATTTTTCTAGGCAGACTTTACAGTCTGCCCATATTAGAATAAAAGGGATATAGTTTTTATTTTATTTTATTTTATTTTATTTTATTTTATTTTATTTTATTTTATTTTATTTTATTTTATTTTATTTTATTTTATTTTATTTTATTTTATTTTATTTTTTTATTTTTTAAGGATTTGTGTTTAAGTGAGAACGTGAGAGCAGGAAACTCCCACGGAAGAAAAATCTTGAGGGAGGAGCAAATTCATCAGTGCCTAATAAGGTAAGGTTCCCACTGACACTTTTCCCATGGTTAAAACATTTCTAACATTTCTGTCCTCTTTGTAGCAAGGCCTGAAGTATGATTGCATTCTTCTCCTGTGTGGGGACTGATGGTTTGATAGAGCTTTTCCTTATTTGATCCAGCTTTCATTTTCATAAAACTTCTGGGAACTTAGTATCTTTCTGTGGTAAATAAGGTGGCATGAATTTTGGAGGTTCATACTTGAATGCAAAAATCTCTGTCCTCAGTATACTTTACTGCATACAAAAGTCCACTGCAAAAAAAAAGAAAAATTAAAAAGACCAAAAATATTTTTTCAGATACCACCTTTTTAGAATGAGACAATTGATTTATACTGCTCTAAGAATATATGCCTTCAACTTTATTTTGAGCACCTACCTTGGATAGTTATATGCTATATATATATATATTTTTTTTCACCATGCTTCTGTTTTTCACGAAATTTTGAATATAAATGTTCACATAGAAAATATTTTACCTTTGGTATAATCATCAAATTACCAGCCTGAAACTGGATTTTTGTTGCAATTTGCATTTATTTTTTTTTTCTGTGAGTTGAGTGAGGATGTTGTAATTCAACCAGGTGCTTACAGAAAAAAATGAAAGTTAAATTTACTTGAAATGCATTTCCTTGATAACTTTTTGCTGGCTTTTCCAAGTTGGATACTACCCCCACTCTCAAATTCCTTTGTTGCTGGAAAAAGTATTTTCTGACCTATACTAATAGCCATCTACTAAGTAGCTTATTTAGCAATAGGGTAGATATCCTTAAACAAAGACAGATGTTGAACTGATGAGATTTTTTTATTTTTTTTTTCCTGAAATAACTGCTGTAGCTGAGCTGAGACTTGGTAAAGGAATCAGACAGAGAATTTTAGTTGCCTAAACGGGAGGTCAGACTGCACAGTAATAATATTCCATTCTGTTTTTATAACATATTAACCTGAGTTTTAGTTATTGTGCCAACATTTTCTCACAAAGTGCTCACAAAAATACGTAGGAAGAAGACGGGACAAGGCAAGCTTGTAATCATTGAAATAAAAGCAATCAGATTTGCAGAACTGCTAAGCTCCCACCAGCTCCTTCAGTGTGTGGTTCTTCCTCTGCTGTGACTTTAAAACACATGGAAACCTTCAATATGTAGGAAGCATAACTAGTGTTTTGCAAATGCTGCCAAACATTTATAAAGATTCAGCACAGCCCGAGTGTTAATAAGGAGTTGTGTTACTGTGGCACCTTCAGGGACAGCTCTAGCCCTGGGCTCCATGCTGTTAGGTGCTGCTCAAACATGTACTTTCAAGAACTGCGGGCAAAAAGAAATGACTTGTCCAAGATCACAAGCCAAGTACACACTGTGTATATACCTGTTAACACTAAGGGCAGGCAGTGTTTTTGCTGCTCAGGTCCCTGAGATGAGGGATGAGATGTTCTTTGCCCGTGTTGCTGCAGGGCAGAGAACCTACAAGCTTGGTTTTCATCCCATACCTCAGTATTATCTAAGTCTTTCCTCACCCTGCCCATCAGCACTGTGCAATGATTTGCAACTATAATTTTAAAACATTCTGTAAGCCAGTAAATGTAGCTGTATGGATCACTTACCCAAAATCTCTTGTTGGTTTAGGAATTTTATTCCTCTTACAAACATAAACCAACAAACTTTAACTGTCACTTTGGTTTATTGTTCTCTGAGTCCTTGATCCAAGTTCTGCTGGATCCCAGCACACATTAAGGATGAGAGTCACATGCTCGGTGCATTAGAGCAGAAACATCTGAAGATACTGATTTTTTAATTAGCTGTCTTTGAATGCTATACAAGATCTGGATGCTATCAGGCTCTAAAAGGCTGGGAAAAATCCAGTGAATTTGAGATGCCTGGAAGTATTTTCTCTCTAAAAGTCACTTTCATGGTGACAGAAAATGTATTGCATTCAAAAATGATATTCTAAAAGAGTATGAAAAAGGGAAAAAAATGGGAGAAAGGAAGGGAGGAAGGGAGGAAGGGAGGAAGGGAGGAAGGGAGGAAGGAAGAAGATGGATGCACCACAGTGGTAAAGGCAAGCATTCAGAACTTTCTAAATGGAAGACTTGAGTTTGTCTGTAACTTGTTTTTGGCCTTCTGATGTGTGCACTGCAATTCGGACTATTATTATGTGATTATATTTTTCCCCAGATCTCTGCCTCATTCAGTGCATGGATATATAACATTTCCTTTTATTTTTATTCAGTATGTGACCTTAGAGATCTTACTTAATTCGCGCTATCCAAACCCTCCTCAGAACAGAGATTTGTCAATTTTCTCAACAGCTGTTCTGTGCACTCAGAGTATTTGGATACTTCACAAATGTAATGGATTAATTTTCATAGCACCCAGCTGAGGTGAGAGGAATTATTATTAGCCCTTTGTAGGAACCTAGAGATGAAGGCCAAAAGCTAACTACCTAATTTCGTGTTCCAGGCTGAAATGCTTGGGGTCTAATTGCTTAGGACTTCTTTCAGTACTTCCTAGCAGCCTACATATTGCAATTTTAAGACACTTTGGTGACAGTGCTCCAAGCAGTGCCAGTGAAATCAACTTTGAGTTTGGCGTGATCATCCAGTCTTTTGTAGCAAAGAGAGAGGGAAGCCTGGCTGAACTTCAGCCTCTGTGATACTTATTTTCCCTTCTACTTCCAAGTGCCTGTCCACAACTAGAGTCTCAGCTCTTTTGAAAGAAAGCATGGCAAAAGCTCCTCTCACACACAATGTCCTCAGGCCAAGACTACCAGCATGACTAATGGCTATCATCTTCGAGGTACTGGATGCCACCTCCTGCAGGATGCCTCTATGCCAGACTAAAGACAACAAAACACATCAGCACCTTGCATGCCCCCCTGGTGACAGCAGTCAGACAACTCTCCATGAGCTTTTTATGTATGTGGGGTGTATATCTGGGAGATAAACCTTTGCTATACTATCTAGGACAGATCTCCTCGGTCCTAGCTCAAGCCTCCTTTTGCTTCTAGTTCAGCCTTCAGCTCAAAATAATGGCTTGTTTCCTCACATGAAACTGAACTGGACAGAGAAAGACAAGACAACCCACTATCAAGGAGAAAAATAGCAAATAGATGTTGGCAGACCCACACCTCCAGTGTACAGCAGCCGTTTTACAGCTGGCACCCTCAGCAAGTAGTTTGTTACAAAAGCATAAGCCCTTCCTTGATTGTCCTTGTTCAGTTCACAGGGCTCTGGCTTCACAGGTGGCATAAGAAAGGTCTGGGAGGACCTTTTGGCCAAAATGTTCCTGTGATAAATATAAAAAATAATCCCTGAATGATCTGTAGACCTTGTCTTATCAGAACGTAAGCAGTCAAATTGAGAAGAAACCAACATAAATGTTGTATGATAAGAGGATCTTTCCCTCTTTAGCATGATGAGTCTGGGAAGCCCCAAGACAGAGCTATCCGTGATAATAATGATTTAAAAAGATCAGGGGAAGGGAACTTTGTGGACAGAGTTATAAACAGGATATAACCAGACCAAAAGACAGATATTCTTGACCTCTCCTCTGTGTCCACTATGCTCTACAGCCACCACAGGTGCATGGGTACGTGCTCCCAAACTAGTGATGTGGAAGATCACCAAGATGTACATCTCCTGGACCTCACCATAACACTTATGCATGTGACACCTATGCACATCTTGTTGTATTTCTTCTTTTAAAAGCTTATTTTTTCAACCATTACATTACTTAGATTAATTTTGAATGTCATTGCAAGTTGACACAAAGGGAAAATAACATCCTTGCATATGCCATAGGGAGATATCCTGCTGATAAGTGTTTGTCATGGGTTTCAGCATGCCCTTCTGGCATATATTCAGGATTCAGGATTCCAGTTTTTGCTAACAATGAATCATATTTATATTATGCCCTGAACAATTTTTCCTCTATTTCTCCAGTTTCCTCTCTCATACAGACCCTCTGTCCCCTGCTCCCATGCCATTACTTTTTCATCCCTATAGCAGGCATATTGAGAGAGCAGTGAAACTTTCATAATGGTTTCAGCACCATCAAGAGAAAAGAGCAATTGCAAAGAAAGAAGAGCTCAAGCTGTGCAGGCGGATTGCAGTATTCTGAGTACAAATAAAATCTCAGGAGAGTTACCTAGCTATGAAATACTTGCAAGCTTCTTCTGCTGAATGATTTTTCAGAACTTCGCAACGTGCTCAAATTTTGGAAGATTTACTTAGGAATGAAGCCAGGACAATCCTCCAAACCACAGGAGTTCCCTAACTTCTCAGCAGAGGATTGTTTTAATGTGAAATTATTATAAGCAAAATGTTGCAGGGAACCTCAGACAGAGTATTAAATGGAAAATGCTAGTCAACATCAGTCAATTCTGACTGCATTAATCTCTTCTGGAATAATATATAGTTGTGGGCTTTTTTTTAAATTTTTTTTTTTAATGCCACATTAGCCTTATTATCATGACATTGGTCGGCTTTTAACAAGCAAAGTTGCAGTATATTTGGACTTTTTATTAAACAGCTAATAATTGCAGACCATGGAAAGTGTTGGTACTGTCCTGAGAGTATTACAAAACAATAGTTGCTTTATTTACTTTGCAGGTACTCTTGTTTCATTTGATATTAGTGAGTTGCAGAGAACTGGAAACAGTAAGCACCTTGTTTAAAAAGAATAAAATAACACAAAAATATTGCAGTCTAGATATTATGAGCTTTAAAGTTATGCATAAATTTATTAATTAAATGATAGAACGAGGTCAGTGGCTTTTGAAGATTGTGGTAATGAACCCAGACTAGATGGCAGCTATAAAAATGAGCAAAATAGGGTTTTCCATATTGAATCTGGAAAACCAACATCCTTAAGGCCTTCAAGAAAGCAGGCATTTTGCTGTTTCAGGGGTCTTGCACAGAGAGCTCTCCTTTGTTTTCACTCTTTTCTAGTTGATATTTTCTGGGATTCAAACCATTGTCATCAAATCTGTGCTATGGCAGTGAACTCAGTTTGCCAGGCACATACCTCCAGCTATGCTCCTTTTTCAGCTCCAGGTGCAAACCAACAGGATTTCAAGTGCTTTCTCTCACTGCCTGTCATAGTCCTGAGCCCTGGAGTGAATGTGCAGTCAGGGATGGAAGGGAAGGAGGATGCAGAGGAGCAGGACTACATGCACATGGTGTCAATCACAAATGGGCACTTCCCATGCTGACTGCTTTTCACATCCACGTGGCCAGCTAAGCCTCCAGTCTTCATCACTGGCTCATTAATACCAGAGAGGAGAGCTGAAGTGATGGACTCAAGTTTTAAGTGAACTGCTGACTTATGTGAAAGGATGTGTTGAACTTAGCGATATGGTTTAGTGGAGGACTTGTTAGTGTTAGGTCAGAGGTTGGACTCGATGATCTTGAGGTCTTTTCCAACCTAGACAATTCTGTGATTCTGTGTGATTCTGTGATACAAAATAATTTTAAAACACTTTCTGGAGTTCAAGAATAGACCAAGCTATTTGTACAGACACAGCTGATGTGTTTTCTTTCTTTTTTTTTTTTTTTTCCTAAGTGAAGGTTAATATGAAGACATGTGTTAGCTGGACCCAAAAGTTCACTCACACAGCCTGTCTGAAATCAAAAGTAGGGATGTAGGAAAAAGACAAGCTGGCAAAAGGAGAACTAAATAGCTATCGTTAAGTAACATGAGATGGGTTTGTTGCAAGACTAATTATCACAACATCAGGCTGTATTAATCCGTCTTTCAAAAAAAAAACCAACCGATTTGCTGGATTACTGGCTGGTAGAGGTTGTTGGTTGCTGCTTCAGTAATTGCAGACTATGTCTTGAATACCATTTTGTAAGAAGAAAAAAAGAAAAGACATTTTCAGATGCTGTGAAATATTAATATGGAATATATCAAGAAATTTCTGCAAAATCTCGGGGTTGCATTATGATACTATAATGGAAATCAGGGCAGCTGAGCTTTACCGACCAGTGTAAATTTTTTCCTGTTATAAATTCACAGCTACAAGATGTTTATGTAACTACTTTTCTGCAGCACAGTCATCATAATATTTCATCTACAACATGAAATGATGAAGAGTCCAACAACAGTCTGTAAACAGGGAGAATTATGTTCATCTGTAGCTACTGTTAGCATTGGATTATTTCTTTCTGCAAGTCATTTACTCATTAGGAAGTGTGCTTTTGAACAACCCCAATCATCTGCAATTGCAGATCAAATTCAGAGAAAAGTTGATAATGGAAATTATTACTTAATATGCAATTGCTATATATTATTAAAAGTTATTAATAACTTTTATTGTATTAATGTAAGAGGAAAAAAGAGAGTGTGCTGTAGCTTCTGGCCTGAGTCTCCAGTGCTCTAATCCAGATAATGCTAAACAGAATACTTATTCCTTTGCTGGAAAAATATCTGTAAAAGGATTTTGTCATACAAATTAACAACATTAACAAATTAGCAGCATTTGTATTATATTCACATTACAACAGCTCCAGTCAGAACAGGATCATCTTATCACGCTAACTGTACAAACAAATGTTTCTGCCCTGTAGAGCTTACAGTCTAAATTCAGACACAATAAACAAATAAAATAAATGGAGAGACTGGAGAAGAGGACAGAAGGGAAACAATGATAAGAACACTTAGTTGCATAGACCATGTACATGCATAATTGCAGCTCTATTTATAAGCTAGAACTAAACATGAGATATTAATGAGGTTAGTAATCCCTGCTGGCCAGCTGCCTAGCCATTAAAGGAAGGACAATTTGTCTGTAAGGAGAATATTCCTACACCCTGCTGTGTTGCTGAGCAGGATTTTATAAATGCCATGGGGTTTATTCAGTTTCTTAATACTGCTGGCCTTACCTTCTTCAGTCAGCTATGCAAAGTCAGAAGTAGTACCTCTTATGGCTATATATTCTCTTTCATCCACTTTAATGCTAAAACTAACGGAGCCCTTTCCCATACCATTATTTGCAAGGGGACCACTTGACCTATCAGAGTAGAAAGTACACTTCTGACCCTAGTGAGTTAAATGTTGCCTCCTTTTAAATGACAGGACATTCTGTGATTTCTGTTTTAGTGGTAGCAGAACCTTTTAGAATATGCAGATATATTACATGGTCATAAACATGTTTCAATAATAAAAAAATGGATCGAGATCAAGTGGTCTCCTCCCTTCCTCTCTGCCTTATGAAGCTTAATCCTGATTTAAAAGACTGTAATTGCTTCTTGTGACATTGGGATTTGTTATTAACATGATGCTCTCTGCCATTTTCCACTTAGCATGTGGCCCTCAGCCCTGGGCACAGATGCACTGCTGTCCTCGGGTGATGTTTCCTCGCCCCGGGATCTGTGCTGACAGACACTGAGGGGGACAGTGTGTTCATGGGAAACACACACATGTGCCTGACTAAATACTTTCCTGACAGGTAAACCTGCCTCTGGATTGCAGAAGCTGCCTCTTTCTGTGTTGGTGCCTGTCTCCTGGGAGATGGAGCTCTACTCTGCTTTTGTTCACAGGAGATGGGACCTGAATACAGGGAGAAATTAGCTGTAGTTAACAGTAGCAGTCACCAGGAGGGAGGTTGATCTCCCATTTTTCCATCCACCCTTCCCTCCCTCCCATCAGTAGTTTTGAAATTGTTTCCTACCTGGGTGTAAGTACTTTGCTGATAAGATGCTCGTGCCCTGTGAACGGTCTGCTGTACATGGAAAGAAAAGCCCAGACTAGGAGGTGTTGCTTGCTGAAAAGCAGGAAAGCTGCTGGTAGGTGGGTGGTGAATTTGGAGGTAGAAAGAAGATATGTAGCAATTGTAGTCTCCCTGCACCCCATGGGAAGGGACTGCACAAACAATCTCCTGAACAATCAGTGCTCAGCACTGGGGTGCCATCACCAGTTTGAGAAAGCCATAAAACATGAGCCACTGGAAGCAGCCCTAGGGAAGTATGAATATGTGCTTGTGTTGTTCTTGTACTCTTAACTTGGCATCTGCCGCTGGTCAGATACCAGGCTAGACAAGTCTTTGGTCTGAGCAGAGCTGTTCTTGCATTTTTATGGTCTTGTCAACAGTCACGCTAATTTCCTATGTTTAGGAAGTCATCTCAGATCAAATTACTGGCTTCACCATCTACTTGAGTCCTCTTTCCTCAACCCATTCATCATGAGCCTCTCTTTCAACTTCAAGATTTTAGGCAATTTTAAAAATTATTTTCCATTTTTGTTTTCACACTGGCCCAGGTCTCTTGGGACTAGAATGGGAATAACTGAAATACTATGAGAAAGCGTTTTCTCAGGCTATTTACAGCTTATAGAGAAGCAGAAAGGACTAAAAAAAAAAAATCATAAAAAATAACAGTTCTCACAAGACTGTCCAACCCAATTTAGCAGATAAAAGGGATTTGAATAGTTTTGAGAACTATTCAGAATTTTTTGTGGTTCTCAGTCCTGATATGATAGCTGCCTAACTCGTGTGCACTGCATGCATTTCTAGAGCCACCAGAAACGACACATTGGACTTATGCTTATTATTTAGTCACCTGCTAAGAATCAATGTTGAATATTCCTGTGAGCCTTAATGTAACAAAATTCTTGCCCCAAAGCAGAAGTCTCGAAGTCACCATTGAGAGTGTCCATGCTGTGGTTTCATTCAACAACTGAAAATTGTTTTTCAGGCAATAAGCAAAGCTACCTGTGAAGAACAAAAAAAAAAAAATGGAAAAAAAGAAAAGTCTTCAATCTTCTATATCATGACTTTTCAGACAGGGCTGAGAGGTCATCCAGAAGGTGAGAAATTAGATCTTTTTTGTATTTCATGTCTTGCTTGAAAGCTGAAAGGACACTGGTACTGAAGAGGTCAGTGCTTTAGCTCATATATTTTCCCTAGCAGGAAAAGGCTGATCAGATAGAGCAAGAACAGATCCAACAGTGTTGTAAGACATCTACAATCCTTGAGGTGCAACACTGGTCACAATAACTTTAATGGAAACACTCCCATTGCCTTTAGCTGGATCCAGGTTTCTCTCAGGTAATGTCAATAAAGAGCTTTTTCCATGAGGTGGCTTTAAAGAACAAACAAAATTTATATTACAGAAATGACTGACATGGTTATAAGGAAAGTCCAGCCCACTTCCACCTCTCCTCTACCCCAACCTGAAAATAAACCCTAAATCCCTGAATCTAGTACAAAAGTGAGCTTTTGCTCCCACGTTTTGAGCAGGTGAGTGGCTGCCTAATCAGTAGAGTTGTGGTACTCTTGCTTGAGTTAATTCTGATATGGAAGACCTTAACAAAGGCTTCTAATACTGAGAATCAGTCTGCAATATAGTCATACCTATCACACTCAGTCATGTATCTACAACTGATTATCAAGAAGAACAGAATGGACCACAAACAGTATGACAGCAGTCTGTAGCTCTGCCCTCTCTTTTTAGTCACTTGTGTAATGCTAGAGCGTCAAGGACAAGGTTTTAATAAATGAGGCCCTGTGTCATTCATCACTGCTCTGTCCAGGCCCGAAAGAAAAACAGTTTAGCAAGCCAAAATGTCATGATAGAATGGGAAACAGCTTGATGGAGAGCACTGCATGATTTTCTACAGCTAAAACTCATGCTAAAACAAAATCTTCTCTTTTTAAGTTACAACTCAGAACTTGCCTATTTGCAGCTAACATTGTAGCTGCCCACCAGCTAAGTGTGTCCTACCATGCCAAACACGAGCAGGCTAGCACTGCTTGAGCAGCAGCAGATCTGGGTACCTGTTCTCATCATACATTGCCTGTGTTTCTCTTCCTTTTTTATGGCATAGTAAAATGATTTTCTGAGCAAAGCTGGTGCAAAATCCTCAAACTGTCCCTTTGCACAGTTGAGCAAAAATTGATTAGACAAGAAGAGAATCAAGGGGGCGTCGCAGTGAAAGGAAGAGTTGTCAGTGTGTCCAAGGTTAAGCCTGCATTTGCAAAGTTCTTCCACTGCAGATACAGCTAAAACAGAGTCATGGTCAGATTCAATGGAAATTAATTGAGAATTAACAGCAAATTCTCGTTGGATTTTTTTTTTTTTTCCTCTTCCAAATCATTAAGGTTTGCCCTGAAGTAACAGAGACAGTTTATTCAGGATATAGGCAGTATTTTATGAAGGATGGGTGGGATTTGGGTGCAGTAGTGGAGGAGAGGGAGGAAGGACAAGGACCCACAGGCCATTTGGAAGTGGGGAGGGAATGCAGGGCCAATAAGGGTGATGTCAAATAGATGTGAAAGGATGGCAACAGAAATAACAGAGTCAAGGAAAGCTTAGGCTGCGTGCACATGTGGTGAGACCAAGACATCTCCCATGTCTCACTCAAGAGGAGACTTAATTCTGTTTGATCTCACACTGGCCCAAGAGAAATCCGTGTCTGAATGACACAAATATCTGTCCTGCTCTGTTTATAGCACTTTCAGTCAAAAATAGCTGGGCAGGAGGGAGTCATTTAAGGAAAGCGGTTTGCTTATGAAAATGCTATTTTCCTGTTTCTATATAATTTATATACACAACCACACTCACATGCACATAGCTACATCTTACAAATGAGTTTTTTCCCTAAAGAGGCTCAGTAAAGCAAGCACTCATAATATGTTCTCAGAGCTTTGCTTACTAGCAGTGTTCAGAACAAAGAGCCCAGTTCAAAGTCCATTGGAATCAGTGGAAAGATGCCCATTGACTTCACTGAGATTTGGATCAGGTCCCAAGTCTCTCCCTATTTAGAAGCTGGAAAATAGGCTGCAGATTCTCAGCTGTATGTGCTGGGCTAGCTGGGCCTGCAGCGAAGTACTCAGAAGAGCCCCACATACCCACGGCTCTACCTTGCAAATGAATCTTTTGTCTCTGTCTGCTCACGGATCATTGAGTTCTTCAAAGTCAGTCAAACAAATAATGCTCCCAGTCATTGGATTTTCTGTCCTTACAAGGTTTGGCAGCTCTCAGAGATGTTATCTGCAAGATGTAACCATCCCTTTGGTCGTGCCAAAAGATACGAAGTTGGTCTTCTTTAACAATGAAAACTAATGTGTTTTTTTTTGAAAATTGGGGTAGGGGAAGGAGGCAGAATATATTTTGAAGAAATTTTTTTTCAGATTCTTTTCTACAAAACAGATATTCTTCAATCCTCCAAGAGGCTTGAATATAGCAAAGTGTCTGTGGCTTAGTCTTGGGTTAACCCTTAAATTTTCTCCTAAAGTACAGTTTTACCAAAGCAGTTTGGCAAAACATTAAAACAAATGAGCAGTAGAAGCTTTTGGGATGTATTGACCATGCTGGTTCTTATGTGCTTCTTGAGAATTATTTTATCTACTTTCATAATTTCTTTTTTTTTTTTTTTTTTTAAACTGCAATAACATTTTGAACTAGCCCACTAGATTTTTGGTTTGCTTTGCTTTTAATCAAGACTTAAAATTGCTACTTCAAACTTCGAAAAGGAATGGATATAAATTACAGGCTAGATCCCATCTTTTGTCTATGAAGAGATCTTTATTTTTGAGCCATTTTAGAATCACTAAGAGTTTTCCCATTGGTTTTAGTGTGAAATCTACTGATTTTAGGCTCAGGAGAAGGGTTGATGGGAGGCAAAGGTAGCCTTGAGGTGGAAGTCAGCACTGATATTTCCGCAGCAGAGGAATCCATTCCAAGTCTATTGTTTTATGCAGCGTTCTGTTACAAAGTGACAATTATGTGGGTGGCATAAAAATTATTATATCCTTAATTATTCATTTCTTTAAGTGCTTGGAGTTGCTCCTAATGTGACAGATGTACAAAATTGTCATGGCACCAGCAAAATGCTTTATTTTTAAAGTAAGTTTATTTTAAAAAACAAACAGCAACAACAGAAAAAAAAAAAAAAAAAAACACAGATGTTGGTAGTCATTTATTTTTTTGAGTTTAATTTTCAGTCAGACTCATAAGAAAATTTGTTTAATTTTCTTATCTTTATTATATTTTAATAGCATTTTAATTATTTTAGAAAAATTAATAGTTCCTCCACTTCTTTGTGTTGAATATGAGAAGAGTATTATACGATAATTGTAATGAGTGAACTACAACTGACATTAACAGAATTTGTGTCACTACACATATAAATGAAATCAGAATATTGTGTAATAACTGAAAGACAGTCTAAGAAATAACATTTTGAATACTATATTAATGAAGATGCTGACTAAAATGTTCATTTAGCTTAAGAATCTCTGTGGAAATAGCGTTCTTGTCTACTGACTTTCATGTAGTCTGGAAAATGCAAATAAGCTGATTTCCATGCTAATTCTGCCCAAATGTAGTGAGTCATATTTAAATACATCAGTTATACTTCAATTAGAAATTGGATTTAACTTTAATGAAGCCTGATACAGCCAGAGGACTACTACCACTTTCAGGGTAGTAGTCACACCTGTAGTCACTGTGAGTGAAAAACAAATCAAAAGCTGAGAAGAAAACTCATCTCCAACTCCAGGCTTTTGAAAAACATGTGAAGTCTGGCATCCTCCTACTTTTTGTGCACAGGAGCTCAGTTTACTAATTTGCCATCAAAAAGAGGATACCCTAGATTATCATTGTTGGCAACATTTATCCCACCTTTTCCTTGGCATAAAGGATATTCTTTTTGTTGCAATGCTACAAGAACAGGACCCATCCCTACATTAGGGAAGTTTCTGCAGATAGCGCAGGAGTAAAACAATATTTCTCCATTCAAATATCTATTTCATAATATCTCATAATATATCAGAATATATATATATATTTCTATTAAAAAGCACTATTTTTAGCACTATTTTTTCTATTTTTTATTAAGCTGTCAATGAAGACTATACTCTTACTCTGTAAGAGTTAAACACTGGATACCAGCAAATGGCGGTGCATTCATGCTGCAGAGATGATGTTTCTTGGCTGCAGGTATGCAGATTGATTTTGTGTAAGTGAAAATTTAGAGCCATGCCCTTGGTATTGCACATACATGTCATGGATCTGAGAGAAGACAAAAAGAAATCATCTCACTGAACCTAGTGCTTGCCCTCAGTAACTTCGATGTCGTATGACAGCCCTACCCTCATCATCTTATGAACCAAGGAATGTGAATGGAAAAAATGTATGTGTGTATGTTTGTGTAATCCTTCTTGGAGAGGAGCAATCCTCTTGAATATATGCCTTGAGCAGAGTGTCAGATTACTCCAGTTTCCCTCATTTAGCTGCCAATTACACATAGCAAACACTGAGACAATAGACTTCTTTTAATATTTCCCCTGATCCCTGGATAAGATTCGTGTTCACCGAGGAAGGTGAGTGAAAATGCTATTTATCTTTGCTGGTCTCTGTGAAAATGAAGATGTTTTCTGTTAAACAAAGAGAAAAGATGACTTGGCATAAGGATTTCTAAGTCACACTAGACTAGACAAATTCGGAGAGTGATAGGAATTGTTCCTATTTGTTTCTAATAGTTAAGTAATTGTTGAGGAAATTCCTTGACGTCTGATGGTATTTTCTCAGTCTTCTCATAACAAAATATGTAGTAATGGTTGATTTGGTGGCATTCAAAGTTCTTCAGGTTTTGGAGGTAGAACTGTGAGTCCTTGGTCCTGAAAGCTATGACTATGCTAATAATAATTGAGGGAGTTTTACAGACAAATATAAACTTTTAATAGAATGCAAACTAAAACAAGGTGACATTAAATGGTTAGAATTCTGATTTGGAAGATAGTATAAAATGGTAATAAAAATGTATTGAAACCAGTTTTCCCTCCTATACCTGCAGTACAGGTTTTTTTCCTCCAAGCTTTTACTGAGTCTGGAAAGTTTAGTTGCTACTGGATAGCAGCAAACACTTCAAAATCTCCCTTGGTCCCTGGGAAAGCCTTGTTACAATTACAATTTCTGCAATACATTTCTGAATGTATTTGCTCCCTGCATCTTTTGCTATCTCCCACCTCTGTTCTCTCCTGTTTTTTGTACCCTATATCGACTGTCCATTCCTTCACATGTAGCATAGACATTTCTCCAGCAGACCATACTCCATACTCAGCTTTTCCTTCCCTGAAAGCAATCCCTTGGGAGAGACCTTGAGGCCTTTCGATGACCCAGTCCCAGAGATGTCAGCCAGAACAAAAACTACAGGCAAGTATTCTTTTTTGCCTTCTTTTCACAAGCTTTTAAATGCCATCACAACACTGTCCTGGTTCAAACTTAACTGATTATATGATTAAACTGTACCAAACAGGTGAAATGTAAATGTCCTTGCTACAGTGACCCGTTTTGACAGTGTCACCTTGATCCCATAGTCTGTCATTTTTTCCAGGTCATTTTGGTCAAAATAAAAGTATGTTATTTTCTTGCATCCTGTTTTCTGCACGTTGGAATAGGTTCAACTGGAACAGTTTTGAACACAGCCCATCTCCAGAACAATTCGAAGCTTTGTGCTGAGGGAGTTCTCTGAAGAGATGGGTGCAGAGCTGTTAAGCTTAAGACATACATTAATTTCCTTTTCTCACTTAGAACTCTGTGGTCTTAAGTACAATAGTGTAAAAATAGGGAAATCATACTTATGTTTAGAGAGGAAAAAATGTTTTACTGAGTCCAAAAAAGAGAAAACAACACATTCCTCTTCAATGGATGGTTACAGACCATAGAACTTGGGAATATAGTGGAGCCTTTGTACAGCTCAGAGAAAAGTACTGCAAGGTGGGTTGTGTTTCTCATGTAGCCTCATTTTGCTTTTAGTTTGCTAGAGGTGTCTGATGAGTATGACAAGAGCAGGGTAACCTCGGGTGCGGAGCAAGGGTAAGTGTAGTGGTCCATGTTCAAGGCAAGGCTTTAGCGGTCTGAAGCATCTAACAGCACCAAATCAGATAAAGCATGTAACTCTTAAGTTCCTAAATCTTTAGATATAAGCTTAAGTTTCTGAAAGTTAACTTATCCTGGAAGCTGTGAAGAAATAATTCCAACAGGCCAGTTGGGTAAAAAAAATAGCCATTTGAAACTGAGGTAAAAATTTAATTTCCTTTTAAGGTTGTTATATTTTGCTATATGGTGAGAAGGAACTTCAATGTAGAGCATTCAGGATTTCACAGGGTCTGGTGGGCTACAGTTTTTGTTCACTACTAAAATCTACCCAATGTGTTAAGCATATCACTTTGATCCAATTTCTATTTTATTTAATTCTTAAATGTTGTCCCCTACAATGTTTTGTGTGTGAATAGACTAATTTATTTTTTTATTTTTTTTTAAGGAGAAGAGGACCATCCTGTTAGCACTGGCAGTCTCTGTTTACCCTTCCAGCAGCATACAAACTTTAAAAATTCCCATAACTACCTGATATTTATAGGCACATTTATTATCCAAAGCATAGTTTTACTTGTGGGAAGGCACACAAATGCCAGGAGTTACAGAACTTCTGTTTTTTGTTGTTGTTGTTGTTTTTTGCTTGTGTTGTTGTTGTTTTTTCCTCCAATATTTCTTTGAATTTATTATTCTTAAATTGGAGTCACTTCACCTAAGAAGGAAGTATCAGAACAGAGCTATTGGTCCCCTTCTACCAGCAGTTTATAGTAACAGGGACTTGGGAAGAAAGAATTCATTCCAGCTGTCTGGGATATTTAAGTGAGAGAAGTCCTCTTCAGGACTTGTTTTTGTTTCATCATTATTGGTAGATGGTGTTTAGATGTGCTACATACATTTCAAATGGTGATTACTAAATGAATTTAAATTTACACTGCTTATTTTAAAAATACTTCACACATTCTGGGTAATATTTTGATGGATTTAAAAAGAAATACCTATACTGCCTGATTACAAAGATTTAACCTATTTTTTCTGAGAAGAAATCTTCAATCTGAAGACTCAAAGAGTTTTTGTAACAAAAATATTTTAATATGAAGAAAGAAATAAGTTGCGTCAGTTACAGAGATAATGAAAATAATGGTTTCATGCAGAAATTTTAGTTTAGTTGCACAAAACTATACTAAGAACACCAATGGTCTATGCAGTTGGTATCTAGGTTGTGGTTCTGACATTACTTGTGGACAATTCCCATTTATAGTGCAGTCAGAGGATTTGTGTGTGCTATTCTCCTATTTTTAAATATATATAAAAAAAGCCTATACATAAATCTAGGTACTTTGGATAAAAACAGATTTTTTTTCTATATGGGAATGTTACCTCAAATGAGAAACACAGCAAGAAGGAGCAGACATACAAGTAAATGAAGCAAAATTCCATTTCTGACAGTGGAAAATAAAGAAAATATGATGTGTTAGGCATATCTGGATCTATATTTGACTAAAATTTGACTAAAAAATCAGGGATTCTCTAACCACTCCAAAATCTTTTCCAGGGACAATGCTAATGTAAATCTGAGTAGTTCTGCAGTGAGAATAGGACTGGATTCTCTATCTTATACTGACTGTGTTGCATGGGAAAGAAGATTTTCATCTTCTCATTAAGTTACGTTTAGGGGAGCACACTTCCCATCTGCAAAAGAAAAAGAAGGAAAAGGATTCACAAACTGCAACAATGGCATTAATACAAATAACTCAGATGTCCATGCACCCAACCACAGCTATACTGCTACTTATGTCCTGTGTGTAAGGAAGAAAGATTGAAGCAAATTCTCAATATTTTTTTTTCTTTCCTATCCTGTGAGTATAAAGACCATGGACATCTGGTGTTGTTACACTCCCCTTGGGCTGTTTTCTTCCAGCACATGGGGCTCTGTGCCTCAGGACTCACAAAATCTCTGACCAGGCAAGAAATTATATAACTCAGACCTTTGCTCTTAGGGAGGGACCACTACAGTGAAATTTCAATACTTTTGAAGAGGATGTTAAAACTCTTGGCAATCATTATTAGAGAAGCAATGTAGCCAGTTCTCTACAAATCCAGTAACGCTTCATAGCAAATCCTGCAATATTCAAATCCCCATACACCACCAACTTTTAACAGCAAAGAGATGAAGCAACATCTTCTGTTACCAAGACTGCATTATCTAAACAAAATATGATGTACCTCGCCAAAAGCACGAAAAAATAAGCACAAGAAGTACCAAAAACATGGGCTGAATTTTATTCTGAATTACCGTGATATAAACTGAAGAGAACATGCACAGAGTTTTCTTGCACTTCCAGCAAGTAAACAACATTTGGGTGCTATGCTTTGAGTTGCATAACAAAAATTTTGTTTGAAGAAGGTTTACAAGAAGATCACAGAACTTGGCATGTTGATGCAAATGCAGAAAGTCAGAGTTCTGGGACACACAGGAGACAAAAGAAACCACTACAGCTCTTGACTGTGGCCAACTGTCCAGACTGTAAACAGAATGACTACAAGATTGCAGACAATATAGGATGTATGAATAGATTTCTTCCTCTTAACACTCTTCACAACCCACTCTGAGGGAAACACAAACACACAGAGCATGAATAAAGTTTCTGCTGTCTTTCATCTTCCCACTCTTCAGAAACTGGGCAAGCTTTCAGCCTGTGGCTGCCTATTACTAACTTTAGCTTGTTTAGTTGCTTGTTTGTGCCCAGCTAACCGATTCATCATGAGAAATGCTCCATGCTGGCTCCAGAGCTGGCACCTCTGAAAAAAATTACTTCCCCTTTTCTTTTGTTATTGTTTAGTCTCCTCTATTATTGTCAAAGTCATATTACACGCAACAGATGGGCTAGTCTCCCCGCTGAAGTATAAGATTGATATGGGAATATGCTTAAAGCACATCTACTCAGCACTCTCAGAAACAGATATTTAGTGTACTGAATTTTATTGTTTATTTTTTGGTCCTGAATGTAGTATTTATCTACTTAGATGTGAGAGCTATCTTGAACGCCATCATATACTTATCAAGGCCCAGTTCCTGCACATGATTCTGTACAGGCAAAAAACATCTAAATGTCAATGAGGTCCTACCAGCAGGTTTGCTTTCTTGACTAGGACCTCATAGTTTTTCTTAGTAGAGCAGAATGTTTTCTAGACTCCTTTGACCCTATGAACTCAAGTCTGTAATTAAAAATATTGTAATCTATGTAATCAATGTAATAGATTATTTTTTTTCTGAAAAGCAAGGATGTTAATTTTTAAGACAGTCCTTTTGCAGATTTTTTGCTAAAAAAAAAGGAAGTTCCATATGATGGTCATAAGAAATGGCCCAAATCTACATGATTTGATTTTCAAAGCAATGTGAACACAAATTTGTTTCTAATCTTCTGTGAACGTTCAGTTCTGGAGCATGTAACAAAGTTTTGGATGAGATATTCTCATTTTAAATAAGAATCTTACTTTGGATGAAATAATCTCATTAAAAAAAATAAATAAATGTAAGACCTTATTCTTATTTTAATTACCTCATACAGATCTAGAATATGTGCTCTGATGTAAGATTTTCTTTTCTGGAATTGTAACTTAGATCCAGATTTGTTCTTAAAAGTAATGTATCTGAAACAAGCTATTTCCTTTCTCCTTTTCCTAATCTATAATATCTAAAATAATACATGAAAGAAAAGGTTGCAGTTGAGGGAAAAAGATTGACTTGTTTATCTCTAAGGACCATAAGTGACATAGGCCACAATCTTTGTGAGAACTGCACAGGCCATTCAGGAAATTATAAACACATTATGATAGAAATATGGTAGATACAGTCATGGTAGCTCAACAATACTGTTGTAAATATTTTTTTTCCAGCTGAATTGTGGCCATTTCTTCTTTTCAATTCCTTCTCCCTCACTTCACGTTAAAGAAGCCTAACAGAAAAGACAATAGAAATAATGGAATTCACTCAACTAAAAGGAATGTTTTCACATCAAAATTAAAATAAATAAATAAATAAATAAATAATATTAGGATGAAAGAAAAACATCTCAAAGGTGGCCTTTATGATGACCTCAATCATAAACACTGAAATATCAAGAATGTGAAAATGAATTTTCAGTCAAATAAATAAATTAATTAATATCATATCTTTCCAGATTGGAAAAAGGAAGAATCAAAAAACAATCCATTCATATTCAAGCCACATGGAACAAATCCATTCATATTCAAGCCACATGGAACAAAGTGAAATAAAGGATGTATCCTGACATATTTACGGTCTAAAACCACAGGAATTTCCACATTTTTCAAGACTAATTACATTCAGAAGGAACCTAGCCTTGGAGCAGGGTATATATTTATAGTTATTCCATAGACTTTTCCAGCACAAAGTAAAACACTAGACTACTTTCTTCATTAGCAGAGCAAGAACTGATGCACTTAGGGCCGATAACAGTAATGTAAAGACACAAAACCCCTGAAAGAAAGTGGAAACAATCTCTTTGGCATGCCAGTCAGTGTGTTCAACTGATTCTGTCTCAGCTCTAGGCTCAGGGCTTATTCACATATAATGTTTGAGTGACTGCAGCAGAGGCAGTGATACCACCTTGGATTTACTCCTGCATAAGCAAGCAGGGCAGAGGACCAGCTTGGCTGAACAGGGAACTCCTATTGAAACTTGGGCAGAAAAAAAAGACATATGATCTCTGGAAGCAAGGTCAGGCCTCAATGAGATCACAGAGCTGCAGTTCACATTTGTAGGGAGAAAACAAGAAAAGCCAAAGCTCAACTTGAGTTGATGGTAGCCATTGTGGTATCAGACAGACAACAACAACAACAACAAAAGGCTTTTTAAAGCATGTCAACAGCAAGAGGAGATCTAAGGAAAATATTAGAGTGATACTTGATGGTCACCAAACAAGTAGGGATGAGGAAAAAACAGTGGCATATAATGCCTTTTTTTGCCTCAACTTTTAATATCAATGATAGATCTTCCTCTGATTTGGAGGACCATGACCATGGAGGAGAAGTGATTTTCTATTTGTGGTCACCAAAATTGTAACGGGCCAATTTTATCAGATGAATGTTCATAAATCTATGGTGCCTGATGGGGTTAACCCCAGAGTACTGAAGGAATTAGTGGATGTTATATGAACCCCTTTCAACAATTTACCAAAAATCATGGGAATCTGTGGAGATTCCTGCTGCCTGGAAGCTAGCCTGTTGATCTATGAGAAGTGTACAAAAACAAGACCCAGGAAACTACAGATCTGTTAGTCCAGTCTCAGCCCCTGGAAATTACGGAGAAAATTATCCTGGGTGCTATGTTCTTATAGATTGATGGGACTTTCTGAAGCTCTTCTGTTACTTCTCTGACCTGTCTGGACATAAACTTTCTCCAGGCTGGAAATCATTTTAGAAGGGCATACTCCAGCAGGCTTTTAATGTGGCTGGCGAAACCCATACTGATGAAACCCATACTGACGAAACCCAGGTCTTCAGCTCATCCACACTATATGTACAGACATACTTTCAGTCTGTAGTACCAGATCAGAGCCTCTCCAGAGTGTAGACACCACTTCATTTTCATTCTCCTGCTCCCAAACTGAGGGACTCTCAGACCTGGCCATTTCTGCTGAAAAAGAAAGGGAAGAAAGCATGAGATAATCCAAGTCAGACCAAGGGACTGATAAAATGCAGAAATGGAGAGCTCCCTGCCAGTAACAGAAAAGGTTACTACTGCTTCTGGGGAAAGGAGAAGGGGTTACCAGAACCCCTACCTCCTGCCACATACCCAATGGTCAATGCAGCAATGACTGTATTTTTTTTTCAGGGCTTTAGGGCAGAAGTAAGTTGTGGACCCATGGCAGTTTTAGAGAATTTGTGCCTAGAAATTATCCTGCCCAGTATGTTACCTGCAAGGCCAATTCTGCAATGGCATCTGCATACCCTAACTGATTTCCACCCACTAGCTGAGTGTGATTGTGGGGCTTGGACACTAGTGACTGGCAACAAAAGCAAGTCTTCTGGGTTGCGTATGAATATCTGCAGGTAGAAGGGAGGAAGAATGAGCTCTTCATTTCAAAAAATAGTTCCTCAGAAGGATAATCTAATCCTAATGACTTTCAAAAATTAGTACTGCATATTGCCAATAGAAGAGGCTAAGAACTTTCTGTGGGCATTCTAAAGTGCTACTTAGCACTATAATTCAACCAGCAATTCAATTTTCCAAGGTCTAAATTCAGGATATGATGTGTAAAAAAGACACAATTCAAAAGACATATGAATGAAATTGGAAATGTAAGCATGTGTGATTCATTCTGCCAGCATCATCAGCCTTATAAATGCAGGTTTGAAATACCCAAGGTCAGTATTTCTGATAGAAAAGTGAAAGGAAACTACATTCATGAAAAACAACAACAACTTCAAATATATAATGAGAGATTTTGTGAGAAGTAATAGTTTCTTTCAGAAATTAGTTTTCCCTGTGGCATGAAATGTAACAAAAACAGTGCAAAGATCTGAGTGTCAAAATTGTCAGTGGTTTGTCTCCATCTTGATTCTCCCATACAATCAGATGAGAGCTAGAAATAAACAGCTTTTCTATTCCCATTTCTTCATCCCCTTGATATTCTATAAGTTTCCCCTGCACATTGCTGTACCACAAATTGCTTTGCTCTTCTCCATATTTTCTGTCAGGTATTGATACACTTGTTATAATATCTCCAGTGCCTAATTCTTAGCACATACTGAAATTAGTGCTTTTGGATAAGTCTACACTTCTGTTGCAAATTCATTTATGTTCAGTATTTACTATTTTCCTGAGGCATTTACTTTTAAATTTGTGGAGTCAATCATACATAAATGTTGAAATAATATATTTGAAACAAAGATTAGTGCGATCTTGAGTTCCTAAATTTGCAGAGACAAAATTTCATTTGATTTAATGAATAATGCATCTGACTTCCCAATTCATAATATCATGGTTATCTGATTATTCTTTGCATCTGCGTGTTACAAATAAGGTACATGAAAGCAAGTTCTCTTAATATTCATTGCCCTCTAATGGAAAGCCAAAATTAGAAAATATTGGGTGCTCAGTATGCTCAGTATTGCTTTTTTATGACTGCTTATTAGACCATCTTTTTTTTTTTTAATGATTAAAACTTCTATTTTGTTTGTCTGCTAGCTGATTGTCTTATAAAAGAACTGTATCATTAGCAAAACACAAGCAATGTTCTGCTGTCAGACTATTCTGTTCACATTTTATCTGTCTTGACTTCATCTCCAAATCTTACAAATTCAATGCTAAACACTATGTTGAGAGGATGTCTCTGATATTAAAATCTGTAGTGTGCATTTTAAATATTCACTCCTATTTGATGAATCTTTGATTTGTGTTCTACGGCTGAAAATGTGTTTGAAAACAGGTTAAAATCTACCCTGTTCTTGATAAGCTTTGTCTTTATTCTCTTAAAGATGTTTTCATAGCATATTTGGTTTATTAATTCTCTTGTTGATCTTTTCACAGTTTGAGCTTCATAATTTATTTAGCCATTATAACTTAGAATAGTATAGATGAATATAGCAAATCTTGTTATTTACTACCACCTCTTCCAACAGTTGTATCAATTTCCTTATAACTCATGTAAATCCTCTTGGATTTTTCTGTACTGCTTCTATTTATGTGTTTTTTATTGATTTTGCTTCACATTGAAGAGTTGTGGTTTTGCTGAAGTTTTTGAAAACGTTTTTGAGAAATGAATGGTTATATTGGCTAGTTCTGTTGATAAAGGTCTGTATATTCTCATTTACATACATGAGGGGATTACTCTTGCATTTAGACGGTATTTTTTCTAGAATTTATGATACTGTCATAGAGGAAAGGCTTCAAGATGATATCTTGTGATAAGTAAAGACTTTCTGCATCTCAAATTTTTGCTTCAGTTTGAAATTGCTGCAATAAATGGCACTATTCTTGGTCCATTGTGGTCAGTTCTGTTTTACTTTTGGGGACTTTTTTTCTTTTATTTTATCTCCTTACCACATATAGCTTGTTATATTTAGTTCCAATGATCTGGATATCCAGATATTCATGTCCATTTTTTCCTATATGTATATGGTACCTGATAGTTCTGTTGGGAGAAGTCCAAATTTACTTTATGAATATCTTCATGAGGAAATAGATATAATTCATGGGCCTCTACCAGAAACAATTCAGACATCTATGCATCATTCTGTTTTGGAAACTCATGCTATATTTGTACATGTATTTCTGGTTGTTTTCCCAGCCAATGGGTTTGAAGTTCCTCATTAGCCAGTTTGCTGTAGGCTTATCTAAACAAGATGAGGTCGAAGTTTATTTGAAAACTGGAAAATTTCTTGCCTTTATTTTTTGTTTAGTTCAGATTTACTTTTTCTTGCTTTTTATTTCTTTGTTTCTTTTTATTTTATTTTACTTTTTCAAGTCCTCAAAAAGTTTCACACAGATTTAGACTTAGATGCTATTATAGGAATGGAATGAGACACAGTAAGACATTAAATATTTCTTTAATTATTCTTTCAATGTCCTTGAAAGTACATTTTTACTTATCTTTAACAATATTAAAAATATAACTTTTGTAAACAGGAGTGTGTGCCGGTAAGAGGTGACATGCCTGGTGTACTAACAATCAGGATTTAGTTTCCAGTAGAGCCTTACTGCATATCCTCACTGTCAAGTTGTGCTTAAGCCTGCAAAGTAAACATTAATCTCTACTTCACAGGAATAACCAATGTTTCCAATTCTATATTAAAACATATGCTTTAGTTTGAATTTAGAGGTAAATCTTACTTTCCTTCTAGCTAGAGACCTAGCTAGTTGTTATAAACAGAGGTAGATGGCAGAAGTACCATTCCCATAACCATGTTATTTTCAAATATTTTATAACTTTTTTTAGTACTATATTGTTGATATGAACTAGGGGTTAGTAGCACATGTTTTTGTTTTTCTTATCTCTAAGTGATCAGTTTTCATCTACTCCAGTACATGATAAGCATACATTGCCATAGACTGAATAGAGTTAAATGAGAGAAAGTAAAACTGGAATGAGGCTTCTTAAATTCAGTTATGTTCACCGTATGGTAAGAATGATAATTATGCAATTTACAAAGGTAAAGTATTGTTTTAAGATAAAACATTTAGAAAAGCCTTCCTAGAACTCCAAATGCCTTTAAAAAATTCATCCAGATTCCTAATCCCTGAAATGCCTTTTTGACCATTAATCAAACCATACTGGCTTTTGCCCTTCACATTTTTCTTCCGACTAATCCACAGAAACAAGCAAATAAATTACACATTAAAATTTATGAGTACAAGTTTTTCCTTCCCTCTAACTAATGTGTGTGATTTTCCCTGGAGAAATTCCCTCCTGCATAAGAAATTAAAGCTTTTAAGCAGAGAATAGTTCCACTGTCAGAAAGAAAAACAAAACCGTTGCCATAACCATGTTATTATAAAATATTTCATAGTTTTGAATACTATGCTGTCCATATGAATGAGTGCTTAGTAGCATATATAAGCACAGTTAGCTCCTGACTGCTGCAGTATAATATAGGACAAAAAATCATTTTGTAGTTTAAATGTTTTTTTTCTGCCAGCAAGAAAATTTAGTGATGGTTTATTGTGTAAAGAAGCTTCAAAAGAAATAAAACTCTCAAAGCAGCAAACCTTTCAGTTCTTTTGCTCCCCTGGCAGTTGAAATTAACAATTGCAGAGCCTGCAAAGACTTTGTTTTCCAGTCCAATCAACCACATTTGAAGGAGATTATCTGTTTATAGTGAATGGACAGAAAAAAAAACAGACTCATGACTTGAGAAGGATGTCTTGGTTTAGAGGAAAATTTTCTTCAGTTTCTGAAGACTTTTCAAAACCCAAAGATAGGTTGTTGTTTTAGTCAAGCGTAACACTTTGAGGTCAAAATGGACCTTTTGAAAACCACAAAGATGAAGATGTCAGTGGCATTGTAAACTCCTGTTTACCTGATAAGTTACAATGGTATTGCTGATGGAAATTACTGCAGCATACTTGTTAACATCATTTTTGCATAATAAGCTTTTCAAAACCAGATTATTTGTGCAGAAAAGTGAGGACTTTATCTTTGCTTCCAAGAATATATCCAGTGCACAGTTATCTGGTACACTATAAATACACATTTTTGCAAGTGAAAGAAAGCATAATTGTCTACTGCCAGTAGAGCTGATTGTGAAAAAGATAGTGATTTATTATTATTATTATTTTTAGGTCAGATCAAGATGAAGCCTTGATTAGTTCTATATTAAGCCAAACCAAGCTTTGCATCAAACATTTCAGCCAAGCAAGCTTTAGTTTTAACATAATGTATGTAAGAATGTTATCTATACATTCCCAATGTGATTTTTCCAGTTGTAGAGTCCTACAAAGGAAGGACAAGGCCATGGCTGCTGAAATTTCATCTGCTGTCCATCCATCATTGTAAGCATGTAAATCTGGTTGTAGGCCCCTAGCAATGAGGTTTAACAAAACAGAAAGCAGTGGACTAACATTCTTTGCAATCAAGCTGTTCAATGCAATTATACCTAACAGTTGCTTAGGTAGTTTCATTCTTCTAAATGGCAGAACAAGGGGCACTACTTTTTATTTGAATTACCTGGCAAGCCTGGATCAGCTGGGTATTATTCACAGAAGAAATAAAGTTAAAAAAATAATAATAATCCTAATTATAGATTATGTTTGAATCAGCCCTGCAATAAACTGGCAAATGGTTTTATTCTATACAGCACAAAACAAGAAAAGTCCACTTTTCTAACTTATAAAAAAAATAATAAAAAAAAAAAGCATGAAAAATACAATATTAGAAGTTACTAGAAAGCTTGTATTTTCTCATTTTATCTTCAAGATATTCAAGACCTGGAGTACTTGAATTTTCCAAACTAGGGGGTATTTTAAGAGTAGATTATCAGAGAAATTACACAGATTTTTATTTAGCAGCCAGACACCAAAGTATTATTTAGAAGGGAAATGCAATCTGTTTGTAATAAGCATTTCTAATGAGTCTCAAAACTAGAAAATTCAGAATATAACTCCCAATTTGGTCATGGCTGCTTAGCTCCAACTTTTCAGTTTCAAGGTAAATTTGATTTTTCTTTGCAAAGCAATGGTTTTCCATGTTCTGCAATGTTCAGAAGAGAGCCAGTAGTGCTCCAGAATTGAGTACTGTCACTTTCACTGGAACCTTCAAGTTGTAGTCAGCCTCTGGACATGTTGAAAAAATGCAGAGTCTGTCTTGAGTTAGTTGCTGAGCTTTCACCCAGAAAGAGATTTAATGGACCCAAGAGATAGCACAGCTTCATACATTTTGAGGGAAAGCAGTTTTCTGGAAAAAGGGGTTTTGTTTTTGAAATAACTCAGTGGTACTTCAGGGCAGGTTGGGAATAGAAAGGTCTTTCGTGTCAAAATAAAATAATAAAAAAAAAAAGTGGTGGGGGGGAGGGCAAAGGAATGGATAGCCAAATAATTGCATAAATTTATTTGACATATCTAAATTCTCAGCTTGACTACAGACAGATAGAATTGCATATCTGAAAAAAAATTACATTCGTTTTCTACTTTTTAGTCTTTCCAGATCTGCTTTAAAGACTGAAGAATTCCAGTAAAGCCACCAAGATTTTGTATGTTTAGTCTAAGCCAAAATTTACTGCCAAAATGTTGATCCTTAGCTTGCTACAAGTATTGGAAAAAAAGCATGACCTGAGTTGGTACTACTCGTTCTCATAATCTAGAAGAGGAAGGTGGGGAGGGGTTGTTATTTTGTTTTGTTTGTTTGTTTGAAAACTTAAATATGAAAATTGCCTATGACTGTGGGAATGGGTACTCATAATAGAGGCATTTTGTATTTCTCTTCACAAGCCTAATCAAAGTATCTGATTATAACCCTTCCCTTAGTACTTCATGCATTGTCTCCTTGAGAGCACAATAGATGTAATTTTACTCTTTCAGACTAAACGATTTTCATGCTAATTTCATTGCCGTTATCCATCCCACACGTGGTGCTTTTGTATATAAATGTGTCTGACCCATGGCTTCTCACTAGCAGTCTGAAAAAAGTAGCTTTCAAACATAATAAAAGGTAGAAGTCATAGCAAGAAGAGCTAATAACAGAAAGTACAGATATAAAGGCACAGCTTGGACAGTACAAATTTTGTTAAACAGAAGCTGAGTTAGAGGAGGATTACAAAACCATGCTTGATTACTCTTCACTTGAAATAGTTCTTGTAAGCATATCATAGATGTTAACTCTTGCTAGATAATTCTGCACATTGAAATTTTCATTTACATAAATGTCTGAGGTGTCACAGGTGTTTCTGTGTCTGAAAATTGTGATTCACCTTTGTCTCTGCTCAAGTATTACAACTATGGGAAAAAATTATGGGGTAGCTGAAACATTAAGAGAGCACATCCTTGGAAGGCAGCAGAAAACAGTTGTCCGGTTGAAGCATTCTACTGGTAGTCACGTAAGAATGCTCAATGTTACTGCTTAGACATAATCACAGCATATCTTTTTCAGTACAAACATTGACTTCTTCTAAAATGTAAAGATGATGAAGTAGAGTGGAACAAACAACAATGTGGAAGTATATGGCAAGTTATAACATGCAGGTAACAAAACCAATTTTGTTTGTTTATCCACTATTCAGCTATGAAAAAAATTGAAAGAGAATTAATCTGGAAATGACCCCAACTCTAGAGGAATTCAAAATTCAGGATCCCCTTCACAACACATGAAGTTCATGTGGAGCAGTTAACTTTTGCTGTTCCCCAACAGTGTGATCCCCAACAGCTACTTTGGGATTCCCAACTGGGACCTGTCTCCTGCAGTTAACCACCTGTATTTATTCACATCCTTTCTTGTAAGACAGACCCTCATCTGATGGCAGCCCTCCAGTACATAAAGGGGGCCAGGAAAGTTGAGGAGGGACTCTTTGTCAGTGGGTGTAGTGATAGGACAAGGAGTGATGGCTTTAAACAAAAATAGGGTATGTTTAGGTTAGACTTAAGGAAGAAACTCTTTACCATGATCGTGGTAAGGTCCAGGCCCAGGCTGCCCAGAGAAGCTGTGGATGCCCCATTCCTGGCAGTGCCCAAGGCCAGGCTGGATGGGGCTATGGCAGCCTGGGCTGGTGGGACGGGTCCCTGCCCATGGCAGGGGGGTGGGATTAGATGATATTTAAAGTCCCTTCCAACCCAAACCATTCTGTGATTCTATGATCTATGACAACTGTAACATTCTTCAATACACAAAGCATTCTTTGAACATAATTCATATGGTGTTTGGTTCCTATTTAAAGGGCTTTGTCAGAAAGACTTAGTCAGATATGGAACCCAGGATTGTACTGGAATACAGTTTTAAATTACTTTCTACCGATCTGATAACAAAACCCTCCCTTACTTTAGAGTGCCAGTTTATTGTATTGTGCACTTGTAGTAGCAAAAGTCACTGTGTATATACTATTTTTCCCAAAAGCATAAAGTTTCATGAAGGAAACCTTTGCTTTACCTCAAGTGAAACCTGAATTTTTTGATAGACCAAGTTAAAGCCATCCAGCCTCAGCATTCATTCTTGGTTCAGTTGAAGTTTCAGGTTATCTTGAAGTAAACATCACATCATGTGGGCTTGGACCACAGCAGAGCTAATACAACTTGCCTTGCCAGGGGTTGTGTCCAGTCTCCAGGGGATCCTGTAGTGCCTGCTGGCAGTGGTGTGCCACCAGGATCTACATCAGTGAATGTGAGTGTGCAGAGTGGGAAGCTTGTGTGGATGGATGCAAGTGCTACCTGCCCCTCTGGTGAGCCAGCTGAAATTGTGTGGTGTTGTGAATTTAGGAAACAAGAGGAATAGATCCTGTCTTGAATGATGTCTTCGTTCACAGCAATTGGCAGTGTGTCATAACCACCATACCCTGTAACGGTTTGGTGTGCCTCTGATATTCTCAATCCTAATTTTCTTGCTGCCTTCCCATTGTGCAGTGGGAATGTCTTTTTGTTCCTGTTTCTATAGAATCATTTATTGTCTATTTAGGTTTGCTAGCTTGAGTATGGACCATAGCCAGCCCTGCTTTTTCTTTATTCTTTGTCCTTCCCTTTCAGAGGACTTTCAGGAGAGCAGTCCTTGCACCCCCTCTCATGGCCTGGGTGAACGTCTAAGCAAAGCTTGGTAACATAACAAGGTGTCCCAGAGCCCTCGCAGGCCCTGTGTGACACTCACTATCTAGTCCATAGATGGGACATTTGTTATGGAAACAAAACTACATGGAAACACTAAAAATAAAGCTGGCCAGACAAGCTTGATAGTTTTTTAGGCAGAAAACCAAAGTGAGGTAGTGCCATGGATATACTTGGATTTCAAACAAGCATTTGATAAGTTAGCATATGATAGTCTAGGGAGAAAATTAAATCAATTTGGCTTAGACAACAACACAATTAGCCCAATCAGAAACTGGTTTGTGAACTATTGACAATGGAAAATTATAAATAATTCATTAAGGAGAGAGAAATTGGCTGGTAATGTCCCACAAGAATCGGTATTCGGCTACCTGATTGATGTCTGGATAAATATACCTACAAAACTACATAAAGAATAAGGAGTTTTCCAAGACACACTTAGAGGAGAGAACAATTTGGACTGATTCACTAAAGTAGTGACTAACTAATATGAATCACCATACTAATTGCTGTGAGTAGTGTGTGTTGGGGGGAGACTGATGAAAATGCATGACCAAATTTTCCAGCCTTTCCAACCCAAACACTTCGGGCTTTTGCCTGCCAGTGCAACCTTTATGCAGGTAAGCCTTATTTTACATGGCTCCTTCCAGCAGAATTGGGATAATAGTTCAAAGAACTTTAGTTTTATTGGATGGAGAATCAAAAAAATCCTTCACTCACATTTTTCTCATATTCATACCTACATTTCCCAGCATTTCCTTCAATATCAACCATATTGAGTAGCAGCATAACAGTAGGCCAGCACTAGCAGGTCCCCAAGCTGGTATCCAGCAACGTTACAGAACACACAAACCTCCTCTCTATTATCAGGTATCTCAGTATGTAACAGCAACATTATTCAGAGGTGTGAACATGCATGATTAAGCTAGACTCCTGCTAGGAATGTCTATAACATAAAAAGTAATTATTTTATTTTACCTTCTTAATAACAAGAATATTGTTATTATCTGATCTCCTGTACTGACACCTTTACTGCAGAGAGCACAGTGCTAATAAGGTAAATGTACTACACAGAAATATTTGGGATGGCTATAGTTTTCCAGACTCTTACACTATTATTAATCATTGAAGTCATCCAACTTTTGCAAACATCAACTTAAAATAAGCACCAGCAGCCAAACGTATAAATACTTCAGGAGTCAAGACTTGTTTATATTTGAAAATGTGGTGGAATAGTCAGAATAGCTATTTCAATGTAAACCCACAAAACACTATTTTCTTAAACAGCTATTTCACTTAATTTTTTAAGATAGGCAACCTCTGAGTCATCAAAATTGTCTCCCCTGTCACTGAACAGGGTTTTCCAGATAGCCAGTTTTATTTTAGATCTTTTCCTCATAGTCTGCTGATTTATCTATTATTCACGTAACTGCATCTTCCTCTGTCCTTGAATTATTTAAACTGTTGTGCATCTGGAAAAACACTCTTTCCACTCTTTCCAGTTAAATCCAATTATAAGTAGATATTTGCATCTAATCACAGGTATTAGTGAACCTAGAGGCTTAATATATCTAGTATTATGATCTTTCTTAGATGCAAAAACCATCTATACTATTTATAAGATACTCAGAGCTTTCAAGTTACATTTTATTTGGCAATAACTTTTTTCATTGTTGTTATGAAACCAGACTGGCTGTGCCAAGACCAGGTTCTCCCACAAATTGACCTATAGAACCTTAGGCCGAAGACAAAATTTATATTTGTGAATTAAAACTGCCATCTTAATGAGAATATTATTGTTATTACCCTACTGCTCAATAATCCATTTCTTGGAGATATTTTATATATGAATCAATAGTTGATTCCCCTGAGATCAAATAAGTTAAGGAACTGAATGATGCAAACAAAATCTATTTCAAATTAAATCTGGGAGGTGAGTCGGTTATCAGGACACAGAGCTACCCAATGCACAGCCTCTGCATTAAGCCCCTGTCTCCTGGAGGAGACATCCATCTCTCTACTGCAGGCAAGTGGGCAAGGAGCATGCTGCTCAGTACACGCTCCTCCAAACCCACCTTGCATGAAGAAGGGGTTTGTTTTTCCTAGTAGCTCTGAAGCTTTAAATTCCATTGCACTGAATCAATCTCATAGGGTTTGATGCCAGTACATAGGGAGGCAGATTTGCATGCAATACTCCAGCAGCCACAACCTGCACAATGTCTTTAAAGCTACTCTGTTTCTAAAGAAAGTACACAGCATACAGCAATCCTACCACTGCCTTTCATTTCTGATGGGTGCACCGTAACAACAGATCAAAGTCATTCTATAATCAACTAATTCAGACAGATTTCTTTTTATTGCAGTGCAAAGAGGAGGTAAACAATAGCCAGTGAACTAGTTTTTATTATCCATATTATCCCTGTACAGTGCATGTTCAGCTCTGCTCCCAAACTTGCTACTTCTGCACTGAAAGAGCGGTTAAAAACCTCAGGACCACTGCAACCAACCTACACAAAAATCCAAAGAAGGCAAAGGCTACACAAAAGAAAGGAATCTTATTTATAGCAAAGTGTAGTTTATTGTGGTATTTTATCCTCCTATGCCACACATTATTGTACATACAATAACAATGTGCGTGTAATAACATCGTTTATTTATAATCTCACAAAGGTGCATTAATGCAAATGAACTATAAAGTATTAGGGAAAAAAAAAAAGTTAAATGTACTAAATATTAGCATTCCATTTCCACACCCCTGGATTCAAAGGTGTTTGGATATTTTATGTAGAAATGTAAATAATCCAGTGTTGTATAATATAATACAGAAAAAATCTGGAGGAAAGTGCTATTGTGATGTTGCTTTATAATTAGGAAAACATTTTGAAATTAGCTTCCTTTATGGCATGAGTAGTTGTGAGTATGAAAAGAAATGCATTTTGGCTTTCAAAGCAAATTATGCCCTCATCTTAGAGCACAAATTGATGTAGGTCAGTCTGTAGTTCTCATGCATTTGTGTGATTCTCTGAGGTATGTGTATCCAGCATGGCAGAAACAGGTTTAATTTCAAAAAATATTATTGCTTTCACTGACATTTTCAAAAAGCTTGGAAGTATTTGTATCCTGAGTAGTCCATTTTAGGAGAAAATCTAAACCTCTGAGTCTTAACATTGCCTGAAAACTCTCTTATCAGTGCCTATGTTACCAGCCGTAATCCAACCAGAACTTTCACTGTTGAACTAAAGAAGGAAAAATAGGATTTCTATTTTAAGAGACTCATGAACCTTGTTGGAATTAAAATACACTGCAAATGTAACCCCTGAAGTTACAAGGATTCTTTTAAATTGTTTTCTGAAGTTTTAATGAAGCTGCATATATGAATAAACTTACTGAAATTCTTTGAATCTTTTTAGCCTAAACTTCAATTTCCCTGCATATTTTTTTGCCAAAAGGGTAGAAGGTGATGATCAACACCTGAAGAGAGTTTCAAAACTGAAGGCCCTCAAAGGTCCCCTGCCAAGCAGGCTTACAGCCAACAGCATGGTATTTTTAGCAGAGAAGAACCAACATCAGACTTCTACTTAAAGTCTGAGATTTCACAAATTTGAGGCGTACCTGTAGTTTTGCTCTGAATTTTTCATTCCTCCCATAATACAGAAAGACCTGTTTGCTTAAGTGCCTGGATCAGACTGAAACTGAAAGTTTTTATCATCTTGCAGTGAGAGTGACACTGTTACTAAATAATAGTGCTGTGTGTTAAAAATGGAACAAAACCATCAATGCCTCCCACCCAGGAAATTCAGAAATGAATGGTGGGATACGCATTTGAAACAGCAACTGTCATTGCTATAAAACCTCATTTCAATATATCAATTATGCTGAAAAGAAGAGAATCCTGATTCCTAATCTGCGCTGCTTGTTTCAAGCTCAGTAGCTTAGTTTTTCCTACTGGAAAATCTTTCCTCATTGCTTGTGACGTCTACGTTCCAGAATAGTAATATATGGGCAACAATTTGCCCTAACCGGTTTTATTCCTTGTGTAACTGTAATATCATCCAGCTCATCCTTTTCAGGCTTTTTTAACTCCATCCAGTGAACAGTTAAGCAATTTTTCCTTTTTAGGCTGTTGCCCTAAAGGCAGAGATAGAAGACATGAGAGACAGGAAGGATGGAAAAGAAACAAAATGAGGAGAACCTTCATGGAAACATGATTGCTCATGTGCACCATATGTGAACTATGGCATAAAGTGAATGAATCAAATTTTGCCTTGCCATATTATATTTCATCAAGAAGCATCGCACGCTACAAAATGTGGCCTTGAAGGAAACAGAGTACATTGGTTCATCGTGACAGAGCAGCTGGGGCAGTGCAATAAGAAGCAAAATGAATTAGAAAGTTCTGCTAAGGACCCAGAATGGCTCTGGCTGCTGCTGTCTGTCGCCTCCAGGAAGAGTATCTCCATGCTCTGCAATATGATTCAGGATACAGTATTTGCTGTGGTCCCATTTTACAGGTATGGAGACTGAGCTCTGGAAAACCTAAAGAATTTGCTCAGAAACTTGACCCATTCCTCAAATCTTCCTTATGCTTCCTTATCCTCATTTATATATTCCAAGAGAAAGCTGACAAATTCTGATATGTTTTTCCCTTTATGCTCATCTCACCACATCTTGTCCTCTTTCCTGTGTTTTTCCTTAATCTCTAGTTACTGACTTCAGTAAATAAACCCTCCTACCTTTCTAACTGTTCATTCAGTTAAGTTCTTCTGTGAATCCTTGTCCTTTTCCATCCCCTTCTGGGGATTCCCTACAGCTGTATTTTCTGTGTACATCTTATCTAAGTAAATGTCATCTACAAACATAAATTCTTCCCTTCTTCCTATGCCTCACTTCTATGCCTGTATTCTGTCCCTATAGATGGGATTCATATCTATAAAATGTAGATATTTCTGAATCAACAAACGCAGGCTCTCTGTGTAGCCTGAAAATCAAGCCAATAATATTCAAGGACCTGTAGGATTCACATCATCCTACTGCTAAAAAGAATCTCTTAAGATAAGACACCTGAATGATATCCTAAATGTCCTTGTTTTTGTTTACTGTAAAGGGTAATATCTGCATTGTAGCTATATAAATGTAGGTGAGATTAAATTTACTCTTTTTTTCCAAACTAAAATCCTAGCCTATCTCTAACACTTTGTAGATGCTTAGGTTCAACATAGCTAATTTAAAACTAATATTCTCTCTGGTATTTTTCTGCTTGTTCTTGTGGACAGACATATCAAGCATTTGGTTACACAAGACCATAGCCTGACCTTCATGTTCTTGAGCACTCAGTCTAAGTCTTACAGTGTCTTTCTGTCAGACATCTCTAAATACACCATTTCTGATTCATTCACTCAGCTAATATTTCAGTACTTGAAGGGGACTTATAAAAAAGATGGGGAGCAACTCTTTGCTTAATCAGATAATTACAGGATGAGGGGGATCTGTTTTAAACTCAAAGAGAGGAGATTTAGACTAGATTTTAGGAGTAAATTTTTCACTCAGAGAGTGGTGAGGCACTGGTACAGGTTGCCCAGAGAAGCTATGGATGCCCATCCCTGAAGGTGTTCAAGACCAGGTAAGATGAGGCCCTGAACAACCTGACCTAGTGGGTGGCATCCCTGCCTACGGCAGGGTGATTGGAACTAGATGATATTTGAGATCCCTTCCAACCCAAGCCATTCTATGATTCTGTGATAATCTGTGATAATTCTGTGATTGTCATCAGGTTCTTATCTCATGAATATAACATGCTTTTCTTGGGCCTGAATAAGTCCCTTGTCTTGCATATATACCCAGACCACCTCTGCAAGGATAATTTTTCAAGTCTGTTTATCAATGCCACTAGTCTCTTTCTGTCTCTCTGTGCAGTTCCTTGTCTCTGTCATATCTAAGAAAGGCATTTGAGAACCTTCCCAGCCAATAATATCTTTTTTTTTTTTTTTTTTTTTTTTCTCTCTGATTTGCCTCTGAAGCCAACTTCGGTCATTGTTCAGAGGATGTAGCTAGCCTGTACCTGGCCAGATTTTCAAATAGCAGCTTTGTGCTTTCTTTCCAGCTGCAGCTTATGTTTGAGAGCAGCCTCTTACAAATATGTGCAAAACGTATCAATTTATCTTCAAACTCTTTCCTAAACTTTCCTTTTCCACTATGATTCAACAGCCCTTTGGTTATTTTGGTAATTTTATGGAATCACCATCCTAACCCGTGTTGTCATGTACTTATCTGAATTTTATTGATCTGCTGCCTCTTGGTTAGATTCCAAGTTTTCAGGGCTTTAACCATGTTTCTGATTTTATTTATTTATTTATTTTTTTTTTTTTTATTTATTTATTTATTTATTTTTCTGTATAGAGCCTACAACATCAGCATGTGCATTCTAGTAGACCACATTAGCTCCTCCAGCTCAGCAAATATGTCAGATTGCAGAGAATTTTTCTACTAGAAATATCCATCAGACATGAAGATTTTGACCAACATGTTCATGAAGCATCTATATTATGCCGTAATTGATTTATTTATACTTATTTCTTTTCCCAGCAGAAAACAACTTGCCCTTGCAGACCATAAGAGACTGTCAATTTACAGAACAGTTTTAAAAGTATAAATGATTTGTTGTAAGACAATAGGCAATAAGGGAAAGGATATTTATGTATTAATATGACTGTCAGGCACAAGGGAAGGAAAGGAAACCCCGCGTGTTTATTTAATTATTTTTACTTGGGTTTATATTGCATTCTTAATTAACCAAATCCAATAACAACAAAAAGCTCCTGTGAATATTCTCCAGTTATCTTGGAGGTATAAGGACATTTTGCAGGTGGATTTTCTAAAATAATTTCCCTTGTGGAAATAAAGCTTTTAGTGCATAGTGCATTGAGGCAAAACAAAGGTAGTGACAGATGCTTTTAAAGTGTTTCTTAAGTGGACAAATGGCCTTTGTTACACAGTAGAGTCTCTAAGTGTTATTTCGTAAAATCTGTGCAAAAGCTGTCATCCAACCTTAGCTGGGGGAGCTGGAGTTTCAATTCCCTCTTGTGTTACAAATTCTGGGCAGCAGCAGGTTCTGAAGAATATAAAGCGATCCTCACACATGATCATTAAGGTGCTACTTCCGTGGTGAACAAAAGCTGAACACGGCTAGTAAAATGAGCTAATTGAAGGTGAACTGGATGATGAAAAAAAAAAATAAATCTTAGCTAGCTCCAACTGTTCCAAGTGCTAGTTCAACTAATCAAAAAAGATTAGTAATAGAGTAAAAGGAAAAAGACAGAGTAAGACTTAGACTGAGTGCTCAAGAACACTCCTCCCTCTGTCTACTTCAAAATTTCTATGCCTTGCTAAATCTGTTTTATTTCTCCACCTGTGCTACTTGGAAAGGTCTGATTACCAAGTAGACAGTAGTTATTTCTCTTTCCTATAGTTATTTCTCTTTCCTTTAGTTCTGCAATGCATACAGGTGTAATGATGCTTTCAACCTTGTTATTTCCACTTTATCTCAAGACTTACTCTTGAAAACAAGATGAATTCAAAACAATGAGGTGTCCTGTTCTCCTCTACAAATGAAGCAGAGATGATAAACTGAAGTGGTTATAAGATGAAGGCTGCTATAAAGAAGAAATTAAATAAAATTAATTTTAAAAGAAACTGAAACATATTAAGGCAACAAATGTAAGGCAGAAAAATATAGAACTAAAATAACCATATGTTTTCCTGGAAGGAAACTCACAAAGAGGAAATATCCACTTCTTCTGAAATACATAAGCTAAAAAGTAAGAATAATAAAATGCTCCTGTCATGATAATAGGGCCATTGCATGTTTTCATGGTAGAGTAGGTTTACAGTTGCCCTAGTACACTGGATGCCATTTTCAGATTTAACTTGTTTAGATTTTTCCTTACAGTAACCTTTCTGAGCCCTTAAGTGGAGGTAAGTAATGATAACCTAGAGTGCTGTGTTCAGCTCTGGGGATCCCAACACAAGTAGGACATGCACTTGGAGCAAGTCCAAAGGAGGTCCATGAGGATCATCAGGTGTCTGGAGGCTTCTCCTACAAAGACAGGCTGAGGGAGCTGGGGTTGTTCAACCTGGAGAAAAGAAGGCTCTGGAGAGACCTCACAGTGGCCTGACAGGGCCTAAAGGGGGCCTACAGGAAAAGCTGGGGAGGGACTCTGTGTCAGGGGGTGTGGTGATAGGACAAGGAGTGATGACTTTAAACTGAAAGAGAGTAGGTTTAGGTTAGCTTTAAGAAACTCTTTACTATGAGTAAAGAGTTTACTATCAGTACACTGACACAGGCTGCCCAGAGGAGCTGTGGCTGCCCCACCCCTGGCAGTGCCCAAGGCCAGGCTGAATGGGGCTTTGGGCATCTTGGTCTAGTGGGAAGTGTCCCTGCCCATAGCAAGGGGGTTAGAACTGGATGGGCTTAAAGGTTCTTTCCAACTTAAACCATTCTAGGATTCTAGGATTCTAGGATTCTACAAAGGTTTGGTGTTTTTGTTGTTGTTTTGATGTTTTTTCTCCTTTTGTTGTTGTTGTTGTTGTTGTTGTTTTTTAATCACAAATACAAACTCCACGTTCTCAAATTTAGCATTATATTCAGTGGGTGTGGGCAATAATGTGAATATCAGTGCTTTAAGAGGTGTAGAAATGTGCATAATGTCAAAGAATTTAAAGGTTTATTTGGTTCTGATAAGAAAAGACAAACAATAATTTTCAAAGAGGGAAATCAATTATGATTATTTGAAATTGAAAACAACCTTGTGAATCTAGTAGCTCTGAAAAAAACAAACAACAAACAAACAAAAAAAAAACAACTAAGATTAAATGTAATTTTTATAGTGTAATTACTATCCCATACTCTTGTTATACTTTTTGTTGATCTTATTATTCGTGTACAGGTATTGAAATCTGATTAAGTTCCCTGGATGCTGAGAACCAGTTTGAATCCAGAGAAATTAGCCCAACACTGAGTTGAGCTGCCAGGTTAGCTGGGGAAATGTCCTCAAGTGGATACACGGACGTACTGTGAAGAACCTCCTAGTGTAGCAGTAACCTGAGGACATCAGTTATGAAGAGAAAACATACCTTAGATAATTTTAACCTCCTTCAGAAATGCTGCTTGGTGATTACTGTTTCTTCTCTTGTGTATCAGCACTGCAACCCCTTGGAAAAAATAGTGCCCAGGAGACTGAAGGGATTTGAGTTTGAGCTTGAGCCCCAATTCTGCTTTGAATCATTAATAGCTTATTCCTGCAGGTCAGGACTGAGTTCACATTAATTTCAGATAGGGAGCTATCTACAAAAGCCCTCTGGTGCTTGGATGTTATGTGCCAATTGAATAAATATTAGACTGACATCTAGCAGGGAAAGACCTTTTATCTCTCCGGTGGCAAAAACACTTTTACATGTGAGGGCTCCACTGGGCAAAACTTGAGGATGCCTTCAGCAATCAAAAGATCTCAGGAGTTAGGTGGTTTCTTGGTAGACCTCTCAGGAACTCATAGACACCTGAATTGCACCTAAGCTCCTTTGCATGATATACCATCACTGAAGCAAGGAACCAGAAAAAATTGGGCCTGGATTAAACGATGATTTTCAAGTCCCCAGTCCCAGATCCAAGCACTGGAAACCTTCCCACCATGCAAAAACAGACCCCAAAACTATAAGAATACACCAAACTACAACAATAAGATGAGGCAAGTAGCAAGTCTTGGTTTGTTGTGCCCCATTCATTCAATTGTTCTTATCTATAGTCATCCTGTATTTAATGGGGGTGTTACTTTTTACAAACACATTTGTAATTAGCCTCTGAGTAGAGCCCGAGTTGGCACCCCACGGTTGTAGCAGATTATATGTGAATCCAGAAACATATTGTCTATTTCAGTCAGACTTCATGGCCAGAAAAACACTGCCCAGTTTTCATGGAAAAAAAAGAAAAGAAAAGAAAAAAAAAAAAAAGACGTGTCATTATTTGGCTTGCTGTGCTGACTCCCTTCTTTAGGCCTCATGGGAGATGTTTGCCATTATTTATGTTAAAAAGTAAAGTGGAAATCGTTGGGAATACAAGAGGTATGGTTCAGTATGTTTGGTTGCTCACACACCCATACACATGCCCATATTAAACCAGTTATTGCAGTGGTTACAATGGGAGTATTGGCTGAACTAAACCTATGAAAATTACTATTTGAGACCATTTACAGGAAAATAAACAAACAACAATAAAACAAACAAAAAACACCAAAAGGAATGAATGCGTATTCACCTTCTTTGCTACCTTTTATACAGGCAGTAATAGCACATATAACAGTTTGACCTTGTAGCATTTGACCAAATAATGTGCTCTTTAATGATCAATTTTTTTAAACATGAATCAGTGTTTCAGTCAGAAACAGAATATTCAGTGAGACCTGATTCAGGACATTTATTTTTAAGAGCTTAATACCAGAACTTATCTGATTTATTTTTTTTCTCAGAAATATTCAAACAAATGGAAAGCACAGAATTCTATGCAACTTTATGAAAGAATCAACGTTTATTATCCTCTAGGCATAGCTGACAGGACCCTGGGAAACAGGACACTGCATAATGCAGTAACAGTGGGCACTGAAACAATTGCTGTTTTTGTTTGTTAATTTGTTTGTGGTAAATAACCTGTAAATTAGTCCTTTTCGATATTAGATATGACTGCTATAAGTCCCTGGGGTATTTTAACTTGAGCTTTTTTTTTTTTTTTTTTTTTTTTCTTTTTTAATTCAGTGCCCTCTAGGTAGGATAACCATTATTTTTCTGGAAAGTTTTCATTTACCTTTCCAAGCAGACAGGGCTGCAATTCCACAGCACACATTTTAAATAGTGTGCACAGGACTTTGTTAATGGAAGACTGCTCTTATTATTTCAAATGTTATTCCAGGTGAATTGAATCACTCAATAGGAAATTTTGCATTTGTTTTCCTCCTTTTGCTGTGCTTGTCTGACAGGAAATGGCCATACTGCCAGGGTAGAATATAGCATCTGGAAAACAGAGCAAGAAAGGAGAAAAAAATGTGGCAGGTCTGGTTAGGAGTCTTGTCCTTATGAAAATTGAATCAACGTAGCCCTCCATCTGGATGTATCACAGAAGAAGTACAATGAAGTTTCATTCCCTACATTTTTTAAGCTACTGCTATATTTAGGTAAAGAAAGAGGAGATTACTGGTTTTAGTTTTCTGTTTATCAAAAACTAGATTAAATAATTTACTGAAAGAACTAGGTTTCAAATGTAATCAAGAGTCAAAAAGAATTGTCTTTTTTCCTCTGTTTTGTGTTGATGACTGCATATGAGATATTCAAAGACATAGTTAAAAGGAGCAATTTTCAGCTTGACAAAAGCCCCCTACTGCAGGGGCAGATGGCTGACCTTGGCCAGTTCACCTCTTAGTAAAATTAGACCTTTTTTCTTTACCATGCTCCCTTCAGATAACACCTACATTACTTACAGACAATAAAAGCCATGAAGAAATTGGTAGAAAAGCAGCTTATTTGCTTTTGAATAATCCACCATGTTTCCACTTCATCTTTACCAACAAATATATTTGAACGTACTTCTCAACATATTCTAGGATTGAATCCTCTCTGAAATATCTATATAAATTAATCACATAAATAAACAGTAAATATAGCAGTAAATACAGCTTAGAAACCCTGGCAAGGGATTTAAAGAATATTTATTGACTCTTTTTAACACAGGGCTGATGCCCAGGCTCAGTGAATGAAATAAGTGAATGTAGCAGTAATAATAACACTCACAGATTCTCTTTTAGCTTCCCACAGCTCAGAAAAGGAAAATAAAGTAACCCAAGACTGGTTTATATATGATTTGGTTGTACTGAAAGATATGTCATGGAACTTGGCAAACTTTCTCAGGTCACAGACTTTGTGACCGCAGTGCAATGTGAGCGGTTTAACTGATCGAAGTAAAAATAATCATTTCCTATCCTTTAATCATAAAATGTTCCTAAATAGACCACAGATAACTTCCCCACCATACTACAGAGATGCAATTCGGATTTTTTAAGCACATGAAGTTAGAAGGCAGACAGCTCTGTGGTTTTTAGGATCAATTTGTGTTTCCAAGCACAGCATCAGATTAGGCCATTCACTTCCGTAAACCAAAGAGGAGAACCCTGGAGAGGCTTCCTGAGATACAGAAAGCTCTTCCCTGGTAGTGTCATCCCTACCTTGGGGCTCTGCTAACCTAGTTTCTAAACCAAAGGAGGAATAGGCTCCTGGAATATTTTGGAGTTTAGGCTACTGTCTGGATTAATCCCATTGGAATAATGAAGTTAAGCTGTCCTGTACACCTTGGAAGATGTTATTATCTCTGCAGATCTTTTCTCACTCTGAGAAGTCGACAATCATTGGAGTAATCACCTCACTGTGATTTGAGGACAGGTTGGGATTGCAGATGCATGCAAACCATGTAGAATGGGAAGGCTGGGAAAATTAATCTGGGCTTTAATTACAGACAATTTATGGCTAACATTGAAAGGCATTTAACAACAATTTTATTTGATGAAAATTTCTTGTCTTTTTTATTTATTTCTAACAACTTTAAGTATTTCACAAGCAGCAGGATCAGTTCGGCCTGCATGTAAGAGTGTGATGACGGCCCTGTAAATCATCCAGAAATCATCTGCTTGGGACATTGATAAATAACAGGCCAACTACCCAGCCAGATCTTGGAAGCAGAGCCCCTGCTTTGGAACAGTGTGAAACCACAAATACTATCCATGTGCAAACAAATGTGACTTACAGTTTATCATTTATATTCGAGCCGCCCTGAAAATGTCTTTCCTCTTCCTGAATCATTAGCTTGTCTGAAAAAAAATAGAATCAGACACATATTAGAGGAGGTCAATAGAAGAAAAGCAAATGACAAAAATTAAACAAAACAATAGGCTGTGTTATGTTTCCATGGAAAGGCAGCAAAGGAAAAAAAGAAAGGCCAAAAAAAGAATGCTGAAAGGATTAAACAGAACATAACCAATATTTCAGTAAGCAGTGGCATGTTTTAAAAATGTTTTGTGTGTCAATTGTTGCATATCTTAGGACAGGCAAGCACGATATGCTGGGGAGAGCCCACCCTCCTGAGGGCACCCCCTTCCCACTATACGCAGATGTATTTATTTTGCAAATGGATTTGAAGATAGCTTTTTTCATTTCTGAGGACTTCTCTGTGCATTCAGAATTATGTCAACCAAAGAGAAAAAGGGTATTTCCTACTGGAGTGACAGACAACCACTGCTCTCATTACAGCCAGAGGCTGAACGTGCAGCGCATCCCCCCATGTCCTGAGAGACTGAAACCAGCTAAGTGGGTGCTTGCCTCTACGTGGAGGCCTTGATGGAGCATCTAGGGCAGATTTCACAAAATACCTTAACCTGGTGTTTGCAGAAGTGGCAAGCAATCTGCAATTGTGAAAACAGTATCAGTAGGCAAATATGACAGGCAACTGTTGAACCTGTTGTGGTATCAGGGCTGTGTGAAAATGGGACCTGACGTGAAAACATTTACTCTGTTTTAGGCTTGTGCTACCCATTATATTTCCACCAGGAAATCCTTTTTTTTTTTTTTTTTTTTTTTTTTCCCCTCAAAGTGTGCTGCTTTGACTTTGTATGTGGCATTAACACAATTATATTTTGAAGACACAGAGCACAGTTTGCATTTTTTCCACATGCACTAAGTTTTGGGGGCTATTTTTACCAAGAATTGAAGCCATAAAATAAACACTATTCTAAATATTTGTAAAAGATATTTTTCCCATGTTGCATTTATGTATTTTCTTTTACATTTGATTTCCATTCTGCTGTTTCCCATTCAGAAAAGGAGCTAAAGGGAAGAGAGGTTGATAAAAAGCAGATATCATACAGATTGTGGTTTCCTTGCATTCTATTTTCATTTGTCAGCTCTGCAGAAATAAGTCTGGCAATGAAGATTTGGCTTCCTTTAAGAATTACAACAGAAAACCTGCTGCAAGTTTGCATAGAGGTGATATCTATTTCTCGTGGGTTGTTTTCCAGCAGGTAAAAGAGGTGTGGCTTATCTGCTGTTCTGATAGCATCACAAAAATATGCATCATGAAAAAGAGAAAATGGAGTGTCCCTTAGATCAGGATGCAGGCTGTAACTATAGGAGCTATGCCTAACATTATTTTCAACCTCCCCATTACTAAACTGCCTCTGATGGAGTCTTCACAAGGGTTCTGACTCCAACCTGGGGACTGAGGACCAGCCCCTTGCCATGGTAAGTGGTCACAGCCCCACTGCAGTCAGAAATGCTTCCTTAAGTCACACACGCCTTTGGTTTAGAGAATCCTGAAAAATACGTACTTTTTCAGTAAAATTATACAAATACCCACATGGAAAACCCTTTACAAAGAGGTTGAATATTACTGTCTGATCCACAAAAAACTTCCACCAAGGCTAAATTAAATAGCTGCTCTTAAACTTTCATTGTCTAAAAAGATGAGCATGACTTTAATAAATAGAAGTATAAATTAGCATATTTTTTATATGGAATATTTGAGTTTACAAGAGATGTAACAAGCCCACAAATTTTACACTAGGCACAAGATCATGCTTAGGAGTTGCTGTATAACTTAATTATCAGAGCAAATTCATGTGATTGCTCATCTCAGCAGAGTAGGCGTTGGATTCCAGGATTTTGTCAGCATGGAAAGTAAGGAAGTCTTTTCTGGGGTAGCATGGGAAGCAGTCACTTTTCAGTACTGTGGGAATCCTCAGATAATCATATTTGTGTTACATCTGTGGACTGATACTGGCACGTCTGGTTTCTGTTAAAGGAGATCTTTTCTGTTGTCAAAACCCAGAGCGCCATACATAATGCTGTATCACAACTGTAGCAGGCTGCTGGAGTTACTTTCCAAGAGCATTTGTGTAGCAGGAGATGAGGGTCTGGAAGAATGAGAGGGGTTGTTTCTGAGAGGTGCTGCCAAGAAATCCCTGCAATCATGAGCTGTCCAATGTGGCACCTTGCATGAGGAATTCAGCATCTTGGACCCATGGTAAGGATGCTGTAAATTGTTCAGTCATCTAACGTCTGAAACAAGGTTTGTACAGTACCCCTGCCAAATGCCACCTAATGATAACACTATTAACTTTAGTTTTTTGGGGGGAAAAAAAGTGACAAAAACCTCCAAAGAAATCACAACTTCCCTTTTTCTTTTCCACTCTTTCCCTTATGAGCACAAAAAAAGCAAAATGCAATCCCACAGAGTAGCAAAAGACATACATTATAAACCACCTGGTAAGTGTAATCTGACCATTTTGCTGTTTTTACCATGATTCAAACCTGTGTGAAGCACACGAAGAAATCATCTGTTGTGCTGGGAACCCTCCTAGAAGAAAGCAGAACTTGGAGGTGTTTGCTGTGAGGAGAGGTAACACAGCTCCCAATGTTAAGTGCCTGCCCTATCTGAAGGAGTTGATTTCAGGGTATAGCAACTGGGGATATTGCTGCATTTTAAAAGCACAGGGGTTTTTTTTGGTGAATTTAATCTAGATAGATGGCACTTTACATGATTACATCTGCGATAGAGAGGAAAAAGATTAATTTTCCTGTAATGGTTTTCATGATCTGTTATAGTGTTTTTCTACTCTGTTAATCCTAAAAAGCAAAGAGGCATCTGCAAAGCTGCAGCAGCCCCCTTTCCCCTCCCAGGAGCACCTGTGAGCCCTGACCCCCGATCCCCACACCAAGGATGGCTGGATGCGGCTCCAAGAGGAGAGGGCTGCATCAGGTCTGCTGCCCCAGGAGAGGCATGGCATTAAAGGGAGCCAGCCCCAAGGCACCTCTGCACGTGCTTGGGATGACCCACCCTCAGGTACCAACATCCTGACACAAGATGGTTCTAAAAAACTAGCTGAGGAAGTATGTGTAGTCCTTCATTTGCACCAGCGTGCTTCTCACCAAAGCACCCCAACGAGGCTGTCTCTAAGAGCTGTGAGGTGGTGATGGAGACTGCCTTGGCTGCATGGGACCCGGCATGCTCCTCACCATTTGGCAGCATCTCTCTACTCTCTGTCTGCTCTCTGCCCTCATCTCACAAAGCAGAGAGGCAGTCTCTGGTTTCAGCACTGCAGCCCCCACCCCAGCTTGCCCTGGAGGTTCCTTGCTTTCTCCACCACAGGTGCAGCCACCCCAGATGAGCAGGGTTTCCTTCAGGTCACATGCAGCTGTTTAAAGAGAAAATAGATGGACAAAAAGTTTAAGATGCAGCCTTGAAAAAGGAGATTGCTTGTTTATCTTCTTTCTACAGAAATGTTTTTTATTGGACTTTCAATTGTGTTTTAAATTATGGTAAATAACAGTTTTCAAGAATACAGCTCTATTATCACCTGGACTATATCACAGGATATAGTGGTACATAGCTGCCAGGAGACTGAGAGAAGCCCCAAGACAGGTAACCACCAGGTCACTTTCTTTCTATATTTTTTTTTTTTTTTTTCTTGAAACTGACTTGCTCTAGGCACAGAACTAATCAACCCACAGGGACAATACAAATGCATGTGATCCCTCTAGCCATCTGCCTTGTAGGAAGGGCTCTGCTTTGGAACACAGCCTTCCTGTTCCTTTCAAGGCCCCATGTGAAAGGCAGTCACACTGAGAGAGGCGAATGCTGGATGCCTTTCTTCTCAGCCTCAAACGGTGCTGGTTTGGAAATTGCCACAGGATGGTTCAGAGCAATGCTGTGGATGTTCATGTTCTCTTCCTCTGGTCCAGAGATCAGCCAGCTGCCTTTTTTGCCGTTCCCACATGGCCTGCATGAGAAGCTGGATACTTTATTCTGTTTTAGATTTTAAATGTTAATTAACTTTAAACATACTTTAACTGAGGTGTTTTTGTGGCATCTCAATAAAATAACTTATTATTTACAACTAATGACCTTCTTCAAGAGCTCCTGACACTGGATGATATGTGTGTCAGGTAAAAGACCTCCAAATTAATAAATCCTGACATTAAAAGTTCTGTCGTGGAGAATGTGATTTACTGCAAAGCTCCAGTAATGGCTCAGAAAATAGTTTACTTCTTCAGTCTCTGTGATCCTTCTAAAGTCTTGAAATCAACTTGAAAGGAAAGAAGAGAGACAGGAAAGGGGACAGAGGGAACTGCCTGTCACCCTTATGGGGCAGAGAATCCACTTCTTTGGGCTCTACAGTCTGCTGAGATTTGAGGTTTTTCTCTGGAAATCTGTGTATGCTCCAGACATGCCTTACCAACTTCAGAACAGAAGGTATCTATAGTCTGGATTCATACATTCATACATCTGGATGCAGATGTAAATTATATGTCACACAGTGCACACAGTAAGAACATGAGAATTTTTGGGTAGACCTGTGTGGTGCCAGGAGTTGGACTTGATATCCTCATGATATCCTTATGATGTTCTATGATCCTATAATGCCTCCATGACTCATCTAGCTCAGCACCTTGAGGCCAGTTGCTATTGACAGCACATGCCAAGGAATGACTGTGGGAACAGGGGCAGGCATAAAGTGCATGCTCCAGTGTTGTGCTCTCCTGCCTTCAAAACATGTTGCGGTTTTGGAACTTGTTGACTCAGATTTTTCTGTGCCATCAAAAGGCATGGCTTGCATTTGAGACGTTTGTCTCACTGATTTTTGCTCTTTAGGCATTTGTAGCTTTGTGACAGAGTCATATTATGTAGAAAAAAAAATCCACAGCACTTCTTTGTACATGCTGAATCTGTCATCTCATAGTACCTGAATTAAGGGGCATTAATGCAACTAAAAACCAATTTCCTATTTATCTACATGCCCTTCCTGATTTCATATGCTTTTTTAGAAATGTTTTTCCGTACTGACCAGCCCCAGTTCTTTTACTTTTTTTCTTACACTGGGACCATTCCACAGATCTGAACATAATCCTCACATTTCCCTGCCTTTTCAGGCAGGGAATATCCACATGCAAAAACTAGAGCTCAAATGACAAAACACCTCAACAGCTGCAAATTCTCAGGAATAAACCTGAAGAAGACAAAAACTGCAGTAACATCCCTTCTTGATTTGTAGTTTTTCTAAAAGCTTTAAGGTTTCCCTTTAAAATCCACTAATTACAAGGCTTTTGTTCACACCTACCTATGGAAAAAAAAAATAGGTTGGAACGATGTATGGAAAACCATTCATTCATAATGGAAAACTCTTGTTTTCCATACATTCATTCATTTGTATGATGAAAAACAATGTAAGTTCTTTAGATCAAACAAGAGAACTTTTCAGTTTATATGTAGTGCATAACATCTGTATCATAAAATATTATTCATAGTCCAGTATCATATGCAATTTACTATTGTCTTAGTACTTGTCTTTCTCAAGGCTGACTATGAACTTTCCACCTCTCACCTGTAACATTAAAGATATTTGGTTAAAAATGTCTCCTGACAATGGAGGGAGGAGTAGAGGTCAGCATCTGTTCACTCCTCCAACTCCCATTCATACAGGGGAAAAACGAACTAACATTTCTAGACTCTTGGTCCATCATAACCTGGAGATCATCATCCAAATTAAGAGGCTTGTTTTTTTCTGCAGGAGCTGGAAAAAAAAAAAAAAAAAAACAGATTTCATCGCTGATGCACAATTAATTTATTTAGTGAAGTGCTTTTCTTTTACCTATTAATTTTTCTTTCCAACACACCTTATTTAGACCATTGACTCTAGTCCAAGAGCCATCTGTGACTCTTATGAATGAGAAGTGAATTCCCAAAGAATAAATAGGAAAGGGGTTATTCACTACAGATTTTTCAATCACATCCATTTCACTTACAGACTTCAACAGTAACCTGGAATTCAGCTGATGGTACTATTGACTTACCCCTACATATGATATCAATAAAGCAATTATTTTAAGTTTAACTAATAAAGATAATGGACTATGAGAAAATAAAGAACAATCAGAAGAAAAAAGTAATCTATACAGATGCTAAAATAAAGTTAAGCAGAGAATATCTCTTCACAATTGTGAAAATATTGGGGATGAGTCACTACAGAACTTGTTAAATGTTGCCTGTGGAGATGAGGGGTCTAATAAGGGATGAGTCTTAATGAGTTACTTGCTCTTAAGTCCTTCCTCTTATTGTTTCTTTGTCCTAAAACAAACCTGACAGTATTATTATCAGGTTAATGAAAGATGCATGTGTTGTGAAGGTCGGATAAGGTCTCTGGTTAAAGAATTTTCAACACAAAAGCCTGAAGCAACTTGAATTTTTCTTGTGCTTCTGATTTCCTAATACATCCACTAAAGAGGCAGTTAGACAAACACAAAGCGCTCAAGGCTTTTGTCCACAGTTGTCAACTGCTTTTTGCTCGGTAAAAGCCCAGCAGAAATAAAGGGCTTTAAATAGTCATTTTGTTAACATAGAATTTGGATTTAATACACATGTATCTGTACCCAGTGGTGCTTTTTGCACTCTTCTTTGTAAACTGTAAATTGCCCATATGAGGAATGTGCAATCTACATATGGGAGCTCATCCACCTTCCCCTACTGTTTTTGCTTAAAAAAAAAAGAAAAAGTCTTTAGTAGTCATTAAGGGGAACACAGCATGCAAAGGTTTTTACAAATAAATAAGTAGATTATTTGAAGAATTCATACTTCCATTTTCCTAATGAAATTTGCATTTCTGAGTGTATACATTAACACATCTATTTTTAAGTTTTATTTAAAAGATAAGTAGACCTGTCTGTCAACATTCAAGAAAAAAAAAAAAAAGAAAGAAAAAAAAAACACATATCAGTGGTTTTACAGAACTGTCAGTAGGAAGGTGTCCTGTCAGTGTCAAGTGTTTTATTCCCTGTGTTTTGTTTGTTTGTTTGTTTGTTTTGTATTTCAATCTTTGTTCCCTGGTTTCATTCATGGAGAAAAGGATACATAAGAGCTAATAATATCTATCAACTAAGAGTAGTGGTTCATAGACATACTCTCCTGTCTCTTCCAGAGACAAATGCCAAAAACTTGCATAAAAACCCAAGCCACTTAATTATTGTTTTCTTCTTATTATTTTATTTTATTGATTTTGTTGTTGTTTTTGGTGGTATAACCAACTGTCAGGGAAATACTAATTTACTTACACCCTTCATTGACCTATAGGAAAATGTTCAGAAACTTCCCAGGGGCGCAAGGCAAAGTTTGTAGGTTAAAGACAAGCATGGGGCAGTGGATGGACTTTGGAGACAATTGTCCTCTGGGCATAGGGTACAATAATTAAGATTCACTCTTAAAGGATTAGGTATTAAATTTCAGAACAATGATTTCTATAGATGGCAAAAGCACTGCAGAGGGATGTTATGTGCATGGGTTTGTTATGTGCAGAACTTTATGATTTTCGGTGGTTTAAAATGATTTGGTTTTGTTGTTCTTCAATGCAAATACCTATCAGGATGGGGTCTGGCTCTGGCACCTGGATCCCCATTCAGGTTGGCATATAAAACCTTGTCAAGACTGCATGAGGTTAGTGGCATGAGGTCATTTTCAATCCAAGTCAAACCTTATCTTGGCAGCAAGATGAGAAATCCTGGGGACTGAGCTGCCTTGGGAGGAATCTGCAGTGCTTCTCAGGGCTTCTAGGCACAGAGATTTGCCGCGGAAAGATAGCATCTAAAGAGAAATCTTGTCCTTGGAGAGTGAAGCCCATCCTTACACATGAATTTAAGTTAAACTGCCACCAGGCAAACACATTTTTTCAACCCACATCAGCAGGACTTGAAGAGGTGTTAGAGGGGCATTGCTAATCTCTGTTAGGTGAAAGAGGGTGAGGTATCTTCTGATCATTAGAACAATTGAACTTTTACATAGAAACAAAGACTCAAAAACTGTAACTCAACTTTTAAGAAAAACTGCACTGCTGAGTAAAGCTGTCAGATTGATTTACCAAAAAACTTAGACTATTAAATGCATGTTCGTAAGAGTATGCTTAGTGATGCTTCACAATTCTGACTTTGCTTCTGGGATTTCTAATAATTCTTTCATTGCCTTGTTTTCCAGAGGAAGTGAATTTTGCAAGAGAAAATGGTTGAAACTGACTTTTAGACCTTCTACCTCTAGTACCGTAATGGGAAGACGGTGATATCAGGTCACATCAGTGGATGGTGAAACCATCGTGCTCAGTCAGCGCTGGGAAAAATCAAGGAGTAAAAGTCAATTTGAAGAAAAGGAGAGAAGAAAACTGGCTGAATCTATATCTCTAGATCTGTTCTTTCCTGCATGGTAGCTCATTATACCTACCTAAAATGTGCGCACCAGGATTTATTCTCATTAAAACGTGTCCTAATTTGGAGGCTTTTTTTTTCCTATGATGTTTTTTTCTCTCCTTTCTTCTTCCATAATTCGGATCATATTACATAACCTCCTGGTAGCTCCTCACAGCTTCACATCCTCTGTATGTTTAATTAGTATTCTTGCTTTCCATCCTGCCACAGCTAACAAGGACAGGCTCTGAAGCATCTCCCTTGATTATCAGTGCAGAGTACTTATTCTCAGACTGTTTTACACCTCAGCCTATCGAAGTTCTATTTAGAAACTTATTTTCAAAGCATGCTTGTGAAAATGTTCTATAAAGCATTGTCAAAAGCATTATTACAGGCACAGACAGGGAATCTTCTGCTTCTCACTCATTCACAGAGCTGCAGAAGGAAGTTTGAAAGGTCTGACATTATTTTTTCTTGCCAAGCCCACGCCAGCCATCGCTCAGCTCTGCATTCAGCTCCCAGCATTCCTCCTTTTATTCTGCAGCTGCTCTCACCTTTGCAGCTTTTCTGCCAGCAGGTTCAGGTCCCTTCCACTGACAAAACTGTTTGTTCTCTGCGGGATCCCCCCATTACCCCTCTGATTTACCTCCTTCACATTTTGATTTACATTTTTCTCCCCTCTTTTCCAAATATTTTAGTGCTTTTCTATCTGTTGTGACAGCTTACGAAAGTCCCTAATTCTTTGCCTCTAATTATATTCCACCGCTCAGGCTGCATCCCCAGTTTTCTTCTCACTGCTGTGCCTGTGTTTTCCCCTCTGCCTCTAGTCCCTCAGACCACCCTCTGATTTCTCTTCTTTCTTCTCTTTCAAGAGTCCCCACTGCTATTTCTATCATCTTTTCTTGCCATTCCTGCTAATTCAAACCAACAAACAAAAAACTCCTTTTACCTCATCTGCATCAGATTATGCTCCACAACTGAGAACTGATAGATAGAAACCTTTTAAGTATCTTTCTAACTTTTGAAAACGAAGAGGAAAATATTAAGCCACTTTTACTGATTTAATTTGGGACCCACGAGTGCTACCGTAATGCAGGATTAGATTCACAGTTGTTTTTTAAAGTACATGACAATATTCCTTTGTGTTTGTCTGACATCACAGTAACATAGTCATAACCTTTCACAAGCTGACAATGATCCTAAGGCTTCTGCCTTCTAAATATAGCCATTCCAAGTTTTCAGCTCTTATAAAGTAATTATGTTTTGTACCACATTTACAATGGAAATGGATGAATTCAGTCTAAAGAAATAGGCCTTTTCAAAGGAAATCAGACAGAGGGAAAGTGGCTCTGCAATCTGAGAATTCACACAAAGAAAGCAGCTGATCTTGCCTACACACACTGGGAATTTCTTTTAAAAGGAAAGGTCTAATTACAACTGGCATTTTGAAGCCAAAGAATTCTGCTTTGCTGAAAAGTGACATAATTTTTCTGACACTGGAAGCATGAACCATAATATGCAATAGTCCCCATCCTCTCACCTCCAATTCAAAATAAATAAAATATAATAGGATTTTTGTTTAATTTTTAATGTAAGAATTCCAGCATTTCTCTCTGTGTCAGGGAAAGGGTTTAGAGAAAGATCAGGCCAGCCAAACTGATGGAAATCAAAGGGCTTGTTTAATTCCCAGAACTGTGGTCATAAACTCAGTGCAACGGTATTTATGCTTTAAAAGTATCATTTGAAGAATTTGCAAATGGTATTTTTAAAATCTGACAGATGACCTCAAGAGGTAAATCCACTTAAACAAATCATATCCTCTTAAAACAAATGTCATTCTCTCTACTCACATCAACATGCCCCCATTTGCTTATCAGCACTTTCTCTAGCACTCCAAAAACTCTTCAGCTGATGCTGAGATCAGCAGTATGAGTGGGAAAGCAGACAATTGCTCTATGATCTGAGAGAAAAGTTCGTTGCGGAAACATGAACTGGACTCTTCAGATCATTTGGGTGGGAATCAGGCAAGGGCTGCCTACCTGGCTCAGTCTTAGGACAGGGAAAACCCCGGAGTACCAGCTAGGAAACACAAGGGTAGCAAAGCCTACCAGCATATTCATGAAGGGTGAAAAAGGACCTGGGTAATTTCATCCAGGATCATTTCCAGAAATTCCTCTAACTCCATATTAAAGCCTGAAAAACCTATTTAAAATGTGTTTCTTAACCCAGTGAGGTGTGACTTTTCTCTCCCTTGCTATTCCAGACTGGAGTACCTGATTTTCTTCCCCATTCATCTCTTTTCACAGTGTCACCATATTTTATATAAAAAAGGCTTCAACAACATTTATCTGTTATATATGAATTTAGAAGTCTCCAACCCTATAGAACGACTAAACTACCAAAGTACAGACTCTGAAAAGTGTTACTCCATTGTCCTACTTGCTTTCTAGCACCCCACAGCATGGAGGTAAACCTTGAGGTGCTTCTGCATCCTCTCCTTGCATTTGGGTTCTTCACTGAACACTGGCTTCCATTTTGCTCTGATCATTGCTTCTCTGTTTAAAGCAGCCTGAATGGCAGAGTCAGCCCATCTCCACAACCAGGCTGCCTCTGAGCTGACTGAAAAGCAATCAGAAGTACATTGTTTGCAAAAGTCCAAGCTTTAAAATATCTTTTTGGTCCTTGACAGTCAGACCGTCAAACAGCTGCACAGCATTTACACAAGAGAATTGCGAAAGTTTATATTCTTTCAAGCCGATAATAACAAAAATTCAGTTTCTTCCCTGTCTGCCAGATTTATCAGTCATGAATGACAAAATGAGAGAGCAGAGGCAAAATAGGGTAAGAGAGAGAAAGAGAAGGAGACCTGGCTTCTCTCCGTATATACAGCTCAACCAAATTATTTCACGGTGTGGCTCACTTCACCTGTGCCAGAGGCAGTGTGGCAGGGCATTTCCAGGAGGGACTTACTGTTATTTGCAAGCCCTACACACAATTTAAATTAAAATGCCATACAGAAGCCTCTCAGACAGGTCTATATAAAGGACCAGTCCCCTTGCTAAAATGGAATACGTCTATGTCTCAGTTCAGATGCCACATCCCCTTTGAGGCAACATAACCCTTAAATTTCCTAGTTCTAACCAAGGAAATTTTTGGAACTAAATTGCCTAGTTTCCAAAACCTGCGTGGCCAGAAAGCCCATATGTGCTTTGTCCATGCCCAGAACAATATGTCTCAAGTGCTGAGCAATTAGGCGTTTAGCTGATCACAAAGCCTTGAAAACATCCCAAATCCCTCCTGAGGTCTGATCTGGAAGTCCTGCTGTGAAAACCCCAACCCAGCTGGACTCGTGCAATACTCAGCTGTGGGGAAGGAGTGTCCATACTGCAGGGTGGGAGGTGAAGGAACACTTACTTCTCTGACAGGACATCTGAACCCACTTCTTCCATAGAGCCCTAAATCACTAGGTCAGAAGATAGACGAGAATTGTGACCTGTCCTGTGGAAGAAGTGCTTTGTTGCATGGGAAAATTAGATATGCATTCACACATATGATAAGGAAAAGCAGAAAGAGAGAAAAGGAAAATTACTTTTCTTCCTTGCGGTTCATCTGGGACCAAGGATATCTGTTATTCTGTCCCCATTCCAAAGAATATCCACATGTTGTTTCAAGATGCTGTTGTTCTGGCTTGTAATAAAATGTGATTTTAAACCCAAGAAGTGTTGGACTACACAGTGAATGTGCACTTAAAATTACTGCATTTGGGATATGATCATTTTTAAAGAAGATAACATCTATTTGAAAGCTGAACAAGAATTGAGCTCATGGGTTTGCAGGAACTTATTTAATAGCATAAGACAGATTATCTTTCTTTCATACCTTTTTTTCATAAGACTTTGCTTGCTTTTTTCTTTTTTCCTTCTTTGAAAGGAGAATTACAAGCACCATGAGAAATGAAGTCAAACGCTGCTAACACTTTCACTCTACAAAGAGTGTTTGCTAGTATTTACTAGATCAAGCCAGTATGAGTTGTGGTATATCCCCACTGAAATAACAACCATGCAATTTTTAAATAACATATATCCCTATATCATTGCATCTTGTCTCTGCAGCCTTTGCTAGCTTTAGCTCTGTCTGTGTTAGCAGAAGTAGTGTGTCTACACACAGGTGGCTACACAAGAATTTCAGCTTCCTAAATAAGGTATTTTTTAAAACTCAGAGGTGTTTGTTTCACATCAGTACACCTGTTGAGTTTTACAGGTGTAATGTTAAGAAGGATGAAGCATAAAGGTATGTTTTAAAAACTTTAACAGTGAGAAATTAGTTTCTTCTCTTAAGCATGTGATGATATATTTTGTATAGTATTTTAGGTGATAACAACATTGTTATCACCTAAATCATCAGCATAAAAAATCATCAGCATAATGTGGTCAGTTTAACGTGACCTTTTGAGGAAAAAAAGGGTGAGACTTTTGTTTAGGTGGACTGTAACTCAGTACCCTCACTGCTTTGAGCACCACAACAAACCTAAAGCAGTCCCAGAACAGTGTGGTGGGTGAGCCCCAAGGAGGCTCAGGCTGACAGCACAGGGAGGGGATGCAGATGCCTTCCATAGGCAACATGGGGTCTCCTTCTGTCATCAAACCTTAGCATCATCTTTCTCTCTCTATTGACTATATAGAGAATTTGCATATCTTATTTATGTTCATGAGAAGTCTCAGTGCAGGAGAAAATTGATTACTTAAGCAGGTAGATGGATCCTTCTGTAGATTCCAAGCCTGATTATTTTATTTTTCAACGTAGTCTTTCCTTTTCCTTTCTCTTTTAACCTTATTTCTTTAGTATTTGCACCCAGAATATTTTTCACAAATTCATTTGTCTGCCTGTGGATGCTTTTCCTAGGTCAGTTTGCACCAAAATACCAAAATTTCACTATCTTTGAGTTTCTCCCTCGGTAGTCACAAGGACCTATGATTTTAGTGTGCCCAGCAGTATGGTGCACAGTGACTCCCAAACACGAGAACATTAGCAAGATGAACAGCCTTCCAAAGAAGAGGATGGGATAGGGAGAGGTGGTGAAAGAAGGAGGGCAAAAGAGAAAATTGATACAGTCAAGCCCACAAAATAAAACTTCTGATAATCACCACACTAGAACACACTTCAGTGCTGGGGAAGTTCATCACATTCATGTAGTAGCACAGTGATTCTTCATATTGTATAACAAACACTGTCAGCTGTATGAAGTGACCACGTCTGCAGCTCTCAGGGAGAATTACACTGTTTTCTCATCAGAAAGCAAAAATATACATTGGACGAGAACAAACTGTGAAACTTGCACGTATTTATTTTAATTCATTAGTGTTATCTTATGGAGCTTAAGAGGTTTTCTATATAAAAACACTAATAAATGATAAAATAGACATGAAAAACATTTTTTTTCCTGCTAAGTACTTTTTACTGCTAAGTTGTTCTGCTAACAACATGTGCAAACAAATCCAACAGTCAGTTTTATTTTCATTCTCTCTCAAAGACAAACTGCTCCTGCCTCTCTCCTCTGTCAACATGACTGGCAAGACCCAGCAAGCAGATTCATTTTTTTCAATAACGCTGCTCTTGGTTGATTAGTTTGCTGAAGTTTTAGTGGTATGTTCCCACTGAGGACTACAGGCTTTACAGTTTTTGTTGTACAAGTGTCAGGTTATATTTTAGCCCTTTCATGAAAACTTTTGTACACTTGAGTGTTTGTGCATTAGAGCCAGCCATGCAAAAGCAATGCCCAGCATTATTTAGGTCATGCAGAGCAACAAAAGGCACTACACACCTGCCAATACTCTGAATAAAGGAAATGCTCAAATCTTCAATTCAGATGCAGAAAAAAAAGCCAAGAAATTCCCCTCCTCTGAACTACATGCCCTCTGCCTCTATTATTTAAGCCTCTTCTAGCCATGGAAGCTAAGCTATCCATTTCATAATGTTTTATGAAGGCAACTTGTTAGCTTTGTCATAACTGTGTTTAATGGCAATTTGCCATTATTCAAGTTTTGAAGGATTCTAAAGCACTTCACAAACCATAACACAAACTATTAACTGGGGTTACTCTGTTAAGCAGCCACATGCATCTGTTCCTGAAGCTGTTTGCAGTTCCTTCTCTTCCATTATGTCTATTTTGGCCTAACAAGTAGGTTATTTTCTTTGTTTATTTGTTTGTTTTTGATTATTATCATGATTCTGAGTCTCAATATGGGAACACTCTAGGCAGGATGAAGAAAATTCTGCCTCTAAACATAAGATTAGTATGAACGACTCTAATACTGTATCTTGGAATGCATGACTGGAATAAAATGTACTTACCTGCTAATATAAACACCAGAAAGTAGTGCTCCCAATACATCAGTAGATGAATTTCCCAGAATAGAGATAAGAGAACTGAAGTGTCAAGAAATATCTATCCACATGCTGTTTCTAAAGCAGTGGGTTTGGCCCATTCCACTGGCTGCAGACATTTTCATGTTTTTCTTTCATCTATGACTTCATTAATACAGTACTTGATTGCCAAAGGGATTACTTAAACCATTTATCTTTTAATGATAAAAATACAACCTGTTTGCTACATGTATGCCATAGTGCATATACAAAACCTTCACACGTCACCTCTGCAGTTTTCCAAGTAGCGACTTTGAAGGTTGAGAAAAAACAGGTCTGTAGCTCCTACCCATGCTATGCTTCTACCAGCTTTCATTAATTATTACTCGCTCACATTTTTTTTAATCAGAATTATTTACTTCTCATTGTCGTTTCCAAAGCAATTCAAAATTCCTAAGTTTCTAGTACATTGCAGTCACCCTGTCTAGTTACCTACTACATTACCAAACCTTGCCACTTTAGCCAAGTAACCTCTCCATTTTTGACGTATGATATAATTAGTTTCTAGGTAGCTACTTAAATGACTGGAAATGGCATCATGATTCTTACGAAGCTGAACCCATTAAATTATTTCTCAAAGGAGTGGAAAGATCACACTGTGCATTGTGGTAGCATTGCAAATGGAGCTAACATTGGAATTTTTCTAGGCCCTGAGTGAAAAAAAGGTAGTCTTGCATTGGTCTGGTATTATATGCCACCCATTAACAAAGCATCAAAACTCAGATCACCTTTGAAATAAAAGTATTTTATCTTTGCCTAGATAACTGAATTTACCGCTAAGAAGATGTATATCTGTATATATAAAACATACTGTGGTGTATCAGTCCCAAGCAAAGTTTGTAAGGTGTTCTAAAAATGTTTCTCCTTGTAGCACACTCTGGACTCCAGTTGTCCTGCTGAGAATGTCTGTAAATAAAATTTATTGGAGTCTGAGTCATCACAGGTCCAAAAATTTGTCTATGGAACTGATTCAGGACACTAGGTATGGGAAGTCCACACTTTGGACAGCAGAAGGTAAATATGTACTGTGCAACATAAAAATTCTCAGAGGCAACTGAGAAAAGTCTTGAATTGAGCACCTGTGTGCAACAGAGAAATAATTTCATCTGACGCTCTAAGTTTGGCTGATAAAGCTTGCAGTGGCTCTAAATCCCTTTATTTGTCCCACTTAATATTTACTTAAGGCATAGCAATTTAGGTGTCCATCAAAACATTGTGAAATTTTGTTGCCAGACAGCAAACATTAGGAGATGCAGCACTGAATATTTCATTGGGTTTTTGATTCCTTTCCCAAGAGAAATCTTAGTTTTCCTAAAGGATGCTGTGACCAGGAGTCCCATAATTAGTCCCCCTACAGTTGTCAGCTCCTCTAATGCATAAATACGACCTAACTAAATTGTCTGCTTGAGCCTTTAATCATCCGTTTTGATTCTGTGATCCTACTGCTCTCTCTATGATGATTGCATATTGGACTCTACAACTTCCCCTGGCTGTGTGCCATACCAAGAGAAGGGGTGGTTACTAAATTCTGTACAGCTCCTCGACCTCTCTGAGGCTACCAGCAAATTACCGGTGCAGCTGTCAGCTGGGTGGTTCGTGTTTGGCTAAAAGTGAATGTCAATAATCATCAGCATCTGTTGTGGGTCCTACACTACTGGGCACATCTTCAAGTGTGCAGCACAGCTCCGAGCAAGGACACTTATTAGCTGCCTAAATATGGATGAGGAGCTCCCTTTTTTTGTTGTTGATGTGTTTTTTTGTCTGTTCTTACCACCTTGGGATAGACTTGACTAACCCATGGCTAAGAGGAAAAGTTATTCAATGAAAAATAAAAACTTCTTACTTACAACTTGAAGTTTGAGATAGGGACTTAAAGCTTCTATTAAAAGGATTAAGTTTTAATCCACTGTGAACTCCCTGTCTTACATGATGCTGAGTTATGCCTGATTGTTATCTGTCCTTTTCTGCAGAGCGGGTGAAGTCTCAGGGAGGACGAACTGTGCTGCTTATCCCTCAGTTAATCTTTAAAAACTCATAAAATTTTATGCAACTTCAGACTACAAGTAGCTGTTCTATCTGTTAGTCTGACTACTTGTATAGCACTTTTCACTGAAGTTTTGAATATATTAAGGATTGAAATTCTCTTCTTAATTAAGAGACATGCAACAAAGGTAACAGGAGACACCAAAATACCTCTGGCCACCACAGTGGCAGAGAACCAGCTGGGTCAGATCTGCTTAATTGATCCTGCAGGCCTTTACACCTCATGGTGAGGACAGGAAAAAATGATGCTCACATCCAGACTGATCTTGAGTGAACAGAGATCTGTAATTATGGGAGGGAGAGACAATTTCAAATCTTGCCAACTGGGCCTTAGGGCAGAGATAGTCTCCTGTCTCATGCATCTGCCACTCTACAGCATGAAATTAATGTTTTAAAGAACTGGAAACCTCAGGAGAACATTTCTGGCAGAACAGGACAGTTCTGCTCTCCCCAAGAGCTGGGAAGAAAGAGAGCAGACGACTTTCAGTGGCTTTCACAGATAATCTTCACTCTCCTGCATTAAATAATTTCTGCCAGAAACCTGCAAAAGCGTTAAAAAACTTCTCTAAAAAATCATCTCTAAAAAAAAAAATCTTTAATCTGATGTAATGCTGTCTACTTCACTAGAACTTTTGTCTCCCAGAGTGTCCCATCATGCAGGGACATCTCAGGTTACTTCAATCACCTTCCAGCAATTCACTTACCATATACCATATTCACTGTCCCAGAAAAGATACCAATCTCTAGAACAACACATTTTCCAAAATATATCGAGGATAAAGTTTCTCTTAGGAATGTTTAGTAGGAACAATTATAGGAATTAATGATTTCTAGAGAAATTCCCTCTGTTTCTGTGAACTGCCTTTCACCCACGGAAGTCCAAGTCAATGCGGTATATACTTATTTAATCTCAGTTTCTGGTGTCAGGGATAACACTACTACACCTGGACATAAATGGAAATAGAATACTCTTTAAACTCAGATGGATTGCAGTGCTGGAGGAGTACTTTGTGCCTGCACACTACTCATTGCCAGGATTTACAGTTATGTAATAGACCTTAGGTTGCTTAAACAAGGATTCCTGTGATATTTTTAGCTTTTTTTTTTTTTCCCCTCATTTTTTTTTCTCCTTCTTTGAGGTCAGAGATTCAGAACTCCTTCTGTTTTATTCCTCTGGGTAGGTTTCCTCCACATGTCTTTCTCCTTTAAATAAGAACATTTGCCTTTCTTTTTTCCCTCCTGCCTGTTGAACCGTTCCTGTTGATAGGATATGTTCTCAGCAAAATGGAAGACTTTTAAAGCCCTTGAAGACCTGCTCACAGCTAAGGCATTTTGCTTATGACAAATATAGTTGAAATTCCTTGAAAATTGAACATCTCATTCCCACAGCCTTCTTAAAAATAAAAATAATAATAAAATTATAATTAAAACAAACAAACAAACAAAAAAACCAAACAGAGTGTACAACTGTTCTAAACATCACACTGTGCTGAGTTCATTCTTCCTACTGCACACTTACTATACAGGCTCAGATACAGCTGCATTGCTAGCCTATAAAAAGAACATGGAAAGCAAAGAAAATGACAAGTCATCCAATAAATATACATGACCTGTATTTCTCAAGATAGCTGAAGAATCACCATCCTATCAATATTTTATTTACAGCTAGACCTCATGTTCTTCCCATTTCAGCCTTTGTTAAATTTTCTTACACTGCCATTTTTCCATGGCCAGTTTGACTGATCACCAAAAATATAAACATCTCCAGATTCATTTATTTGAGCCTTCAAAATCAGTGTAAAAGTTTAAACAGGAAAGTGATAGAAATATCTATAGCTGGCTCTCCATTAGTGTGCATATACCACCCACTTCAGCTCCAAAGGTATTTGTTATGATCTCTGTTAGTACTGAGAACACCATATAAATTAAAATAATAAGACAGCTAAAATAAAGTGTTACCAAACCTTAATCTCTAAAAGTGTTATGAAATATTTTCCAGTAAATAAAAGCAGAAAGAAGTAATGATCTAGAGCTTTCATCCTGTTTCTGTGAAAGACTAAAATAAACCTAGATACTAAGCTTTGATCAGTGATAAAAATGTGTGGTCTAGAAAACAGGCAACATAATGTATGTATATCTTGGGCTCCAGCTGAAAATGGGACGTTTGTTATTTGAATACTTTGGAGTGGGATTCACTCTGCAGTTTGGGGGGCTCCTTGTTAGCTTCAAAAGAGATGTAGCTATTTCTGTGTGTTATTACAAGAAATCATTCATAGATCTAGACTTCTTTGGAAAGAATGCTAACAATTTCAAGTGCCATAGGTCAGTATTGACATGTTCTTTGGAAAAGAATCTCATTCTGTGTAAAATATAGATTTGAGAGCAGCATTTTGGCAGCCACAAGAAAGGTGAAGGCCTTGAGTAATTCACAGGTGGTCTTTTGTTTTGTTGTTGTTTTGTTTTGTTTTGCTTCTCCATACAGAAGATCATTGTGGAAGAATGAGCAAATTCACCTTCTCATCAGACAGAAAGAGGAAGAGTGTTTGGTTCATGATGAGGGCTTGGGACCTTCTTTTAAAATCCTGCCTTAGCTTTGCAGAATGTACAACCCCAGAAGAAATGATGCTTAAACTTCAGATGTTTGTGACAGAAAGAGGGCACAATTTTTTAATCTTTTCACTTCCTATTTACTGTGCAAGTAAAAGTAACCTTCATATGGTTTTTCCTAGGACACAGTCAGATCCTTCCTAACATCCCGATCAGCACAGTTAATTCAGAAATGGTGAGGGATGTGGGAACAGCAGGGTGATTTTCTTCAGGAAATTCACCACATCCATCAGGGAGGTGCTGATGACTGCTGTCCCAGAGAAAGACCTGCAGGAGGGACCATGCTGCTTTATGCAGAGGAGCACATTGACACAGCAGGCTTTATGGCCCACAGGACACCTTCAGCTGAACACAACAATTCGGTTTAACAGTCTCTGGGGCAGAATGCTCCTGAGCAGCACCAGCATCACACCAAATCTTCCAACATCAGGAAAACATCTAGCAGCTGACTCTAGCATCAGCTGTTGGCTGGAAACATGGGGAAGACAGGGCAAGGAGAAGTCATCCAACAAGCCATCAAAGTCATCACAAGACTATGCCTAAATCTCATCTTAAGATTAAAAAACTGTGAACTATAAATTAAAAAATAATTATTGTTCACTTTATTTTCAGATTAAACAATGTTAAGTGTCTGAACATTACATTCATACTGCATTCTCAACAGGTGGTCAGGTTCTGTCCCTAGGTACAAATCTCTCAGCATTCAATTCAGTTGCCCAGCAGTCACTCTATTACGGGTTTTGGACACCCAAGTCACCTGCACGGGACTGGGAAGACCTGTGGGGATAACCATGCCCTTCTGGAGCCAAGCGGGTCCAGGGCATCCCAGATGTCACTACACACCTAAGTGAAGGCAACGGAATTGAACATTGACTGTCACTGTTTTAGACACAATGGAAAATTAAAATAATTTTTAGAAACATGGTTTCAAAATACTTTTCTTCTAAGTGGTGCACGGAGAGTCATGGACGGTTTGTCTGATGTCAGTGATGAGATGAAAATCTGTGAAACAAATTCTTTCACTTGTCCCCTTCAGTCACTTGCCAGTCATTGCTGCCTCGCCAGATTTTGTACTTTTTACATTTGTTCTTGGCTCAGCAGATGAAGATGAGTTTAGAAACAAATGAAAGAGGAGTAAAATACAGATGCTAAATAAAGTAATGCATGTTAATGGGCATCCTACAATTTTTCCTGCTTTAGCCAAAATTGTCTTGAACGGTGAATGAAAAGAAGAGGATGGGAAGCAGCTGCTTCTTACTGTCTGTAGCAGTTGATTGTAAATTGGACTGACACTACCCCAAAGAGTTTGTCAAGAACATTTGACTCAGTGAATCAGTCCCAAACACCAGAGTCTCAGTTCTTCAGCCAAAGTGACCAACCACCCGGGCTTGCTGGGGGATAAAAAACAAACAACCAATCAGATAAAATATTTCAGATTTACAGAAACATATTTCTTTTTCCAGAGGCAAAGAATTAGAATAGTAAAATAAACCTTGTGGGGTAGCTACATCTCATATTGGTAGCCTTGGAACTTGTTGTTGATCTCCATGAATCCAATTTAGGTTTCAAGCAGAGGTGAAAATAAAATAAAGTAAAATAAAATAAAGTAAAGTAAAATAAAGTAAAGTAAAGTAAAGTAAAGTAAAGTAAAGTAAAGTAAAATAAAATAAAATAAAATAAAATAAAATAAAATAAAATAAATAAAATAAAATAAAATAAAATAAAATAAAATAAAATAAAATAAAATAAAATAAAATAAAATAAAATAAAATAAAATAAAATAAAATAAAATAAAATGTTTTTCTAGACTGTATTCCCCTATAAGGTAAAACTACCATTTGGGAGTACCTGTCACCTCTGCTCAGCTGAGGCACATAGAGGAATAACAGATCCCACAGGCCAATTGCAGGGCATGTGTTGAACTAAATGGAAGAAGAAAATGAAGAGGAAAAATCAGTTTGAATTTAACTAACATTTAGATTTAAAACTGCAATTTAGTCATTAGAATCAGGTTTGATTGAAGGTGCATAAGTCTTATAATGAGATAAAAGTATGGTCTAGTGTTAGATCAGAAACAAAAGGCATAAAATAGAATAAAATGATTTTAATGCAGCCAGTGATTTTAATTTATAACAGTGAAGATGTGCAGAGACACTACTTCAGTTTTTCAGGAAGACAAATTGGAGTAACAGTCACGTTTCCCGTAAGGAGAACCTAAAACATGCACTCACAGGAAAACTAAGAACGATATGTCCAGATTTTGAAGGATGACTAAAAAGCAAAACAGCTGACAAAAGGATAATAGAGAAAACAGCACAATGAGAAAAAACAGTAAAGAAATGCATTATTAACTCTATTGCCAGAGTGTTGCGCAATGGTCACTTGTACGAACAAACAGAACTGGGACTTTCTTTCCAAGAAACTTCCAGTGAGTCAGGGCTGTGACATGGCTGGAAAGGACGCTGGTCTTTTCCCTCTGAAGCAGGGGAAAAGTGGGAACTTGTGCTCTGAGCAGCAGACATGTTCTGCTAGCTTTTCAAACCAGCCTCGTGTTCTGGCCATTTTCTGTCCTCGCTGGGGAATTGAGCAAAACACTTTAAAGATGATGGAACTTGAGACTTCATCAAATTCAGCTTTCTAGAGAAATAAATAATGCATTTAATAGAGTCTGGAAGTATTTGTTTTTCTCAGCAACTCTGAGCATTAATTTCAGTCACACTTTGTTTTCCTGCATTTTCCTGGTCCCTGTTTCTTTCTGAACGGAGATAAGAGGGAAAAGAGGGACTCCACAGGGGAAGAAAAGGTTGTTCTTCTAAATAAAACCAGTGCAGATCAGTGTGTGCTATGCCCTGAGGTACAACCACTGTGGGAACTATTAGAAAACTGAAAGAAGATTAAGGTCTGCTAATAAAAGCTTGCAGCAGTTCAGTCTCCTACCAGTGGGAGAAGGTAGAAGAGGTATCACTGCTGCTGCAGGTGCAAGCACATGTTCTCCCTCCTCCTGTCCCATATCCCCTCTTTGCAAATGAACTGCTGGCTGGAAAACAAAGTTCCCTGGTGGACATCAACATTGCAGACAGTAATTATGGGATGTTCCAGGGCAACAATTTAAGGCAGTATGTCGTGGTAGCCCTGCCAGTTGAAGGAGCTCCCTCAGTATTCCAGAGTATTCCAGCTCCCCCCATGTGCTCCTCTCCACCAGCTCACAACCACCTTTATCCCTGGACCATGGCTGTCCCATGCAGGAGAGCTAAAGTTGAGGTTAGCTATCCCCAAAATGCTGGTCGCAATGATGGAAGAACATTCCTGTGAAGGCTTGAAATCTGAAGGGGAGAGTGAGTGCTGGGCTAGGGAAGAGGTGGTTAAAGGAAAACAAATGTGGATGTACCATACCTTATCGTGTTCTTCTGGCCTGACTGGGGAGCAGGATGCTTTCTCATTTTGACGAATTTCCATTTGCATGAGGGCTGCTACTCACAGCAGCCTAGCAGAAAGCACTAAATAGAACAGGTCGCTGAGGTTATGTCTATGTGTGTAAAATAACTGATACATCTACAGCAGTAAATAGCACAGCACATTGCTGGCTCTGAGGGACCAGTTCAGTTCTCTGCCACCTATCAGAGAGCTACTATGAGCTGCATCCAGTCCCCTTAGTAGGGAGTTGCTCTGGTCTGAATTACATCCTACACAGTGCATGGAAATAGTTGTGAGAAGCTGTAGTCATGCCAGGCCAATCTTTACAGCACAGTGTTTGGGAGAAATGCAGTGCTGGGGTCCTATCCCCTGGCCCTGCTTCATTAGCAATAGAGACATAGCTAACAAGGCTAGGGCGTTAAATTAGCAGCATGGTTTTGGCTCAGCACTCTCCTAGGCAAGGTGTAGATGCAGGTCCAAGGACAGGAAAGACTGGTTCCAGTTAGCAGTATGGACCAGTATGGGCCAGGATGTGCCACCCATTGTCAGGGTCTAATAATGTGCTAATGCAGGTAAAGCAGGTGCACAAGCTTGGACTTCCTGGATGGCTCAGAGATCACTGCAAGATCGGACTGACTATACAGGCTCCACAAACTTTCAAAAACACACATTTTTTACAGTTGCTCCTAGGGAAGCATTCATCCTGCATAAGTAGACATTTTAAACTTATTCTGAGGGCTGACATGGGATGAAGCAAAGCATGTACATTTTACACCTTCTACAAAACAGCAATTTAAATTCACAAAGGTACAAGTTTCTGCTCAAGCCACTGAATCGCAAGATACTACATTTAGAGAGAAAATAGGTCCAATTACAGCAAGAATAGTCTATGATGGTTTATTTTACAAGAAGGTCCAGTGAATTTCTATGACTAAGATCACACACATGTTAGTATTTTAATCCAGATCAGAATGGTGCTTTGTTACCACTTCCTGTAATTCTATTCACTTCACACAAAGATCTCTGAGAGCATAAAGACTTTCCTTTCAATGAAACCAGAAGGTGACTCCAAGCACACTTTTGGGCTCCAAACCACAGGGGCAGTTCAGCCCAACTCAAAACCTAGTGAAGTGTGTGTGGTATAAGTTTATGTTACTTATCTGCTCTCAGTGTCTACACTACTTGCAGGTGTCAACATAGCCTATAGAATTCTTTCCATACCTTATTAGTGTCTTTTTAACATTTTAAAACATAGATTACACAGGTGAAACAGAATTTTAGTATGTTATTTTGATATTTTGGAAAGAAGAAAGCCATAAGCACTGTACTATGACACTTAAGAAAATTCAGTCCTTTGATTCCTTTGGGTCCTGTATTATTTATGCCTTTTTTCTTTCTTTCTTTTTTTTTTTTTTTCTTTTTTTCTTTTTAGCCCAAAACAGTAGATTTGGTGTTACATCCAACCACCAGCAAGTTGCCAAATAGTTAGCTTTACTATTCCAATTGACTGTAGTAGATTTAGCTTAGTCAGATACCCTGGCTGTTTATTATGTTTTTTGTGTTAAATGTTGCCATCTCTGTGAGACATTTGTGGAGTACCCATGGTGCAATATCTAATTTCTGCAGATCAAAATGAGGTGTGATACAGCAGTTTGTGAGGCTGTATAAAGAACACAGAGCTTCGGGTACTTGCCATCCTAATTTCTTCATTATTTAAACATTTCCACTGAATAGTAGCCAAAAATACTTAAAACCTACCTAATCGACAGTAGGAGAATAAATCATAATCCCTTATGTCATGCATGAGCATCTGAAATGACAAATCTTTATGTTTAGAGTTTTAGGGCATTTGGAATTCTGGAGAGGAGAACAGAGTAGGCGCCTGACGTGTATCCCCTGTTTCAGCGGCTGCAGTAGCTGGTAGCAGATTCTTTGTGTCAGCGCAAGAACCACAACTTAGAGTTTCATAAATTAGTTGTTAGCTGAAGGAAGAAAAATATTATTTTTTCAATATCAAGGAGTTCCAGCTGTAGAAATGAAGCCAGTCAGAGTGGTTAAATATTATTCTCTGGTGACTTTCTAAATACTGGCGAATGCATCACTGAGCTTTACTTCTGTACAAACAGGATACTGGCTGAGCATGGTACAAGTGAATCCACCAGTTAAGCACTTAAATGCTTGCAGAATGCATCTATCTGTGAAGAGAGGCATTATGTACTATTCACAGGCTATAAAAAACAAGAACTGAATATGGAGTCTATTATAGTGCCTCACAGCACAGTGGAAGCATATACTTTTTTATAAGGGCACAGTAAAATTTGAGATAATGATGACATACTGTTATTAATGCTATATATATGTACAGTATTATTTTTCACTTTTTATTGCTAGGCAGTAAAAAAAATAAAAAATAACAGTAAAGGGTCCTTCGCTCCCTTTGCATCTACTCCTTTGAGTATTTCCTCATTTTTACACATGCAGTATTCAGAGTCTGGAATCAAACTAGAGGAGACTGTCTGAGAAGCTGGAATAGTCAAAAAACGAAGTCAGATATAACCGAAAATTTGTATCTGGAGGGGCAGATGAAAGGGCAAGAAGTGCAGACACATGAAACAAAGCAGAACGGCAAGGCTGGAAATGAACTGAGGATGAGCAAAGTGCACAACAACCGAGGTGTTGAAACAAAAGACCATACAGCATCTACAAGAAAGACATCCTGTACACAGGACATTGAAAGAAGTCAAATGAGCATACTAAGACAGACCTGGGGTCTACTTTCCAACTGATCTGTATGCATATTTCCTAGTAACAAATGACTCTGAAGAAAGAATATACCCTGGGCTACATTTTTTCCAAACAAAGGAGACAGCTGAATGGAAAACTGGAGCACAGAGTGAATCAGGAATGGCAAGGAAAAGAAAAAGGAAAACAGAACTGGAGTAGGCAATATGATAAATGTGGTGCAAAGGGAGCCTGATTAGAAAAGTCCAACTGATGCCAGATGACTTACTGAACTACCATGAATGTAAATAAAAATCAAAGTCATTCTTCAAAATATTGATGTACATATCTGTTGCATTTATGTTCCCTAGGTGGCGTGCTATAAATAGCCCAGAAAAGGTAGTTGGAGGTCAGAGACCTGCTGGAGCCTTCCAAGGGCAGGGACGAGGCTGGGAAAAAGCCAGGCTCTGCAAACTAAGGAGTTGAACTGGAGTAAACACAGGAGCACAGTGTGGCATCGGGAACATGCTGCTCACAGGAGGGACAGCGACAGCTGCCCAGCACCACTGTGGTTGCTGTGTCCCCTGAAACTTTCTCACCAGCAGCACAACAGGTACAGCTATGTACTCTACAGCTATATTTCAGGCTTGAATTTTTGGTGGTATTTTCCTGGACAGATGTTTTATCCATAATTCTAGTTTGGAGTATTGTCAAAGTAGAGTAGACAAGATTTTGATGGTTGTTTTCTGTAGATGGTTGAGTTCTGTAGATTGTTACACAAATATTTACTTTTCAGAAGGAGAAACAAAGTGCATTAGACCCAAGTGTCAAAAGCTTTTTTTCTTCCAGTTTCTTCCTGCGGGGGTTTGACAAGCTGAAACAAATAAGAAACATGAAGACAACACTGTGCATGGTGCTGAGTGCCATTAAAAGTCTGGAGCATCACCTAGGAGCTGCCGTGCTGCTACATCCCAACAGCAAGTGGAGCACAAGGAAATGATGCAACTCGGAAATGCCATATGGAGGTCCTCTTTGGCCCCAGTAACTAAGAGCTATTTACAGCAGTCATTTGGAAGCAGTCTTTAGCACAGACCAGTTCAGCCCAAGTGAGACTCAGATGCACGTGTTCCTCTGTAGGGAGATACATTCTGATCCACGGTGACGTGCCTTTGCTGTTCCACCTCCTCGCAGGAGAGCAGGGCATGAAAATGTTCAAAATTACTGTGTAGCTTAGGAGCCAAAGTTGCACCTTCAAGGCAACTTAAGATATGAAAACAAGGTCCAATTTCTATCATCTCAACAGTCTGAAAATTGTTGAGGAGTGCTCCAAACTGGGGTTGGACCAGATGACCTCCAGAGGTGCCTTTCAACCTCAACCACCCTGTGAATTTTGGGAGTGTGAAGCTGGGCACCTTCACATCACTGAAGACAAACAAATGTGAGCTCTGGAAAAGCAGGTCCCATTAAAGCAGCTTGAATTTGCTCAGGCTCTAAAAAATCTCCCATCACTGACTGCTTTTGAAAACTTGTGGCCAAGCTGCTGTTTTCTGGCTGCAATCACACCTCACATAAATCTGGATCACAAAATGATGTCCTCACCACACAGAAAGAGGTCAGTCTGAAATGACTCCAAGGGCTACATTTAGGCATTTCTTTTCATTTAAATCATAGGCAGTGTGATCTCAGGTTGCTATGAATAAAGGCAACTCAGAGCATACAGTAATGGATGTACAGGAGGAATGTCAGCTGTTTTTCTTTCTTAGGTAGATGTGCTTTTGTATTTAAAAATAGATAAGACAATTAAGTAGCTATTATTGGCTATTAGAGGCAATGTAAAAGTCATTCTCTCTTGCTATATCAATACTTTTCCATGGCAGCCAGATTTGATTCTGCCCTGTGAGTAACAGTGCCAGGTACCTGCCAGTGTATTACTGAGCTGGAGGAAGTGAGAAGTCCCAGTAAGACTTCAGGGAGGTTCATAGTGGTTGCTTTTAGAGGACTAACTTTCAATTTTAAATGTCAACAAACTTTATATGGAATGATCAAAAGAAGACATCCCCCCCCTTGTTTTTTTTAAATCTCTCTTTGTTGATTAAACTCACCTTGCAAAGTTAAAATGTTCTGCTCTGTGTCTCCTCTAAATTACTTCCCTGCAGAGGCACAAGAAGGTTACTTAAGGCATGAAAAGGCAATAGAATAAGTAGCATCTTCCAGGCCAGGATGACTGCCTCACTAAGAAACTACTGGCAACAAAGGTGACTCTCTACTACTGGTCTCCACAGTTATCTTATCAAGAACCAGCAACACCAGACACTCATTTATATAACTTCACTGACCTGGATACTGAGGTTTCCAGCTTAGCACATGTATTCTCTTTATATGAAAATACTGGTATATTATATCTTAAAAACAGCAGTAAAATATTACCCTACTTTTTATTAAGATTGCAGACATGTCATCTTCTAAATTTCCACTCCTGACACCCACCTTTCAGAGTGTGGTGGAACAGCAGAAGGAGCAGAGCATGGCACTGACTTCACATCTGCCAAATGCTTGCTGAGATTGCACGGATTCCCACGGATTTCCCACAGAAAACCCTGCGAAGAGCTCCCTGCCAGAACTGCTTGGGCTGGAAAGCCACAGTGTTTTGATTTCCAGCTAGAACAGAAGCACAAGAGACTGAATTCACAGTGCTGAATTCAGCACAGAGAGAAGGATCATTACTCTGTCGGCCGTGAGAGGTAAATAATTTTTGCTTTTCAGAATATCCTCACTGATTCTGTCAAAATTCATCATGTGCAAGTGTTTGTTCAAGCAAAAGGTAATACAAAGTAACACTAAAAAATCCCACAAATTTATAGCCTAACAGTGAATATCTGAATTTCAGTCAGTTGTTGTTCTCATGACACCTTTGCAAAAAAATACCAGCTTTGCCAGTATCAAGCTGTCATGCCAATGCAGTAACATGCAGACTACAGTTCAAATAACTAATTTTTTTTTTAAATTAGAGGTCCAACTTCTGGTATCCCTTACAAACTGTGAATTTGGAACAACTCCACTAGCCTCACAAAGCAGGTTATCTAATTCTTAATTGCAACCAAGAGTGCAGTTAATCTGCTCTCCAGGAGGGTGACTACATGTGGGAGTCTCCCTTCTGCCTTTGCAGGGGGGGGGAAGGGAGACAAGCAGCAGCGACAAGACAGAGCCTTGCCACATCACCATCTGGGGCATCTGCCCTGTGAAGGGCTCCTCCAGCTGCCAGAAGAAGAGCAGAAGAACCTTCATTGTCACCCCCAAGACCCCACAAGGATTTTAAATAGCAGGGAACCATTGCCTTATGTGAACCCAGGCACATGTGGTTCAAGAACTGTATTTTGTCCAGGTCTTAAACCCCACTTAAGATTTCCAGGTTGACTACTGGGAAAGTTGAATTTGATTATATTTTGAAGATGCAAGTTGGTATGATAACACACTGTTGGATGCTTTCAAAGGTCCAGTCCAATGGAAGCTAGAAGCCTATACACCTAGAGAAACACTTCACTCTCCTAAATTGAACACTTCACTCTCCTAAATTGAACACAAATCCAGAAGCATAGACAATAAAATAAATACATACATAAATAAATATTCTGTTCTTTTGGCTTTCCTGTCTCTGCAGGATACCTCTAGCAAGAGTATGACTGTGAGTTTTTCAAGATCATTGTGGATTCTGTTTCACAGCACATTTAGATTAAACATCAATTTCAAACTAAAAAAGGCTCCTCTGAACCAAATTTGGATTTATTAAAGAAAAAAAAAATAAAAGTTGCCATTAACTGAAAGGTGGAAAAACTATAAAATCATATTAGATTCAGAGACTGTAACAGTTTTAGTAATAGAAGAAAATAAATGCATAGAGACAGTGAAAAGCAGCTAAATCTGATAAATAATTCATCGGAAATTTAAAAGACACAACTTAATCTGAATATCTGTTTAGATATTAAAGTTGTCAAAAAAACAATGCCTGCTTTAACAGATAAATTGTGTGCAGACATCACTGTGGTAATGTATATAGAACCAAATAGTCTCCTAGATATCAGGACTGAGCCTGCTTTTCGTCTTCTCTTTTCCATTTTTGTCTTATAGGCTTGTGCCCCAGATTATCTTACCCTGTTACTGACAGGCTCTGACAGGGCATCTTTACAGAAGCTGTCAAACTTAACATTTTGATCAGTGATACTGAATGCTTTCTTTTATCTTGTGCCCTCAGAAGGGAAGCAACTACCACATCCCATGGCAGCAGCAAAGCAGCAGCTGTCCAGATTAAGTGTGATTGCTGCCATCAAATTTCAGAAAACCACTTCTATCCAGATTATTTCTTTCATAATTTTCCTCAATGTGCACAGTATATTCATATGACCCACGAATGAATTCAGACTGTCACTTTCGATTATGAATATTGCTGTACTGATGACAGTCAGAAGTATGGTTGTTTTTTAAACAAAGAAGCAAAGAACCAAGCAATGTGTTTTAACTCACAACATATTTTCTTTTAGGAAGAAATTAATTAATTACTTATAATTAATTTTAGAGACAAATTGATCTTTCCTAACCAGTCTTGCTGTATGTCTTCAAGCACAAAAGTTAAGGTAGACTTACAACCCAAATCCTCTTGCCTGCTTGGTCATTGCCTGACTTAAGCATCCCTAGCTCCCCTAACCACTGACTCAGGCTCCCAAGCTGGGGCCTGCCCAAGCTCATGTAACTGATTAACTCTGAAGTTAATACAATTCTTTAAAAAGGTTTCCAGTACCTTCTTAATTACATTTTGATATGATTGTGCTTACCAAACAAAATGGGTTTCCATATGCTTCCTCCATTAACTTAAATATTCTTCCAACACCCTGGTTTCCCTTATCCTGTGTTTTTTAAGAAACTCATTAAGACTACACATTACAACCATATTTCATTTAAAGACTACACATTGCAATCATGTTTCATTAACAGCCTTTAGATTACAAACACAAACATTTTTGTCACTAAGATTGTTAAAACCTCAGGTGATGGTAGAGCTTGGCACAGACTTTGGCACAGAACAGTTCTTGCTGCATCAAATTAAAATAATTCAATCTCATTGACTGAACTCCAGAAAAAAAGGATCCATCTGCAGAAAGGAGAGGCTGTGTTGAGTTTGCCAGTGTTGCCACAGGTAGCTGCTTTTTGCTGGTTGAAAGGCCAAATGTCAGGCAACTAAATGATGTAGGTTTCCCCCCTCAGGTGATTAGATTTGCCCTGGGAATCAGATTCTTTAAAAATAAAAATCCAGCTGGATAATCCTTTTCAGCTAGTGTTAAACAACCAGATTACAAAATTACTCTTGTTCCTAATTCCACCAAGGCAAATCTACTTAGCCATGGATGAGGTGGTGGTGGGCAGGCAGCTGGAACCACAAAATTAAGCTTTAATGAAGCCAGAGTGTAAGTAATCACTTCATTCTCTAATGACAAATTAAAGTTTGAAAATTAGTATTTATTATGGATTATTTTTTTTAATGAAGTGACAGCGTTTATACTGGTATTGTAGTCAGGAGCTCTGGTTAGTTTGCGAGGGATTAATCTAGATGAGGGTTGCATGGCAATTGATTTTAGTCATTTCTGGATTTTTTTTCTTTATTTTTTTTTCCTGTTTCAATTGCTTGCATGAAAGACTACAGAGGAAATCAAAGCCACAACAGTAGTAATACTATACCACAATACAGAATTGGCAGAGAGAGCAGATTGTGAGCTTCTAACAAGGGTGACCATTTATTCACAGACATAATTGTGCAGGTGCTGGTAGAACCACTTGCATGAGGTTTCACTCATTTATCTCACTAGAATTTCTAGGGCTGGGGCGCAGAAAGAAGGAATGGCAGCACTGGCTAATTTTGTGAGTCCCATTGTAATGTAGCAGACTTATCGTGGCAGGTGGAGGTCAGATGTCTGATGCAGAGAAACTTGGAGAGATGAACAAAAAAGCCCTTTTTAGAAAACCTTTGCCATGAGCCCCAGTGTGAGAAACCACATGGATCTTCCAAAACAAGTCAGAATCATTCAGGTTGGAAAAGACCTCTAAGATCGTCTAGTCCAAACTTTAACCTAGTACTAAAGTCCACCACTAAATCATACTACTGACTTCTACATCCACACATTTCTTGAAGACTTCCAGGGACGGTGACTCAACCACTTCACTGGGCAGCCTATTCCAATGCTGCACAACATGTGCAGTAAAGAAATTTGACTCAACTCCCTCCATCTCTAGGTGGGGTCAGGGATTCAGAAAGAAATCCCCATATTAAGTTGTACACAGGTTCCCAGTATTAAAGCATGCAAATTTGCTCCTGAAAGTAGCATCAGATGAGCATATGAACATGGGAGAGCACTGGGTACAGAAAGAGGGAGAAAAAGAGAAAGAAATGCCTCTGTTGTCTCAGGCAAAGCTGGCTCAAACAGTGTTTCATCTGTGCTTCTTCTGAACAGTGGAGCTTGGAAAAAAAGGGAAAAGTGAACTGCTTGGTGGATTGCTTTGAAAACTGTGGGCTACATCAAGGTTCTGAGTGGAGATATTTGAGGGTACCCCCTGCAAACCTAGTCCCCTGCTCTGTATGTCACTGGAGCCTGCCAGAAGGGCTGGCTTTCTCCCTGTGGAAACCAGAGGACAGGGATTGTTAACAACATAGGGCTGAGGCAGCACACTGCACCCCAACGTGACCTCCAGGCTGGAGGCTGAGAACGGGATATGGGCACATACGTATCGAGTTATTCTCACTTTCAAACAGCACTGCAGAAAACAGAGCTTAGCCTCAGGTTGCTGATATTTGCACCATATTTTCCCTCCTTCCTGTGTGTAATTAAGCACCTGTGGGGATGCAGCCGTTATTACTTACCCTGCAGTGCAGGTACCACAGCATTGAAACTACACAGATGAGTTCTTGCTGTTTCTGTTACAGCTGTCTTGCTCTAGACCAACAGCACACCCCACAAAGCAACAGATGATAGCTACCTGATGCAACCTGTGTCTTACATTTAATAACGATCTAATTAAAACATTAATTACATTTTTTTTACTTAGTTTAAATATGCAGCTGCACTCAGAAATCAGCAACTGTGAAAGTATCACTTCTCTGCAGTTTGCACTGAAGAGACCATCCACTTATGCACCCACATCAAATCAAGGAGCTTCAACTTCATCATAACAATGCTCAGTATTTCCTGGTTTTCTTCCAAGTGTTGTGCAACCACTCACTAATTAATCCTCATGACAATGAGAAACAGAAACATTAGATTTACTTGGTGTTGTACAATGAATGAGATGGCAAGCTGGCAGTAGGATTTCTGGGGAAGTGGTTCGTAGCCTTTTCCTCAATTAAGTTTCTTTTAATTTTCCTCATATAATTCATTTGTTAATTTTGCTCCCATTTCTTTTTCTTTTTTTTTTTTATTTTTTTTCCCCAGTAATTACTATCAGCTGGTTTAGTGCCTACAATGTTGTTGACACTTTCCAGACATACAACCAAGAAAAGTAATTTTTACAAGGCTGACTATAAAAATACATCACATGTCTGAGATCGTTTTGAATTAGAGAGGCTGGGAGATTTTAAAGATTGGTATGCATAATGTATTCAGCATAACTATGTAGATTGTTAACAACAAAGTTAATTTTTTACTCTTGCTTGAAGTGACTGGAACTTGTTGCTTCTTCCAGTTACTTAATGCAAGATGACAAAAGGTAGTGAAATTGGAGTTTCCCTTACCATGGAAGCTCTTAAAATTACATACTTTTCCACATTTCATAGTTTGATCCTAGACTCACTTAATCACAGCTTTCTATCTGTACCATACTAAAGACTGAAGAAACCGCTGCCAACTTATTAATGTAAGTAGTTTCTTCAATCTTTAGCATTGTAGAAATGAGAGGTAAATATGAGTCAATTATTTTTATATATCTGCCTTTCTCAGGTTTCTAGTAGGGCCAATCAAAATTTAAAACCAAATCAATTTTCCTCATACTTACCAGAAATATATATTTCTAAATGCATACTGTACATATATATACACATTCACTATGTACATATATTTTATGCTACATATTTAAATACTTCCAGATGTTTATATATTTTAGTAGATAAATATAGAAAATACTTTACAGAAATATCAAAACTTGCCGCTTCTCATAAGTCAGGCTGTCAAGTTGTGTCTGCAGATGTCTGTTCTCTTCTGCCATCATGCGGCTATTATTGAAGTGCATAGTTACAGCAGCAATAAAAGAGGTAACCTGTACCTTTTGGGTATCCTGGGCAAACAGCTGTAGCTGCCTTTTCACTTCAGAACTATCTGGCAATATGCACGAAATCTGTAATGCTTTTCCATACCTTCAGCTCTTTTATTATTTAAAAGTTCAATGAATTTCTAAAAATATAAATAAAATTAAAAAAAAAAAAAAAAAAGCCAACACCTTTTCTGCAGAAGTGTCTTATTGGAATACAATGCCGTTTGGGATAACTGAAATTCAGGGTGTTTCTTCTAAAGCAGCCCGGGACCTGAATCCCTCCACGGCCTTGCACGTTCCATCCCTGTCTCCAGAGCTCCATTTCACCAGACCCTAAGGGCTGTTATACAAATATGCTCTGAACATGCTCCACTCAGTTTAGAATATTTAATCCTATCTCCTTGTGATTATGCTACTGACAAAATATATCAAACAGAAGATGTATACAACACAGCTACTTCAAATACAAGATCTTTTGTCTTTACAACTAACTAGCTGAACAGGGAATTTTCTATTGAGCTCCTGTCCCAAGGATGTTCTGCACCTTTGCACTCCTCTAGTAATCCTAAAAAGGATGATAACTTATTAAAATTTTATCCATTAAATATTGTTTAAAAGTCACCATCTATCACAAATTCCTGTACAGTGGCATTCAAGTCACTACAGTTTTCCAGTTTTCCACATAAATAGCAGGGAAAAAAAAAAAAACAAAAAAACAAAAACAAAAACAAAAACTGATTAACCTTGGATAATGCTGAAGGATTGATAACGTAGTATATAGGCACTTGTAAATCCTGCATTTGAAGAGTCAGCGTGTGGGGATTTCACCCTCACATAAACACTAGTATTCTGGTTAAGTGCACATTTTGTCTTTCTATTGAAAATAACAAAAGAGGAAAAAGTAAACTTATGTCTTTTCATTAAACAAGGGATAAAATAATGCCTTAGAAATAGGCTACAGAAGTGTTTTTTTCCTTTTTTCCTGAATGTATCCTAAGTTTGTAAATAGTTAATATTTTCTTTAACACCAGTTAATCTATAAATATCTTTTTGACCTCTGGATAACAGCAGGCTTAATACATCTGAATGTCAAACACCGCAAGTTTTACTTTGATTCTCCCACTTTAAGATAAGCCATCATGTGTGCCAGACAGCTGTTTTCTCTCATAACTTCCCACATAACTAAATCTTCTGCATAGTTACAAAGCAAAAAATGACACCAGAATCACAGAGATATATGTGCATTACTCAGGACTAAATGGCTTCTGCTTACATGCTTCAGCCAAGTGTAAACCATGAAAAAGTATACTAGCCTCACTTCTAGAAGTGAATTTCTCGTCAGTGTTTCACTCCAGTAGTAAACACTCCATATTCAGATTTTTCCTCCTTTGCTGAGTGTCCAAAGTAAGCAGCAGAAAATATGCAACTTTTATTCAAGGTGGTAAATACAATTTGCACTCAAAGCTCCCTCTGTTACACAGACTGCTTTCCACAACCTGGATTGTCCAATATAATCATCACATAGTTTAACGCTAAATAATTGGCCACAAAATTTTCATGGTATGTAGCAGAGCCCTCTAGATCTAGTCTTACACATCTGCAAGCACTTCACAAACATTACATTATCAGCGTTAACACTTTAACACCCCTTAAAATAACACAGGTAAATGATTACCATCTTACAAATACTATGGACAAGGAGAAACTCTGGAGCTTGTGTGCTTCCAATTTAGGTCTTGCAGTGCCTAAAAATTAGGTGGCTGGAGTCAGAGGATGACTTAAGAGAGCCAGAGGCTGGTCTGCACAGTCAATGGAAAGAGTGCAGCCCTTCCAAAGATCGATGTTCAGTGACTGAGAAGAATTAAGTCAATTGGAGGGTGTTCCACAAACAGTGCTTAGAGCTAGACAATAGGAAATTATTGAAAGAAATCAGAAGGAAAGAGGTATAGAGAGTGCAAAGATTGTGTTGAATGAAGAAGCACAACTTGGAAATAATTTGGTTTCTGGGAGGTCTAGGAATGTGTAACAGAAGTAGGAATTGCTTTTAACAATGCTAAAATAGTTCATTAGAATGAGATCATGTCCCGTAATACCTTAATTTGAGTGATCAGGGAGTTTAAGGAAGATTTTGTTAGAGCACGCAATTTTGAAAAGATATCAAACCCCCAAAAGTTTGTAAGCTCTTCAAGACCTACATGATGTTAGAAATCCATCAAAATGCACATAGAAATGAAAAGCAAAACTATTCATGTGTACCATGCAATATATACAAATATATACATTAAATGATTTGGATTAAAAACAGGTTTGACTTGTTGGTTTTTATTATTTTTTTTTCCCTTAGAGCTTTCACCAAACTGGTAGGTTTTACATCTGTTCCTTGTCTTGTTCTGCCAAATAGGTGGAATGTTTTAAAGGATGGTAACTGCTGCCAAGGTTTGCTTAGCAAAAAATGCTTTGCCTGTTTTAGAAATAAATAATGCTCAGTCTACTGCACGTTTTCTAAGTAAGGTTGTAACTTCCTTTCATCCCAGTTTGGTGAGACAAACCAAGAAATATTAATAAGGGTTAATTAATCCCTATATAATCTCAGCAGAATGTAAAAATCAATAGGAAGCCAGAAGCAGCCTCACCAGAGAGCACTTTGGCGCTACTCACTGCCAGCATCTTAGCTCATGCATTTTACATGCAATCAGCACTATATAAAAAATACGGTGACTAGGAAACACAAAAATAACTACTGCAAAAAGAACCGTAAGGCCAAACATTCCCTCAAAAGGAGGCTAGAGTCAGTTTACTCATTTTTTTTTCCTTTTATTGTGCATTTCTGGTGTTTGAGATTATACCATGGGTCAATTTTAAGGGGAAAGTTGTTTTGTGAAGTTTCTCCCATGGCCTGGTGATTTGGGCAGGCTATGGGCAATCCCCACCACACGGCATCCAACATTTCTTGGTTAGTCTGTGGAACCAACAAGGTCATTATGAAAAGGCAGATGGTGGTGTATCCTCTGCCCCTCTTCTGAAGAGAATACAGAGGCAGCATCCATGTGTTGTGCTGGGTTCGGGCACACTGCTGTGTATTGGGATGCTAGAAGAAAACTTTAAAGACCTGGTCTTTGATGGATAAATGTACGCACCTGCTGGTGTGGATCACAGCAGGACCAAGGCATCTGTTTACCTAGAGGACTATTTCTGCAATTACTGAAATGTCAGGCCAAAATTTTAGCACACAGGACATTTGAGGATCTCTGAAGCACAGTTTACCAGAGCCTTTTACAGATTTTGAACAAGAACTACTGCGGGCAGCCTTTTGTTCCCACTTTGAGTGATTTGTTCTTGTCCGTAAGAGTTGACGTTGAGTTTGGCTCTCATAATTTCATTATGATCCTTTGCTTACTAGGCTAGATACCCTCTTCATTTTTCTTACTCAAGTTTAGTTTTCCATGATGTCAACAGATTGTGAGGAAGCTGTTCTGCTGATCTGCTCCTTCCAGGACTGAATAAATAAGTGGAACTTGGTAATGTTACATTATTATTATTTCTCCAGCTCCCAGAGCTATGGGACCTTCTGACAGCTCATGCAGAGCACAGGGCTGTTAGTAGTTATCTTTCAATATAATACACTAATGAGAAAATTTCTCATCAGATCTCAACAAGTGTTTTGGTTCCTTACAATGTAATGTTGACATATTTGTGGGCTGCTGTTCTGGTCCTGGACATCCAAGCATATTAGGCTTGTACATTGTATTCATGAATTTGGTTGGTAAAGAAATAAATTAACAATTAGCTTATGCAGTTCTAGCTGTTGATTTGGTATTTTCAGTGCCACTGATAATAAATTTACAACCAAAAGTCAGGAAAAATATTGGTTAAGCTAAGAGTTAAGGTCATCTCCCTTATCTGAAAATCACCAAGGATCTCAAAATCCAGTGAAGGTTCAGAAATATAAACAGGCCAAGTTCAACTAAAGATTCTTAACCTAACTCTTCAGTTTATTAAATATCTGGAAAAGCAATGACCTCAGTCATTTCACTAACTATACAGATTAAAAAAGGATTCAGTCTGACTTTAGACTGGCAACTATGAACGTTTTGGCTTTCATTCATAAACTTGTCAGAGTTCTCATGTCTTTTCACCATGCATGACAACCCCTGTAAGGACTGAGCATGAAGTTCTTACCTTAAGTGTATTTATCACATACATACAACCCTTCACAAAAACAAAGAGGACATAGCATGTGGTCAGTCATGTACATGGCAACTAAAACCAGGATCTACTCTGACAGTAATGAATTCTGACTGTGAAGCAGTAGTTATTTCTGTCCTAAATGACAAACTGCCATGTCCTATTATCAGGAATCTTTAAGGCCTGACACACTCTATTTCGTCTAATGATAACAGTTTAAAACTAAAACAAGTTAGCATATGCCAGTAGGAATGGATATGGAGCTATATTTCCCCAGGTAGCCAAGAACTAAATACCAGTGATATTTCTAACCATGGCTGTTCATTTTATTTCAAGGTGTTCTTAAATTCCAACCAAGTACTTGAATTAGCATCCCAGCAACACCTTATTTTTCCCCAAAGATAGAAAAAGGCTTAAGTTATCACAAGGAATTACACCTAGCAGAGCAAACATTTTACCAGAAATGTGACAACCACAATTTATTTTCAAAAAAAGAGAAAGTGAAAGCTGACACCCTGTTGTTTCTATGTTAGGAAAGGATGGTTGTAAAGCAGTTCAAACTAGGAATGTCCTTGCAGAAAAACTTCACAAGACAAGACAGTTACCCTTTCCTATGGGTAATTCCATTTAGTAGTTAGCTCTGAATCAGCCTTTTGCCTCTTGTAATTTGCATTTTCCGTGCTGTGAGGGGATGACAGCATTTTTGCTTTGGTTTTCTGCAGTGCTTGAGCCATGATTAGGGCTCCCACAGCAGCTGTCACTACCACCACTGCATACCCAGACATTCAAAGTCCCCTTTCCAGGGTTTTCTCTGTCAGACTAGCATTTCCAAACTTCAGCACACAAGCAAGAATTTGGCTCTGAGAGCTTACTTCAACACTGTTATCATAAACCGTAGGAGTACAGCATGCCCTGGAAAGATTATGTGCCCTGGTTTGTCTTCAAAGACTCACACATTTAATGGAATTTTATCTTCCCAAACATTTTGAAATTTTTTAAAAGGAACAGTACTTCTTTTGGGTTCCTGGAAATAATTCATTTATTTGTACTCGAAATGAAGGATTAATGTTATAGTAACTAACTGTCAAAAAAGTCTGTTTGCTAGAAAGGCTGCATTCTTGAAAGGCAACTGAGGAGTTGCTTGAATTAACAACACTGTGGATATTAATTTCTTCTATACCAAACTAACAGAGACCAAGGACCCAGAAGTAAGGTTCAATGACGGGACTAAAGTTTTATAAAGCTTCACATCTTTCTTTTTAAAATTGCTTAAGTATTCCTTTGCGCAAGGGAAGAACACAAACCCATTGGGCAGAGGTAGACCTCACAACTGCCAAAAGTAAAGTTTTTTAGCACAGATACCACAAATGAGCAAAGCAATTATCAGGTATTAGATGGACCGCCTTCAGGCAGATGACAAAAATTGAATGGATATGTATGAGAAGGTATTAAATGCTGTTGAAGGGTTCAAACTGCAGGCAGAAATAAAATACATCCAGTTCAGTTCTTTGTGATAGGGCCTGCCTTCTGGTATGCACCCACAATGAGGTTGCAAAAAAATTGTCTTCAGAAGTGAAGAAACAAACACTGTTGCACACTATAGCAAAAGATAATCAACACTATGCACAATGGGTATCTACCTCAGTAACAATCAACTGACTTCATCAAAATTTATTTCATCATTTAATAGTCTCAATACAACTGAGCAGAGAGCCTAAATGCAGCAATGCAGCATGGCAAAGCACCAAAACCATAGGAACTACTCTAGGAACCTCTAGACCTTATCTTGTGTGTTTATCTGTATCAGAAAGAGCAAAAAGAGGGTTAACAAAAACATAGGTCCTGCAAATGCGATGAAACAGATGGGCCAGGAATACTGGATGGCCAAAACGCAAGTCTTTGTGGTAGGATACAAGTCTTCAAAACAAAAAGATATGTTTTTCTTCATACGTAATGAAAGGGGTAAATTCTGTCTATCCAGGCCACAACTTCAAAAAAATCTAGAAACATTTTTGAAAAGGCATCTACTACTTCAGCTTTGCCTTTAGCAAGCTCTTCACATGACCAGGGTTAATCAAAAGGTTTCCTTACAGGGAAGTATATTTCCATATTCCTCCGCCCTCTTGTGTTATTGAGATATTGAGTAATTCCTTTCAAAAAATACTTTATCTTCGATTTGGCATTTTAAGAAAAAAGAGTTTTACTTCATTTTCTAGATACCAGTGCTTTTTTGTCTCTGTATACAGTATTTCTATTTCTATCTATAGATACTCTGGCTTAGAACAAATTTGGCAGTGTTAAGGTATTAGAGCGCTGAAGTATAATATACATCCTTCGCACATGTCACAACATACGAATTTGTAGCTCTCAGGCTCTGCTTGTTTTAGTTTATTTTCAGTGCCTGGATTTGTATACACTTTGCTGGAGGACATAATAATATAGCGCTCTGAATCTGCAAATAGCTTTACTAGATTTTTTTATTAGGCTTTACATTTAAACTAAGATTCTCTATTGCATAACTCGTATTGTTTGCCATCTGCATGTTAATTGAATAATTCAGTGCCCTAAAACTGCAATACATGTGCACTAACACAAAAAGGAACACAGCTGCTAAATGCACTATTTATCTGAAAAATGAGCCGAAGTCATAACATTTACATCCAGATCTGCATTCCCCTGTTTTTCGGGTGATGCAGGGCTCTTTTCTCAGTGCAGGGCTCACTGTCAGCCTGCGTCAGGCTCGCCGCTACCTCCCTGGAGCAGCCAGGCAGTGCTGCACTCTTCTACTTGTAAACTTGCTTGCCGATGTGATGGGAAACAGCGAATGCTTTGGCTACAAATTTAGACTCCTCATCCCAAGAGGTCCCACCAGATCCCAGGCTCGGGGACAAATCCAGGCTCTTTTTTCATGTCCCCTGTGTTCCAGAAGGGTAATTCAAGACATATGCGTTCGCCTGCTGAAAGCCATGAGAACAGCTGCTCCCTCCCCATGCAACGTGAGTGCTCCTTCCCCTCACATGGCTTAGCGGCTGTAGGACTCGCTGAGGACCAGGAGGGAATAAATGAAGGATCAGAGCGTGTATGTTATTATTTGCTATGTGTTGCTCTCACATCTGTTTATAAGGCTTTGGTTTTCCCAGATTGTGTGTAAATACAGCTAGAGGTATGAGGATTGCTACAAAACATATAATAGATTGTCTATAGCCTAACAGACTATAAGAGTCTTGAGTCCAAAGGTGTAGGTACATTTCAGAGAGTTCTCCTGGTCTCTTTGAATGCTCCAGCAGCAATCTTCCAGCAATCTTCTAGAATGCTTCCAGCAAGCAATAGACTGAAAAACACCCTTAAAAGTGCCATTACCAGCAGATATATTTATATCTAGTTAATACCATACTTTGGCTTTTAAACCTTTTTTCTTTGTTATTTCTTGTTTTAGAATTGTAACTAAACTTAAAATAATAATAATAATAATTTTTCAGCTACTGTTGTTTCCAGGAAGGCCTGCAGTGCACTAAAGTTTGCAGAAACAGCAAAAGGCAACGTGCTTTGAGACAGCACATACATGAGATTTTTTGTAAAGGAATTGATGCATGGTGTGGAGGGAGGTGAGGGAGGAGATGTAGCCCCATCATTCTTCTGCCCAGCAGATCATTATTCTGCCAGGGAGACAGTTTGAAAAAGACAGCCATTATCTTCTGAAGAAGCAGTATGGCTGGGAGAAGTCCACAGTTATTAGAATCATTTATTTTCACTCATGAAACTTAATGATAATGAGGACTATCAGGGCAGGAATACCACAAAAATAGCTGTTTCAATGTCCTCTCTAAAACTGTGCTGTTTGCACTGCCCAGGAAAGCAAGAAAATAATTATGAAGAAACCAAAGGGAAAAAAAAAAATCACTAAACTTCTTCCAACCAAACCCAAACCCAAAGATATGAGCAAATAAACTTATACTAATAAAGCCGTGTTTTAACCAACATCAGCTCATTGTCAGACAGGACATTGTTTGTATCCTGGTTTCTGAAGCAGCTGGAATAAATCACCCAAGTAGCAACTGTTTGAAACACAAACAAACAATATCTTCTTACAAGTTGACCTGATGTATTATGACAAGAAATATTTTGGCTTCTGCACTCATGATCGCTTGGGTTTACAAACTGTCAGCTGCTTCCAAGGTGTAAGCTTATTACCTCCAGAATATTAAAGTTCCAGAAAAAGAACATGTCTAAGATGTTTGAGCAGAATATTTATAAAATGGATTGCTGGCAAAGTTGCTGTTGCTAGTTTTATGCCAAGGAGGTTTATGGGTGAAAACCTGTCTAGTTTCTGTATATATATTAAATGAGAAAGATTAGTTAAATGTCCTTTTTAGAGATGGATTATGTGAACTCTTAAACATTCTTAGTATTCATTTAGAAAAATAAGTCTGACATAAGCGTGCCATTAACATTGCATTTCTCCAGGCTGCACACACACACACACACACACAAAAAAAAAAAAAAAAAAAAAAAAAAAAAAAAAAAAAAAAAAAAAAAGAAGGGGGGGGGTAATAAATAAAAGATATATGGTACACAAAATCACTGCAACAACAATGTTAGGAATTTTACCTTTTCAAACATTCTCTAATTCATCGGTGTTCATACTTCACACTGGTGGAGTGTTTCTACCAAGTAACCTCAGATTTACGTAGAAGCAAATCAGAGCAAAACATTTTATAGAAAGCAGTGGATTTGTCTTGCCAGGCATCAGGACAGAACAAGGACTGTTTTTCAAAACTGTGTTTATGCTCCTAGGAGCTGAGCATTGGTGGAAATCTTTACCTCAACAGTGATTATCACCTGTTGCCACTTTTCCTCTCTAAAAGAAATCTGGTACTTGTCTACTATTGCTAGGTAAGCCCGAACATTCAGGACCAAAAACAGTAAATATATTCTGAAAGTACAAGGGGTGAAATCCAGGGTTTGGCACAATGTCTGTGCAAGGAGGACACACAGATACCGCTGTGAAGTCCTTTGCAGTGCAGCTGTGAGCTTACAGGGTTTTCATATACTCATGCGTGAGGAATGCAATGCCCTGTGAATTCAATTGTGGGCCAGATTTGTCTTTTGAGATTAAAACTCTCACTAATCTGCTGGGAGCATATGATTTCAAAGAGTGTGTCTGACTATGATGAATGCCACTGCTGCATGCTGAGCACTCCTGCTGCACACTTAGCAGCATGCATCTTGCAGACATTTTTCTTGTTTTAAACCCTCCCTGGGTTTACAGAAATCCACCACATAGTCATATTCGAAAAGTTTCTTCAACTTGGAAAGATTTTGCTAGTATGAAAAAAATTCTTTGAACAATCTTCTGGCCCCACAGGTGTTAACAGTTTTTTCACTGATTTGAGCAAGGCCAGAATTTCAACCCTGTTAACTGAAGGGATATCTGCAAAAAGTATTTAAACTGTTAGCACTTGTACCGATCAGGTCTCTGTGTGGTTAGAGCCTAACTCTACAGCTTTCATAAAAGCAAAGGTTTAACTTATAAGGACTTGGCTCCTGCAAAGGTACTTTCTATTTTCACCAGTGAAAGTATACACAAGTGTAATTTATTCTCTTCTGGGAATTTTATTTGAATATGTAGTAAGTGAAACAAACAAATTTGAGCTTAGATTTTATTTCATGTGAACTAAATGATATTAAGTGTTGCTCTATTTTTCCAAACACCTTTGCGGAGTTTCTTCAGCAGAAAAATAGGCAGTTTTCAGCAGGAGGGAAGAAAAGATAAATAAATAAATAAATAAACTGTTCTGAGAGCTACATGAAAACTTGAGGACTTTGGGTGTCCCAAAATGTACTGCCTGCCCTCTTCAGCATCTCTGTATCTCAGAAAAAACTACAGGTAAGTGAAGGTGATTTTTTACTGTGTCAACACTTCATCTATGAGACAATAGCTCTGTCCTGATGGTTAGCAAGGGAAATACCTAAGCAGATCTGTACACAAAATTCAACGATAATAAACGTCATGCTTACTTGCAGCATGGTCTTCGTTCTTGTAAGGCTTTCACCAAGTGCTCTCCACAACCAAGATTTGTGTTGTAAATAGCTGGGGAATAAAAAGTCTTCTTAATCATATGAGATGCACCTGTTAGCCCTTCAAACAAGGAGCCTGACACTGAGGACCCCCGTATACAGAGCATGTTTTGTTCTTAGAGTTGGTTTGACTTCAGGGTTATAATAACATTTTTTTAATATGTGACGTGGCTATCAGTAAGCATTAAGCTGTAGAAATAACTCGTTTGTGTCATAGTAATGCTTGCTCTAAATTTGGGGTTAGTGGGATATTTTGTCTTGAGGCTCTAAAAAATCTAAAAAAATAAAAAATAAATAAAAAAATTAGAGCACGCAGAAATAGCATAGGGGCCCCAAATGCTTTTGACTACTTTCCCAAACAACCCCCCTCCTTTGCAACATCTTCCCAAAAGAGTGTGGAAATTAAGTTAATGTCAGCTACAAACTTCATAACATCACTACCAGGAAACTGGATTGCACATTTTCAGGGAAAAAAGATTCAGCATATATTGCATTTTTCATTCTGCTTTTTATCCTTTTTCTCCATGGAAAATATTCTCATCTTGGCTGCAAACTTAGATAAAGTTTCAGCATGCTAGAGGAAAATAATGTGTTTTTCTTTTTCTGCTTTTTTTCTTTCTATTTGGGATTCTTTTAATCCTTCTTGGAGAACTGATATACCCTTAGTTTCCTACATTTTTTGCACTTGACTCAAAGATCTGACTGTGATAAATGGCCACAATGAAGCTCCTTGGAAAATCTGATGGTATCACTCCTGCCTCTATTGCAGAGCTCCTAGGTTGCAACAAGGATATAAATGCTTTATCCTGATGACCTCAGCTCCAAGAAGAGGGAAACAAAAAGAGAATTATGGGAGAAATGTATTGACCTTGTTGCTTCTGTGCTTAAGATTTGTTATACTATTTAAGTGCATTATTAGTTTTACATGATTCTTCACTTGAAAAGGATTTTATGAAGAATTCAGTGCAGCTAATCATTGAAAAGTAACTGCAAAAGAATAACTAGCTTGGTGACAACGATTTCCCACAGAAAGCAGAGGAACACAGAAAAAAGCTAAGCAGTAAGGTCTGATTTATTTTTGTGATTAACTGCTGATCTCAGTGATACACTGGAAAAATTCAGAACATGCAGGACCAGCATTGACAGGATAACCAAATGCAATTAAATAATATTTGAGTGCTCACAATGAAACGTTGCATACTGTTTACAGCTCATATTAGGATTTCAAACCTCAGAAAGAGAGAGGAGTGACTCAAACGCCAAGCTCTTTTGAAATTGTGATAGACACTCAGACTTAAAAAGATGCAGAATTTAAATCAGGTTCAGCTCCCATCAATAGGTGTGGGCTCTGAGTCTGTCATTTTCAGGCATTTCTAACATCCTCTGACATGCATCTTAACAGAATGTAATGGATTCGGAAAACCTTTATGAAATACAGAGCATTTATATATAGAGAGAGACATATTTATATGTATAGAGAGCTAACAGGGTGCCACACAGAAATCTGTTGGAAGTGGTGGGTGTCCACCTCCCTCCGAAATTGAGCTTCTACCTTGCTGCCCTCTTCCAATACCTTACAGGTAGTTGTAGAGAAGCTTCTCATCCTTCCTAAGATAACAGCTCATCCTAGATCTTCTCTAGGATGCACAGTAACAGGACAACAGACAACAAGCACAAGTTGTTCCGTGGGAAATTTCATGCAGATTTAAGGAGAAAAAAAAAATCGTCCTGAGAAGAATTAAACACTGGTATAGGCAGCCCAGAGAAGTGGTGGAATCTCCTTTGCTGGAAATATTCCTTGGCTAGACAGTGCTCTGGTAAACCTAATCTATGGCCTGGCTTTTGGCTGGTGGATGGATAAGATGGTCTCTAGAGGTCCCTTCCTCTAATAAAATGAGAAATAAGATGAATAAATTATGTCCATAAGGTTCAGACAACAGATGTTCTTCAGAAGTCAAGGAAAGATATTCACCCCTCACTGAGGTGAGGGTCTAGAAATAGTAGTCACTAGGCAGTGTCTATCCCAGCTGAGCCCAGCTGAGCATGGAGCCCAGGGGAAAGGAGCCATGTAGCAAACTGTCCTACTCTCCAAAATAAATGGCTGCTAGAAAATGTTTATCTGAGCTGGTCCCTGTCTGGTCCTCACCACAAATGGTCCTTGTGCAAGGTCTGAGTAAGGAAAATGCTACAGTGACAGGCAAAGCTCCTGCTAGAGAACGTGAAGACAGCTTATGTGATAGATAATGGTTGTCCAGGGCCCAGAAACATTCCTGGGCAAACTAAGATTTACAGCCTAAAAGTACAAAAAGCATAGGAGTAAACAAGCACTTATTCCACTGCACATGGGCCAGCAACTAAACATTGTCCATACAAGGCACAATTAGCATAAAATGATAATTCTTTGCACTACAAAAGCACTTTTAAAACAAAATAATTATTAGCATATAGAGTAGATGTGATAAAGTTATTTAATAAATATGTAGAGTGTAAAATTCTCAGTTTAATTAGTCAAAGGAAGGATGGGAAATTAAACAAAAAGAATGTTTGTGCTGTCTCAAATGAGATATATTGCTTGCATGAGTACACTCAGTGTCATGGTGCAGCTATGCTATCAGTTTGACTTACCACCCTTTTTTCCCTGGCACCTGGGTCATTGTTAACAATGCTACATAACATATCTGGATATTGAGCTAGATATTCCCAAAAGGAAACCTGCATGCTGGTTACAAAACAGTCTGTGCTGTGGTCCAGAGTGAGCATATTCACATGTGGCCACCACATTCCTCTGGCACCACCATAAAGGTCCCACTATTCCTGATGTACAGGCACCCTGAGCTGCTCAGATGTTCTGAGACAAAAAAAATTGCTATCATCATTAACACAGGGGAAGAGTCATCCTCTAAGGTTGGATCCCTCACAAAAGCCTGTGGGCAAATCCACTTCACCCCCAAGATAAGGAGGCTGCCCCTGGCACACAGGAGCATTGCAGCTACTATAGGATAGCACAACAGCTTAGTGCCATCGAACATGGCTCCAGCACCAAGCCATTTAAAAGCCACTCTCAATGCTGCTTAAAATTGCAGAGATTAAAAAGTGGCCTTTAAGAAAGCCTGGTATGCCCAGACATGATCTGGTGACACATCTGTACCTCATGCCACTCCACGGACTCCAAAGCATACCCATTGGCAAGGCTCTGGTGTACCCCAAGACATGTTTGTACCTTGTGTTAGAACACTCCACTGCCTCCAAAGCAGACCTACCGTCATTTCAGGCTGGTGGTGTCAGAAGCTTTCAACCTCCTTGACCATTAAAACTTCTAGAGGAGCTGTCTTTTAGGGTTTCACCATTGCCCCCTAGTAACATGATGGGAGAATGTAAATGGACTCTGTGCAGCATGGGGGCTTTCACACAGCACTTTTCACTTGGCCATGCTCTTTTCAACTGCCTGTTTTACAACTCATTAGCAGGCTCAGGATACTAAGGTACCCTGTGCCATGGCCATCCCTACCATGAAATGAAGACACTTCTCAGCAGGTAACAGATTATCTGTTACCAGAGAACTTCCTAAAGATCTGGAGCTTCCTAAAGATCTGGAGAGCTCCAGAGAGCTTCCTAAAGATCTGGACTCTAGAAATGTGGGATGATGTGCTGGGCAGAGTCTTTATTGCAAGAACACTGAATTTCATACAGACTTTGTGTACATTCATTACGCCATCCCTCAATCGTATGGGCAGTTGGTGAGACCCTGTACTCACGTTGGACGTGTTGTGAGCATGGAGCAGAGCTCCCCACACCTTGTTCAGCATTAATTCCAAGGGAGACCTTGGCAGCCTGCTCTCAGCCAGAATGCACATCCGTGGACAAAAACCCCTCTGGGAGACAGCGATGACACTGTCAGGAGCTGAAGGATGAGTTTGTGGAGCATTGTGTGGCAAGGGAAACAGGCAGTGTGCAAATACAATGTATGTTCATACAGTGCCATCTTGTGACAGACAAAGGTAAAATTTGTGCACTCCAGATTGTTAAATGTAACAGATGGAGTATTTTAAATAGTAAGTATTAGTAAAGTGTTAGTATTTTATATAGAAAAGTGTTGGTATTTTAAATAGAAAAGTATTTTTAAATATTGCTTACAAGCAATTTCCAGTAACATGCTTCTGAAAATTACTTCCTGTGGTCAGCCTGCTAATTAGCCACATGTCCTTCATTACTTTTAATTTATTCCTCCAGAATTTTGGAACTTCATGAATCACTGCAATTTTGAACATTTCTCAAAGAAATTCAATAACAATAACTGTCACATAGTCTTCACAGGTCTCCATATCCCATTTCAGACAAGGGCCCAGTCTGGGAACAGTAGATTAATTTTTAAAAAGCCATGCCAATTAAAAGAAAAAAAAAAAAAAAAAGCCATTTAACTTTTTGGTTTGTTTTGTCTTTTGACGGGGCAAAGCTGGCAGAATTTGAAGACTTAAATGCCTTTCATTTGCTGAAAAGGATCTTTCAGAGTGCAGCTTTTCTCATAAAAGATCAGGCCCCTATGTTCAACAGATCTCTTGGAAGTTTCTTTGGACTTTTCTAGCTGCAAATGCTTTACTTCCAGCTCTCTGATGCTAGTCTCACGCTCTGTATTGTTCTAATGGCACATTTCTAATTTAATAGTTTGAAATATAATAACTTCCTTCTTAATGAAGGTGAGGGGCCTGAGTCTTAGACTGACTGTTTTGAAAAGTACCACTAAAACCTGAAAGTGGTGTTGGCTGGAAGCCAGGAGAGGGAGTATAACCTGAGGCTACTATTCTTACTGTAACGTAAGCCATGGGAAAGGCTCTCTATCAACTTCTCATTCAGATTCAAATAATAGTAACCTGTTTCAAATTTTTCAGCAAAACCTCAGCACATATGGGATTTGAGATGCTTTAGATAAAATAAAATTAATAATAATAATAATAATAATAATAATAATAATAATAATAATAATAATAACGGCTAAGATAAAACCAGTTTATGAGATTACTCAAGCCAAAAATCTATAGCCTATTGCAGCAGCTGCTAACTTCCAAGCTATTTCACTCCACAGGACTGTATGCCTCTATTCTGAATCAGCCAAATTACCTGCAAGGGCAAACTGATACACTCAAAAATCAGATCCTTTCATCTGTTCACCTGGAGTTCTCCAAGTTATTATATGTGTAACTTGCTGTGCTGGTGTAAGCAGCTGTTCTACAGCTGCTGCTGCTTTCTCTGAATAACTTCTTTTTTTTCCATTGCCAGAAAGACCTAGAGGTGCTCTGCCATAAGACAGTCAGCACTATGTACTGTCCCATCCCAGAAACTCAAGTGGAGGGATGGCAGATTGCTAAACGGAACTGGGGAGGGAAGGGTGGGTGAACAGCAGAGGACTGACCATTTATTGCTTCTTCACAGTCCCATTTGGAAGGTCAGTCTGGATAATTAATACAGAAGTCTCCCTCCCTTGATGAGTTGCAAATAGAAAATTATTTCCTCTTTATTTTAATGATTTGTGATATCTTTATTTTGAGACCTAAAATGGGGGAAAACATACCTTTAAAATGAAGAAAGAAAAAAGACTTTTCTATATCTTATCTATCTTCTTAGATCTTATCTATACTTCGTACATGTATGTGGCTATAAAATTTCCAGCTATATTGATATAATTAATTCGTAAAATCAACTATACTTTTACTGGTTGTACATACAGTGTCCACCTTTTCCTGATGTAAATTTTTGCAGACCTGAGTTGTGTGACTCTTCATTGCAGCACTATAAAAAGGTAGGCTAATATCTGCTATGGCAGAGTTTGGGATTTGTCTTTTCCCACTTTCCCAGAAATCTAGAAAACCATTGGTCTCTTGATGTCATTTGGCTGTAAAATAAGGAACATACAGTCACATACAAAGTCCTATACTTTCAGTAGAGAATACCTCAAAATAAGAAAATAATATTCAAGATTGATGTATGGTATTCATCTTACCCAACTTCAGACATCAATAGCGTAGCCACTCATAACTAGTCACTCCAGAGTCTCTTTATAGGTTAAAGGGTACTGTGGGATGCCATTCTTCTGATATATTTCAGCTATCTACCTGGAGAAAAAGATTAATTTCTACCTAGACCATACTGACAAAAGTAATTACTTCTCCACAGACTGAGGTAACTAGCTCAAAGTAAACCAGCCTTTAGTTAGATGAATGCCATCCTCACTGTGCAAAGACAACAATGCATTAATGATGTAGCAAATTAAAGAACAACTCTCAGACATCTTTTTAGTCAATATTGTATCACTGTAACATCAGTCATTTTTCTCAAGACTTGTTGCAAGGTTTATACTACCTAAATTAGTTTGTCTGATAGACAGCACAGCCACATATCTGAATCTTTTTCAAAAACTTAATTTTGTAATCTATAAATGTTAACTAGAATCAATGCATGGTCTTACAACAAATGTCTTACAACATTTGACTGCATTTCAGCTAACTCAGAAACAGAGAGGAGTTTTTTACATGATGTGTTATCTGCTTTGGTAGGTTAAAAACGTAACAAAGACTTGTATTTCTTAATGGAGAACTCTGTCTCCTATGGGTAAGAGAGCATATCTCCTCATTATTTGGGAAAAAGATGTTCAAGAAGATAAATAGTTGAAGAAATAGTCTTCAACTTTTGATCTCATGTATGTTATTAGTATTGTTAGATGGAATTTGGTAGGATTTTAAACCATAGTAACCAGTTCACAGAGAAATATTGAGAAATTCCTGCAGAAATGTTCTGCCATAATATACAGAATATCAGAGTCCAGATGTGCAGTATAGTGGAATTTTTGTCTCTGGAATATGAGGCTTAGACTTTAGCAAATGGTCAAAAAATACAAAACAAACACACAAACAAACAAACAAAAAAAACAAAAAAACAGCCTGCCTTTGCCTTTGCCTTGCCTTGCCTTGCCTTGCCTTGCCTTGCCTTGCCTTCCCTTCCCTTCCCTTCCCTTCATTTCCTTTAGTTTCCTTTTTTTTCTTCTTTCTTTCTTTCTTTTTTTTTTCCTGAAAACTTACTCTATTTTAAATAAAATCCCTTCATCTGCCATTATATATAATCTAACACTGTTGCAATATTCTCATTTTAAAAATGATCAAAATTGTCCTCACAATTTGTACAGCACAATCGTGATTGTACTGTCCTTATAGTATTTGATATCCAGTGCCGAATTTCAGTTTATTAGCAACTCCTATCTTTATTGATTTTCTCTGTGGAACCTTTTGACCAGCACTCTGAAAGCTGAGCAAACATAATTAATTTAGTCTCACTTCTCACTTTCAAAATTAAATCGAAATACTAAGCAGATTCTAGAGACTGAAAAACTGAAGCACTAATGTCTCATCTTTGCAAGAATAAAATAACTTATAGAATAACTTCTCATAATAAGTTATGAAGTCAAGCTAAATAACATAAGGTGTAACTCAAGTTCAGTCTGCAACATTGACATGACTTTGCAGGTCAACATAAGTTCCTAGGTGCAGCTTTTACCCGATCTATTAATTGATGTGAAAAACAAAAATAGAGTTCAGCTTTCAATAGAATTTAATTGCATCTTAGTTGACTTAATTAACTAAAGCTAAAATATTTTTCCCCTGGGAAAAATATCACCTGGATTTTTCAGGGAAAAAAAAAAAAAAAGATATCTGTAATTCAGTTTCAATTCACGTGAAACAACAGTGCTTAGCAGTCTAAAATGGTTAGTCAGAAATACAAGATTAGGAAGATTCTGTCTAATTTCACGAAATCCAGCTTTTGCCTTAAACTACCTGAATCTGGCATGTTACACCACCTGCTGAAAGGTTTTAGCTGAAGTGTTACTTTAAAAAAATAAAAATTAAAAAAAAATCAATAACTGAAGAGATTATGAAAAAAACATGGTCTCCTGTAATCCTTGAGCAGCCTGTTTTCCTTCCATTGCACATGCCATTATCTCAGTAGTGCTAATGGGAGTTGGAATCACAGAGAACGTATCTTTCTTTGAGAATGTGAGCTATTAAACATCTGCAATTCTCAATGCCCTTACCAAGAATTATCAAGTTTGGGGTCGTAAACACAGCAATTTTTCAGTCACATATAATAGCATGTTGTGGCAGAAAATCTGGACTGTGAAAAGAAAGTGGAAATTTTTAAAAGAGATCTAAGCTAGATCTTACCAGTTTTTATGTATGCATGGTCTGTATGTATGCAAGTAGCCACACAAACATAAAGATTGCACAGTCAAGCAAAGATCGGGAAGAAAAATAATAAAATTAAATAACAGTTAAAAAATCACAATCCTCTGAAAAATCATCAGTAACATTTTTTTTTTTTTTTTTTTGCATTTAAAAAAAAAAAAATTATTTCCCCACATTTCTGTTTGATGCCTCTTTCTTTGAGCCTCATCCAGTAAGGTCTCCCTCCCACTCCCTCCGTCTGGGATATGAATCTAATTCTTCACGTACTTGCTCTTCCACTTACTTTTCAACTCTGTCCCCAAAGCTCCTGAAATTTCAGTGATTAATTGAACAGAACCTGGAATGCCGCCAAGCCTACCTCGTCCTCATTGGCTTGACAATGTTCCTGTGCTCTGGTCATTAGTACAGCATGACCCTGCAGGACTAACTCAGCCATGAAGCAAGTTAATCAGTAAATGAATAGAGTTCTTGAACAGAGAAGTTTTATCCTGAGTTCACCAAAGCAATTATGTGTTAATTAATTCTCTGCCAGGCACAAAGTAAGACAAATATAGGAAGTATGATCTTCAGAGAAATAATTTTCTGGGGAGAAGGTCAAATCCAAAACTGATGTAAACCATCATAGCCTGCTTTACTTACATTGAGCTCTTATCATTTATACTTTCTGAGGATCTGGCCCTATTATAAGAGGATTCACTGTTTTAATTTTGTTCTTAATCCTAATAACCAATAGAGATTCGATGCCAGCTGAGCCTTTCTTCAAAGAAATAATGAGGTTCCTCTGAAAAATTGCTCACAGGACTTAAATTATAAATAACAAACATTGTATGTCTCCATTTTCTATATATGCGTAGCTGTCTCATATCAGGCAACATATAAATATCCTGACTTTTTTAATGTTCAGTTTCTTACAGATTTATACATGTAACTTGCTAAAAAGAGAGAGCATTAAAATCCCTGGGAATATGCGGACTAAGGCTTGAAAGAAAGCTTTGGATTTTGTATTTTCCTATATTTAAAAAATAATTCCTATGAGCATAACTCAAGTAGAGAATAGTTCAAAATGCTGAACAAGCAAAACTCTTGCAAATCTCAGATGAAAAATACATCAATTTTCTTGTTGTTGTTGTTCCTATTTAAATCAGCAAGATTTTTACCATTGATTTAAATGGGAACAAAGGCAGGTTTTCAACTGGGCAACTTCATTATTTCAGAACATACATGTCAGCACACTGACAGGGGTATCCTAATTTTCAGATGTCCCTTTTATGACACTTAGAAGGGATTTAATGTTCAGAGAGTTTAGTCAATAAAAATCTCAAGGTGCCATTATTTGAAGTCACCAGAAAGAAGAGTCCATCTATCTACCAGCAAAACACCGACTGTATATGCCTTGTTCATCCTATGGATAAGAGGCTAAGTAAAAATTGATCACTATTAGATATTCTTTGAGACAAAAGCATTTCATACACTAACCATACCAAAGGTGCTGGTTGATATGTTTGTCCATGCATTGTAGCTTCTCAGGAAGAAAGATGTCAAGTGGTTGCGCTCCACTTCCATCAACATCCAAGCTTTATTGCTCTCCCATTGTGCTTTCAGTTCTATAAACATAATTATATGAGAGTGAGATGAGAAAAGCATTACATACTAGACTCAGCTGAATAGCAGAAGTGTAGCTGAAAGCATACCATTTCATGCCAGAACTTCATATAGGATGTGCCTAAGGGCTTCTGATTAATAAAAGCTTCTCAAAAGTGTAACACTGAAATGTCTTCACCGGAAAATTGATTATAATTCCTCTAAGCTAAGCCAAGTCAAGCATTATATATATAATACATAACACATAATTTTTCCTATAAAATCTGTAGTTACCTTTCAATATTTTCAATATTTTTTTGCAGTCTGGACAGTCAAACATGTACAAAATAGTCATGATAGATGTGTCTTCTCAAAAGCTATTATTGTTTCCAAGCTCACTGAAGTGCCCACAGAAGGGTGCTTTGTAGATTCTTATCTCTGTAGAACAACGGGGATGGTATTGTTTGCAGACACAACAGATTGAACAATCAAAGGTGACACAGAAAGGTGTAATATATGCCTGTATGCAATCACAATTAAGTATCAGTAATAGCCCTGGCAATATACCTGTTACAATTATTTGGATTGCATGCAATGATGTGGGTTTTTTTTACCACTTTTGGTGATTTTCTACAAGTAGTATTTATCAAATATTATTCTTTGTCCTTCATTTCTGATTAATCTCTTGTTGAACTATTTGCTAAGGAAAATAGGGTGTTCTAAATTTTAAGGAACAGAGAATTATAATAATTCTGTCCTACTGCATATTTAGATGTCATAGTTCTTTGTGCAGAGTAGTAAACTGCATCTTTAAACAGCTAGATAGATGTATAAATGATCATTAAAACTACAAATATATATTATATGCTGAAACAAAGTGCCAGAAGAGTAGAAGTTTATCAGTATGCACAAGCAGTTTGACGTTCAGCAGAGCTGCTTCCTGTGGCCTTTTGTAAAAACATTGCTCCAACATGTAATAAAGGGTACTGTACTCCCTTTATTAGGCTCTACCCATTTTACCATATACTTACACAAAACTTGTAACAATGATTTATTTCTCTCCTGTCCTCTCTCTCACACAAACTAAATGGGATCATGTCTCATTTCCGTAGGAAACAAGGGTGAAAAGAACAGTTAGGATTTTGTATTTGTAAGGGAAAGCAAGAGTGAAAAAGGGGAGGAAGTACCCAAAAAGCAGTTGGAAAAGAAACCATTGTGTAACAAAATAATGAAATGATAAGAATACTTCAAATATAATTCAGCATAATCCAATTAAAATCTAATACAAAAGTTGCTTAATTAATATTTCTATGTACATATTAAACCTTTTCTCTCTGCCTTTCCTGTGTCTGACCCTAAAGACAATAGAGTAAGATCTTCAGGGAGGAAGAGCATTTTTCTATATATCCTCAAAGAATTTAGTACAATGTGGGCCTAATCCCTTTATGGTTTTGGAGATTTAAAATAACACATAACTCCTAGCTGTCACTGTAGTAAAATGAACTGAAGCCAACGAAAAGACAAGAATATTTACAGGGACCGTTGTGAATAGGAATCGGCAAGTTTCTTGGAGTTCGACTTGCTAATATGTGCCAAAAATTCATGTTCCTGCTTGTTTATAATTTGCTTAACATAAAATAACTTCCATTATTTTTTTTTTCCAAAAAGTTCTGAAATGACGTGTCTCTTTTGTGCACAAACCAGCCTGCTTTTGTGATAACAAACTACTGTGGTAAAGAAATGAAATGTCAGGAAGACTTTCTTCCAACTGTATCACTTGTCTAAGTAAAGGTAGTGGAAGATTACTGAAACTCATTGTTACTTCCCTATAATCTTGTTATGCTATTAAAATAATAGTATTACTAATAATTAAAAAAAAAAAAAAAAAAAAAAAAAAAAAAAACTATTTTATCTACTCGCCTACATATAGAGTAGGCTAAAATATGTTTTAGGTTTCTTTTGATCCTTGACCATGCCTTAAGCAGTCTTTCACAATATTTTTCAGAAAGAAATGCATGTTTCTTCAAAAAAATGTCAAGTTTTCTCCTTTAGCAGATGGTCAAAGTAGTTCTTACCATATATTCTCATCCTCTAAATTCCTAGCAAAACATTTTGGCAAATCAAGAGTTATAAACAAAGATTCAGACATTTATTGAAGAGCACATAATTGAAATAAATCATATTTATGAATGTCTGGCTGAGCAGAAGAATTGATTGCCAACACATCCCCTTTGGGCCTGGGTTTGTTATCTGATATTTATCTCAAGCTGGAAAACAGTGTTTGAATCATTTATCCATTTTGTACTTTGCTTTCTCTTGCTTCTTAATATTTTCCAAATGACCATTTAAAAATAGAAAACATTTATTTGAAATATACTAGTATGCCCATTGTTTGGCATGTGGGAAGCTAAATAATTAAACCGTAGTTATTAGCAAATAAATGATTTGAATGAACCCTCAGTATATGCCCCATTCCCTCTCCAAATAATCATATACAAAGAAATTCTTACATTGCAACATGGAGCTTTCAAAAACTTGCATTTTTCAGTCCATCAGCAGCAGGCTGCAGAAACCGGACTCCTCTGCTGAGCAAGTTCTGAATTCTTTTCTGTGAGGTGTAACACTGGGAACATGCTGCTCCAGCAAAGTAGGCAGAAGAAAATGCCATGAAGGAACACAAGATGAGCAATGATCTTTCAGATCACCAGACCTGAGACAATTCGGAGTCTGTAAGCCACACTGGCAAGTTCAATAGGTGCTTTCACATTCTCAGCAACACACTCCCATCTGTACCATCAACTGACCTAGTACATCTAGTATGGAAGAAACTGAAAAAAAAAAAAAACAAAAAAAAAAAAAACAAAAAAACAAACAAAAAAAAAAAAAAAAAACAAAAAAAAAAAAACAAAAAAACCAAGCCACATTTTCAAGACAGAGGGTAAGATCATTGCACTGTAGTTAATAGTAGCTTGCAGGATAAGCAGTCTGTTGGCCTGAGAAGAAATTTCAAATAACTCTTCTATGTTCTTTCAAAGACAGGAAAAATAATCTTACAGAGACTGTACATCTCTATGAGGTATAAGAAACAAATATTCAAACCACATAGTGACCATCTTATTTTTATAACTTCAGTTGTAATGAAAATCAATAGGAAAAATGAGTAGGTTTTGAAGATGCCCATGCAATTAAGGTGCAGCTAGGGTTTTGTTTGTTTGTTTCTTTCTTTCTTTCTTTTGCATTGAATGATGCATGTTAAATGATGCATTCATATATGGTAAACTCATATATCCTGATGTGCATGTGTTAGTATCCATATCAAGAATTGATTTCCTTCTCATTTACATTTAGATATGTCTATTAAGTGGATGGAGTATACATTCAGCAATATCTCAAGCTGTTTAAAAACTTTATGTTCTGTTTCCATCTTTGAAGTCTGAAGTCCTTCTCTATTACAAAGCTTTCATAACTGCAATTCTGAGTGTCTCCTTTCTTATCTCCTCCTAAAGTCCCCCTTCATCACCTCCTGCAATCTCTTATTATGTATTAGTTTTTATATAAGTATTGCTACAGAAAACTTCACTCTTTCAAAAATACAAATTCGCGTTGCTGGTGATTTTTCTTCTTTTTCCTTTTTTTTTTTTTCCTGCTGTCTTTCTGGAATAGTTAA